>NC_058082.1:57269240-57894387 GCF_014858855.1 Bufo gargarizans
GCAAGGACATCATCCGTGGGGCAGGCGCATGGGGATCGGAGACCCATTCACTTGAATAGGTCCGCGATTCTTCCATTACGCAAAAAGATAGAGCAAGTTCTATCTTTTTGCGGTGCGGAAGCATGGAACGGAACCCCAGAAAGCAGTCCGTAGTGCTTCCGTAGTGTTCCGTTCCATTCTTCTATTCCGTACAGTTCCGCATCTCCGGATTTGCAGACCCATTGAAATGAATAGGTCCGCATCCATGATGCAGAATGCACACGGAATGGTGCCCGTGTATTGCGGATCCGCAATAAGGCAGCGGGCATCACGCGTTCGTGTGAACGAGCCCTTACTTTGAGACACATTTTCATATCGTCACTGCACTAAAATTGTGGAGCAGAATGGAGTATCTTGGGTCTGCCCCCTTTCTTTCAAAGCTCCACCCACTTTCTGGAGCTCGGACATAGCAGAAAAAAAGGTAGAAACCCTACATGCGCCATTTCGCACCATCATTTTTTTAAAAATATTTATATGGGGTGCAGACACATTAGTAAATCAGGGCTAATGTGTTCTTACACAGTCTAAGGCCCCTTTCACACGGGCGAGTATTCTGCGCGGATGCTATGCGTGAGTTGAACGCATTGCACCTGCACTGAATACCGACCCATTCATTTCTATGGGGCTGTTCACATGAGCGGTGATTTTCACGCATCACTTATGCGTTGCGTGAAAATCGCAGCATGCTCCTCTTTGTGCGTTGCGGTGCGATAATCCACGCAACGCAGGCCCCATAGAAGTGAATGGGGTTGCGTGAAAATCGCAAGCATCCGCAAGCAAGTACGGATGCGGTGCGATTTTCACGCACGGTTGCTAGGAGACGATCGGGATGGAGACCCGATCATTATTATTTTCCCTTATAACATGGTTATAAGGGAAAATAATAGCATTCTGAATACAGAATATATAGTAAAATTGCGCTGTAAGGGTTAAAAAAAATAAAAAAAATTTAACTCACCTTAATCCACTTGCTCGCGCTGCCCGGTATCTCCTTCTGTCTTCATCTGAGCTTTGTGCAGTAACAAGGACCTTTGTTGAAGTCACAGTCATCACATGATCCATCACATGATCTTTTACCATGGTGATGGATCATGTGATGACTGTGACGTCACCACAGGTCCTGTTGCTACACAAAGCTCAGATGAAGACAGAAGGAGATGCCGGCTACGCGAGCAAGTGGATTAGGGTGAGTTAAATTATTTGTTATTTTTTTTTAACCCTTCCAGCGCAATTTTACTATGCATTCTGTATTCAGAATGCTATTATTTTCCCTTATAACCATGTTATAAGGGAAAATAATACAATCTACAGAACACCGATCCCAAGCCTGAACTTCTGTAAAGAAGTTTGGGTTTGGGTACCAAACACGCGCAATTTTTCTCACGCGAGTGCAAAACGCATTACAATGTTTTGCACTCACGCTGAAAAATGGCGGGTGTTCCCGCAACGCACCCGCACATTTTCCTGCAACGCCCGTGTGAAAGGGGCCTAAGGCCTTTTTCACACGGGTGTGTCCGGATAAGGTTCGGATGCATCCCGGTGCATTGCGGCAAACCCGCGCGAGTAGGAACGCAATTGCAGTCAGTTTTGACTGCGATTATGTTCCGATGTTCAGTTTTTATTGCGCGGGTGCAATGTGTTTTGCATGCGCGTGATAAAAAACCGACTGTGGTACCCAGACCCGAACTTCTTCACAGAAGTTCAGGTTTGGGTTAGTTGTAGTCTAAATTGCATTATTTCCCCTTATAACATGGTTATAAGGGAAAATAATAGCATTCTGACTACAGAATGCATAGTACAATAGCGCTGGAGGGGTTAAAAAATAGATAAATAATAATTTAACTCACCTTAATCCACTTGTTCGCGCAGCCGGCTTCTCTTCTGTCTTCCTCTGTGAGCAATAGGACCTTTGATGACGTCACTGCGTTCATCACATGGTCCATCACATGATCCATCACCATGGTGATGGATCATGTGATGAGCGTAGTGACGTCATAATTTTTTTTTTAACCCCTCCAGCCCTATTGTACTATGCATTCTGTATTCAGAATGCTATTATTATCCCTTATAACCATGTTATAAGGGGAAATAATAATGATCGTGTCCCCCATCCCGATCTTCACCTAGCAACCGTGGGTGAAAATCGCACCGCGTCCGCACTTGCTTGCGGATGCTTGCGATTTTCACGCAACCCCATTCATTTCTATGGGGCCTGCGCTACGTGAAAAACGCACAAAGAGGAGCATGCTGCAATTTTCACCCAACGCACAAGTGTTGCGTGAAAAAGGTCAAGGATAACTCCCAGTTATTAATGAATTCATATATTTCCAGGAGGAATAACAGAGCAGTAACACAATGCAGGGAAGACGCGCTACAGAATTATTTCAAGGGTAATACAAGAACTTAATTGAAGTGTTATGTCAGGAACGGTGACGACTCCTCTTTAATACGGATGCTTATTACATACATTCACAGCGACCATAAGGTGAAGAACCAAAAAGGGGCCAGTACCACCAAACTTACTATTCACCATGTGCCATATTGATACATTTACCTGCCAAATTATTAATTATTTTAAATCACTGACATATTACAGACATAATCACTTGCTGTCTCCAACGGAGCTCACAATCTAAACTCCTAGTCTATCTTTGAAGTGTGGGAGAACCCGGAGCACCCCCACACAAACACAGGGAGAACATAGAAACTCCATGCAGATGTTGTCCTTGGTCAGATTCAAACGTAGGACCGCAGTGCTAACCACTGAGCCACCGCGCTGTGTATTTTACCAGGACTCTTAAAATGCTTCAGCCATCTGCCCATAGACTGTATTTCAGCTTTTAAAGTGGTTGTCTAGTCTAGAAGCCGGCGGCAACCCTAACCTATGCTCCAGTGTCTAGATATTGCTGTTACATATTTGTTATGACGCCCCCTGGTGTTCTTTTGATCTCCTCTTAGAACGTCCAGGTAATGTGTCAGAGCTGATGGTCACACATGCTCAGTAGCTCAGCCCTACTGTTTGGATCCTCTTGTAGACATGCAGGGAGTAATTCTTCCTATTGTGCAGCAACCAATAAGAATCAGTGCACTAGTCTTATGTTTTAGGTGTAATATGAATATTTACCAGCAGAACAAACCTTTTAATGAAGTCTCCATCTTGTTCTGCTTGTGACTGATTTAATTCTGTACAATGTTATGATTTTGCGCGTCTGTTATGACTCTTTCATTTCTTTGTCAGCACTGACAAGGGAATATGTCTTAATTAATTAATTGCTAATTTACTTAAATGCAGCTCCTTTCTGAATATATAAAACAGCAACCAGATTTATACATTAAAGGGGTTGTCTCACTTCAGCAAAGGGCATTTATCATGTAGAGAAAGTTAATACAAGCCACTTACTAATGTATTGTGATTGTCCATATTGCCTCCTTTGCTGGCTGGGTTTATTTTTTCATTACATTATTCATTGCTCAGGATTAGCTTTTTCCCCCCCCACTGGTGTTTGAGCAAAAAACGCCAGTTCTGGATGTTGCATGGAAGTCTATGAGAAAATATGAAATGCAGGACAAATGGGCGTTTTTTTTTTTTTTTTGTACATTTCATTTCTCGTCTTTGAGGTGTGTTTTTTGGACCAATGGCATTTTTTTTCCAAATGCAGCATGCATCTGGCGTTTTTTTTTTCTCCATTTTTTGCAGCTTCACACACACTAACGTACAGCGGGAGCGCTGTTTGACTGCTGGGTCCCGCTGCCTTCTGGTGCGGTGCTGCAGGTTCCCATTCAAAGAGACAACCTTGTCGTGGTGAGTGGGCCTATGCTTTTTGATAAAATTGTATACTAATGCCTCATGTACAGCATACAACATAGGGGTAGGTATGTGATAAATTGCACTGAGAAGCGATGTTAATTATGCTGAGAAGCAGTTATTAGATAAAAGCATAGTATTCAGGATGTGCGATCCAGTTTCACTCCTATATTTTACACACTAACGTACAATGTTGGTGTTTTTTAATGGTGTTTTTTTTTACCAATGCTTTTGTCCTATATACAGGGGGGGCACATGTTTTACTAATAATTTACTGTCTGGGAGTAAGACTTAATTTTTAATTGTTAAATCACTAAAATATAGCCCTCAATGTTTCTAAGTAAAATAACCAATTTGTTGCTAATCATTCAGCAAATAGATGAACAGAGCAGCTCCCCATACACGCTGTACATCCTCCTCATAGATTGGGGATACCACACCCGTACATCAGCATATACAAGCACTGGCAGCAGAACAGCAAAACATTCATGTTGCAATGGGTCATTCTACAGAGATCAATGGATGCCATCGTGGTCCTGTAATAGGATGCCACCATGCCACAAGTCAGTTACTGAAACTTCTTCCCTTCTAGATATTCCACCATCAACAGTGAGTGGTATTATTGAATGTGGAAGGGTTTAGGAAGAGAAACCCAGCCAAAGAGTGTCGTACCAAGTAAAGTTACAGAGTCACCAAAGGCTGAGGAGCATAGTGGATAAAAGTTCCAAACCTCCTCTGACAATAACATCAGCATCAAAACTGCGCCAGGAGATTCATGGCATGGTTTCCATGGCCGAGCCGCTACATAGATGCCTAACATTACCAAGCACAATGTATTGGATGGAGTGGTGTACAGCACACCACCACTCGACGCTGGAGCAGGGGGAATGTGTTCTATCAGGCAGTTTGATGGACGAGTCTGGATTTGGTGAATTCCAGGAGAACGTAACCCACCCGACTGCATTGCGCCAACTGTAAAGTTTGGTGGAGGATAATACTATGGGGTTCTGTTTCAGGGGTTGGCCTAGATCTCTTAGTTCCAGTGAATGGAAATCTTTATGTTACAGCATACCAAGACATTTTGGACATTTGCATGCTTCCAACTTTGTTGGGAACATTTTAGAGAAAGTTTTTTTCTGTTCCAGCATAACTGTACCCAATGCACAAAGCAAGGTCCATAAAGATCATGGTTGAGTGAGTTTGGAGTGGAAGAACTTGACTAGTTTGCACAGTGCCCTGACCTCAACCCAGGCCCGTCGCTAACAGACAGGCAAAACAAGCAATTGCTTGGGGCCCCGAGCTGGCCCGGGGCCCCAAGCAGAGCCGGTGCTTGTTTTGCTTCCTTTAAGGCTGCAGCCTCCTGAGCGCTCTATAGAGAGCCTCAGTAGGGTTGCCACCAGTCCGGGATTAACCCGGACAGTCTGGGTTTGTAATCCTGTGCGGCACAGCGATCTCTTACTCTAGTCTCCTGACTTCTGTAGCAGGCAGCCAATGAGCAGCAGTGCTGGTGGTGACGTCTAATCCTGCTGCCAGCCCTGCGGTCCGGCACACAGCAGCCTGAAGACTCCTCCTCCCAGCTGCTCCTGATCAGAGGAGCCGACATTGCAGTAAGAACTGCTGGTCACTGCCCCCCTTCCCCATGGCTAGCTGGTGCCCTGTTAACCCTTACCCTCTTATTTACACAGCTGCTGGTGTGTAAACAGCCAGAGCTGGTGTAAGTGATGCAGCTATGTAGTCTGGACCGAGGTCGGAGGGGGAGGGTTGTCAGGAGAGGCAGTGTTACTTACTAGCTGTTAGGACTGCCCTTCCAGGAATCCTGCATAAAAGTGAGTGCATATGTGATCTGTAGTATGTGCCTGTATGTAATAACAAGTGTGATGTGTACCATGTGCCTGTATGTAATAACATGTGTGATGTGTACCATGTGCCTGTATGTAATAACATGTGTGATGTGTACCATGTGCCTGTATGTAATAACATGTGTGATGTGTACCATGTGCCTGTATGTAATAACATGTGTGATGTGTACTATGTGTCTGCATGTAATAACATGTGTGATGTGTACCATGTGCCTGTATGTAATAACATGTGTGATGTGTACCATGTGCCTGCATGTAATAACATGTGTGATGTGTACCATGTGCCTGTATGTAATAACATGTGTGATGTGTACTATGTGCCTGTATGTAATAACGTGTGATGTGTACCATGTGCCTGTATGTAATAACGTGTGATGTGTACTATGTGTCTGCATGTAATAACATGTGTGATGTGTACCATGTGCCTGTATGTAATAACATGTGTGATGTGGACTATGTGCCTGTATGTAATAACATGTGTGATGTGTACCATGTGCCTGTATGTAATAACATGTTTGATGTGTACTATGTGCCTGTATGTAATAACGTGTGATGTGTACCATGTGCCTGTATGTAATAACGTGTGATGTGTACTATGTGTCTGCATGTAATAACATGTGTGATGTGTACCATGTGCCTGTATGTAATAACATGTGTGATGTGGACTATGTGCCTGTATGTAATAACATGTGTGATGTGTACCATGTGCCTGTATGTAATAACATGTGTGATGTGTACCATGTGCCTGTATGTAATAACATGTGTGATGTGTACCATGTGCCTGTATGTAATAACATGTGTGATGTGTACCATGTGCCTGTATGTAATAACATGTGTGATGTGTACCATGTGCCTGTATGTAATAACATGTGTGATGTGTACCATGTGCCTGTATGTAATAACATGTTTAACTTTGATGTGTACTATGTGTCTGCATGTAATAACATGTGTGATGTGGACTATGTGCCTGTATGTAATAACATGTGTGATGTGTACCATGTGCCTGTATGTAATAACATGTTTGATGTGTACTATGTGCCTGTATGTAATAACGTGTGATGTGTACTATGTGTCTGCATGTAATAACATGTGTGATGTGGACTATGTGCCTGGATGTAATAACATGTGTGATGTGTACTATGTGCCTGTATGTAATAACATGTTTGATGTGTACTATGTGTCTGCATGTAATAACATGTGTGATGTGGACTATGTGCCTGGATGTAATAACATGTGTGATGTGTACCATGTGCCTGTATGTAATAACGTGTGATGTGTACTATGTGTCTGCATGTAATAACATGTGTGATGTGCAGTATGCGAATGTGAGGCTACTTTCTCACTAGTGTTCAGAACGGATCCGTCTGCATTATATTGGCAAAAAAAAGCTAAGTATTGAAGGCTGCTTGCAGCCTGTATTTGTGGGAGGGGCGCGCTTACCTCATTTAAACCCCCTCCCACAAGCAGTAAGGGCGCCCGGCTTCTTGCTTTTGCAGTTTCCAGCGCCTTGACGTCACTTCCGGTCGCGGCTCTGTCGATTGTCGTCCCGTTCGTACGTCCCTGTCATCACCTCTGAAGTGCACCGTGAGTATCACCGCTGCGGCCCGGCCAGATACGCCTTGCCACCGGCACCTCGTTCTCCAGCAGCCGTCTCACCCGGCGCATCGGGGGGGGGGGAATGAACGGACATATGCGGCGGTTGCCGGTTCCGGCCTGGCGGCTGCGGCAGAGCCGCCGGAGCACCGCGCGGCACGCCAGGAGAAGAGGTTATGTGTGGGGTTGTGGGGGGGGGGCGGGGGTGGCTTACGAAGCAGCGGCGGCCCGGTACCTTCCATGACGGCGGTGTGTGTGTCAGGGGGTCAGAGATTGAGGCAGTAGGCCTGGTCTCCCTGAGTCACACACCTCGGGCCGCAAGCTAATCAAGGGGTAGTGCCTGCAACAGGAGCATAAGAAGGGTTAAGGTGCCACTTCACAAGCATGCAGGTAAACCTGAGCAATGGTGCTGGGGCAGGCTGCCACACTTAAGCAGACCAGGCCATGATAAGGGTGTCGCATGCAGGTGGTTTCCAAGATCAGTCACAGTATCTCTGTCTCAAGTCCCAAGACTATGATGGTAAAAAAAAAAAAAAAAAAAAAATGGTTCCCTGAGTCACTCAGGGACGTTGGTTGCCTGATTCGCTCGGGGGCAATGGTCCCATGAGTCGCTCGGGTGCTATGGTTCCCTGAGTCGCTCAGGTGCAATGGTTCCCTGAGTCTCAGGTGCAATGGTTCCCTGAGTCGCTCAGGTGCAATGGTTCCCTGAGTCGCTCAGGTGCAATGGTTCCCTGAGTCGCTCGGGTGCAATGGTTCCCTGAGTCGCTCAGGTGCAATGGTTCCCTGAGTCGCTCAGGGGCAATGGTTCCCTGAGTCGCTCAGATGCAATGGTTCCCTGAATCGCTCAGGTGCAATGGTTCCCTGAATCGCCCAGGTGCATGGTTCCCTGAATCGCTTAGGTACAATGGTTCCCTGAGTCACTCAGGTGCAGCGGTTCCCGGGATCACTCAGGTGCAATGGTCCCCTGAATTCGCTCAGGTGCAATGGTTCCCTGAATTCACTCAGGTACAATGGTTCCCTGAATTCGCTCAGGTGCAATGGTTCCCTGAATTCGCTCAGGTGCAATGGTTCCCTGAATTCGCTCAGGTGCATTGGTTCCCTGAAATCGCTCAAGTGCAATGGTTCCCTGAAATCGCTCAAGTGCAATGGTTCCCTGAATCGCTCAGGTGCAATGGTTCCCTGAATCGCTCAGGTGCAATGGTTCCCTGAATCGCTCAGGTGCAATGGTTCCCTGAATCGCTCAGGTGCAATGGTTCCCTGAATCGCTCAGGGGCAATGGTTCCCTGAATCGCTCAGGGGCAATGGTTCCCTGAATCGCTCAGGTGCAATGGTTCCCTGAATCGCTCAGGTGCAATGGTTCCCTGAATCGCTCAGGTGCAATGGTTCCCTGAATCGCTCAGGTGCAATGGTTCCCTGAATCGCTCAGGTGCAATGGTTCCCTGAATCGCTCAGGTGCAAGGGTGCCCTGAATCGCTCAGGTGCAATGGTTCCCTGAATCGCTCAGGTGCAATGGTTCCCTGAATCGCTCAGGTGCAAGGGTGCCCTGTATCGCTCAGGTGCAAGGGTTCCCTGAATCGCTCAGGTGCAATGGTTCCCTGATTCGCTCAGGTGCAATGGTTCCCTGAATCGCTCAGGTGCAATGGTTCCCTGAATCGCTCAGGTGCAATGGTTCCCTGAATCGCTCAGGTGCAATGGTTCCCTGAATCGCTCAGGGGCAATGGTTCCTTGAATCGCTCAGGCGCAAGGGTTCCCTGAATCGCTCAGGCGCAATAGTTCCCGGAATCGCTCAGGCGCAATAGTTCCCGGAATCGCTCAGGGGCAACGGGTCCCTGAACCGCTCAGGTGTGGTTGGTTCACTGACCAGCAGGTCGCGGCCCTCACCGTGCAACGGTAAGCACGGCTTATGTTATTTATTTTGTCATAAGCAGGGCCGCACCCACCGGAGCTTCTAGCAAACCACGGTCGTTGCGCCTATTTTTCCGGTTCAGGTAAGATACAACCGCAAAGCGGTGCTACGACCTGTTTCCGCATTTAGCTATTCGTGGTCATAAGCTCCCGTTCATAGGTCTGCCCATACAGAAGTCTGTAGCGTGGTTCCTTTCGGTCAAGGTAAGTAGCAGGCAACGCCATTCGGTCAGGAGAACTAGTTCCCCTGTAGCTCTCGGTCGGGCTCCCGGGGGGGGGGGGGGAAAGGAAGTCTCATATGTCACCTTCATACCTCCTCCATGCAGCTTGAAGATGTCACAGGTCCCTGAGTCAGAGGAGAATCTGTCCTTGGCCGGAACCTCCGTGTCAGGCCACGCCAGCAACCCCTCCCTGAGGAGCTGGACCGTTCCGAAGTTGATAGCGGAGCTCAGACGCAGAGGGATTCACCATCCGGCCACCGCAAGGAAAGCGG
This sequence comes from Bufo gargarizans, assembly GCF_014858855.1. Classification (NCBI taxonomy): domain Eukaryota; kingdom Metazoa; phylum Chordata; class Amphibia; order Anura; family Bufonidae; genus Bufo; species Bufo gargarizans. The sequence goes on from NC_058082.1 coordinate 57,278,935, forward strand.
AGCTGTACCGGCTCCTGATGACGGCTCCATCAGGGTCAGGCGAGGAGCCTTCTCCCTCATCGATCCAGCTAACCCTCCTGCAGCTGCAGGCCACCATCGCCAGTCTGGCAGGTTCGGTGGCAGATATCCAGACTAGGATGGGGGAGTGGGAGTCCCGGCCTCCTCCAGCCCTGCCTTCTCCAGCACGGCCGGTCTTGCCATCCACATCCCAAGAGTTGACGCCAGGTACGGTCCGTGTCAGACCCCAGATTGCCCCCTCGCATTACATTCCGGAAAACCTCAAAAAGGACATCCTGGCAGGGAGGGACGTCAACCTGGCGTCCATCCTCATTGCATCACAAGACGTGTCCGAGAATAAAATCATCAACTGCGGGGAGGTCTCGGTGGTCATGCGGGCCAAGGATTCCCGCCTGAACCGGAAACTGTCGGTTCCCGAGTTCGTCCTGGCATTCAGCCTCTACCGAGATACCGTCTGCAGCGTCCAGCCGCACAGACGTGAGGAGCTGGACTCCTACCTGTACCAAGTCACCGACTTAGGGTACAAATACGGGGGAAAGAACTTCTACGATTATCACAGGTCTTTTTCAGCCAAAGCGGCAGCCGCCCTCGCCCAGTTCCAGTTCACCACGGACTGGGCGAGCCTGGACATGGAGCTATTCTGCCGTCATTTTGCTGGGTTGCAGGCCCCCACGTGCGCTTCATGCCAATCCATCCAGCACACGGCCGACTGGTGCCCTAATCTTCCCACCCCGGCCCGGGAAAGCCCCCAGCCAGGCCCATCTGGCGCGCAACGGCCTCAGGGTTCCACCGACAAGCTGGGCAGGCCCATCACCTTCTTAGGCCAGAGTCAGGTCTGCAACAATTTTAATGCCGGGGGCTGCGGTTTCAACAGTTGTAGAGCTCTGCATGTGTGTTCCCTCTGCTTCAGGGCCCACCCCCGCTCCAGCTGCCCGAAGAGGCAACGTAAGGGCCTATGACTATCCGACATCAACGTTGAGCTCTTGGGCATCCTGTTACGAGATCACCCAGATCGCCAGTCAGTGGAGTTCCTCATCACCGGCTTCGAGAAGGGTTTCAACACAGGACTCATTACCCTCCCGCAAAGTTCCTGGGAAGGAGGGAACCTGCAGTCAGCCTTACAGGATCCAGAGGCGGTGGCCACTCTGTTGCGAGACGAGGTCCACAAAGGGTTCCTGCTAGGCCCGTTTGAAGCCATTCCCTTTTCCGAGTGGAGGATCAACCCCATTGGTCTAGTCTCCAAACAAGCATCAAATAAAAAGCGTCTGATATACGACCTGTCCGCTCCACACATGTCGCCGATCCCTAGTCTCAACTCCCTGATCCCATCGGGGGAGTTCTCAATGTCCTATTCGTCCATTGACGAGGCCATTCAGTTCATCCTGCTGGCCGGGGAGGGGGCTTGGTTGGCCAAGGCCGACATCGCGGATGCCTTCAAGCTACTCCCCATCCTTCCTCGGTTATGGCAGTACTACGGGTTGCAGTGGGCAGACAGGTTTTATTTTGCCAACCGCCTTACGTTTGGGTCTAAAAGCAGCCCGTGGTTGTTCAACAAGTTTGCCTGTGCCTTACATTGGATCCTTGTCCATCATGGGGGGATGGAAATGGTCATTCATTACTTAGATGACTTCCTAATCATCGAGAGGCCCCAGAGCCCCCCATCAGGCTTGGGGAGCTTGCTCCAGCTATTCGCCAGGCTCAAGGTCCCGGTGGCAGCCGCTAAGACAGAGGGTCCAGGCACGGGGGTTACCTTCTTGGGCATTACTCTGGACTCGGTCCGCATGGAGGCCAGCCTCCCCGCAGCCAAGTTGGCCAGGATCAAGTCCGCCGTGGCCTCCGCGGCCTCGTCTGGAGTTTTGTCCAGGCAGGAGCTCCAGTCCCTGTTAGGATTCCTCACATGTACCTTCAAAATCATGCCACAGGGGAGGTCCTTCATCTCACGGCTCCTCAATCTCCTCCCGGCTGCGCCTGATCAGGACTCCACCGTCCGGCTGGACGGTCCCGCCATGGCGGATCTTAGGATGTGGCGAACCTTCCTGACCGGGTGGAACGGCATTTCTTTGTTCGTGCCATCCCCAAACGCGGCTTCCCCCACGGTTTACACGGACGCCGCGGGCTCCCGTGGGTTCGCGGCAGTCTTCTATCCGCACTGGTTGGTCGGCGGTTGGCCGGTGGAGCTCCTGTCCGAGGCAGGGGCCATGAGGTCCTCGCCACTATTGGAGCTATACCCCATCGTGGCGGCAGCCCATGTCTGGGGTCCGCTCTGGGCAAACAAATCGGTTGTCTTGAGAACGGACAGTCAGGTTCTGGTGGAAGTGATCTCCAAGGGGAGGGCCAAAAATCTTAGGATTATGTCCATGTTGCGTAGGCTTGTCTGGCTATCCCTGAAGTGTAACTTCCACATCTTCGCGGTCCATATTCAGGGAGCGCAGAATGTGGCAGCTGACGCCCTGTCCCGCTTTAATCTCAGTACTTTCTTCCAGGAACTCCCAGAGGCGGATCCCGTCGGCGTTCCAGCTCCACCTTACAGCGCCCTCCTGTTGGACTAGAGCCCCTGGTCGCAACAGCGCAGTCATTGATCCGGCGGTCGCTAGCCACCAGCACCGCCAGGAATTACGATACCGGGTTCAGCATGTTTAGACGCTTTGCTGACACTCACCCGCAGGGGAACGTAGATGAGGTCACCTTCATCATGGCGTTCATAGCCCATTGCCACTCCCACCGCCACCTCTCATACAATACCATCAGGCTGTATTTGGCAGGCATCCAGCACCACCGGATGCTCAGCGACCCCTCTGCCAGGTCCATCTTCTCGAATCAGGCCATCAAAGCCACCCTCAGGGGCGTTCAGAAGGCCAGCACGGCAGTCCAGGTGCGCAGGCAGCCGGTCTCAGGTGAGCTTTTCCGCAGGTTATCCATAGCCCTGGATGGGCTTCCTTTTGGCCAGTTTGCAAGCATCGTCACGAAGGCAGCCATGTATCTCGGGTTTTATGGGTTCCTCAGGCCCGGGGAATTCACCTGCAACACCATCTCCCGATCGACCCTGCTAAGACGGCATCTCGCATGGCACTCCGACCACTTTGTCTTGTCCATTCCGTTCTCCAAGACCAGTCAAACCGGTCCCCCCACGGAGGTGGAATTTTACCCCACGTTTAACTGTTGGTGTCCTATCAAGGTGCTCCAGGAGCTCCTGGCCTCACTTCAATCTCCCGCTTTGGACGGCCTGTTACTTCCAGTTCTCGGGAAGCCCCTGTCTTCCACCTTGTTCATCGCCAATATCCGCACCCTGGCCGCAGGTTTGGGTTACAACCCTAGCGCAATATCCGGGCATTCATTTCGTATAGGGGCGGCGTCGGCAGCATCCAGTCACCAGGTACCAGCACACATCATCCGTAAGATGGGTCGATGGAGATCATCCTGCTTTTCAAGGTACATCCCAAATCCACGGACGGAAGTATCCCGAGCCTTCTGTTCTTTGGCATTATAGGCCGCACAATACTTCAATAAATACTTCATACCCTGCACTTGCCGGTTCTCTTGCCCACTTATTCAGGCCTTACCTCGTCACTGGCACCGGGCACACTCCAGCCAGTCGGGTAGGGACAGGGACGGTCCATAGGCATGCCTATCCTGGCCCAAGCAGCTCCTCCCACAAGTATTGAAGGCTGCTTGCAGCCTGTATTTGTGGGAGGGGCGCGCTTACCTCATTTAAACCCCCTCCCACAAGCAGTAAGGGCGCCCGGCTTCTTGCCCTCCCTCCCTTCCCTTTCTTAAATACCTTCCTCTTGGGTGGCCCACTTATTCAGGCCTTACCTCGTCACTGGCACCGGGCACACTCCAGCCAGTCGGGTAGGGACAGGGACGGTCCATAGGCATGCCTATCCTGGCCCAAGCAGCTCCTCCCACAAGTGTGAAATTAGCCTGAGCAGATCCGTCCAGATTTTTACATTGAAAGTCAATGGGGGACGGATCCGCTTGAAGATTGAGCCATATTGTGGCATCTTCAAACGGATCCGTCCCCATTGACTTACATTGTAAGTCTGGACGGATCCGCACGCCTCCGCACGGCCAGGCGGACACCCGAACGCTGCAAGCAGCGTTCAGGTGTCCGCCTGCTGAGCGGAGCGGAGGCTGAACGCCGCCAGACTGATGCAGTCTGAGCGGATCCGCATCCATTCAGACTGCATCAGGGCTGGACGGAAGCGTTCGGGTCCGCTCGTGAGCCCCTTCAAACAGAGCTCACGAGCGGACAGCCGAACGCTAGTGTGAAACTAGCCTAAGTATTTTCTTTTTTTTTTTATTCCTGGAGAATCCCTATTAAACACCATGGCAGGATGAATAGTTTTATTTTAGTTGCAGCCTATGGGGAGTATCCCCAACATCTGGTAACTTGTAGGCCATAGTAATGTCCAGTACAGCCTGGACCCGGATTCTGTGCTGAGCATCTGAAGAATTGCACACCATGGATGTTCCTGGTATCCTTATACTGAGAGTTTTTTCTATCCTCCACCTAGTAAGATTGTTACCATCTTCCAGTTTATTAAATGTCTGTTATGCCATAATAGAGCTTGCCCGGCTCACTTCAGCCTTGGAGGCCTGCTCTTGGAAGATAGCGACTTCAGAAATCTCCAGCAGCAGGTTCTCAGATCCTGTGAGGCAGTGAGGGGCACCTTTCTGGGCATAACTACTGTGAGGGGCACATATCTGGGCATAACTACTGTGAGAGGGCACATATCTGGGCATAACTACTGTGAGAGGGCACATATCTGGGCATAACTACTGTGAGAGGGCACATATCTGGGCATAACTACTGTGAGAGGGCACATATCTGGGCATAACTACTGTGAGGGGAATATATTTGGGCATAACTACTTTGAGGGGGCACATATCTGGGCATAACTACTGTGAGAGGGCACATATCTGGGCATAACTACTGTGAGGGGAATATATTTGGGCATAACTACTTTGAGGGGGCACATATCTGGGCATAACTACAGCAAGGGGGCACATATCTGGCCATAACTACAGTGAGGGGGCACATATCTGGATATAACTACTGTTCAGGGGCACATATCTGGCTATAACTACTGTGAGAAGACACATATCTGGGCATAACTACTGCGAGGAGACACATATTTGGCATAACTACTGTGCGGGGGCACATATCTGGCATAACTACAGTGAGGGGGCACATATCTGGGCATAACTACTGTGAGGCAGCACATATCTGGGCATAACTACAGCGAGGGGGCACATATCTGGGTATAACTACAGCGAGGAGGCACATATCTGGGCATAACTACAGCGACAGTTATGCCCATAACTACAACTACAGGGGCACAAAAGTAGGCATAACTACTGTGACAGAAACAAAGGTGGGCATAACTGCTGTGAGGGGCTACAAGGAGGACATAACTATTTTGAAGGGATCACAAGGTGGGCATTGTCCTAGGGATAATGTCCTAGATTACCCTGCTATACATTGGCATGGCTCAGTCTTACAGGCCAGCACAGCGCCCCCTGCTGGTGATTTCACAGGGGCAGTCACCATCCCTTCCTTATGTGATTATTATTATTTTCTCTATCACCACAGGGACCTTGTTCTGGATCCAGCGGACATCACGCCGACGCCAGCAACACCCTAAATAAGGTAGGACCAGATTTTATTAGGACTGGGTCTGGGTGAGTGTAGCCATGCATTGGGCTTAGGGCTCTTTAACATGAGTGGATCCTGTGCAGGTAATCCGCTGTGTGAAAGACAGCAGAAAATGCAGCAGTAACATGATTGATAACGCTTCGTGCCTCTCTGTTATCTTTTTACTACAAAATCACTGTGGCAACTTTATCTCACTGTGATTTTGTATTGGATTGTATGGTACAGTGGTGTTTTTTGCAAATGTTCATTTGTTGAAAATGTTCAAATTTCATGCACATTAAATGCAACAGCAGTATTGGCACTGTAAACCTCCTTTTTTATTTATATAAAGTGTGGGTGAACTTAAACTGTATGGCTATACTGTTGTTCCTGTAGGCTTTGCGTGCGTAAGGTGGGGAGGGGGCTCCATGTCTATTTTGCTTGGGGCCCCCAAATTCCTTCAAACTGCCCTGCCTCAACCCCATCAAACACCTTTAGGAGGAATCAGAATGAGGTTGTGAGTTCAACTCTCTCGTTCAACATCATTGTCTGACCTCACAAATGCTCTTCTGGATGAATGGGCAAAGCTTCCCACAAACGCACTGCAAAATCTTGTAGAAAGCCTTCCCAGAGGAGTGGAAGATGTTTCAGCTGCAAAGGGGGAAACAAATCCATATTACTACCTGTGGATTTACAATGAGATGTCACAAAAGCTCCTGTAGGTGTAATGTGTAGGTGTCCCAATACTGGTGTATATAATTCGATCCTTCAATTGAGAAAAAAGAGATAACATGCTGGAGCGTGCTGAGTGTGCGGAGGACCACTCGGTATTGTGGACATGTCCGCAGCTCTGCGGATTCTCCTATGCCTTCCATGGTCTGCACTTTCCCACTGTACCTTTAAATGTTTACCAGGCACTAAATCCCATAGGACACAGAACCACTTAGAAACCTCACCTGCTTAATGAAGCTTAATACAATGCTAAACGATTATTACATACCAAAGCTGCTGCTGGCTTTCATGTTCACTTTAATCAATGCACTTAAAGGGAATCTGCAGTTTAAGATGTCATGTTTCTAGTTTCTTCTGCATTGCTCTAAAGTAATGCCAGCTTGGATGAAATTCACAATTTCATCATGATTTCCCCAGAATCTTAGCTTGAGAATGCCATTATTCTTCTAATAGGTGTTGAGCCTGGTAGAGCTATAGGCAGATGCCAACCAGCTATACCAGTGATAGGCAAACTGCGGCTCTCCAGCTGTTGCAGAACTACAACTTCCAGCATGCAAAGACTAGAGATGTCGCGAACATTAAATTTTCCGTTCGCGAACGGCAAATGCAAATTTCTGCAAATGTTCGTGAACGGGCGAACCGCCATTGACTTCAATAGGCAGGTGAATTTTAAAACCCACAGAAACTCTTTCTAGCCACAGTAGTGATGGAAAAGTTGTTTCAAGGGGACTAACACCTGGACTGTGGCATGCCGGAGGGGGATCCATGGCAAAACTCCTATGGAAAATTACATAGTTGACGCAGAGTTGGATTTTAATCCATAAAGGGCATAAATCACCTAACAATCCCAAAAATTAGGGTTTAAAACATCCAGTGTGTGTATACGATCAGGTATGATGTTGTATCGATCAGGTAATGTAAGGGTTACGCCCGCTTCACAGACATTGACAGACCAAACTCCCCTTTTAATGCACCTCAAACAACCGCAAACAGTTCATTTGCCCAACCGCAAACTTCCCATTTGCACAAGGTTGGATACCAAGCTAGCCATGTCCTGTTGATGTCATTGAAGGTTTCTTCCTCCACCCAGCCACGTACAACACCAAGGGTCCCGTAAAGGTGAATTGAATAGATTTTTCGAACAGGGAGATGGTTAAAAAAACGCTGGCTCCCTCCCCTTTGTTTGAATCCACGTCACGGTCACTGCGTCTGCGCCGTGAAATTTACTGTCACACCCGATATGAGTGGTATTTTCTGTAGTACTATTCTCATTAGTTTAATCCCTGTTACGTCCCATATCAGGGTGGGATTGCCTTGTGTGAAAAAATTTTTAGGCCAGGTACCTTCGACTGCCTTCACAGTGACAGACCAAACTCTGATACACCAAATTGAATTGATTTTAGAAATCGGGAGATGGAAAAATCAACTACTCCCAAGTTGGGGCACTGCGCGTGCACGGAGCAATGTGCTGTGACACCCTATATGAGTGGTGTCTTAACTGGTACTATTCCTATCAGTTTAATCCCTGTTACGTCCCCTATCCGGGGGACGTGTGTCGAATTGATTAATCATTCTCGAATAAATGACATCCTGAAATAATTTTGTTCTGAGCTCTGTACTTGCTTTGTATTGGAATTGATGGGGATTTTTTAAATTGTCTGCATTATTTCTAATAAACTATTAAGAGACTTTATTATGATTTTTTTTATTTTATGTATTGAAAACCCACCCATACAACTTAAAAAAGAAAAAAAAGAAAAATAATGTTTTTTCTATGAAAAATTATCCAGCCGATCGCTTTTAGTCTGATCATAATGAAGCAACGGCCTTATCTGGGGTGTGGCAACATTGCCAACACACTCATAGAGGTGATGATCGCTTCATTGTGATACGCAAGCCCCTTCATCACAACAAGGTACAATTCATGAAGGGTAATTGACACATGTATGTGCCTTTTTTTTGTTTTGTTTTTGCAGTCACAGTGCAGCACCAGAGGCCAGGAAAATTAGGCATGTACCCATGCCTGAAAAATTAGGTATTGTTGCATCCGCTGTCGTAGCAGCGGCCGGAAAAATTTATGTTTTCCAGGCAGAAAGGTGACTAAAACATTGCGGCTTGAACCCTAGTTGGTGGCAGAGAATTCACGAAAGTCATCCGGTATGCAGACATTAAATACAGCAGCGTGGGGACCATTTTGAGGCCAAGGCATGTCATCAGGCCTTTTGTTAGTCAAACGTATACCCCACTGTCAGTCCCTTCGGGATCCATGCCTCATTCATCTTAATGAAGGTGAGGTAATCAACACTTTTTTGACCGAGGCAACTTCTTTTGTCAGTGACAATTCCTCCTGATGCACTGAAGGTCCTTTCTGACAGGACACTTGAAGCGGGGCAGGCCAGAAGTTCTATCGCAAACTGGGATAGTTCAGGCCACAGGTCAAGCCTTCGAACCCAGTAGTCAAGGGGTTCATCGCTCCTCAGAGTGTCGATATCTGCAGTTAAGGCGAGGTAGTCTGCTACCTGTCGGTCGAGTCATTCTCTGAGGCTGGATCCCGAAGGGCTGTGGCGATGTGTAGGACTGAAAAAGCTCTGCACGTCGTCTATCAACAACACATCTGTAAAGCATCCTGTCCTTGCCGCCGTGGTCGTGGTAGGAGGAGGATTACTTTCACCTCTTCCCCAATTAGATTCCCGTTGTGCTGTTACATGCCCCTTATAAGCTGTGTAAAGCATATTTTTTTGTTTGGTTTTGAACTGCTGCATCCTTTCGGACTTTCGGTAATTTGGTAACATTTCTGCCACTTTCTGCTTATACCGGGGGTCTAGTAGCATGGCCACCCAATACAGGTCGTTCTCCTTCATCCTTTTTATACGAGGGTCCCTCAACAGACATGACAGCATGAAAGACCCCATTTGCACATGGTTGGATGCCAAGCTACTCATTTCCCGTTCCTCGTCCTCACTGATGTCATTGACGGTCTGTTCTTCCCCCCAGCCACGTACAACACCACGGGTCCCAGATAGGTGACAACAACGAGCACTCTGGGATGCCTGCTGTGGTTGGTCTTCCTCCTCCTCAAAGCCACATTCCTCCTCTGACTCCTCTTCCTCATACTCCTCTTCCAGCGTTGCCGCAGGTCTGGCAAGCGATGATGACAAGGCTGTTTCTGGTGGTGATGGTGACCACAACTCTTCCTCTTTACGCTCATCTACAGCCTGATCCAGCACTCTTCGCTGGGCACCAGGAAGAAAACAAATGGGATGAGGTCGCTGATGGTGCCTTTGGTGCAACTGACTAGGTTTGTCACCTCCTCAAAAGGACGCATGAGTCTACAGGCATTGCGCATGAGCGTCCAGTAACGTGGCAAAAAAATTCCCAGCTCCGCAGAGGCTGTCCTAGTGCCCGGTCATACAAATACTCGTTGACGGCTTTTTCTTGTTGGAGCAGGCGGTCGAACATTAGGAGTGTTGAATTCCAACGTGTCGGGCTGTCGCAAATCAAGCGCCTCACTGTCATGTTGTTTCGGCGCTGAATGTCTGAAAAGTGCGCCATGGCCGTGTAGAAATGCCTGAAATGGCCACACACCTTCCTGGCCTGCCTGAGGACGTCCTGTAAGCCTGGGTACTTAGACACAAAGCGTTGTACGATGAGATTCAACACATGTGCCATGCACGGCACATGTGACAACTTGCCCAAATTCAATGCCGCCAACAAATTGCTTCGATTGTCACACACCACTTTGCCGATCTCCAGTTGGTGCAGGATCAGCCACTGATCCACCTGTGCGTTCAGGGCGGACAGGAGTGCTGGTCCGGTGTGGCTCCCTGCTTTCAGGCAAGTCAACCCCAAGACAGCGTGACACTGTCGTATCTGGGATGTGGAATAGCCCCTGGGGAGCTGGGGGGATTCAGTTGATGTACAGCCAGATGCCGCAGCAGAAGAGGACTCAGCCGAGGAGGTTATGGAAGAGGATGGAGTAGGAGGAGTAGAGGAGGTGGCAGTAGGCCTGCCTGCAAGTCGTGGCGGTGTCGCCAACTCCGCTGCAGGGTCACGCATTCCATGCTTGGCAGCCGTCATCAGGTTGACCCAATGCGCAGTGTAGGTGATATACCTGCCCTGACCGTGCTTTGCAGACCAGGTATCAGTGGTCAGATGGACCCTTGCCCCAACACTGTATGCCAGAGATGCCATGACTTCCTTTTCAATCACTGAGTAGAGGTTTGGGGTTGCCTTGTTTTTTTTAAAAAATGCCACACTGCTGAGCTTTGCAATGACAGCATTCTGGTAGTGGCAACAGCATGCGTTGATTGGCGTACTGTCTGGCTGACCCCGGGTGCCGATACATGCTGTCTGACTGTGCCACTAGCTCCTTGCGATGACCTCCCCCTGCTTCCAACTCGTCTCCTCCTTCTCTCTATCTCCCCTTCTGAACTTTCCCCCTCTTCTTCTTCTCTTCGAGCAGGCACCCACGTGGCATCCACGGACACATCGTCATCATCAACCGCTTCACTTGTATCTGACACCTCAGCAAAGGAAGCAGCAGCGGGTACAACATCATCATCATTATCATACTGTATGTCCATGTGTGTAATGCTGCCTGACTGAGACATATCCCTGTTATCTACTTCCTCTGGCAATAATGGTTGCACATCTCTAATTTCATCCAACTGATGTGTAAATAACTCCTCTGAGGGATCAAGTGAAGCGGCTGTGGTGGCTGTGGTGGTAGTGGTGGTGGTGGCGGCGGGCAGGAGAGTGGTAACTTGAAAGCAGGTGACCAAAGCTGAGCTGGAGGATGATGGTGCGTCAAGGTTCTTAGCGGAAACTGTTGAAGATTGGGTTTCCTATGTAAGCCAGTCAATTATTTTCTCCAAATTTTTTGGGTTCAGGGTACGTGGCCTCTGAACACTGGGCATTATTCCAGGGCCAGTGGAAATCACAGCACCACGACCACGACGGCCCCTGCGGGGTGGCCTGCCTCTGCCTGTCATTTATTAGATAAGTGTTACTATGCGTGCAAGGTACTGTGCCACCCCATATAAGTGGTGGGCAGTGAGCACAGTACAGTCTGTGTGGGCCTGACACACATGGGCTTGCAAATGTGATTATATCACAGAAAAATATTAAATAGATTTTTTTTATTTGCAAGGTATTTGAGTGAATGACACCCTGTAACGGTATGAGTGGAGGCCTAGCCACTAGCCAGTGGCCATAATACAGTCTGTGTGGGCCTGACACACACTGGCTTGTAACTGTGATTATATCACAGAAAAAAATTAATATCATTTTTTTTATCTGCAAGGTATTTTCTGTCACTACTACTTTATTATGGCCGCGTAAAAATATGACACCCATAGAATCTGGGTGTGCCCTTCTGCTACACCAGATGCCTCCAATATCAAATGAAGGTACACAGAGGATTATTCTGTGGGATTTATACAGAAAGCCATTGTATGAATGGTGTGCACTGTGCACACAGTGCTGTCTGTGACTGAGCCTGCAGCCTCTCACACACGGGCAGCCAGGCAAATGCAATATATAAATATATATAAAAAATAAATAAATAAAAAGCACACTGATGTACCAGCCCTGAAAAGGGCTTTTTGGGGTGCTGTCAGGATGCTGTCCTTACAGCAGATGAGTCTGTGGACACAGAAAAATGCCCTAGCTAACGCTTTCCCTATTGAATCAGCAGCAGCTACCCTGTCCCTCCTCTCACTGAGAATGCAGCTTCCGAATGAATCTAAAATGGATGCTGTCCAGGAGGTGGGAGGGTCTGGGAGGGAGGGTCTGCTGCTGATTGGCTGGAATGTGTCTGCTGACTGTGAGGTACAGGGTCAAACTTTACTCAATGATGATGTATAGGGAGCGGACCGAACATCCCATATGTTCGCCCACCGCGGCAAACGCGAACAAGCTATGTTCGCCGGGAACTGTTCGCCGGCGAATAGTTCGGGACATCACTAGCAAAGACTGCCTACAGCTTTCAGCTAACAGCAGGGCATGGTGGGAGTTGTAGTTTTGCAACAGCTGGAGAGCCGCAGTTTGCCTATCACTGAGCTATACAACCAGGGCCATGGGTATACACAGATCCTGAAATTAGAAGCCCCCCCCCCCATTACCTTACATATAACCCCACATCTTGAAGAAATGTTTCAAGAGGATGAGATCTTCTTCATAAAATATCCAATGATATATAGCACAATGGCTTTCTGTATAAATCCCACAGAATAATCCTATGCGTACCTTCATTTGATATTGGAGGCATCTGGTGTAGCAGAAGGGCACACCCAGATTCTATGGGTGTCATATTTTCACGCGGCCATAATAAAGTAGTTTGCATTAGCCTTAAAGAGGACCTGTCACCTCTCCTGTTTTAGTACCTACTGGCATTCCCCATGTGATAACAGGTCTGGCGCTTCTATTCTTATGACTCTATGATGTGCCATTCCTTTATTATTCCTGCTAGAAGTTATGAATGAATTGCTAACAGTTTGCAAGGAAGGTCCAGATGGGAGTTACCAGTTGGAGGGGTGTCTCTGCACAGTTCACCAGCACTATCCAATCAGTGCTGCTGTTGCCAGGTAGCCTTCTGACTCTTCTCTGACAGTGGATGTTGGCAGAGATGAGGACCAGGCATGCTAGATTTCAATGTCTGATTATTTTATTAGCAGGGTGTGGGGTATGGCTCTGGTAGACAGAGGGGGTGGACACACGCCAGACAATGCACCCAGGACAGGGCATCCGAGTTTCCCTGCAACCGGCCTGCTTTGTGTTATACCAAGAACTTAACCACTTCAGCCCCGCTAGCTGAAACCCCCTTCATGACCAGAGCACTTTTTACACTTCTTCACTACACTCCTTTCACCGTTTATCGCTCGGTCATGCAACTTACCACCCAAATGAATTTTACCTCCTTTTCTTCTCACTAATGGAGCTTTCATTTGGTGGTATTTTATTGCTGCTGACATTTTTACTTTTTTTGTTATTAATCAAAATGTAACTATTTTTTTGCAAAAAAATGACATTTTTCACTTTCAGCTGTAAAATTTGGAAAAAAAACGACATCCATATATAAATTTTTCGCCAAATTTATTGTTCTACATGTCTTTGATAAAAAAAAAATGTTTGGGCAAAAAAAAATGGTTTGGGTAAAAGTTATAGCGTTTACAAACTATGGTACAAAAATGTGAATTTCCGCTTTTTGAAACAGCTCCGATTTTCTGAGCACCTGTCATGATTCCTGAGGTTCCACAATGCCCAAACAGTAGAAAAACCCCACAAATGACCCCATTTCGGAAAGTAGACACCCTAAGGTATTCGCTGATGGACATAGTGAGTTCATAGAACTTTTAATTTTTTGTCACAAGTTAGCGGAAAATGATGACGATTTTTTATTTTATTTTTTTCCTTACAAAGTCTCATATTCCACTAACTTGTGACAAAAAATTAAAAATTCTAGGAACTCGCCATGCCCCTCACGGAATATCTTGGGGTGTCTTCTTTCCAAAATGGGGTCACTTGTGGCGTAGTTATACTGCCCTGGCAATTTAGGGGCCCAAATGTGTGAGAAGAACTTTGCAATCAAAATGTGTAAAAAATGACCGGTGAAATCCAAAAGGTGCACTTTGGAATATGCGCCCCTTTGCCCACCTTGGCATCAAAAAAGTGTCACACATCTGGTATCGCCGTACTCAGGAGAAGTTGGGGAATGTGTTTTGGGGTGTCATTTTACATATACCCATGCTGGGTGAGAGAAATATCTTGGCAAAAGACAACTTTTCCCATTTTTTTATACAAAGTTGGCATTTGACCAAGATATTTTTCTCACCCAGCATGGGTATATGTAAAATGACACCCCAAAACACATTCCCCAACTTCTCCTGAGTACGGCGATACCAGATGTGTCACACTCTTTTGCTGCCAAGGTGGGCAAAGGTGCCCAAATTCCTTTTAGGAGGGCATTTTTTGACATTTGGATCCCAGACTTCTTCTCACGCTTTAGGGCCCCTAAAAAGCCAGGGCAGTATAAATACCCCACATGTGACCCCACTTTGGAAAGAAGACACCCCAAGGTATCCAATGAGGGGCCTGGCAAGTTCATAGAATTTTTTTTTTTCGCATAAGTTAGTGGAAATTGATTTTTTTTTTGTTTTTTCTCACAAAGTCTCACTTTCCGCTAACTTAGGACAAAAATTTAAATCTTTCATGGACTCAATATGCCCCTCAGCAAATACCTTGGGGTGTCTTCTTTCCAAAATGGGGTCAGTTGTGGGGTGTTTGTACTGCCCTGGCATTTGAGGGTCTCCGCAATCATTACATGTATGGCCAGCATTAGGAGTTTCTGCTATTCTGCTTATATTGAGCATACAGGTAATGAGATTTTTTTTTCCGTTCAGCCTCTGGGTTGAAAGAAAAAAATGAACGGCACAGATTTCTTCATTCGCATCGATCAATGTGGATGAAAAAATCTCTGCCAAAAAAAAAAAATGGAGGGGAAAGACGTCTGCCAGGACATAGGAGCTCCGCCCTACATCCATACCCACTTAGCTCGTATGCCCTGGCAAACCAGATTTCTCCATTCACATCAATCGATGTGGATGAATAAATCATTGCCGGGATTTTTTTATTTTTATATATATATATATATATATATATACACAAAGTGTTTGCCAAAGCATAGGAACGCCGCCTCCTCCTCAGCTCGTATGCCTTGGCAAACGTATCTGTCACTGCAGAGGAGAAAATCCCGTCTTGCAGCGCCGCATACACCGACTTGCGTGTAATCTGACAGCTGCGCAATGCTTCTGTCAGAATGCACATCAGTGCTGCAGCTAGTAGATCGGTTGGTCCACCTGGAAGGTAAAAAAACAAAAAAACAAAAAATGAAAAAAACCAAGCCACAACGCAATAATTTTATTAACTTTGGAACAGAACATGTAAACTTTAACTTTTTCAACTAAACATTAACGTGTTTGCTTACTGGTGTTTTTTTTTATTTATTTTTTTACCTTTATAGAACAAACCTCTCCTTCCCCATGGGTCAATGTGCAAAGCGCAAATCGCCCAAAGATGTGGCGAAGTGCGTTATGCACTTTGTCCCATGTGAAAGGAGACATTTGCAGCAGCTGTGAGTGAATGGGCCCTAATAGCCCTGTGTGCCTATCCTGGTGAGATGATCCCTATGCTAGGTGTACCTGTGTGTGGTACTTTCGGAAACACTCCCCTAAGCATAGGGCAGGGTGGTCAGGACAGTCAGGACAGAAATAGCGGGTGTCACGCCTTATTCCACTCCTGCTACAGACACGACATCTTTTTCGGGGTGACGGGTGGGTTGAGGTACCAGCAACGACATTGGGGAAATGTCGCTCGTGTAGACGGCTAACTACACTGATGGATGGGGCCACGGAACCTCCTGGATACAGGAGGTTCTCGATGATCTCTTCCTGAAATTTGAGAAAGGATCCAGTTCTCCCAGCCTTACTGTAGAGAACAAAACTATTGTACAGAGCCAATTGAATTAAATATACAGACACCTTCTTATACCAGCGTCTGGTTCTGCGGGAAACTAAATACGGAGACAACATCTGGTCATTGAAGTCCACCCCTCCCATGTGAAGGTTATAGTCGTGGACTGAGAGGGGCTTTTCAATGACACGGGTTGCTCGCTCAATTAGTATTGTCGTATCTGCGTGAATGGAGGAGAGCATGTAAACGTCACGCTTGTCTCTCCATTTCACCGCGAGCAGTTCTTCGTTACACAGTGCGGCCCTCTGCCCCCTTGCAAGACGGGTGCTAACGAGCCGTTGGGGGAAGCCCGCGCGACTAGTTCGCGCGGTACCAGAGGCGCCAATCCGTTCTAGAAACAAATGCCTAAAGAGGGCCACACTTGTGTAGAAATTGTCCACATAAAGATGGTACCCCTTGCCGAATAAGGGTGACACCAAGTCCCAGACTATCTTCCCACTGCTCCCCAGGTAGTCAGGGCAACCGACCGGCTCCAGGGTCTGATCTTTTCCCTCATAGACACGAAATTTGTGTGTATAGCCTGTGGCCCTTTAACCTCTTAAGGACATAGGGCGTACAGGTACGCCCTTGTGCCCTGGTACTTAAGGACACAGGGCGTACATGTACGCCCTGTGTATTTCTGATCACTGCCGTGCGGCTGGCAGTGATCGGAACCCGGTGCCTGCTCAAATCATTGAGTAGGCACCTAGGCTAAATGCGCCGGGGGGTCCCGTGACCCCCCCATGTCGGCGATCGCGGCAAACCGCAGGTCAATTCAGACCTGCGGTTTGCTGCGATTTCTGCAGTTTCTGATCCCCGCGGTCCCTGACCGCGGGGATCAGAAACTTTAGCATTCCTAAAATGCATCTGTATCCCCCCCTCCTGCACCCCTTAGTGATTTTTGCCGTGTGGGAGGTGCAGGGGGAGGGTTGCGGGCGGTGCGGGAGGCGGGCGGTGCGGTAGGCGGGATCGCGATCCCCCGCCCGCCTCCCATTGCGTAATCGTTGGTGTCTAGTGGGTATACCAGGGTGCCAGCACATTGCTGGCACCCTGGTATAAACGGCTGACATCGGTGATGCGATGTCAGCCGTTTAACCCTTTCCATACAGCGGTCCGTACGGACCGCTGTATGGAAAAGGTTAACAGCGCAGGGAGCTCCCTCCCTCTCCCATCGGGGGGCTGCTGTGCATTTGCAGCCCCTCCGAATGGAGAGGGAGAGAGCTCCCAGGCAGCCCCCCAAGCCCCGTCCTTACCCTTCCCCGTCTGCGCAGTTCTGACCATAACTGAGCAGACAGGGAAGGTTCCCATGGCAACAGGACGCCTTCTCAGGCGTCCTGCTGTCCATGGTGCTGAACAGATCTGTGCTGAAAGGCATAGATCTGTTCAGACAAAGTGTAAAATACAGTACAGTACTATATATTGTACTGTACTGTATTATACAGACATCAGACCCACTGGATCTTCAAGAACCAAGTGGGTCTGGGTCAAAAAGAAAGTGAAAAAAAGTGAAAATAAAGTAAAAATCAAAAAACACATTTATCACTGATTAAAAATAAAAAAAATTAAATTCCCTACACATGTTTGGTATCGCCGCGTCCGTAACGACCTGATCTATAAAACGGTCATGTTACTTTACCCAAACGGTGAACGCCATAAAAATAAAAAATTAAAAACTATGATGAAATTGAAATTTTGCCCACCTTACTTCCCCAAAAAGTTAATAAAAGTGATCAAAAAAGTTGTATGTACTCCAAAATTGTAACAATCAAACCGTCATCTCATCCCGCAAAAATCATACCCTACCCAAGATAATCGCCCCAAAACTGAAAAAACTATGGCTCTTAGACTATGGAAACACTAAAACATGATTTTTTTTGTTTCAAAAATGAAATCATTGTGTAAAACTTACATAAATAAAAAAAAGTATACATATTGGGTATCGCCGCGTCCGTATCGACCGGCTCTATAAAAATATCACATGACCTAACCCCTCAGGTGACCACCGTAAAAAAAAAAAAAAGAAACGGTGTAAAAAAATCAATTTTTTGTCATCTTACTTCACAAAAAGTGTAACAGCAAGCGATCAAAAAGTCATATGCACCCCAAAATAGTGCCAATAAAACCGTAATCTCATCCCGCAAAAAATAAGACCCTACTTGAGATAATCGCCCAAAAACTAAAAAAAACTATGGCTCTTAGACTATGGAGACACTAAAACTTTTTTTTGTTTTAAAAATTAATTCATTGTGTAAAACTTACATAAATTTAAAAAATTGTATACATATTAGGTATCGCCGCGTCCGTGACAACCTGCTCTATAAAATTACCACATGATCTAACCTGTCAGATGAATGTTGTAAATAACAAAAAAAAAATGGTGCCAAAAAAGCTATTTCTTGTTACCTTGCCGCACAAAAAGTGTAATATAGAGCAACCAAAAATCATATGTACCCTAAACTAGTACCAACAAAACTGCCACCTTATCCCGTAGTTTCTAAAATGGGGTCACTTTTTTGGAGTTTCTACTCTAGGGGTGCATCAGGGGGGCTTCAAATGGGACATGGTGTCAATAAAACCAGTCCAGCAAAATCTGCCTTCCAAAAACCGTATGGCATTCCTTTCCTTCTGCGCCCTGTCGTGTGCCCGTACAGCAGTTTACGACCACATATGGGGTGTTTCTGTAAACTACAGAATCAGGGCCATAAATAATGAGTTTTGTTTGGCTGTTAACCCTTGCTTTGTAACTGGAAAAAAAATATTAAAATGGAAAATCTGACAAAAAAGTGAAATTTTGAAATTGTATCTCTATTTTCCATTAAATCTTGTGCAACACCTAAAGGGTTAACAAACTTTGTAAAATCAGTTTTGAATACCTTGAGGGGTGTAGTTTCTTAGATGGGGTCACTTTTATGGAGTTTCTACTCTAGGGGTGCATCAGGGGGGCTTCAAATGGGACATGGTGTCAATAAAACCAGTCCAGCAAAATCTGCCTTCCAAAAACCGTATGGCATTCCTTTCCTTCTGCGCCCTGTCGTGTGCCCGTACAGCAGTTTACGACCACATATGGGGTGTTTCTGTAAACTACAGAATCAGGGCCATAAATAATGAGTTTTGTTTGGCTGTTAACCCTTGCTTTGTAACTGGAAAAAAAATATTAAAATGGAAAATCTGACAAAAAAGTGAAATTTTGAAATTGTATCTCTATTTTCCATTAAATCTTGTGCAACACCTAAAGGGTTAACAAACTTTGTAAAATCAGTTTTGAATACCTTGAGGGGTGTAGTTTCTTAGATGGGGTCACTTTTATGGAGTTTCTACTCTAGGGGTGCATCAGGGGGGCTTCAAATGGGACATGGTGTCAAAAAAACTGTCCAGCAAAACCTGCCTTCCAAAAACCATACGGCGCACCTTTCACTCTACGCCCCGCTGTGTGGCCGTACAGTAGTTTACGGCCACATATGGGGTGTTTCTGTAAACGGCAGAGTCAGGGCAATAAAGATACAGTCTTGTTTGGCTGTTAACCCTTGCTTTGTTAGTGGAAAAAATGGGTTAAAATGGAAAATTAGGCAAAAAAATGAAATTCTCAAATTTCATCCCCATTTGCCAATAACTCTTGTGCAACACCTAAAGGGTTAATGAAGTTAGTAAAATCAGTTTTGAATACCTTGAGGGGTGTAGTTTCTTAGATGGGGTCACTTTTATGGAGTTTCTACTCTAGGGGTGCATCAGGGGGCTTCAAATGGGACATGGAGTCAAAAAAACAGTCCAGCAAAACCTGCCTTCCAAAAACCATATGGCGCACCTTTCACTCTACGCCCCGCTGTGTGGCCGTACAGTAGTTTACGGCCACATATTGGGTGTTTCTGTAAACGGCAGAGTCAGGGCAATAAAGATACAGTCTTGTTTGGCTGTTAACCCTTGCTTTGTTAGTGGAAAAAATGGGTTAAAATGGAAAATTAGCCAAAAAAATGAAATTCTCAAATTTCATCCCCATTTGCCAATAACTCTTGTGCAACACCTAAAGGGTTAACTAAGTTTGTAAAATCAGTTTTGAATACCTTGAGGGGTGTAGTTTATAGAATGGGGTCATTTTTGGGTGGTTTCTATTATGTAAGCCTCGCAAAGTGACTTCAGAGCTGTAGTGGTCCCTAAAAATTGGGTTTTTGTAAATTTCTGAAAAATTTCAAGATTTGCTTCTAAACTTCTAAGCCTTGTAACATCCCCAAAAAATAAAATATCATTCCCAAAATAATTCAAACATGAAGTAGACATATGGGGAATGTAAAGGCATCACAATTTTTAGGGGTATTACTATGTATTACAGAAGTAGAGAAACTGAAACTTTGAAATTTGCTAATTTTTCCAAATTTTTGTTAAATTAGGTATTTTTTGGTGCAAAAAAAATATTTTTTTTAACTTCATTTTACCAGTGTCATGAAGTACAATATGTGACGAAAAAACAATCTCAGAACGGCCTGGATAAGTCAAAGCGTTTTAAAGTTATCAGCACTTATAGTGACACTGGTCAGATTTGCAAAAAATGGCCTGGTCCTAAGGTGTAAAAAGGCTGTGTCCTTAAGGGGTTAACAGAGCTTATACAATTTTACCCCATACCGGGCGCGCTTGCTTGGGATGTATTGTTTGAAGCCAAGGCGCCCGGTAAAATGTATAAGGGACTCGTCTACGCAGATGTTTTGCTCTGGGGTATACATATCTGCAAATTTCAGGTTGAAATGGTCTATGAGGGGCCGAAATTTGGGGAGCCGGTCAAAAGCAGGGTGGCCTCTGGGACGGGAGGTGCTGTTATCACTAAAGTGCAGGAAACGCAGGATGGTCTCAAATCGTGTCCTGGACATAGCAGCAGAGAACATAGGCATGTGATGAATCGGGTTCGTGGACCAATATGACCGCAATTCATGCTTTTTTGTCAGGCCCATGTTGAGGAGGAGGCCCAGAAAAGTTTTAATTTCGGAAACTTGGACTGGTTTCCACCGGAAAGGCTGGGCATAAAAGCTTCCCGGGTTAGCGGTTATAAATTGTGTGGCATACCGGTTTGTCTCTGCCACAACTAAGTCTAAGAGCTCCGCAGTGCAAGAACAGCTCAAAAAATCCCAGGGCCGAACCGATCTGAGCTGTCTCAACCCGAACTCCAGACTGGGCGGTGAAAGGGGGAACTACAGGTGCGGCTGAAGTTGGGGACTGCCAATCAGGGTTTGCCAGCACCTCTGGGATTCTAGGGGCTCTACGGGCACGTCTTTGCGGTGGCTGCGACGGGGTCACTACTGCACGTGCCACCGTACCAGCTTCAACTGCCCTTCTGGTGCTCGCTACTTCACCATGTTCTACGGCAGTGCTGGTACTAGGTCCAGAAAGGGCTGGGCTGCTGGTGTATGCCTCACCACGTAATCCGACAGCACCAGCCCCACTCTGCTGCTCTTGAAGCGGATCCTGCGCAACCTGCGGTCTAGCGACACGGGGCCGGGTATGCCTGCTGCTATCAGGGACCTCAGCCTCCTCGTCCGAACTTTGGGTCAGAGAGCCACTGCTTTCTACAGGTTCGTATTCTGACCCGCTGGATTCATCAGATGAGGGTTCCCACTCCTCATCCGACTGGGTCAGAAGCCTGTGGGCCTCTTCAGAGGAATACCCCCTGTTAGACATGTGGGCAACTAAATTTAGGGGTATTCCCTGAGACTACCCAAGAAAAAAAAAGCAAGCCTGTCTTACAAATGGGAGGCTAGCGAAGTACCGGAGGCTGCTGCGGTTGATAAAAAATATCAAAACTGATTTTTTTTATCGCCGCAGTGCGTGTAAAGTGAATGTGCAGCGATCAAAAAAAAATATTTTTTTTTGTCACTGCGGTGGGGCGGGCGTGGGCGAACGCACGTGTGGGCGACCGATCAGGCCTGATCGGGCAAACACTGCGTTTTGGGTGGAGGGAGAACTAAAGTGACACTAGTACTATTATAGATCTGACCGTGATCAGTTTTGATCACTTCCAGATACTATAAAAGTACAAATGCTGATTAGCGATACGCTAATCAGCGAATAACGGACTGCGGTGCGGTGGGCTGGGCGCTAACCAATCCCTAAACTACCTAACCAAGGGGCCTAAACTATACTGAAACCTAACGGTCAATACCAGTGGGAAAAAAAAGTGACAGTTTGCACTGATCACTTTTTTTCCTTTCACTAGTGATTGACAGGGGCGATCAAAGGGGTGATCAAAGGGTTAATTGGGGTGATCTGGTGTAGTGGGTACTCACAGTGATGTGTGCTCCTCTGCTGGAACCAACCGACCAAAAGAAGGAGCAGAGGAGCACAGCAGCCATATAACCCCATCATATTTACTAATATGTGGGGTTAAATGGCTGCTGATTGGATTTTTTAAAAATCAGCAACCTGCCAGCCAATGATCGTGGCCGGCAGGCTGCTGACGAAATACTCTGCTGCGAAATGCCGGCCCGCGATGCGCATGCGCGGGCCGGCTGTGACGTAATCTCGCGTCTCGCGAGATGACGCGCCGATGCGTAAAGGAGGAACAAATCAACCACCTCCCGGACGCATCGGTGCGTTAGGCGGTCGGGAGGTGGTTAAAGTTCTGCAGAGACAAAAACCATCTGGTGACCCTGGGAATTCCTGTCTTTGGCCTGGCTCCTCCACTTGAAAGGGGAGTGGTCGGTCACCAGGCGGAACTTTCCCATCAACAAATAGTAGCGGAGAGACTCGAGTACCCACTTGATAGCCAGGCACTCTCTCTCCACTATAATGTACCCGGCTGGGGTAAGCTTGCGGCTTAGGAAGGCAACGGGATGCTCCTCCCAATTGACTTTCTGAGACAGTACAGCACCGAGGCCTACTTCCAGAGGCGTCCGTTTGTACCATGAACTCCCTCTTGAAGTTGGGCGTCACCAAAACCAGTAACCCACACAAAGCCGACTTCAAAGCGGCAAGAGCTCTTCAGCCTGATCATCCCAGCGAACCATCACTGATTTTCATTTTTTCAAGAGCCCTGTCAAGGGCGCGGCTAGAGTAGCAAAGTGGGGAACAAACCTAATGTAATAGCCCACCATTCCCAGCAATGACTTTATTTGCCTAGTGGTGACAGGTCGGGGTCAATTCCGTATCGCCTCTATTTTGTTCACTTGGGGTTTGATGACTCCGCAGCCCAATGACATACCCCAGGTACTTAGTCTCTTCTAACCCTATAGCACATTTTTTGGGGTTAGCGGTTAGGCCAGCTTTCCGAAGGGAGTCTACTACAGCCTGCACTTTGGGTGGGTGACTTTCCCAGTCGGTACTGTGGATGACAATATTGTCCAGGTAAGCCGAAGCGTACCGATGATGTGGACGAAGCACGATGTCCATTTGTCGCTGAAAAGTGGAGGGGGCGTCATGCAGACCAAAGGGTAAGACCTTACACCCTGTTCCAAATTATTATGCATTATTAATGATATTTTTCTAATTTAACTAAATAATTGATGTATATAACAGTCATCATAATTCTTATGTTATCAAATATTAAGAGTCAAATTCAAATTTTATTGAACAAACCTCCTAATGATTAAACATAAAAAACTTACAATGCACTGTTCTAAATTATTACGCACAGTAAGTTTCAAAACACTTTATAGGTTGTAAAGAACTGAAAATTGTCATTTGTTGTGTTTGCAGCATATTTACTGAAATCAAAAGCTATTTCAATCAAACTTTTAACAGCATTTAAACTTTTTAAATATTTTAATAAGTCACGTTACATTTTAACATAGGACCCCTTATTTGATAGCAGCTTCACAAGTCCTGCATCCATTGAACTTGTGAGTTTTTGTGACAGTTTCTGCTTGAATTTGTTTGCAAGATGTCAGAATAACCTCCCAGAGCTGCTGCTTGGATGTAAACTACCTTCCACCCTCATAGATCTTTTGCTTTAGGATGCTCCAAAGGTTCTCAATAGTATTGAGGTCAGGGGAGGATAGAGGCCACAACATGACTTTCTCTCCTTTTATCCCAATAGCAGCCATTGATGCAGAGGTATTCTTTGCAGCATGAGATGGCGCATTGTCATGCATGAAGATGATTTTATTACAGAAAGCATAGTTCTTCCTTCTGTACCAGGGAAGAAAGTGGTCAGTCAGAAACTCCACATACTTTGCAGAGGTCATCTTTACACCTTCGGGGACCCTAAAGAGCCGACCAGCTCTCTTCCCATGATTCTGGCCCAAAACATGACTCCACCACCGCCTTGCTGACGTTGCAGCCTTGTTGGAACAGGGTGGCCGTTCACCAACCATCCACTACTCCATCCATCTGGACCATCCAGAGTTGGGTGGCACTCATCAGTGAACAGGACTGTTTGAAAATTAGTCTTCATGTATTTTTCTGCCCAATGCAGCCGTTTCTGCATGTGAGCATTGGTTAGTGGTGGCCGAATAGAAGGTTTATGCACAGGACTCTACACCTTGATGTCCGTGGGACTCCAGAGGCTCCAGCAGCTTCAAATATCTGTTTGCTGCTATGTAATGGTATTTTAGCAGCTCTTGACCCGATGCATGGATCTGGCAGAAATCTTCTTTAATGTGCCTTTATCTGCACAAACCTGTCTGTGCTCTGAATCAGCTACAAATCTCTTAATAGTGCGATGATCACGCTTAAGTTTTCGTGAAATATCTAATGTTTTCATATCTCGTCAAAGGCATTGAACTATTTCTCTCTTTTCAGCAGCAGAGAGATCATTTTTCTTCCCCATATTGCTTAAAAATGGTGCTCTACTTAATAATGTGGAAAACCCTCCTTTAGTAATTTTTCCTTAAATTGGGCTCAACTGCCAATCTAATTATCACATGTCTCCGAGATTGTTTTCAGTGATTAAAAGAGCCCTGAGACACAATGCCATCCATGAGTTAAACTGAAAAACTAAATATTTAATCTTTGTGACACTTAAATAGAATTTGCATAATAATATAGAAGAGGGTGTATATTGATACAGCCCCTAAGGCGTGATGAAGGCAGTTTTCTCTTTGGCAGCCTCCGTTAAGGGCACCTGCCAGTACCCTTTCGTGAGGTCCAAAACAGAAAAATACTGGGCTTGTCCTAACCTCTCGATGAGCTCATCCACCCAGGGCATGGGATGCGCATCGAATTTGGAAACCTCATTAAGTTTTTGAAAGTTACAAAATTGCAATGTCCCGTCTGGATTGGGTATCAATACTATAGGACTTGCCCATTTACTTTTTGACTCCTCAATGACATCTAGCTACAACATTAGCTGCACCTCCTCTGACATGGCTTGTCACCGAGCCTCGGCTACATGGTATGGTTTTAATCGGACTTTTGCCTGAGGCTCAGTGACAATGTCATGCTGGATTATGGAAGTGCGTCCAGGCAGGTCCAAGAACACATCCATGTTCCGACTAACGAACTCCCTGGCCGCCTGAGTCTGTTTAGAGGAGAGGCTGTCAGCAATTTTTACTGTGGCAGCCGCCTCTCTTGCATCAGACAGAGAGGCCGGTGCCTCTTCTCCTAGAAAACCCGGCTGTGGGCTGTCTTCTGTACAGATTTCCCTATCTTTCCACGATTTGAGTAAATTCACATGGTAAACCTGCTCCGGCTTTCGCCGCCCTGGATGGTGTACCTTGTAGTTTACATCTTCAATTTTCTCTAGTACCTCGTAGGGCCCCTGTCACCTAGCCAGGAACTTACTGTCCACGGTTGGCACCATAACCAAAACCCAATCACCCGGGTTAATGATCCGGACATTAGCATGCCGATTATAGACCTAACTCTGGGCTCGCTGATCTGCCTCCATATGCTTCCTAACAAGAGGCAACACTGTCTCTATCAGATCTTGCATCTGGGTAACGTACTCATTGACACTTTTATGTGGAGGGGGTTGTTAGTCTCCATGGGTGGTCGGATAGTCTCCATGG
The DNA here is from genome assembly GCF_014858855.1 of Bufo gargarizans. NCBI lineage: Eukaryota > Metazoa > Chordata > Amphibia > Anura > Bufonidae > Bufo > Bufo gargarizans. Next base: position 57,304,753 of record NC_058082.1, read on the forward strand.
ATGCACATGACCCCGACTTTCCGGCCAGTATACTCCGCTGACCGTACTAGGGGAGCCCTTACTAGGGACACCAGACTCCTTGAGTCCAGCAGAGCCTCTGCTGAAGGATCCCTTACCTCCACCTGGCACAGGTTGTTTAGAGTTTTTAGGGTACCTGCGGCACACAGCTTCCTGGCATATAACGACTGACGGTAGCCATAATTAGTATCCATAGATTTCACCTGATGGGGACAGTCAGCTCTTACATGGCCTGGCTCTTGACACCGCCAGAAGACTATCGGAGCCAGGTCCTTAGAGGGTACACCCCGGGTGGGTTTGGTTTGTACAAGTCACCTGGTCTGGGATGGATATTTATGGCGTTTGACTGACCCCCTCCCAAAAAAACCATTTCGAGGGCGTTGCCAGGCTGTAGACACTTTTGCAAGAGGTGGAGTAAGTCATAATACTGGGTCCTTGCAGGCTCAGCCGAATTAAACCCCCACTGATGTACCCACTGGGCCCAGACCAACACATTCACCCCCAGTCTTGCCAAAATCACACCCTTTACTTTTTGGTAGTTGGCTGCTTGATCGTCCGGCAAGTCGAAATACACCCGCTGGGAATCGGATTCAAGCAATGGAGCGACGACCTCAGCCCACTGGTCACGGGGTAGCTTATCCCTGATGGCCACATTCTCGTACATTGCCAGGTAGGTTTCGATGTCATCTTCCAGGGTATATCTTAGGAATCGCGGCACGGACTGCTTTCCGGGCATCGTGGATGCTCAGAGTTGCTCCTGCTGTCTGCAAAGCCATCAAGTGTTGTAGCAGCAACTGGTTAGTCTCCTGCTGCTGCTTTTTAGCCTTGCGTTGCAGCAGGTTTACCTCTTGCTGCTCGGGATTAGCCTCCATGAGGGCCTTCACAACAGCCTCCATTTTGTCATGAGGCACTGGTTGTAATACAGCTGATTTAATGTACGACATACAACTGTGCCTGAAAAATGCAGAAACCAAAAATATTGGCATTCACGCCAGCCTCACTGCTCTTGACCCCCACCTCCTGCCCACCTCACCTGTCAATCCCACTTTCCTTTACCAGTAATCTCTGTTAGTGACTCCTGACTCAACGCAGCTTGTCTAGTCTTGCTTCATACTATCCCCTAGAAATTCTGAGCCTGTGTTGGGCCATCTGACGTAGGGTTACAATGACAGACATAGTCGTCACTAACTTCAATGTAAAGGGTCTAAACTCTCCTAACAAAAGGAATAATGTAGTCTTTCTGTTGTGCAAATCAAAAACTAACATTGCATTCTTGTAGGAAACCCATTTTAGAAAAGGCAATATTCCAAAAATGACAAACTGTCACTTCAATCATTGGTTCCACAGTTGCCAGGAAACCTTGCTTACGAAAGGGGTATCAAAGGCGATCCACAAGGATGTCCCTTTTCAGGTATCTCAACAATATTCTGACGCTGAAGGTAGGGTTCTCTTCCTTAAAGGCTCTATTGCTTCTAACACATATACTGTAGCTAATATACAGGTCCTTCTAAAAAAATTAGCATATTGTGATAAAGTTCATTATTTTCTGTAATGTACTGATAAACATTAGACTTTCATATATTTTAGATTCATTACACACCAACTGAAGTAGTTCAAGCCTTTTATTGTTTTAATATTGATGATTTGGGCATACAGCTCATGAAAACCCAAATTCCTATCTAAAAAAATTAGCATATCATAAAAAGGTTCTCTAAACGATCTATTTACCTAATCATCTGAATCAACTAATTAACTCTAAACACCTGCAAAAGATTCCTGAGGCTTTTAAAAACTCCCAGCCTGGTTCATTACTCGAAACCGCAATCATGGGAAAGACTGCCAACCTGACTGCTGTCCAGAAGGCCATCATTGACACCCTCAAGCAAGAGGGTAAGACACAGAAAGAAATAGGCTGTTCCCAGAGTGCTGTATCAAGGCACCTCAGTGGGAAGTCTGTGGGAAGGAAAAAGTGTGGCAGAAAACGCTGCACAACGAGAAGAGGTGACCGGACCCTGAGGAAGATTGTAGAGAAGGACCGATTCCAGACCTTGGGGGACCTGCGGAAGCAGTGGACTGAGTCTGGAGTAGAAACATCCAGAGCCACCGTGTACAGGTGTGTGCAGGAAATGGGCTACAGGTGCCGCATTCCCCAGGTCAAGCCACTTTTGAACCAGAAACAGCGGCAGAAGCGCCTGACCTGGGCTATAGAGAAGCAGCACTGGACTGTTGCTCAGTGGTCCAAAGTACTTTTTTCTGATGAAAGCAAATTTTGCATGTCATTCGAAAATCAAGGTGCCAGAGTCTGGAGGAAGACTGGGGAGAGGGAAATGCCAAAATGCCTGAAGTCCAGTGTCAAGTACCCACAGTCAGTGATGGTCTGGGGTGCCATGTCAGCTGCTGGTGTTGGTCCACTGTGTTTTATCAAGGGCAGGGTCAATGCAGCTAGCTATCAGGAGATTTTGGAGCACTTCATGCTTCCATCTGCGCACTTCATGCTTCATTTTTCATCACGACCTGGCACCTGCTCACAGTTCCAAAACCACTGGTAAATGGTTTACTGACCATGGTATTACTGTGCTCAATTGGCCTGCCAACTCTCCTGACCTGAACCCCATAGAGAATCTGTGGGATATTGGGAAGAGAAAGTTGAGAGACGCAAGACCCAACACTCTGGATGAGCTTAAGGTCGCTATCGAAGCATCCTGGGCCTCCATAACACCTCAGCAGTGCCACAGGCTGATTGCCTCCATGCCACGCCGCATTGAAGCAGTCATTTCTGCAAAAGGATTCCCGACCAAGTATTAAGTGCATAACTGAACATAATTATTTGAAGGTTGACTTTTTTTGTATTAAAAACACTTTTCTTTTATTGGTCGGATGAAATATGCTAATTTTTTTAGATAGGAAATTTTGGTTTTTATGAGCTGTATGCCAAAATCATCAATATTAAAACAATAAAAGGCTTGAAATACTTCAGTTGGTGTGTAATGAATCTAAAATATATGAAAGTCTAATGTTTATCAGTACATTACAGAAAATAATGAACTTTATCACAATATGCTAATTTTTTTAGAAGGACCTGTATATGCCCCAAACACGAAGCAGATAACCTTGTTAATACAAGTATTGGAGACCCTGAAATTATTTGCCCAAGGTCAAATTATCTTGGGGGGTGACTTAAATCTAGTACTAAACTCCTTACTAGACTCCTCCTCTTAACGCTCCCAACAAACACAGAAAGCGATAGGCAAACTACATACCAAACTTCAGGAAATGGGTCTAGTTGATCCATGGAGGCAGTTACACCCCCTTTCCAGGGATTACACATTTAGATCAGCAACGCATAACTTGTTTCAAAGACTGGACCATATATTGGTCTCTAAGGCTATTCTAATGCAAACCCGTAAAGCGTCCATAGGGAACATCACTATCTCGCACCATGCCCCTTGCCACATCACCGTTTCCATGAAACAATTATCCAAGGGAGACTGGTCGTGGAGACTCAACGAATCTCTCCTGAGTAACATGGGGGTTTGTTCAGAAGTGGAAAAGCATCAAAGAGTATTTTGAAATAAATGCAGGGAAGGGGGTAGAGGAAGGGAAGCCCATAAATCCTTCAAAATTCCTTTACTTTAAACATCTTATTTATGCACATGGCGATAATGGGGGGGGGGGGGGGCTAATGTCATCGCTTAAAAAAAAGCTAGGGCCAAATCTTACATTCATAGAATTAAAGCAGAGGCAGGTAATATGGTTTTATCTACAGAGGATATAGCCAAAGCATTTCACCTCTTCTACTCAAAACTGTACAACCTTAAGGGTCCAAATAATAGGGATAAAGAGCAGATGGATAAAAAGGCGATTCATAAATTCCTGCTCTCATTGAATCTCCTTACTATCACTGACTCAATGGCGGCTGATATGGTATCTCCGGTTTTGGAAGAAGAGGTCAAAGACATTCTTTACAGTTTTTCCCACAAAAAGAGCCCAGGCCCAGATGGTTTTCCCCTACACTACTTCAAGACGTTCCAAGAGATCATCATACCTTGTTTGACAGAGGTCTGTAATGCCCTGTTTACAGGTAAATTCCTGCCCAGGCAAACTCAAGAAGCCTTCATTAACTTAATTCCCAAAGAAGGGAAAGACCCCGCTGATTGTGGAAGCTACAAGCCAATTTCTCTGTTAAACCAAGACTTGAAAATATGGGCTAAGTTGACCTACTTCGGAGATGACCTACTTTTTCTGATCTCGAAACCCGCATCTAGCCACCCTGAGATTGAGAAACTGTTGCAGGAGTTCAGTTCTATATCCAACTATAAAGTAAATGTATCCAAGTCCGTGATCCTCAGCATATCAATCCCCCAACGGTTAATCCCTGACTTGAAATCACGTTAACAGTTCGTGTAGGCCTCTTCTTCAATTAAATATCTGGGAAATCGTCTCTCGAGGGACCTAACTGAGCTTTACAGTTTAAACTCCACTCCACTCTTAACAGAGGTCAATACGCTTCTGAAATGGTATCACTCACTATGGATCTCTTGGCTAGGTAGAAGAAATTTAGTGAAAACATATATCATGCCTAAGATTTTATATATCTTACAAACGGTCCCGATCCTCCTTTCCCCAGCTTATGGAAGGGCAAGAGGTCACGTATGTCTTACTCCATGTTGATCAGAAGGGGGAGACTGGAGGTTTGGGCTTCCCTGATGTGCTTTTCTACTACAAGGCAGTGCAATTAAACAGATGGCTGCAGTTGGTGTTCCCAGTAGGAGAGTTTTACCCTTTTGCCAAAGCCAATATTGAAAACAGTGGTGCTGATTTAGGTTACATGTGGATTCCTAAACCTAAGCCCAGATCGACTGCAGACATAAACCCAATGTTGCAAGGTCCAGCGGAAGTCTTGAGACAAATGGGCAATACCTTAACCCCACGGCCTTCCCCACTTATGCCAATGTCCTCGCTGCCAGCTCTACTCTCTTCCCCAGGCTCAGCCAAGGAGGGTTTTTTGCGCAACCGAAATAGGTGGACAGTTCGGGATGCTTTCTCTAGTGGGTCGATTCCTACCATAGAAGCGTTTAAGAGGTTTCTCCCTGCAAATATACCTGCAGTGACAATGTCTTTCTATTATACTCACTTTAGATATATTTGCTCTAAATTTCTAGCCTTGAACTCAGTAGTGAGGAATCTCACAGACTTTGAGAAAGTGATGGTTTCAAACCTTTCCAGAATGAGGAAGATCTCATACCTATATCAACATTTTGTGATAAACTCACATCATGAGAAACCAATCTTTCTGAACTCCTGGGAAAAAGAACTTGGCCTTACTTTAACAGACTTATAGAGACGCGCTTTATATTGTCGCATGCCCAAGGTTTCTCTCGGTGTGTTAGGCTTTAGGAAAGTCATTATAAACTCTTGAGCCGCTGGTATAAGACCCCCAAAGTCCTCTTTTTGCATAAGGGCATTAAATCTGATAGGTGCTGGAGATGTCAGAAGTTTAGGGGCTCTTATTTGTACATCTGTTGGACGTGTGACATCATTGCATCATTTTGGAAACAAATTGAAGCCGCTATTCAAGATCTACTCAAATTTCCATTTGTAATCACCCCTGCGATGGTGTTCCTGGCCAAACCAGAGGACACATTTGCTGACTGTAGCAAAGTCACTGATCCAGCTACACTAGCTACAAAACTTCTCCCCCTTCCCTGGAGGAATAGTGTGCGAAGGTCGATCAGGTGTGCAATTTTGAAGAGATTATCAGCTGGACCGAAAGGAAGCATAAGTCCTTCCTAAAAATATAGAACAAGTTGAGAGCCTGGAGGGGTATAACATGAAGGGAGTGTATCCCCACACAATCCTTCCCTTTCCCCGCCTCCCCTTTGTCTTTCGTCTTTGTGTGTCTTTGTCTAGTCTTGTCTGTTGTGTTTTCTGTCGTCTTTTCAAAGAGCATATTCAAATGTGGCATTTGATGCTTAATAGATGCCTGTCTTCCTGTTAGATTTGGCAAGCTCTCACCTGTAAATTGGAGAGTTTAAGAGGTGTCCTGTTTAAGATGCCACTTTATGTATGCTTTTGTGTCATTATTGATGAAAAAAATTTATAAAAGTGAATTTAAACAAGAATATCCAAATCCATAAATCACTGCAAAAGATGCACCTGGCCAATATCGTCCGTAGCATATTATTGTGGTGCACCTTTTGCAGTGATTTACAGATGCGCCAGGTCCTCCAGAACTGCTCCACACAAACAAATGAGGGTCCAAAATGGGGGAACTGGGCCTCATACTGCTGTCTGTGCAGAACTCTTCCTGCACTCTTCCATTAAATTCTGTCAGATCCATTTATACTCTAGTGGGAGAGACCTGGTGGAGACATGCAAGGGACATAGAAAAATAAAGTAACCGTACAATAGCCATATAACCAGTATGAGGTATAGACGATGAAGAATCTTTAGCTGGGGACAGACAGCATTATCTCCCAATGGTTGATTCTCTTTTACATCCTTAATCTATTCACTCAGCGGACACTTATTGATCTGCATATTAACATGTAGACGGCTCTGTCTATCTTTAACTTGGGGTCAACAATTACAGGAGCAGTTCAGGTCAATACTAAGAGATCTGTACGCTATTGTATCTGCTTTATTACATCAAAAACTATAATGAATGAACCATTGGTGTTTTATCATATACCAGTTTTTCACTTATTGTTTTCTTTGGGAATTTGTAGACTTCAAGCAGTGGGGGATTTCTGGGGCCCCAAGCACAGTTATGTCTGTGGGGCCCTGTAGCACTGCTAAACTCCATTCTGCAGCACTGCTAATCTCCATCCTGCTACACTGCTAAGCTCCACTCCATCACACTGATAATATGATCGCCCCTTATGTGCCCCTCCACACAGTATAATGGCCATTATGTGCCCTCATGCACTATGATACCCCCTTTTGTGCCCCAAAACACATGTATGCTCCGTTATCTGCTCCTAACACAGAAAAATGCCTCCTCCTGTGCTCCTCAGCACAATATGGTACCCTTTATGTGCCCCCAACACAATATGGTGGCCTCTTATGTGATTCCAACACAATATGGTGACCCATTAGTGTTTCCAAAATGAATGCTAACTGAAACGTGTCACCCTCTCAGGGCCAATCGGGTCCCAGTGTTAGGAATGCAGAGTGGTGATGTAGCCTGTTAGCTTTGGGTCACGGTGCTCCTACCTAGATACTGTAGCTTCCCAGGGTTAGGCTCTGTAGCATCCAATGAGTTGTAATTGGTGGAAAAATAACTACTAAGCCAGTATCACCTAAGTGCAGAAGAACTGCACTTAAAGCCTTCTGTTGTATGTATTTCAAGTTCTATGTTGTACTTAGTAAAAAAGACTTTGTCACATCTAACTCTGGCCTCTTTCTTCTGTATTATAATACTACTATACCGATCCCCAGGGAACAATGGCCTGAGGGAATACACTATGACACAACACTTCATTAGGGCCACTCCTATCCTCTACACTGGCTCCTCAGGGACTCGGTGTACAAACACTCCAGGTCCAGCGCCGAGCTCCTGTCTCCACTGCCTCTGGTGTCTACTGGATTGGAAGTGTGATGTGGCATCTACTGGCCTCAGCGGTGACATGCATAGAAATGGCACATATCAAAGTCAAGTCACAGACCATTGATTGGCTTACTGCAGTGATATGCATGTAGACGATATGCCACACTTTTGTTCCAGTGGGGACCTGAAGCTGTAGAGATGGAAGCAGGATGCTGGATGCGGAGCCCTTCTAACAGGTGAGCCCAGCCTTCTGACCATTGGTTCTTGGTCTCAAAGAACCCCTTAAAGCAGCAGAATTGAGAAATATGTTATATATCTCCCACCAACATTGAAAATTGACAAGAAAAGTGACCATGGTTTTGCAGGAAACATTATAACGTTTACCAAAAGAGGACCTAACCTTGATAAAGTTGTCTATATACAAATATATTAATGCCGAAAATGGCCTAAACCTATCTTGCCCCAGGTATAGCGTGTTCATTAAAACATCACTTTTAATTATATTGGCTGTGAGCCATAACAAACTGTTAAAACACTTTGTTTCCACCCCAAGATGCTCTAAACTTAGTTGCTATCGAGGTGAGGGAGATGTGCACTACCTCCTATTCCTTACAACTCTATCTGAAGAGCTTGAACATAGGGGGACAATGTGTGAATAGCCTAATATAAGAGAACTACCAGTAGTTGGATGCGAAAACTGACTGGCCTGCCCAAACCCCTGAAGAAGCCAGTGATCTGGTGAAACATATTGGGGGGCAGTTGCCTGTTTTAAACAATTGTTGTCCACCCCTAAGCAGCCTATGTAGGACATTTCATTCAATCATAGCAGCGTAGTTGAGCTAGGCGCCATCTTCAGGCCGGTTGGCCCCTTCAGCTATTATTAGTAGTGTTTGCAGTGTGCGAATGCGTCTTGACAGCTACCGACGTAGTGTCAGACAAGTGTGCTGTGCTGTGCGCGTCTGTGTAACCTGTTTCATTCAGTCAGTTTTCGCATCCAACTACTGGTAGTTCTCTTAAATTAGGCTTAGTCACACATTGGCCCCCTATGTACCCTCACCCCGATAGTAACTACGTTTAGAGCATCTTGGGGTGGAAACAAAGTGTTTTAACTGTTTGTTATGGCTCACATTATATATACAGTAATTAAAGGTGACGTTTTAATGAACACGCTATACCTGGGTCAAGATAGGTTTACGCCATTTTCGGCATTGATATATTTGCAGGAAGCATTATGCCACATTTATGAAAAAGTGAATGTGTGAAGGCACTAGTGTCTAGTGATATGAGATCAATAATTGACATACAGCATTATTCTTTATACATTTGTTGCTGGCTTTATTTGCCATCCGGAAAATGATTTGCCATTTGTAGTGCGAAAATGCAGATGTTTTTTCTCCTTCCTTTCTGCAAACCGTTCTTGCTCATTTTGAACCAGCTGCTCCTATCACCTCATAGCATCGCCTGCTTCTGATGAACAGATACAATGCGTGTCGTAGAGGTCTGGCATAAAACAGACATCTAGATACATGGAGAACTGGCAGTAGCCGCTTGTCAGGGAGAGGTTTGCCGTGCTCTGTTTCTTCACCCTTTGCAGAATAAATTACCAAATTGGCATGAAAAGGTTCATTGCTCAAATATATTCAAGCTAATTTGTATTGCATATGCAAAGCAGACGTTAATATATGCAAACAGAAATACATTCCAACTGGGGAACTTATCCCCTGAAGGAACAGCACAATAATTCTCTAGGGGCCAGGGAGGCGATTAATTTGGATTAAAGTTTTAGAAGAGACTTTTATATGAAAGTTGTGGGAATAGAAATAAAAGATGTGGAGAGAACAGTATAAGAAGTGCCATGGGTGCGTCACTGCAGACAATCATAGCACAGGTTCATTGACAAAAAGGAGTTGTTGGAACCAAATGAAACGTTATGTGTGTGAATGTAATGATGATATTTAAGTGATAATATAAAGACAGGATAAGTTTATTGTGGTAAACTGTACTATGGAAAGGAGGCTCTAGGACCCTGTTGAGCCACCTCTAGCTTGGATACAGGATGAGATATGCTGGGGCATGGAGGCATACAGGTTCTGGATGGTCTCCTGCAGCACATTTGCCACAGATGTTGCAGCTGGGGCTATAGATCCTGCACACTCGTAGGTTGCCAAAGCTGGCATCCTGGCTGGTTCCATAAATGCTCGATTAGTGATAAATCTGGCGACTGGGCAGGTCAAGAAAGTGTTACAATCTAAGGGAGACATTCCTGGGTAAACCTTGCCTTATGCAAGGGAGCATTATCCTACTGCAAAATGCCGGTTAGAAGCCCTGCCATGACAGGCGACACTTGTGGACACAAGTGCCCTACCCTAAGTGTCCCTTCTTCCATTACTAGGGGTCACTGACTGTCATATGCGATGGCTCCCAAGATCATTACTAGTGTTGGGTGCGAATATTCGAATAGCGAATATTAATTGCGAATATCGGCACTTCGAGAATTTGTGAATATTTCGAATATAGTGATATATATTCGCAATTTCGAATATTCTTGCTTGTGGGCCAATGAGAAGGCTGCAATGTCTTTGTCTGAGCTTAGGACTCTTTCACACTTGCGTTGGCCGGATCCGTCGTGTACACCATTTGCTGGAAGTGCCCGCCGGATCCGTAACACCGCAAGTGAACTGAAAGCATTTTAATACGGATCAGTCTTGAAAATGCGTTCAGTGTTACTGTGGCAGCCAGGACGCTATTAAAGTCCTGGTTGCCATAGTAGTAGTGGGGAGCGGGGGAGCAGTATACTTACCGCCCGTGCGGCTCCCGGGGCGCTCCAGAATGACGTCAGAGCGCCCCATGCGCATGGATGACGTGATCCATGCGATCACGTCATCCATGCGCTTGGGGCACCCTGACGTCACTCTGGAGCGCCCCGGGAGACGCACGGACGGTAAGTATACTGCTCCCCCGCTCCCCGCTACACTTTACCATGGCTGCCAGGACTCTAGCGTCCTGGCGGCCATGGTAACCATTCAGAAAAAGCTAAACGTTGGATCCGGCAATGCGCCGAAACGACGTTTAGCTTAAGGCCAGATCCGGATTAATGCCTTTCAATGGGCATTAATTCCGGATCCGGCCTTGCGGCAACTGTTCAGGATTTTTGGCCGGAGCAAAAAGCGCAGCATGCTGCGGTATTTTCTCAGGCCCAAAAAGTTCCAGTCCTGAACTGAAGACATCCTGATGCATCCTGAACGGATTTCTCTCCATTCAGAATGCATGGGGATAATCCTGATCAGGATTTTTCCGGCATAGAGCCCGACGACGGAACTTTATGCCGGAAAAGAAATACGCAAGTGTGAAAGAGCCCTTAGCAACATCCCTAGCAACCAATAGGAAAGTTGCCTACCCCTTACCATATAAGAACCTCCCCAGCAGCCCCTTTCTGCAGTATTTTGCAGATCTGAGAGGGATAGCAGTGTTATTGCTGTGCTCTGTGCTTTCCTGTGTCATTACATTAGATAGTTAGTTAGTTAGCTTATATATATATAGTACAGTTAGTGGGAGATAGTCAGTGTAGGTTAGATCGTGATATAGTGTAGCCGGTTCTGCTGTTCATGCATGCATACATACATACATAGTGCTGTGATGTCACAAGTTCACAACAATAATGAGTGCACCAATCACTAAGGGTCCATTCACACATCCGTGTGTGTTTTGCGGATCCGCAAAACACGGACACCGGCAATGTGCATTCTGCATTTTGCGGACCGCACATCGCCAGCGATTAACAGAAAATGCATATTCTTGTCCGCGTTTCCGTATCAGGACAGCACATCATGCGAACCCATAGAAAAGAATGGGTCCGCAATTCCGTTCTGCAAAATGCGGAACGGAATTGCGGACGTGTGAATGGAGCCTTATAAGTAGTCAGACCTGTTAAAATGTAAAGTTGCATGTATTGCTCCAAAATATTCGCATCATTAGGGCTGAATTCACAATCGCGAACATATTGGAGCACTCTATCTGCATATAAAGCTATTGTAATGTTCTGCCGTGCCAACCATTTTCTCCAGTCTCAGGAAACTTCTAGCAGCTTGAAAAATTTAGCTATAGTGACCCACGCCTGTATTTTGCACGCATTACGCAAATATTACACTGCCGATTTTTTCGCGATAAAGAAAATAATCTCGAATTCGCAAATATATGACGAATATTCTACAACATATTTGAGAAATATTGTGACTTTTAATATTGCCCCTGCTGCTCATCACTAATCATTACACCAGAGGTTGGTGCAGTGTGTCACTCCACAGCAAAGGCAGGATTGAAATGCTCCCCACGAGGCCTCCATAATCAAATCCAACCATCATCGAATCCCACATACAACCTGGATTTGTCGTCAAGGGCACATGAATCCAGTCCAGGTTTCTCGTTCACAAACACCCCTGTAAACGAAGGAGACTGTGTTTGGCAGTCAATGACAGGACATGTAATGGACGTAGTCCAGGCAGAAACAGGGATGTGTTGTGAGGGTGCCGCCTGTGTCTGAATGGTGGACAACAAAACAGTGTTAGCTGCTCTTGCTTGTCAACAGATCAAACAATCCTCTTTAATAGTGGTCTATCTGTGGAGCCTGTTCGCTAGGTCAGAACAGCCTAGATAGCAGGCAATTAGTTGAAATGACCATCCTGCCTCTCTCAGTCCAATGATGTGCCTCCTCTTAAAGTCTGTCAACTGGCCAAATTGTCTTCAAGTGTGTTGTAGAAGTATGTCTACGATCTCACACTGAGAGGTACACTACCCAAAAGTAGTCTTTGAGGGCCTTTTTATGGGGCAGCACTTTTATGCCCTCTTGTGGCAAGACCCATTGTCTAAATTGACCACACCTGTAATCATTTACATATCTGAGATATAAAAAGTCGTATTGGGTTGCTCTACCGAGAGTGTGGGATGGATAGGTGCAGCTGCTAGAGACTCACCCAGTCTAAACAAAAATATAAATCAATAAACAAATAGTAGCAGGCACACTTACATATGGAGTATGTATTTAATGTCTAAAATAAAAAATCAATAACAGACTTATAAATAGCATAAAATTAGAGTACGGTACAACAATATACCCTAGCAGCATATATGAACCAAGGTTGGTATCCACTGAGGCACTAAATGTCTCTATAGCAGCAGCAATGATAATTAGTCCTCCAATTTCACAAAGGGATACATGGAGTTCTAAGTTGTATCAATGTCCTGGAACAAGTGTATTGACACAAAGTAGATGTGATAGTATCGAAAAATATATATCCAAAATACAAGGCGATCAAAATTGACACGTGTGGTTGATATGGTAATCGACCCAAAACAATAATTCCCAATAGGCAGTAATATATAAAGCAGCAGCACTGATTTTGTAATAGAGAGTTCGAAAGAATACTGTCGGTATCTGCGCTTGTAAAATATAACAGGGTCAATTCGCCATATATTCAATGACAGAGTATTAGGGCCTCAGCAACAAACGGTTATTGAAGGACCTCCAAGTAGGGGTAAATAGGTTTCATCCCGCGTATTCTTCGGCACTTACCTCTCCAGAAGTTTTCTTTCCCCCTTCGCAGTCCTGTAGGTTCCGTTTGCTGTATGTGTCTGTACGCAGACTCTCGGCGTTCCACATGGAGTGAGGCAGTGCTCATAGACTCTGTTTCGTGGAACGCACTTCAGCGTAGTACAAACGTCAGAGCTGATCTCACTGGGATTGCCCCTCACACGTGATCGGCGTGGTAAGGGTCCAAGATGACGGCAATCAAAAAACAGTGCTGTGGATTGAATGCAGTGCCTCTGTATAGTTATTCGGATTCCTGTAACAATGCGCTTAATATTTTATGGGGTTGAGAGTCGAGTCCAAAGATTCTTTATCTTGCTTGCAAGCGAAAAAGATGAGCCCCCAACTTCCTGAAACGCGTTTCGGGACCCGTAGTCCCTTCATCAGTGAGTGGGGGCTGTATACTCTATGTTGGTTTATATAGGGTACGTGTAATGTTATTGAGAGTCTTAAATTTTTCGAAAATGTGGATCTGGATTGACCCGGTTCATAGAGAATATAGAGTATAGTTTAATAAAAGATGACAACATACAATAGTAATTAGTTCATTAAAATAGATTAAAAAAAATCGATAAAACATATAATAAAGTATAATAAAAATGTAATACTCATATTGATAAATAAAAACAAACATTTAGTTCATATGCGGTTTGTATGCGATTTCTTCTTATATTTCATCCCTACCGTATGTGGCTTTCTGTGATTCATTCATAAAAAAACATAATTAATTCATAAAGAATTCAAAACAACTTTTTGATCCATTCATAAAAAAAATAATTGTATATAAAAAAATATTAAAACTATATAAAATATATATATATTTACAAAAAATCCTCCTATAAAAAACTCCCCATAAAAAAAAATGTTTCCATAGAAAACCTTCCATAAAAAAAATCCTTATTCTTGAGGATCTTCTCTAAAATATAAATGGTAAGTATGTCTTTATTTCAATTTTTTTTTTTTTTTTCAAAAATCCTTCTTTATTTCATTTTTGCTCGAGGTAAATGGATAGTTTTGAATGGTAAAATATGGTATGGTAAATAATGTTATGCTATTTATAGGTGTGTTATTGATTTTAGAGATTAAATACATACTCCATATGTAAGTGTGCCTGCTACTATTTGTTTATTGATTAATTCTTGAGTTTTGCAGCAATCTGACATTTCATTCTGGGTTTCAGTCAATGAGTGTATTTGTCATACTGAGGAATGGATCATATAAAGTACTACCTGCTGTTTGTATGTCATAAAAGTTATGCTCATACCATGTTTAGGGTCCATGCTTGGTGAATAGGCTAGGAAAATCTGCCACCATTTATATCTAATATGCCCATTCTTATGGGTGTTATCAGTTGAGGTTGTGTCCCTGCACAGTATGACATCGGAAGCACTGACTGGATAGTGTCGTGCTGTGCAAGGACACAACCCCAACTGGTAACACCAATCTGGAGCTTCACGGCAAACTGCTACCATTTCCTTTATAACTTTTAGTATGAATAATAAAGGAGTGACACTTCATAGAGTTATAACAATAGATGCTGAAAAAAAGACATGTCAGGAGAGGTTACAGGACCTCTTTATTAAAAGTCATTATTATTATCATTATTATTGTTATTTATTTTAAAGCGCCATTAATGCCATGGCACTGTACATCAAGAGGGGGGTCACATAAATAATATACAAATACAAATACCATGAACAAAAAACTATTAACAGACTGATACAGAGGGGGAAAGTTTCCTGCCCTCAAGAGCTTACAATCTACAAGAACTGTGAATTGTTATAAGCTGTGTTGTTTAGTGCAGCAGTATGCAAAAAGACAAACATAACACGTGGAGTGCTTTTTTAAAAGTTAATGGCAACTGGATATTTAAACAGTGTGAGACAGTGACTGGAAAAGTAGTAGAAAATCATTATATTTCGCCTGGGTTTCTTTCATATACAATGTACTAGGCTACAGGAAGTGGATATCTCAACTAGGAAAGCTGGGTGAGATATCAGAAATCCAGGAAAGATGGGTTGCTTTAGCCAAACATTGTTTGCTGAAGACTTTGAGTAATTGTGTTATCGGGCCTGGATTTTTATGGAATGATGAGCAGGTTGGTAGCGGGGCTCCTCATTCCCTTCCTTTCCAGAACAGGTTTCCTATAGAGCTCTCACCCAGGTGATGGAGCTCAGCTCATTTCTGGGCTATAAAGGTCTGCACTATGAGCATGTGTGT
The DNA here is from genome assembly GCF_014858855.1 of Bufo gargarizans. Taxonomy (NCBI): domain Eukaryota; kingdom Metazoa; phylum Chordata; class Amphibia; order Anura; family Bufonidae; genus Bufo; species Bufo gargarizans. The sequence goes on from NC_058082.1 coordinate 57,320,124, forward strand.
GTGGGGGGACTGGTTTAATAGACTGTCTTTCACCCTTACCGCTGAAGTCTGCTAAAAAGACAAAAAGGACACTGTAAGTTTACTCTGTGCTGTGTAGTGTGGCTGATAGTAGGCCGCCGGTATAGAAAGGGTGATCTTGTGTTTAGTTAGTGCTCAGCCGAGCAGGAATTTATTTAGTGTTTTTGCCTGAATGTAAAGGCCTTATATTTTTTCTTGTGGATGAAAATAAAGAAAACAGGCAAATCCCTGTGTGAACTGTGCCGTTGTGTCACTGTCTCTGACTGCTGTGCCTACCACTATTGAACTAACCCCCACAACAGTTACATACAACTGGGGCATACATTCATGCATGATTATAACTGGTATCGTCATACATTTCTGTAGTTGAAAACAGTTCATATACTAGAACTCATTAGAGCACTGGATATACTAGCACTCATTAGAACAGTTGACAGGGCCGGTTCTAGGTGAAATGGGGCCCTGGGGCGAAAAACAATAAGGGGCCCCCCCATGAAACTGTATATTTTGGGGCACAGTGTAGAGGTATACTGTATATTGTGGGGCACAGTGTAGAGGTATACTGTATATTGTGGAGCACAGTGTAGAGGTATACTGTATATTGTGTGGCACGGTGTAGCGGCATACTGTATAACAAACATATTTCACATGAAAACTTACAATTGCTTGGCTTGGCCCTTGGGGATCTCGGACGCCACTTCCACACTTTGGCCGGGGGCTCTGCGGAGCTGATGTTGTGTTTTATCCTAATGAGAAAGATTTCATAATAAGGATTTGGAGAAGGGGCAGAGGGGTTGCAGAGCAGGGAGAGGCCGGTGCTGCTACTAGGGGGTCATACCATGGGGGGGGGGGGTAATAAAGCCCACCATAATGTCCCCCCCAGTAGAAATAATTCTCCTTATAATGTGTCAGTGCAAAAAATACCCCCCTGTAATGCCCCCAGTTGAGCTAATGTCCCCATAATGTGCCAGTATAAAATACCCCTATATAGTGACCCCAGTAAATGCCCCCATAGTGCTCCTCTCCCCCCTAGTGCCCCCCAAAATGTACCAGTATAAAATGACGGATATATAGTGCGCCAGTAGATGCCCTCAGTGTCCCCCATAATTTGTAAGCATAAAATACCCCTTCTCAGTGCCCCCGTAGTAGTCCTCTCCCCCCTTCCCCATAGTACCCACCACAATGTGTCCCAGTATAAAATGCCCCTATACAGAGCCCCCATATAAAATAACCGTTCTTTGTGGCCTCAGTAGATGCGCCTATAGTGCCACCAATAATGTGCCAGTAAGAAGTCCCCCCATAGATGTCCCCCAATAATGTGCCAGTGAAATGTGCCCTCATAGATGCCCCTTAATCATGTGCTAGTAGCCTCAGCCCCCCATTAACATGTGCCAGTAGCCATAGGCGCCCCCCTATCATGTGCCAGTACTATTAGCCCCCTTAGGGGCTGGAACCCTTGTCCTATTCACCGTTAGGCCCCTTTCACAGTGCACCCCCCCCCCAGTATAATAAACATTGAGTGCCCCCCCAGTATAATAAACATTGAGTGCCCCCCCAGTATAATAAACATTGAGTGCCCCCCCAGTATAATAAACATTGAGTGCCCCCCAGTATAATAAACATTGAGTGCCCCCCAGTATAATAAACATCCAGTGCCCCCAGTATAATAAACATCCAGTGCCCCCCCAGTATAATAAACATTCAGTGCCCCCCCAGTATAATAAACATTGAGTGCCCCCCCTAGTATAATATACATTGAGTGCCCCCCAGTATAATAAACATTGAGTGCCCCCCAGTATAATAAACATTGAGTGCCCCCCAGTATAATAAACATTGAGTGCCCCCCCCAGTATAATAAACATCCAGTGCCCCCCCAGTATAATAAACATCCAGTGCCCCCCCAGTATAATAAACATCCAGTGCCCCCCCAGTATAATAAACATTCACCCAGTAATCAGTGCCCCCCCAGTATAATAAACATTGAGTGCCCCCCCTAGTATAATATACATTGAGTGCCCCCCAGTATAATAAACATTGAGTGCCCCCAGTATAATAAACATTGAGTGCCCCCAGTATAATAAACATTGAGTGCCCCCCCAGTATAATAAACATTGAGTGCCCCCCCAGTATAATAAACATTGAGTGCCCCCCCAGTATAATAAACATTGAGTGCCCCCCCAGTATAATAAACATTGAGTGCCCCCCCAGTATAATAAACATTCAGTGCCCCCCCCCCCAGTATAATATACATTGGTGGCACAGTGGGCAGTGCCAATGAGGGTTAAAAAAATAAATAAAAAATTAACTCACCTCCACCAATTGATCGCGCAGCTGCCGGTCTCCTGTTCTTTCTTTAGGACCTGTCAAAGGACCTGTGGTGACATCACTGTGGTCATCACATGGTATATCATATGATCCATCACCATGGTAATGGACCATGTGATTTGCTCAGTGACGTCACCACAGGTCCTGAAGCAAGAACAGGAGACCGGCAGCAGCGCGATCAATTGGTGGAGGTGAGTTAATTTTTTATTTATTTTTTTAACCCTCATTGGCACTGCCCACTGCGCCACCAATGTTTATTATACTGGGGGGGGGCCTCACTCAATGTTTATTATACTGGGGGGGGGCCGCACTCAATGTTTATTATACTGGGGGGGGGGGCGCACTGCGCCACCAATGTTAATACAAATGCAGGAAGTGGGTGCCGGAGTGAAATAGCCGGCACCCGACCTCTATGATAGGGGGCTGCGATCAGCGGTAGTTAACCCCTAAGGTGCCGCTCCCTGTCATAGAAGTCGGGTGCCGGCTATTTGATTCCGGCACCCGACTCCTGTATTTGTATTACAGGTCAGTTTTCATCATTGGTGGCGCAGTGGCCACAGCCCCTCCCCTCCTCCTCCTATGTCTGTTCTTATTGGCGGAGGCGACAGCAGCAGCACAGGGGGGGAGGGAGAGCCCCCCGCCCCCGCCTCTATGGAAGCAGGCCGGCGCGGGGGGGCCCCTAAGGACTTGGGGGCCCGGGGGCAATTGCCCCCCTTGCCTCTATGGAAGCGCCGGCCCTGACAGTTGATATACTAGAGCTCATTAGAACAGTAGATATACTAGCACTCATTAGAACAGTTGATATACTAGAACTCATTAGAACAGTTGATATACTAGAATTTATTAGAACAGTTGGCATACTAGAACTCATTAGGACAGTTGCTATACTAGAACTCATTAGAACAGTTGGTATACTAGAGCTCATTAGAACAGTTGGTATACTAGAGCTCATTAGAACAGTTGGTATACTAGAGCTCATTAGAACAGTTGGTATACTAGAGCTCATTAGAACAGTTGGTATACTAGAGCTCATAAGGACAGTTGGTATACTAGAACTCATTAGAACAGTTGGTATACTAGAGCTCATTAGAACAGTTGGTATACTAGAGCTCATTAGAACAGTTGGTATACTAGAGCTCATAAGGACAGTTGGTATACTAGAACTCATTAGAACAGTTGGTATACTAGAACTCATTAGGACAGTTGATATACTAGAGCTCATTAGAACAGTTGGTATACTAGAGCTCATAAGAACAGTTGGTATACTAGAACTCATTTGAACAGTTGGTATACTAGAACTCATTAGAACAGTTGGTATACTAGAACTCATTAGAACAGTTGGTATACTAGAACTCATAAAACAGTTGGTATACTAGAACTCATTAGAACAGTTGGTGTACTAGAACTCATAAGAACAGTTGGTATACTAGAACTCATTAGAATAGTTGGTATACTAGAACTCATTAGGACAGTTGGTATACTAGAGCTCATTAGAACAGTTGGTATACTAGAGCTCATAAGGACAGTTGGTATACTAGAACTCATTAGAACAGTTGGTATACTAGAGCTCATTAGAACAGTTGGTATACTAGAGCTCATTAGAACAGTTGGTATACTAGAGCTCATAAGGACAGTTAGTATACTAGAACTCATTAGAACAGTTGGTATACTAGAACTCATTAGGACAGTTGATTTACTAGAGCTCATTAGAACAGTTGGTATACTAGAGCTCATAAGAACAGTTGGTATACTAGAACTCATTTGAACAGTTGGTATACTAGAGCTCATTAGAACAGTTTGTATACTAGAACTCATTAGAACAGTTGGTATACTAGAACTCATTAGAACAGTTGGTATACTAGAACTCATAAGAACAGTTGGTATACTAGAACTCATTAGAACAGTTGGTATACTAGAGCTCATTAGAACAGTTGGTATACTAGGACTTATTAGTACAGTTGGTATACTAGAGCTCATTAGAACAGTTGGTATACTAGAACTCATTAGAACAGTTGGTATACTAGAACTCATTAGAACACTTGGTATACTAGAACTTATTAGGACGGTTGATATACTAGAACTCATTAGAACAGTTGGTATGCTAGAACTCATTAGAACAGTTGGTATACTATAACTTATTAGGACAGTTGATATACTAGAACTCATTAGAACAGTTGGTATGCTAGAACTCATTAGAACAGTTGGTATACTAGAACTCATTAGAATAGTTGGTATACTAGAACTCATTAGAATAGTTGGTATACTAGAACTCATTAGAACAGTTGGTATACTAGAACTCATTAGAAAAGTTGGTATACTAGAACTTATTAGGACAGTTGATATACTAGAACTCATAAGGACAGTTGGTATGCTAGAACTCATTAGAACAGTTGGTATACTAGAACTCCTTAGAACAGTTAGTATACTAGAACTCATTAGGACAGTGGATATACTAGAACTCATTAGAACAGTTAATATACTAGAAATCATTAGAACAGTGGATATACTAGAAATCATTAGAACAGTTGATATACTAGAACTCATTAGAACAGTAGATATACTAGAACTCATTAGAACAGTTGATATACTAGAACTCATTAGAACAGTTGGCATACTAGAACTCATTAGAACAGTTGGTATACTAGAACTTATTAGAACAGTTGGCATACAAGAACTCATTCAGGATTTGCATTGCTTGATTACTTTGCAAAATACGCCATGTTAACTTGGCGTAAACTTAGACAGGCTGTCTAGACCTGCACCACATTTATCACAAGGGCTCATGCTAGATGATAAATCTGGTTCAAAGTAGATACTTTTCTCTAAATCTATTCCAACTTTTGATTAGCTTATTTTAGGACAGAATTTTACTTATGCGCAGTGAATGTCTGACCGCTTCCTTGCTCAGACATCTCCACTGCGCCTGTTCCTCGGAGCACTATGGCGTCATCGAGCAGGCGCAGTGGAGATGTCTGAGCAAGGAAGCGGTCAGACATTCACTGCGCATGCGCAGAATACATACGCTCACAAGGAGGATCGCATTCAGGAGGAGATGGGCGGGCTGGAGGGACGCGCTGGGCGGCGGCAGTTTCTGAAGGTAGACGGAGCCTCTAGGTGCTAATGACGCCCCCATAGCACCTAGAGGCTCATTAGCATATTAATAAAAGTTCTTTTTTTAGCAAAACGGCTGCCCCAAAAGCAATTATATTAGGATGGTTAGGCAGAGCAGACACTAGCGGATCGCTAGTGTCTGACAGCTAAATATGTGAAACCGAAGTGGTAGAAACCCTTTAAGAATTATAGTGCAAACAATTGAATCTTAGGGCATGCCCCTTTCAGTAAGCCTGGTCTCTTTACAATCAAGTAAAACATTAGTATGTCTGGGCCAAGATGTTTTGATTCTTGGGGAAGGTTGGCCAGTGGGGTTAGTGGTGACCCATGGTCATATAGATGTCTGCAGGCTGGATTCATACACGGCTTTCAGATAATTATTTATATGGTCCCTTCACATAGGATTTTTTTATTGCATTTTTGTACATTCAGTCACATTTTGTGTAATTTGTGTAAAAATAGGAATATAAAATGCCACTGGACCATGGGTAGATTTGGCAATGCCTGGGTCCTAATCATTGGGAGTTCTTGTTGCACCACTCAGCTATGTTCCATCACAATGCTAAGCTTTGCCCCATCACACATCTACTATGGTTGCCCCTTATGTGTCCTCACACATTACAATTGCCCTTTATGTTACCTTAACACAATATAGTGCTCCTTTAGTGTCTCCAAAATAAACACTAACCACTGCCCTTGTCCCCATGACAAACAGAGCAGAGCTTTCAGTGTTGATTTACTCTGGTCTTTCAGGCGGCTAGGTGCAGCAGGTGCAATGATGTCTGCCAGCACCAAAACAGGCTGCAGGGTGAATGGTGGAGTAGGGAGCAGATGGCTTCCTGCTTGTTCATTGTATTAAACTGTATTCACATCTTGAGAATGCAGATAATATTGAATGTATTTCCACAATTTGGTAGAGGGGTGGTAGGGCATGGATGCCCAGGGGTCTCCGTGACCTATTGGGGTCCCATGCATGCAGGTCTAAATACCATGTTCCTCCCCTGATAGAAGTGGGCTTGTCCTGCTTTCTCTAGAGAGCTCTGCAGAATCAAGAACACAGCTTAAAGAAAGCATCAGCATGACAGTAGAGTGATCAGCGAATTTACAGCTTTACAGACACTGCTGCAAGTTAAGGGACTACAGCTCAGACACCATCACTTAGAGTAACCACCAGGCCATAGAAACTTCAAGCCTGTATCACAGTGGACACCTATATCTACAAGTGCCTGCAAGTGCCATTAAATAGCCATCCAACCAACTACCATACCTCCTCATCTGCACTTTGTCCTTAATATTGCTGGATGTGCCACAAGTTATATTTTGCTCTAAGTAAAGAGACACTGTTATACGTTTACTTCTTGCCTTATTTGTAAAACTACATTTCCACTGCACAGATCCCCAGGAAGCAGAGATCTCACCGTGACACAACACCTCATCAGTGCAACTACCACTCCCATCATCCGCACCAGCTCCTAAGAGGCTCACTGCCACAGAATTTCCCCCCTGAAGAATGCAGAAAAAAAAATTCTTCAAAGAACACCATGTTAGATGCCATGTGTGAAACCGCTTTTAGGGTTCCTTCACACAAAGTTTTGCTCCTGGCTTGATATGCTCCCTGTAACGTCACTTCTTCTAAAAAACAAACAAAAAAAACAACGTCATTAAAAAAAGACAACACACATTCTATAAGGGCTTTTTTTCTTTTTGAAGCTGCAAACAAAAAAAAAAAACATGGAGGTCTATGGGAGAAAAATGCCAGACAAATACTTTTTAGAAATCTTGATTGTAATATTTACCATCCAACATTTGGAGCTGGTGTTTTTTGACAAAAAAAAAAAGCTGTAAAGAGAAAAGGCCCAAAAAATGCACAAAAAATTACTAAAATCCATAAAAATGCACAAAAAACATGTTTGAAAGCACCCTTATAGTGGCATTTATGTGTATTCAGTTACATACAGAATGTCTGTCACTGAACCCTATTGAAAACAAGGAACCATATAATGCATGCTATTCATTTATCTTGGATAGTGTTGCAATGAGTAGCTTAATGGACTACACTTTTCTTTTCACTTTTAACAAGCTATACTGATATATCGACCCCCCGGGCATTCTTTTTTCTTATGTTTAGTAGAGTCGAAGGGCACATTAGACGTGTATATTGGGAATAATTTAGCAAATTCTGATTATGATGCCAAATGTGGTACGAATGTAGCCTAAGAGGTGAGGAATGAAAGCAAGCAAGTGCTATGACCTATAGCACTTAAAGGGGCTAAATGGCATGGAAAGGGGTTAAAATAATAAAACATGTTACACTTATTTGTAGACCCCCTTATACTCCAACTGCTCTGAGCCATGCAGGGCTAGTTCAGCTGAGTGTAATGATATCTTTCACTTTAAATCCATAAAAAACTAACTTTAAATCCATATGCAAATTAGCAGTTAAGTGCACCAAGGGCGGGCTCAAACCCCTCTATGCCCCTTTGCTCCTCCTGCTTCCTCTGATAGCTCTTCCCTCTCCTTGATTGACAGGGCCAGGTTCCTTCATATTCATCTTGTCAGGCCCTGTCAATCAAGAAGGAGAGGGAAGGGCTGGCAGGGAAAGCAGGAGGAGTGTAGGTGCACAGGGTGGCTTGGGCCTGCCCCCGCTAAACTTAATTGCTCATTTAACTTATAAAAAGTTTTTTTTCTCCAGAATTAGGCTACAGATTGCCATGTGAAAGGTACTGTATCATTAATTCAGCTGAGCTAGCCCTACAATTATTGTGCCTGGTTTATCAATGGTGACAGACACCTTTCAACCTGGTTGGATTTGAACCCAGTACTGCAAGAGAACAGTGGTAAGCACCCAGCCATCCTACTAAACAGCTTCTTATATAGGATTCCCATATGACAAGTGGGGAGTGGGGTAAAGAGGTCCACTTCAGTCACTCCTGATGTTTTTGGTTAATGAGTAGAATTATAAACGGTTAAATTCTAAAATATAGCATAGGAACAAATGACTGGGCATAAAGCAATTAACTACTAGAAGTACCAAAACTACCACCATGATGATCTAACATTTGACTCCAGCGGATCTGCTGATGCCTGTCTTGTACTGGGTGCTGCTTCCTGCATTGCTATGCAGGGGCTCTCAAGCAAGGAAAAGCTGATTGACTTGGTAGAGAAAGGAGTAAATCTCTGGAGAGGTTCAGGATGTGAAGGATTACTGGTGTGTACACAGCACGACTGTCGGGGCAGGGCCAGGGAGAGATTACTGCCCTCTCTATAGAACAAGTCAGTATAACATCCTTCTACATCAGAGATTTTATCGTATGTTTTATAAAAGCCTGAGGCACAGCAGCCGAGGGTCAGCAGATCACACAATTCTAAGACGAGAACGGGTATTATTGGCATCTGGATCAGATGCCAGGCGTGAAGCTGCTGCAAAGAGGGCTTCTTAGGAAGTTATATGATAGATGAGGGGGCACAGAGTTTAGCACAAGATAATTGACACGTTCTAACACTATGGGGATATCTAATGTCTGTGCAATGGAGCCTTGAGCCCCTAGTACACCCTCTGCGGCTTGTGGAAATATATTGCATATTACTTAAAGCGGTGGGCCACTTCATAGTTACTGTTGACCAATGTATATAAAATGATTATATGACACTTACTAATATAGCTAGAGATGAGCAAATTTTTCAAAAATTCGATTCGGCCAATTCGGCAAATTTTTCGGAAAAATTTGCTTAGATCCGAATTTATTAGTTAAAAAATGGCTATTTCCTGGCTGCAGAGAGCCTTTATAGTGGTGTAGAACACTGTGCCTTGCAGTAACACGCATAGGGAGTCTGCTTTGGTAGTGAAATAATACTGTGAGTCCGTATGACATGCAGATGACAGGTGTCGCTCTTAGAATCACTGCACACTTCACTTATTTGGGCAGTCACGGGGCCAAAACTGACCAAATAACCCAAGTAAGAACTCAGCCTTACAGGTCGATGTTAGCGCCAAGAAGAAGCGCACTCCTTTTACACAGTCGTCAGCTGATTCCACGTAGATGTCTACAGAACCTGTTCTATTAAAGGCTTATGCAAGTAGAGCCCCCGACAGATTGGAGAGGGTGTCAGCAGTAAGTTTGTGTTGACGTCACTGATTAATTTTCCCCAATCTCTGATCCATCAGAACAATAACCCAGAAAAGACAGATCCTGTCGGTGCAGCATACGCCTTCACTCTGTCAGAATTTGCTCAATAATCCATCAGTATTGCTAAAGGCAAAAAAAACAGGAGTGGATCTAAAACAGAGATGACATGTGAATGGAATATTTGCAGGTCTTCTGTGTTTTGTACCCACGCCTGCTTTTGGCTACCAAATCATAAGCCAATTTTGATGGGACTGTTCAGGCCTTACAGCTGCTACACAGACAGGATCCGTTGTGCATCTCATTTTTCCTTCCTTCTGACAGATCAGAAGAAGGGTCAAATAAATGATGATGTCAGCCAGGCTGAAAGCCAAAATAGTGTCCCAGTCATGAAGTGGGGAGGGTCGAATCAGCATGAGAAGTCCACATAGCGGACCTATGACATAGTGGTGAGGTGAAAGCAGCATGAGGAGACCACAGAGTGGCACAACGACAGAGTCGAGGTGGCAGCAGTATAATGAGGCCACCGAGTGGCACAATGACAGAGTCTGGAGGTGGCAGCAGCATGAGGAGACCACAGAGCGGCACAATGACAGAGTTTGGAGGTGGCGGCAGCAGGAGTAGGCCACAGAGTGGCACAATGACAGAGTCTGTAGGTGGCGGCAGCAGCATTAGGAAAAGGCCACAGAGTGGCACAATGACAGAGTCTGGAGGTGGCGGAAGAATGAGTAGGTCACAGCGTGGCACAATGACAGAGTCTGGAGGTGGCGACAGCAGCATCAGGAGGAGGCCACAGAGTGGCACAATGACAGAGTCTGGAGGTGTCGGCAGCATAAGTAGGCCACAGAGTGGCACAATGACAGAGTCTGCAGCTGGCGGCAGCATGAGTAGGCCACAGAGTGGTACAATGACAAAGTCTGGAGATGGCGGCAGCATGAGTAGGCCACAGAGTGGCACAATGACAGAGTCTGGAGGTGGCGGCAGCATCAGTAGGCCAGAGAGTGGCAAGGTGACATACTGTGGAGGATGGTGGCAATACCAGTACCTGCTGAAGATGGTGGGTGAAAGAAGGAGCACTTGGCATCAGATGTGTGGCATCAGGCTGGTAACAGCATCAGAATAGTAACTGGGGCAGGTAGCCAGAAGAAACCGGTCTCTTTTGTCAAATTATTGGTGTGGCACCATGGATGATCTAGTCTGATGCATCAGGCATTGGTGTGTGGAAATCCTGGCTGATTCACGCCTGATTCATTTGGATGCAGTGTCCGACTATGTGCTATATGTGGGCACTTTAAACTGTTGCTAAATGTTATATCAAATGTATTGTGGTATCATGCTGTAATTCCCTTTAACAGGCTGGCAGTATCATTTACCTTTATTCGTCCCTAGATGGTGCTGGCACCGCTTATATATATATAGCTGGGTGTGGTGTCAAGTCAGTGTGTGTGTTGTGGGTAAGTCTACTTTCACACTGGCGTTTTGGCTTTCCGTTTGTGAGATCCATTCAGGGCTCTCACAAGCGGTCCAAAACGGATCAGTTTTTGCCCTAATGCATTCTGAATGGAAAAGGATCCGCTCAGAATAGATCAGTTTGCATCAGTTCAGTCTCCATTCCGCTTTGGAGACTGTCCGTCTGATGAAACTGAGCAAAACGGATCCGTCCTTGCACAGAATGTAAGTTAATGGGGACAGATCCGTTTTTCACTGACACAATATGGCACAATAGAAAACGGATCCGTCCTCCATTGCCTTCCATTGGTGTTCAAGACGGATCCGTCTTGGCTATGTTAAAGATAATACAAACAGATCCGTTCTGAACGGATGCAGATGGCTGTATTATCTAAACTGATCTGTCCATGGCGGATCCGCACAAAACGCGAGTTTGAAAGTAGCCTTAGAATGAAGAGAGGAAGTTAATGGAGGAGGTAGAAATTAGTTTTTCCACTAAAATAATTCACCAAAGATTTTACCACATATAACTGCAGCGCTGAGCGCTGAATGACATTTGTTTTTCCACCGAAATAAGTCACAAAAGATTTTAACGCATATAAGTGCAGCACTGAACGCTGAATAAAAATTATTTTTCCACCAAACTACTTCAATAAAGATTTTAACACATATAACGGAGCACGGAGATGGAAAGGGTCTTCAGATTCCCCCCCGCATTATAAGGACGTCTCAGAAATGAACCGCTGCTCCAGACAGCAGCTCCTCTTTACTGTAATATGCCCCTATACGCAATCACCAGAAATAACTGCAACAGTGTAGTGCATATATGTTTGTCTTTTTTTACTGAAATACGTCCCTATACGCTTTCACGAGAATTAACTGCAGAAATGCACTAAGAATATATTTTTCTTTTTTTACTGTTATATGCCCCTATATGCTTTCACCAGAATTAACTGCAGAAATACACTGAGAATATATTTTTCTTTTTTTACTGTAATATGCCCCTATATGCTTTCACCAGAATTAACTGCAGAAATGCACTGAGAATATATTTTTCTTTTTTACTGTAATATGCCCCTTTCCCCTTTACCAGAAATAACTGCAGAAATGCACTGAGAATGTATTTTTATTTTTTACTGTTATACGCCACTATACGCTTTCACCAGAAATAACTGCAACAGTGCATTGTGTATATCTTTTTCTTATTTTACTGAAATACGCCCCTATAGGTTTTCACCAGAATTAACTGCAGAAATGCACTGAGAATATATATATTTCTTTTTTTACTGTAATATGCCCCTATATGCTTTCACCAGAATTAACTGCAGAAATGCACTGAAAATATATTTTTCTTTTTTACTGTAATATGCCCTTTCCCCTTTACCAGAAATAACTGCAGAAATGCACTGAGAATGTATTTTTATTTTTTACTGTTATACGCCACTATACGCTTTCACCAGAAATAACTGCAACAGTGCAGTGCGTATATATTTTTCTTATTTTACTGAAATACGCCCCTAAATGCTCTCACCAGAAATAGCTGCAATAGTGCACTGCGTATATATTTTTTCTTTTTTTACTGTAATATGCCTATATATGATTTCTCAAGAAATAACTGCAACAGTGCAGTGCGTATATATTTTTCTTGTTATACTGAAATACGCCCCTATACACTTTCACCAGAAATAACTGCAACAGTGCAGTGCATATATACTTTCCTTTTTTGACTGTAATACGCCCCTATACGCTTTCACCAGAAATAACTGCAACAGTGCAGTGCGTATATATTTTTATTGTTATACTGAAATACGCCCCTATACTCCTCTTTTAACAGAAATAACTGCAGAAGTGAAATGCGTATATATTTTTCTTGTAGTACTGAACAAGATACTAAGACATAAGCCTCTAAGGGCTTTTCAACATAAGACTTGCAGCCCGATAAAAAGCTTGAATGACAGAGCTGTCTAATGACTATTTGGATCCCCAAATAATCGTTCCCTGCACTTGTAAATCACTTTCCTATCACTGTCCCTAGCGCCTTCTGATGCCTCTCCCTGCACTAAGATGCTGTGAAATGATTCCTTCCTATCCTTTCCCTGCACTTATAAATCGTTTTTTTCTGTCTTTTTTTTCCACAATTGTTTTTCCAATAGCTGTCCCTAGCGCCTTCACACGTCTGTCCCTGCACTCTGAATGCTGCAAAATGTCTGACTGTAAGATGGCTGACATATTTATAGGGCTGTGACATCACAGGGCTGGCTGGCTGCTGATTGGCTGCATGCAGGCATGTCAATCTGGGTGATCTTGTCTTCCCAAAGTTCCTTGCCCCATGTCCTCAGTCCTCACATGTGTAGCCACTATTTTAGAAAAAATGTGATTCGCTACGACGAAGTGTGAGGAAATTCGCATTAGTTGCGAATCAAATTTTTCCTGAAATTCTAAAAGAATTCCACTTCATCAGCTTCGATTCGCTCATCTCTAAATATAGCCTTTGTTGAAATTCTGCACCATTTTCTATATTACATAAGGTACACAGAGTCTTTTGTATTGTCCACACAGAGATCCTGTCCATAAATTGGAGGCTGATGGAGGGTCATGTGACCAGCAAATCAACTCCACATGATGTCTCCTCCCTTCAAATACACTGCACCTACACTGAACTCCATTCAGATATAAGCTGCAGTGTATCTGAATGGAGGAGACATCACATGGAGGTGATTTGCCTTATCACATGACCCTCCATCAGCAGCCATTTTATGGCCAAGACCTCTGTGTGAACAGTACAAAAGACTTTGTGTATGCTATGAAATATAGAAAATGGTGCAGAATTTCAACAAAGGATATATTACTAAGTCATATAATCATCTTATATACATGTTTGTCAACAATAACCAGATAGTGGCCAACCCCTTTAAAGGTGTTATCCCAGGAAAAGTATTACTATGGAATGAATAGAGCATTTCAGGTGAAGCATTATTGCAAAATGTATACATAAAAAATATTGTAAGGTTTTTTGTTTTTATGTGTATTACATTTTCCTCTTCTGTTTCTCCTGTGGCCAAAATTCTGGTCCACCTTCTCCTACATGCAGTTGGAAGCCATGTACCGGGGTGGGCTCCCCAGAATACAGCGAAGTCACAGACAAGGAAAGCGACACTGACACCAGCTTACTACGCAAGAACAGAAACTTTACTTAGACAACGAGTAACAACATAAGCATCACCAAAACAATACAAACATCCATGGAAAACGCTATATCCCCGGACCCACAGTCAATGTCCCTGCCCACTGGACAGGCCTAGCCAATGGCGGACACAGCAGAGCCTGCAAGTCGTGCTGTGCCGCTACAGAGGACACCCCTAGCCGATGTCAAAGGCAGCAGAGCCTGCAAGTCAATAATTGCGCTGCAGTCCAGTACAGCCTAGCAAAACAATCTAATCTTAACTAACTACTGCTAGACCTAGGCTAGTCTCTGTAATTTCAGGCGCCACACAATATAACAATCAGTAACCAGGTGTACTGACCTGCGTCCGTTCTGGGTTCAAGGATGCAGCCTACCAGGGACGGCCACCAACCTCATAGCAACTGTGCGGCCTTGCTTGATGAAAAGGCCTTCTGTCCACATACTGAATTGGTCTTCCTGGGACAACCTCTCTTTCAAAAGAGCTGGATTCAGTCAGAGTATAACAGCTACTCTCCTTCTTCTGAGTGTCCATTAACTGCCAGACATCTGCAAGCCAGGATGGAATCGGTTTCAGTCCCTCACAGCACAATCCTTTCACCATGCCAGATTAACACTTCCTGGTTCACTCACAGGCAGCAGCATGAGTCCTCAGCATAAGTCATCATCTGTTTTGCATATTCAAATCTCAGAGTGTGCTGGCTGTAGCTGCAAAACAGTGGCCTCTAGTGCCCGGAATGCCAAATGACAGTTCATGTACAGACATTATGCAGAAATAGCTGTTTCACAATCTCACACAGTGGTGGACTGACATGCTCAGTAACTTATCTGCCCCCTTCCTCCTCTCAGCACTGACATAGTAATCTCATAGTGAAGCAGATGACAACTTGGTCCAGACACAGTTTTTTCAATCATCCCTACTTCTAAGTTAATAGAAGTATATAGTTATATCTCTCTCTAGACAGTGGGAAAAGGACATTATAGAGGGGTGCATTACATACCATAGTGCTATTTATCAGTGGAATGATGGGCTGTGTGTGAGAGACTGTTCTATGCAGGGGAGGAAGGGGTTAATAAGAACTGACTGAAATGCACTCCTGGGAGATTTGGGTGCTTGAGGCCTAGTTCACACGAACGTTTTTTTTTGCGGGTGTACGGGCTGTTTTTTTGTGTTCCGTATACGGTCCGTATACGGAACCATTCATTTCAATGGTTCCGCAAAAAAAACGGAGTGTGTTCCGTATGCATTCCGTTTCCGTATTTCCATTTTTCCGTTCCGTTGAAAGATAGAGCTTGTCCTATATTTGGCCGTAAATCACGGGTCGTGGCTCCATTCAAGTCAATGGGTCCGCAAAAAAAACGGAACACATACGGAAATGCATCCGTATGTCTTCCGTTTCCGTTCCGTTTTTTCTGAATCATCTATTGAAAATGTTATGCCCAGCCCAATTTTTTCTATGTAATTACTGTATACTGTATATGCCATACGGAAAAACGGAACGGAAAAACGGAAAGGAAACGGAAACACAACGGAACTTAAAAACGGAACAACGGATCCGTGAAAAACGGACCGCAAAAAACAATAAAAGCCATACGGTCGTGTGAACTAGGCCTGACAGGGATAAGCTGCTGACCACCCACAGAAACGAAAGACAATTCCTCTACGTATGTGAGCAAAGAATAGAAAAAGGTTGCAAATGGATATCATTGATATACTGTAGATAAAATAATGGTGTGCATTACACCATATATATTCTCTTCAATCAAAAAAAAGAAATATAAATAGCAAGAAAATAAAACAAAAATAAAAATAGAGAATAAAATAAAAAAGTTCACCACTGTGTTTTCTTCTCTTTTGGCGTCGCAGACCACCATGTGAAGCGGGCTTAATCACATTCAACATGTCAATTCAAAAACTGGACTTGTGAAATACAGCCAAAGTGAGGCAGCGCGACTTCTTTTTGAATTGATACTATAAATATATATATATATATATATATATATACACACACACACATTTGTGTCATTTTTTTTGCAAAAAACTCAGCAGCTAGATGTTGCATGTTGGCCAAGAGGAAATGCTAAAATGTGCTACAAACACTGCTTTTGTAGTGATGTCTTAAGCTTTTTTAATAACTACATGCTCTGGGTGTGAGATTTTTCAGGTATTTTCCAATAGACTCTCTATAGGAAAAAAAAAGTCTTAAAAGTGCAAGTAAGATGCATTACTAAAAAAAAAAAAAAAAAGCACTCCAAAAAAGCTTAACAAAAAAAGAAATAAGAAATTCATCTTTTTGCAAGCCCAAAAAAAGTCCAAATAGTAAGGAACTGTGGCAGCACTTCCACACTAAATCTGCACAAAAAAAAATTTTTTTTGGGGTGCAGATTTCATGGGATTTTCTGCAGATCTCAGCCTTGCACAAAAAAAAATCGCACAACGAAATGACAGGCTGCAGATATCAAAATACACGCAGCAGGTCATTTTCCGCATGAAAAAAGCAAAGTGTAAATGAGATTTGTCTAATCTTATACATTTTGTTGGTACTGTATTATACTGTGGTTTTTACACATGAGAATCCAGTATAGCACTGACATTGAAATACATTTCACTACAGGAAAAGTGCAAAGCATTTTAGAAGCAACCAAAAGATCGTCTATTATACGTCCCTCTGTGGGACTATTAAATGGCTTTTCAATGGCAAAAAATAGCAAAAATACAATCTCCACATATTTGGTATTGCTGCGTCCATAATGACCTGCACTACACAATTATCATGTAATTGATAGAGTAGTGAACTTTTACAAATAAAAAAAAATCCAGAATTGCTGTTTTTTGCTGATTTGCCACAAAAAACAATAAAAAGCAATAAAAAAAATAAAAAAAAAACAATAAAAAGCAATCAAAATGATACAAGTTGTCCAACAAAAATCAAGCCCTCATACAGCTCCGTAGAAATAAAAAAAAAAAAGTTATGGGTCCTGGGATGCGGGAATGCAAAGACATTTTGAAAAAAAAGTTATTGTGTTATTTATGCCGAAAAATGAACACCGCAATTTATAACATAAAAACTCAGTGGCACTATTGATGTTTTCCCATCTTCCCCTCCATAAAACGTTAATAAAAGTTATTCAGTACGTTTTGTGTACCCCAAAATGGCGCCATTAAAAAGTACAACTTGTCCCGCAAAAAACAAGCCCTCATACTCCCCCATACTCTTCCTGGTCATTAAAGTTGTTGTCTCACTTCAGAAAGTGAAATTTATCATGTAGAGAAAGTTAATACAAGCCACTTACTAATGTATTGTTATTATCAATATTGCCTCCTTTGCTGGCTGGATTCATTTTTTCATCACATTATACACTGCTTGTTTCCATGGTTATGACCACCCTGCAATCCAGCACTAGTGTTTGTGCTTGCACACTATAGGAAAAAATGTCAGCCTCTCTGGTTGCCAGGACCGTGGGAGTGCACACCGGCTGGTGTTTTTTTTTTTATAGTATGCTTTATAGTATGCAAGCACTACCACCAGTGCTGGATTACATGGTGGTCATAACCATGGAAACGAGCAGTGTATAATGTGAAAGAAAAATGAATACAGCCAGCAAACGAAGCAATATGGACAATCACAATACATTAGTAAGTGTCTTGTATTAATTTTCTCTACATGATAAATGCTATTTGCTGAACTGACAAAACCCCTTTAACCACTACCCGACCGCTTAACGCAGGATTGCGTCATGCGGGCGGCCGGGTTATTCCTCCTTGAGGCGTCGGCGCGTCATCTCGCGAGAGTATGTAGATGACGATTTTTTTTTAACCCTTGAAAGGTATATCAGATGCTGTTTTGTTAACAGCGTCTGATATACCTACTACCTGGTCCTCTGGTGGTCCCTTTTGCTTGGATTGACCATCAGAGGACACAGGCAGCTCTGTAATAAGTAGCACCAAACACCACACTACACTACACCCCCCCCTGTCACTTATTAACCCCTGATCACCCCCCTGTCATTGATCACCCCCCTGTAAGGCTCCATTCAGACGTCCATATGTGTTTTTTGGATCCGCAAAATACGGACACCGGCAATGTGCTTTCCGCATTTTGCGGATCCGCACATTGCCAGAACTATATAGAAAATGCCTTTTCTTGTCCGCAATTGCGGACAAGAATAGGGCATGTTCTATAGGCTCTATCAAAAATGCAGTGTTCGCCCGATCAGGCCTGATCTTGTGCCCACACTTGCGTTCAGTCCGCCCCACCGCAGTGACAGAAATTGTTTTTTTCTGATCACTGCAAAAACCGTAAAATCGCTGCGGCGCTATAAAGATCACTTTTGAGGGGCATGGCGAGTTCATAGAATTTCGTGGAAATTTTTTATTTTTTTTCTTACAAAGTCTCATATTCCACTAACTTGTGACAAAAAATAAAATCTCACATGAACTTACCATACCCCTCACGGAATCCAAATGCGTAAACATTTTTAGACATTTATATTCCAGACTTCTTCTCACGCTTTAGGGCCCCTAAAATGCAAGGGCAGTATAAATACCCCACAAGTGACCCCATTTTGAAAAGAAGACACCCCAAGGTATTCCGTGAGGGGTATGGTGAGTTATTTTTTGTCACAAGTTAGTGGAATATGAGACTTTGTAAGAAAAAATTAAATAAAAATAATTTCCCGCTAACTTGTGACAAAAAATTAAAACTTCTATGAACTCACTATGTTCATGTTCCATGAACTCACTATGTTCATCAGTGAATACCTTAGGGTGTCTACTTTCCAAAATGGGGTCATTTGTGGGGTGTTTCTACTGTCTGGGCATTGTAGAACCTCAGGAAACATGACATGTGCTCAGAAAGTCAGAGCTGCTTCAAAATGCGGAAATTCAAATTTTTGTACCATAGTTTGCAAACGCTATAACTTTTACCCAAACCAATAAATATACACTTATTGCATTTTTTTTAATCAAAGACATGTAGAACAATAAATTTAGAGAAAAATGTATATAGAAATGTAGTTTTATTTGAAAAATGTTACAACCGAAAGTGAAAAATTTTTTTGCAAACATTTCGGTCAATTTCTATTAATATCAAAAAAAGTAAAAATGTCAGCAGCAATGAAATACCACCAAATGAAAGCTCTATTAGTGAGAAGAAAAGGAGGTAAAATTCATTTGGGTGGTAAGTTGTATGACCGAGCAATAAACCGTGAAAGTAGTGTAGTGCAGAATTGTAAAAAGTGGTCTGGTCATTAAGGGGGTTTAAGCTAGGGGAGCTGAGGTGCTTAAGGCTCAAAACACCACTATCTGTGACAGATTTACTCCAAGAAGTGTCGTATATCTGTACTTAAATGACCCCCTTTGATTTCAGATCAGAGAAGAGAGGAGCGGCCTGATGACGTTAGGATATTATAGCACGGCTGCGTTGTCTTCACATTTATAATTTAGGAGAATTAAAAAAATAATAAAACCATTTCGGAGTGTATCAAATCAAGATTCAGTGACACTGGCATTAAAGCTAGTGGCCATTTGCCGGTTCCTTTATTTAGTGCATTATCACCCGAGGCCTCTCTGCATTGCAAACGGCCTGCAGTGAAACTTGGGAAACAAGCAGGTCACTTAGTGCCTGGCAGGCAACATGGGAATCATGGACGGAGGGAAAACGACAGAGAAGGCACAGCGTTACTGCAAGGGAGACGAAATTTGCCATGAGGCAGATGAAAGAGAAATGAAATGGATGTAATAAAACCTAGCCAGCAAACATCAAAAGAACCATGGGCACCTACTTAGGGCATATTCTATCAGATGTGAGCTTGCTGAAAGACGGCTGGACGAAACCTTTTTTTTTTTACATTTGTTTGCTGGACAGAAAAAATTGTTCTTCAAATAAACAAGAAAATACGGCCGGCGAGTGCATTACTGACAGCGTGAAAATTATATCAGGGCTGGATGCTAAAGAAAGAAACAAAAAACAATATGGTCAAGGATCCCGAATTCTAATTATTCATCATCATAAACTGCCAAATGTTATGCAAAATAAAAAGCATGGGGAAGATGTACATGAGGTAAGCATCTACATGAGCATATCTGTTAAAAACCATAGTAATTCTGGAAAAAACCCTTTAACCCCTTAAGGACACGCCCATATTTCACATTAAGGACCAGGCTATTTTTTGCAAATCTGACCAGTGTGACTTTAAGTGGTGATAACTTTAAAACGCTTTGACTTATCCAGGCCATTCTAAGATTATTTTTCGGCACATATTGTACTTCATGACACTGCATTAAATGGAGTCAAAAAATTCATTTTTATTTATTTATAAAAAAAATACAAAATTTGCCAAAAATTAGCAAAAGTTAGCAAATTTCCAAGTTTCAATTTCTCTACTTCTATAATACATAGTAATACCTACAAAAATAGTTATTACTTTACATTCCCAATATGTCTACTTTATGTTAGGATCATTTTGGGAATGACATTTTATTTTTGGGGGACGCTACAAAGCTTAGAAGTTTAGAAGCAAATCTTGAAATTTTTTTGAAATTTTCAAAAAAAAACTTTTTAAGGACCAGTTCAGGTCTGAAGTCACTTTGTAAGGCTTACATAATAAAAACCACCTAAAAATGACCCCATTCTAGAAACTACACCCCTCAAGGTATTCAAAACCGGTTTTACAAACTGTGTTAACCCTTTAGGTTTTCCACATAAATTAATGGAAAATAGAGATACAATTTCAAAATTGCACTTTTTTGGCAGATTTTCTATTTTAAATTTTTTTTTCCAGTTACAAAGCAAGGGTTAACAGCCAAACAAAACTCAATATTTATGGCTCTGATTCTGTAGTTTACAGAAACACCCCATATGTGGTCGTAAACTGCTGTACGGGCACACGGCAGGGCACAGAAGGAAAGGAATGCCATACGATTTTTGGAAGGCAGATTTTGCTGGACTGGTTTTTTGACACCATGTCCCATTTGAAGAAGCCCCCCTGATGCACCTCTAGAGTAGAAACTCCCAAAAAGTTACCCCATTTTAGAAACTAAAGGATAGGGTGGCAGTTTTGTTGGTACTAGTTTAGGGTACATATGATTTTTGGTTACTCTATATTACACTTTTTGTGAGGCAAGATAACAAGAAATAGCTGTTTTGGCACCGTTTTTTGTTGTTGTTTATTTACAACATTCATCTGACAGGTTAGATCATGTGGTATTTTATAGAGCAGGTTGCCACGGACACGGCGATACCTAATATGTATACAATTTTTCTGTTGTCTCCAGTTGTTGTCTGTAGGTTTTCCTACTTGTAGTACAAGCCCTAGATAGCTACACCAGAGTCTTGCGTAAATGAATAAGAACCAGACAACCTATGCAGTACCAAATGAGAGATAGAGAATGTTCAGAAGACAAGCTGAGATCAGGACCAGACAGACAACGCAATACCAAACAAGAGACAGAGAGTGGTCAGAAGACAAGCCGGGGTTAGAGGAAAAAGTAATGCAATAAGCACAGGAACAAGGAACCAGGAACAGAGCTAGTCAGTCAGAGTCTATCAATGGCACTTGTGTATGGCCGAGTCCCTGGATCAGAACCTGATAGGTCCATGACTCGGCGCTCCATTAGTCAGAAATACTAGCACATAGGAATAGAGCAGCTGAGAAATCAGACCACTGCCAATCTCCTCCAGCACACGCCCGATGTGGGGAGAAAGAGCATTGCATCCTCACAGGCAATATGCTTACCCCACTCCCGGGGCCACTCCTGGTCACCCGCGATGCTAGGGAGACTCGTCCCCATCCCCACCTGCCATTGGCTCTCCTCCCCCTGACACCGGATGTTTTCATCCGTGTACAGGGAGAAATAGCAGCGATGGTGCAGGGACCAGGAGTGGCACAGGTGTAAGCCGTTTACCGGGGTGGGCTCCCCAGGATACAGCGAACTCACGAACGAGAAAAGCAACTCTGACACCAGCTTTTTCAAAACAGGCTTTTTACTGCAATATGACACTGAACGCAAACTCTAACCTCTGGAAACATAAAATGGATTTACATACACTTAGCCCACAGGCTGAGACCCTCATGTTGCACAGCACGGTGCCCTGCAATGGCTACCAGAAAGAATTGCACAGTTTGCCTATTGGCTGGCACAAATAAAATGGTTACACCGTACCTGTTATTACCCTAGAAATGACACGAACGATTAGGTGGGTGTATGATACGGGCTGGCCTGCGGTGCAACACGAAGGTTCACAATCTTATAATAAACTACAATATTTCCCCTGCCATAACTGGTAATATGGCACGTGCCTGCGTATTACTCCTGCGCAACACGCAGAGTTGGATTGAGACGGTGTGAAGTCTATCAGTTCTCAACTATGCAATGTCTCTTTTTGTTATGGAGTCCTTTTGTGAACCGTAAAAACACTTTTTGGCCTGACACAAGAAACAGGCCCTAACTAGCTAACTACAGGCCTGGTATAGTCTCTAGGCGCCAATATTGCAATGAGGTGCATGCACGATCTTACCGATCGGGTCTGCTCTGTCTCCGCTGATGACTCAGAACCGAATAAGCAATCTATTCAACAAACATGCGGTACCGCAGAGCAAGTAGTTTGTTCCTCAGCTCTCATCAGCACTCCTGGCAGAAGTCCTCTATCCCCTGGCCAGAATCCGGGTCCTGAACACCGATCAGCTTAGCATGACTGTAGCTGTGGTCGCAAGATGTTGATCCCACGCTTCGATGTGACTGGATTCACTCCTCTCTGTCTCTGTGTCCTCTCAAAATAGCGACTTCCTTTTTCTCCTTCAGCCTGGCAACTCCACCTCTCATGAATATGGAAATATGTATATCCAGTCAGTAGCTGTGACTGGGAAACTGCGAAATCTTGTGGCCAAACGGCATAACGTCAGTCCAGAACATTTAATTTAATTCACATAAACAGTGTTCAACAATGATAGTTGTTTCCCCATCTCACACAGGGAACGGGGTAAGTATATTACCTGTGAGGGGCCCGGCACATGACTGCTGGAGACGTTGGATAACCCCTTTAAATGAGAATCTATATTGTTTACTTCCAGTGTATAACTATCTTTCCTGGTCATGTGATGGTCACGCAGGTTACAGGACTGATCGGAGGACAGATTTTCACACACGGTTTCTATGAGACGATCGGGATGGGGACCCGATCTTTATTATTTTCCCTTATAAGTGAAAATAATAGCATTCTGAATACAGAATGCATAGTACAATAGGGCTTGAGGGGTTAAAAAATAAAATAATTTAACTCACCTTAATCCACTTGTTCGCGCAGCCGGCATCTCTTCTGTCTTGTTCTGTGAGGAATAGGACCTTTGATGACGTCACTGCGCTCATCACATGGTCCGTCACATGATCCATCACCATGGTAAAAGATAATGTAGTGAAGTCATCAAAGGTCCTATTCCTCACAGAACAAGACAGAAGAGATGCCGGCTGCAGCGAACAAGTGGATTAAGGCGAGTTACATTATTTATTTTTTTAACCCCTCAAACCCTATTGTACTATGCATTCTCTATTTAGAATGCTATTATTTTCCCTTATAACCATGTTATAAGGGAAAATAATACAATCTACACAACCTTGAACCCAAACCTGAACTTTTGTGAAGTTGCACCTGCGCAATAAAAACTGAACAACGGAATGCAATCGCAGTCAAAACTGCAATTGTGTACCTTTTCGCGCGGGTTTGCCGCAATGCACCGGGACGCATCCGGACCTAATTCCGGACACGCTCGTGTGAAAGAGGCCTTACAGCTATTCACTTTGTCTTCGCCTGGGAGTATTAATGACTGCAAACAGATATCTTGAAAACCATGAAGAGTTGATGGAGACAGTATATTTAAAAACAGTATAATGTTTTATAATGCAAAAACTTATAAAGTTTCGACTGAAATGAGTTGGCTTAAGACAACATAAGAAACACGTATACAAATGCATCCAAACCCATGCAAAATCCACATGGCATTTTGAAGTGGATTCAGATTTTTTTTTTCAGCACAGAAAAAGCTTTGTGTGAACTCACACTCTCACACAGAGTTCTTGATGCTGAAACCACATCGGAAATGGTGAGGAAAAAACGCATCAAATCTGCCACCGATTCTTTTCAATTGGAGGTAGTGACTGATGCTTCTTTTTTCAGCACAATGAAAAAAAAAATATCCTGCCCCACACCAGAATCAGCGCTGAAGCCATGGTAGGTGTTCACAGACTGTTTAACCCCATTGAATTGGACTAATCAGCATGCTGATCCTTGGCAGACACATCAACAGAAACCCAAGGTTTCGGCCTCAGCTTTTTGCCATGGGTTCCACAGACAAATTATTTGTCAGACAAGTATTGTGCCCATATGAACTTGCCCTAAAGGTTCCTTGTTCTTTGAGGGCTGATTGGGAGTTTATTTGGCTCAGTCACATCTCCCAGTTTTGCATTTAGCATGATGGTATGAGCATTACTGCTAGAGATGAGCAAATCACTCATAATTTCATTCAGCTTTGATTCAGCTGAATCGGTCCGAATTGATTGCACCTGAATTGAGAGTGCCCCAATTGCCCTGAAAAAGTATGTATAACGCTCTGAGGTTTTTTATGTGCAAAACCACTTTAAAACTTGGAACCGAACTTGGCTTCTGTTCCGAGGTACAAGTCGACTACCGAAGTTATTTAACAAAGTTTTGTGCGACTTATTGAATAACTGACTTCGGCTCATCGGATCCCATAAATTTTAAGGCTGTACGGAGATGGATCTCTGTACAGTATTAATACGAAGTTTTGAACGAAGCTACTTTGGATGTAGCATCCGAAGCTTGCTTCACTCATCACTAATTACTGCCTTTAAGTTATATGACCAAGTCAAACCTCCTTATCACCTCCCATTGGTTAGCCTGCCAAACAGAACACAAATAAGTAGTATAGACAACTATTCACTTGTCCAAATTTTGAGGCTAGTGTAACAGCGGCTGCTGTGTTCCGCGGTCCCAGGTGCCATGTTCAGCAGTAATCTGCTGCCAGTGCTTCCCTTTCACCGCTGCAGTCCTGGGCGCTGTCTGTGTAGGTACTGTTGTTCTGGGATCCGCTACACAGTTTCCTCTAAGCCCTGGCCACAGCATGCTTGCTGCTTGTTCCCTACAGCACTTCCTTAAGGGCCGGCGAGCGTCACTTCCTGTGCTCTATGGGTTAGATCATGTGACCTTGCGGACCAATCCTAGCCCTCCTGCACATACGGAGGGAGTAGAGTTAACACTCCTGTTTTCTGAGATTTCTAAGTTGTGTTATCTAATCTAAGCAAACACCTTCAATTTACAAACTGGATTCCAAAAAAGTTGGGACACTATAGGGAGTGCAGAATTATTAGGCAAGTTGTATTTTTGAGGATTAATTTTATTATTGAACAACAACCATGTTCTCAATGAACCCAAAAAACTCATTAATATCAAAGCTGAATATTTTTGGAAGTAGTTTTTAGTTTGTTTTTAGTTTTAGCCATTTTAGGGGGATATCTGTGTGTGCAGGTGACTATTACTGTGCATAATTATTAGGCAACTTAACAAAAAACAAAGATATACGCATTTCAATTATTTATTTTTACCAGTGAAACCAATATAACATCTCAACATTCACAAATATACATTTCTGACATTCAAAAACAAAACAAAAACAAATCAGTGACCAATATAGCCACCTTTCTTTGCAAGGACACTCAAAAGCCTGCCATCCATGGATTATGTCAGTGTTTTGATCTTTGATCTGTTCACCATCAACATTGCGTGCAGCAGCAACCACAGCCTCCCAGACACTGTTCAGAGAGGTGTACTGTTTTCCCTCCTTGTAAATCTCACATTTGATGATGGACCACAGGTTCTCAATGGGGTTCAGATCAGGTGAACAAGGAGGCCATGTCATTAGTTTTTCTTCTTTTATACCCTTTCTTGCCAGTCACGCTGTGGAGTACTTGGACGCGTGTGATGGAGCATTGTCCTGCATGAAAATCATGTTTTTCTTGAAGGATGCAGACTTCTTCCTGTACCACTGCTTGAAGAAGGTGTCTTCCAGAAACTGGCAGTAGGACTGGGAGTTGAGCTTGACTCCATCCTCAACCCGAAAAGGCCCCACAAGCTTATCTTTGATGATACCAGCCCAAACCAGTACTCCACCTCCACCTTGCTGGCGTCTGAGTCGGACTGGAGCTCTCTGCCCTTTACCAATCCAGCCACGGGCCCATCCATCTGGCCCATCAAGACTCACTCTCATTTCATCAGTCCATAAAACCTTAGAAAAATCAGTCTTGAGATATTTCTTGGCCCAGTCTTGACGTTTCAGCTTGTGTGTCTTGTTCAGTGGTGGTCGTCTTTCAGCCTTTCTTACCTTGGCCATGTCTCTGAGTATTGCACACCTTGTGCTTTTGGGCACTCCAGTGATGTTGCAGCTCTGAAATATGGCCAAACTGGTGGCAAGTGGCATCTTGGCAGCTGCACGCTTGACTTTTCTCAGTTCATGGGTAGTTATTTTGCGCCTTGGTTTTTCCACACGCTTCTTGCGACCCTGTTGACTATTTTGAATGAAATGCTTGATTGTTCGATGATCACGCTTCAGAAGCTTTGCAATTTTAAGAGTGCTGCATCCCTCTGCAAGATATCTCACTATTTTTGACTTTTCTGAGCCTGTCAAGTCCTTCTTTTGACCCATTTTGCCAAAGGAAAGGAAGTTGCCTAATAATTATGCACACCTGATATAGGGTGTTGATGTCATTAGACCACACCCCTTCTCATTACAGAGATGCACATCACCTAATATGCTTAATTGGTAGTAGGCTTTCGAGCCTATACAGCTTGGAGTAAGACAACATGCATAAAGAGGATGATGTGGTCAAAATACTCATTTGCCTAATAATTCTGCACTCCCTGTATAGAGGCTGGGTCACATGATGCACCGGCCAATCACAGCCATGCCATTGCTAGGCATGGCTGTGATGGCTTCTAAGCCCACAGATTAAAAGCTTATTGATTGGCTGCCCTGAAGCCTTTCAAAATCTTTAATAAATGCCCGAACACCGAACTTGAACAAAATTATTACCTGCGCGGCGCATACAACCTTACCAGCATTTGAAAGGGCGATGAGTGGAAGACTGCTTTTAATACTTGTGATGGACACTATGAGTGTCCTTCTGTCTGTGCAATGCTGCCGTGGTATTCCAGGAGTTGGTAAATGATATCTTCCGAGACCTGCTCTTTGTCTGCGTGATAGTGTACCAGGACGATATACTGATCTATTCTCCAGATTTGACCACTCATCGGAAGCATGTACGTTTAGTTTTACAGCGATTGAAAGAGAATCGACTTGATGCCAAACTCGAGAAATACATCCTTGAAAAATCTATTTTACCGTTCCTTGGACACATAATCTCGGATGCCGGGTTGCAGATGGGTCTTGAAAAATTGAAAGCAGTAATAGACTGGCCCGCCCACAGGGTCTTCTTACTATAGAGTGCTTCCTTGGATTTGCTCATTTCTATCGTCAGTTCATCCCGATATTTTTCTCTCTTACATCTCCGATCTCCGCTGTTACCAAGAAAGGAGTGAATGCCAGAGTCTGGACTCCTGAGGCGGAGGCCACCTTCGTCCAATTAAAGAGGTCCTTTGCTTCTGCACCTGTTCTGCGTCATCCCAATGTCTCCCACCAATTCTTTTTAGAAGTGGACGCCTCCTTCATAGGAGCAGGTGCTGATTTACTGCAGAAAGGTTCCAAGGGCAAGATGTTTACACGTTCGTCGCCAAGGAAACCACGGAAGCATCACTGCCCCGGCTGGGCTGGTTGTTGCCGGGGCAGCGACGCTTCCGTGGTTTCCTTGGCGACGAACGTCCGGCCCCATGGGCAGAGCTCTGCCTAGCGTATCCTCGTGATTGGTCAGGTGACGGTTGTCCGGGTCATGTGGTTTCCACGTCTCCATGGTGACGGCGCTTGGCTTGGTTTCCGAGGGTGTCGCTTCTGTGACGTGGCGTGGACTTCTGGGCATGCGTGGTTCGGTTGTGAGGACGCAGACTTTGGCGCCTCCGTCCATACGCCGCCGAGTGAGTTGTTTTTAATTTCACTAATTCATTCACTTCCTTATATGCACACAGGTGATATGATATTGTGTTGATGAATTTTATTATAATCAATTAACTCACAGTTATGTTGTCACGATTATTAGTATGTTTGTACACATTGAATTGCACTTTGTATATCATCATGTCAGGTGAATCACCATGTCATATAAATCACGTTAGTTTTATATGTTTTATATATATTATATAATGCACTACTTTATTATACTTTGTATTGAATAATTGTAACTTTAATTGTTTGCTATGCATTGTGGGTATATATACCCGTGTATGACACCATGTGGTATGCTTGAGAAAGACCGCATTGAGACGGTTGAAACGTTGCACAGAGGGGAATAAAGGATCCACTTTTTTCATTTCATTGGGAGTGCTGCCTCATCCTTTGGATACTATATATATATATATATATATATATATATATATATATACACACACACAGAGGCTTCCTTGTGTATAGTATTCAATGTTTATTATACATATAAAATAATCTATTAAAATACTCAGGGCCGTCTTTACCAAGGGGCAAAAGGGGCAGCTGCCCTGGGCCCAGTTGCTCCTGGGGGGCCCAAGGCAGCTGCCTCTTGAGCCCTGCTAGCCACTGCCCCGGGTGTCAGGCTGTCGGCTACACAGGCATCATGATCGTACTGTGTTAATGATCTTAATTCTAGGACCTTAATGACATCATTACCATGTGACCAGTAACCTAGCAATTACTGGTCACATGGCTATGAGATCATCACAGGTCCTACTGAGTGCTGTAGAAGTTAACTGAGGAGCTTTTTTGTGTAAAGATTACATCAGAAAAAGGTGACAGGGGCTGTTATGTTAATATACTGTAAACTACTGTATAGTGGGGTGCTGTATACTGTGTGGTGTGCTGTATACTGTGTGGTGGGCTGTATACTGTGGGGGGCCTGTATAGTGGGGGGGGGGGCCTGTATAGTGGGGGGGAGTGCTATACTGCTGTACTGTATAGTGTGGGGGGCTGTATCGTGTATAGTTTGGGGTGCTGTATACAGTGAGGTGTTGTATACCGTGAGGTGCTGTATACTGTGGGCTGCTATACTGCTCTACTATATACTGTGGGGTACTGTATAGTGTGGGGTGCTAAACTGCATACTGTGTGGTGCTGTATACTATAGGGTGCTATACTGCATACCGTGGGGTGCTGGGGTGCACTGTAACACTAGGGTGAGCCGATCCCTGGTCTCCTTCCTGCAGAGTGGTGCCCACTTCCAGCCCAGAGCACTAATCCTGAGCCGCTGGAGTCTTCAGAACTGGAAGTATTTACAGTCATTCACTGGACTCTACCAGATGTGTGGATTTTTTGTGTGTGTGCTGTGGTGGAGGGCGTAATTGCCTGCTAAGGTGTGGGAAGGCGGGATCCAGGGGGCCCAAGTAAATTTTTGCCCAGGGTCCAATCAATATTAAAGACGGCCCTGAAAATACTGTGTATAATCGCTGATATTCAAGATATTTTTCAATGGAGGTCTTGATATATGGTGATTGTAGTGGAATATGGGCTTTGATGTGATACAGTCCCTGGGATAGTAATCTCTAATAAAACAAATATTGTGCCAGCAAACTAAAAATAAATTATTTATAAATAGATATAAATGAGTGAATTGATCTGTTGCAGTAACGCCACAATATATTAAGTGCAAGGATATGTGAACCTGCAAAGGAAGATAGTTAAAAGGCCATCCACAGTGGGACCTCCTGGGTTTGGTGTGTAGGAAAAAAGATAAAAATGATTACAAGTGCAAAAAATCTAGCCACAATGGAGTGAAAACCACAATAAGTAAAACACGTTGCGTTATAATTCATCCAGCGGGTCAGCGATAGTCCCGCTGTACTGTAAGGGACAATTGTATTTTGTCCAACAGTGTTGGGAATTATATTTCTTCCAGCGATATTATGACCACAATATTTGAAAACCACAAAAAAATATAAAAAATATAGGAAAATATATAAATATATAGTATAAAAAATATATATAAAAAAAAAGCAATATGTTATATTCCATCCAGCAATCGTATTTTGTGCAGCAATAATCAAAATTGTATTTCATCCAGCAATATTATAACAGCAGAGTATATAAGTTGTAGTTCCTCCTGCAGGATAGCGATATTAGAACCGCACTGTGCTATATAGGAATTATGTTTTACCCAGCAGATTTATTAAAATTTGATACAGTCTCAATGTCTCTTGAAGTTGAATACGCCCAAGTATATTACTATATATTGTTTCTCCAAATAGATTAACATGTACAATGTATCAATATGTCAGGTCTCTCCAGTTGCAATGTCATATAAATACAGGTTCCGTCATGCAGTTTTGTGATTTCAGTCTGCCGACCGACTTGCTGTCTATATTAGTTCACTTAAAGTAGCTGAGTATTATATCTGTTACTCACAGTTGGTTGTCTCCAGATTTAGATCCTGGTATAAGCAATCTGATAATATTGTACCGTTTGTAGTAGCCCGCTGATGTTATTATTATCTGTGGCCGCGGCGTCCCACGTGCCTACAGAACTTGCAGTGCTTGTACCTTCCGAAGCATTTCACCTTTATTTATGAAAAAATCCTAAATTTACCCAAAATTTATAAAAATTCTAATTTTTCAAAATTTTAATCTCTCTGCTTTTAAAACAGAAATTGATACCTCAACTACACCACTCAAGTTATTCAAAACAGATTTTACAAACTTTGCTAACCCTTTTGGTGTTCCACAAGAATTAAAGGAAAATTTCAAAATTTCACATTTTTGGCAGATTTTCCATTTTAAGAATTTTTTTCCTGTAACATATCAAGGGTGAACAGACAAACAAAACTCAATATCTATTACCCTGACTCTGCAGTTTACAGAAACACCCCACATACGGTGGTAAACTGCTGTATGGGCGCATAGCAGGGCGCAGAAGAAAAGGAGCGCCGTATGGTTTTTGGAAGGCAGATTTTACTGGACTGGTTTTTAGACACTATGTCCCATTTGAGCCCCTCTAACGCTTCTACAGTATAAACTCCCAAAAAGTGACCCCATTTTGGAAATTATCATAATATAATTGGTAATTTTGTGGTATTATTTTGGGGTACAAATGATTTTTGATCACTCTATATTACATTTTTTGTGAGGCAAGGTAACCAAAAATGTCTGTTCTGGCACAGTTTGAATTTTTTGTTTTTTACAATGTTCATCTGACAGGTTAGATCATGTGTAGAGTTGAGCGAACACCTGGATGTTCGGGTTAGAGAAGTTCGGCCGAACTTCCCGGAAATGTTCGGGTTCGGGATCCGAACCCGATCTGAAATTCGTCCCGAACCCGAACCCCATTGAAGTCAATGGGGACCCAAACTTTTCGGCACTAAAAAGGCTGTAAAACAGCCCAGGAAAGGGCTAGATGGCTGCAAAAGGCAGCAACATGTAGGTAAATCCCCTGCAAACAAATGTGGATAGGGAAATGAATTAAAATAAAAATAAATAAAAATTAACCAATATCAATTGGAGAGAGGTCCCATAGCAGAGAATCTGGCTTCACGTCACCCACCACTGTAACAGTCCATTGTCATATATTTAGGCCCCGGCACCCAGGCAGAGGAGAGAGGTCCCATAACAGAGAATCTGGCTTCATGTCAGCAGAGAATCAGTCTTCATGTCATAGCAGAGAATCATGCTTTACGTCACCCAACACTGGAACAGTCCATTGTCAGATATTTAAGCCCAGGTACCCAGGCAGAGGAGAGAGGTCCCGTAACAGAGAATCAGGCTTCATGTCAGCAGAGAATCAGTCTTCATGTCATAGCAGAGAATCATGCTTCACGTCACCCAACACTGGAACAGTCCATTGTCAGATATTTAGGCCCAGGCATCCAGGCAGAGGAGAGAGGTCCCGTAACAGAGAATCTGGCTTCATGTCAGCAGAGAATCAGTCTTCATGTCATAGCAGAAAATCATGCTTCACGTCACCCAACATTGGAACAAACCATTGTCATATATTTAGGCCCAGGCACCCAGACAGAGGAGAGGTTCATTCAACTTTGGGTTGCCCCGCAATATAATGGTAAAATGAAAATAAAATTAGGATTGAATGAGGAAGTGCCCTGGAGTACAATAATATATGGTTAAGGGGAGGTAGGTAATGTCTAATCTGCACAAGGGATGGACAGGTCCTGTTGGATCCATGCCTGGTTCGTTTTTATGAACGTCTGCTTGTCCACATTGGCTGTTGACAGGCGGCTGCGTTTGTCTGTAATGACGCCCCCTGCCGTGCTGAATACACGTTCAGACAAAACGCTGGCCGCCAGGCAGGCCAGCACCTCCAAGGCATAAAAGGCTAGCTCTGGCCACGTGGACAATTTAGAGACCCAGAAGTTGAATGGGGCCGAACCATCAGTCAGTACGTGGAGGGGTGTGCACACGTACTGTTCCACCATGTTAGTGAAATGTTGCCTCCTGCTAACACGTTGCGTATCAGGTGGTGGTGCAGTTAACTGTGGCGTGTTGACAAAACTTTTCCACATCTCTGCCATGCTAACCCTGCCCTCAGAGGAGCTGGCCGTGACACAGCTGCCTTGGCGACCTCTTGCTCCTCCTCTGCCTTGGCCTTGGGCTTCCACTTGTTCCCCTGTGACATTTTGGAATGCTCTCAGTAGCGCGTCTACCAACGTGCGCTTGTACTCGTGCATCTTCCAGTGCAGGAAGTAAGGTGGGCACATTGTCTTTGTACCGTGGATCCAGCAGGGTGGCAACCCAGTAGTCCGCACACGTTAAAATGTGGGCAACTCTGCTGTCGTTGCGCAGGCACTGCAGCATGTAGTCACTTATGTGTGCCAGGCTGCCCAGAGGTAAGGACAAGATGTCCTCTGTGGGAGGCGTATCGTCATCGTCCTGCGTTTCCCCCCAGCCACGCACCAGTGATGGGCCTGAGCTGCGTTGGGTGCCACCCCGCTGTGACCATGCTTCATCCTCATTTCTCCACCTCCTCCTCATCCTCGTCCTCCTTGTCCTCCAGTAGTGGGCCCTGGCTGGCCACATTTGTACCTGGCCTCTGCTGTTGCAAAAAACCTCCCTCTGAGTCACTTCGAAGAGACTGGCCTGAAAGTGCTAAAAATGAACCCTCTTCCTCCTCCTCCTCCTCCTCCTCCTGGGCCACCTCCTCTTCCATCATCGCCCTAAGTGTTTTCTCAAGGAGACATAGAAGTGGTATTGTAACGCTGATAATGGCGTCATCGCCACTGGCCATGTTGGTGGAGTACTCGAAACAGCGCAACAGGGC
Source organism: Bufo gargarizans (assembly GCF_014858855.1). Lineage (NCBI taxonomy): Eukaryota > Metazoa > Chordata > Amphibia > Anura > Bufonidae > Bufo > Bufo gargarizans. The sequence continues at coordinate 57,353,739 of NC_058082.1, forward strand.
ACACAGGTCTCGCATGGAGGCCCAGTCATTGGCGGTGAAGTGGTGCTGTTCCGCAGTGCGACTGACCCGTGCGTGCTGCAGCTGAAACTCCACTATGGCCTGCTGCTGCTCGCACAGTCTGTCCAGCATGTGCAAGGGGGAGTTCCACCTGGTGGGTACGTTGCATATGAGGCGGTAAGCGGGAAGGCCGAAGTTACGCTGTAGCGCAGACAGGCGAGTAGCGGCAGGATGTTAACGCCGGAAGCGCGAACAGACGGCCCGCACTTTATGCAGCAGCTCTGACATGTCGGGGTAGTTGTGAATGAACTTCTGCACCACCAAATTCAGCACATGCGCCAGGCAAGGGATGTGCGTCAAACCGGCTAGTCCCAGAGCTGCAACGAGATTTCGCCCATTATCGCACACCACCAGGCCGGGCTTGAGGCTCACCGGCAGCAACCACTCGTCGGTCTGTTGTTCTATACCCCGCCACAACTCCTGTGCGGTGTGGGGCCTGTCCCCCAAACATATGAGTTTCAGAATGGCCTGTTGACGTTTACCCCGGGCTGTGCTGAAGTTGGTGGTGAAGGTGTGTGGCTGACTGGATGAGCAGGTGGAAGAAGAGGAGGAGGAAGCCGAGTAGGAGGAGGAGGCAACAGGAGGCAAAGAATATTGCCCTGCGATCCTTGGCGGCGGAAGGACGTGCGCCAAACAGCTCTCCGCCTGGGGCCCAGCCGCCACTACATTTACCCAGTGTGCAGTTAGGGAGATATAGCGTCCCTGGCCGTGCTTACTGGTCCACGTATCTGTGGTTAGGTGGACCTTGCCACAGATGGCGTTGCGCAGTGCACACTTGATTTTATCGGATACTTGGTTGTGCAGGGAAGGCACGGCTCTCTTGGAGAAGTAGTGCCGGCTGGGAACAACATACTGTGGGACAGCAAGCGACATGAGCTGTTTTAAGCTGTCTATTCCACCAGCCTAAATGACAGCATTTCATAGGCCAGTAGTTTAGAAATGCTGGCATTCAGGGCCAGGGATCGAGGGTGGCTAGGTGGGAATTTACGCTTTCTCTCAAATGTTTGTGAGATGGAGAGCTGAACGCTGCCGTGTAACATGGTTCAGATGCTTGGTGACAGAGGTGGTGGTGTTGGTGGTACATCCCCTGTTTGCTGGGCGGCAGGTGCCAACGTTCCTCCAGAGGCGGAGGAAGAGGCCGAGGCGGCAGCAGCAGAAGAGGCCGAGGCGGCAGCAGCAGAAGAGGTAGCAGGGGGAGCCTGAGTGACTTCCTTGTTTTTAAGGTGTTTACTCCACTGCAGTTCATGCTTTGCATGCAGGTGCCTGGTCATGCAGGTTGTGCTCAGGTTCAGAACGTTAATGCCTCGCTTCAGGCTCTGATGGCACAGCGTGCAAACCACTCAGGTCTTGTCGTCAGCACATTGTTTGAAGAAGTGCCATGCCAGGGAACTCCTTGAAGCTGCCTTTGGGGTTCTCGGTCCCAGATGGCAGCGGTCAGTAGCAGCGGGTGTTCTGCTTTTGCCCACTGCTCCTTCTTTTGCTACGCTGTTGGCTCGGTCTCACCACTGCCTCTTCCTCCGAACTGTGAAAGTCAGTGGCACGACCTTCATTCCATGTGGGGTCTAGGACCTCATCGTCCCCTGCATCGTCTTCCACCCAGTCTTGATCCCTGACCTCCTGTTCAGTCTGAACACTGCAGAAAGACGCAGCAGTTGGCACCTGTGTTTCGTCATCATCAGAGACGTGCTGAGGTGGTATTCCCATGTCCTCATCATCAGGAAACATAAGTGGTTGTGCGTCAGTGCATTCTATATCTTCCACCGCTGGGGAAGGGCTAGGTGGATGCCCTTGGGAAACCCTGCCAGCTGAGTCTTCAAACAGCATAAGAGACTGCTGCATAACTTGAGGCTCAGACAGTTTCCCTGGTATGCATGAGGGTGATGTGACAGACTGATGGGCTTGGTTTTCAGGCGCCATCTGTGCGCTTTCTGCAGAAGACTGGGTGGGAGATAATGTGAACGTGCTGGATCCACTGTCGGCCACCCAATTGACTAATGCCTGTACCTGCTCAGGCCTTACCATCCTTAGAACGGCATTGGGCCCCACCAAATATCGCTGTAAATTATGGCGGCTACTGGGACCTGAGGTAGTTGGTACACTAGGACATGTGGCTGTGGCAGAATGGCCACGTCCTCTCCCAGCACCAGAGGGTCCACTAACACCACCACGGCCCTTACTAGATGTTTTCCTCATTGTTACCATTCACCACAATAAGAAAAATATTATTTGGCCCAATGTATTGAATTTAAATTCAGGCCTTTTTTTGCAGACACCTAACACTATCTGGCTATCTATTTAGGTACCGTATTACACTAATAAAGGCACAGCAGTAACGACAGATTTAGCTGAATATAAATTTGAGGCCTAGTATTTAGGCGCTGGATGACATGTATACGTTTACGGACAGAATTAGACTTGGAAATGCAGGGTAGCGTGTGAAGTTATTGTGGATGACCCTATCAGCACCTTGAATCTAATATACCCTTTTAGGGATAGATTTAAAGTAGGCCTGATACAGCCTAAACCACTAATTTAGAGAATTGCTAAGTTGGGAATTGTATTTCAACCCAGAACAAAAACTGTGCTTTGACGGACACAAAATAACTTGACCAGCTACAGCAATAACCACAGATTTAGCTGAATATAAATTTGAGGCCTATTATTTAGGCGCTGGGTGACAGGTATACGTTTACAGACAGAATTAGACTTGGAAATGCACAGTAGCGTGTGTGTGAAGTTATTGAGAATGACCCTATCTGCACCTTGAATCTAATATACCCTTTTAGGGATAGATTTAAAGTAGGCCTGATACAGCCTAAACCACTAATTTAGAGAATTGCTAAGTTGGGAATTGTATTTCAACCCAGAACAAAAACTGTGCTTTGACGGACACTAAATAACTTGACCATCCACAGCAATAACCACAGATTTAGATGAATATAAATTTGAGGCCTATTATTTAGGCGCTGGGTGACAGGTATACGTTTACAGACAGAATTAGACTTGGAATTGCACAGTAGCGTGTGTGTGAAGTTATTGAGAATGACCCTATCTGCACCTTGAATCTAATATACCCTTTTAATGAATAGAATTAAAGTAGCCCTGATACAGCAGAAACCACTAATTTAGGAAATTGCTAAGTTGAAAATTGTACTTCAACCCTGAACAAAAATATATCCTTTGCCAGACAGCAGACAGTATTACAATTGGCTGGCCACAGCTGAAACACCAGATTTAGGGTACTGCTATTTTGGCAATTATATTTCACCCCTCAATAAAATAGCAAGCACAGCCAAGCCCCTGATGTAGGATATAGCCAAAAAATAACCACACTATTGATGGTTAAATGCACTTGGTGACAGCTTGCCCCTGATGTAGGATATAGCCAAAAAATAACCACACTATTGATGGTTAAATGCACTTGGTGACAGCTTGCCCCATATGTAGGATATAGCCCAAAAATAACCACACTATTGATGGTTAAATGCACTTGGTGACAGCTTGCCCCGATGTAGGATATAGCCAAAAAATAACCACACTATTGATTGTTAAATGCACTTGGTGACAGCTTGCCCCATATGTAGGATATAGCCCAAAAATAACCACACTATTGATGGTTAAATGCACTTGGTGACAGCTTGCTCCTGATGTGGGATATAGCCAAAAAATAACCACACTATTGATGGTTAAATGTACTTATTGGCAGCTTGTGCTGGAGCACTACAAGACACAAAATGGCCGCCGATCACCCCAGAAAAAAGTGACTGAAAAACGCTCTGGGCAGCCTAAAAACAGTGAGCAATTGAATAGCAGCAGTTCAATGATCCACAGCTGTAGATCGATCACTGACTTAAGTGTTTTGGAGGAGTTAATCACTGCCTAATCTCGCCCTAACAGCAGCAGCTGCAACCTCTCCCTACACTGTTCAGAGCAGAGTGACGTGCGGCGCTACGTGACTCCAGCTTAAACAGAGGCTGGGTCACATGCTGCACTGGCCAATCACAGCCATGCCAATAGTAGGCATGGCTGTGATGGCCTCTTGGGGCAAGTAGTATGACGCTTGTTGATTGGCTGCTTTGCAGCCTTTCAAAAAGCGCCAAGAAAGCGACGAACACCGAACCCGAACCCGGACTTTTATGAAAATGTTCGGGTTCGAGTCCGTGTCACGGACACCCCAAAATTCGGTACGAACCCGAACTGTACAGTTCGGGTTCGCTCATCCCTAATCATGTGCTATTTTTGTAGAACAGATATTTACAGAAGCAATGAGATCAAATATGTCTACCAGATGTAGTAGAGTTAACACACATGCTTTATGAGCCGTGTTATCTAAACTAAATACGTTAAGCAAACACCTTCAATTGCTTTTCAATGGCTTTTGTTTCAACGTAATGAGTTAAGAAATTTGAGTTAAGAGCTTGTGTGTTAACCCTGCTACATCTGTAGTCTCTTTGTTTGTTTCAGTTTTACATAATAAAGCATTCTTGAAAAATAATTATGTTTTTGTGTCTCCATATTCTCAACGCAATATTTTTTTAATTTTTCTGCCGATCGTCTTGTGCAGGGGCTCGTTTTTTACAGGAAGAGTTGACGTTTTTGGGTACATAAAATTTTTTGATTATTCGTTTTAACACTTTATGGGGCGAGGTGACAAAAAAATTGGTTGTTTTGACACAGTTTTTATTTTTTATTTTTTTTACAGCGTTCACCTGTGGGGTTAGGTCATGTGATATTTTTACAGAGCAGGTCGTTACGGACGCAGCAATATTTAATATATCTACTTTTTTTATTTTATTTCGCTTTAACACAATAATAGCATTTTTGAAACGAAAAAAATCATATTTTAGTGTCTCCATAGTCTGAGAGTCATAGTGTTTTTTATTTTTTGTCTGATTAGGTAGGGTCTCATTCTTTGCGGGATGAGGTGACTGTTTGCTTGTTACTATTTTGGGGGGCATACGCCTTTTTGATCGCTTGGTGTTGCACTTTTTGTGATGTAAGGTGACAAAAAATGGCTTTTTTGGCACTGTTTTAATTTTTACAGTGTTCACTTGAGAGGTTAGGTCATTTGATATTTTTATAAAGCATGTCGTTACGGATGCAGAAATACCTAATATGTCAACTTTTTTATTTTATTTAACTTTAACACAATAATAGCATTTTTTAAGGAAAAAAATTGATGCGGACCTATTCATTCTCTATGGGGACGGAATGGATGCGGACAGCACACAGTGTGCTGTCCGCATCCGCATTTGCGGAGCGCGGCCCCGATCTTTGGGTCCGCAGCTCCGCAAAAGATAGAACATGTCCTATTCTTGTCCGCAGTGTGTTGCGGATCCGCAATTTGCGGGTCCGCAACACACCACGGACGTGTGAATGGAGCCTTAGAGTGGGAAATCACAGCCTAAACAGAAACAATCTTACAATTTCTGTCTATCATAGACTTGTCTAGAGTTTTTATGCAACTCTATGGGAATGACTTAGGCTACTTTTACTCTTGCGTTCAGAGCGGATCTGTCTGGTGTCTGCACAGACAGATCCGCTCCTATAATGGGATTCAGAACGGATTCGTCTGTATTATAGTTTAGAAAAAATTCTAAGTGTGAAAGTTGCTCAGAAGGATTCGTCCAGACTTTACATTGAAAGTCAATGGGAACGGATCCGTTTGAAAATTGAGCCATATTGTGTCAACTTCAAACGGAACCGTCCCCATTGACAGGTGTCCGCCTGCTGACCGGAGCGGAGGACAAACGGTGCCAGACTGATGCATTCTGAGCGGATCTGCATCCAATCAGAATGCATTAGGGCAGTACGGATGCGTTCGGGGCCGCTTGTGAGAGCCTTCAAACGGAGCTCACAAGCGGAGCCCCGAACGCTAGTGTGAAAGTAGCCTAAGCAGTTTTTCTAAACATAAACAAATCTTCAGATATAAGCAACAAAGCTAAATCAGACAGTCAGTGTGTCTTGTTTAGGTGGAAAGTCATAAAATCTCTCAGTATTCACTGTGCATTAACCCTTCAGTACAGTGCAGCTACAGTGTAACAGTGCAAATGAACAGGATATACACAATAAACATATAAAATAAAATTCAACAATATGAAACAGTCCATCAAGAAGGCGATCTTGAGACACTGGCTGGAAAAAGAACCCCCCTCTTGGGAAGAGGTGTTAGGTATCATGAAGCAGGTGCTCTACATGGAAAGGCTGGAAATGGAGAGACATAAAGAACAATCTATTTGCTCTTTTATAAAAAATGGAGAAGGTTCATTGAAGCTTCTTTGTCGACAGAAGAAATTAAGGAACTGATGTCGCCTTTCACCCATACCACATGGTATTTAGAGGCTAGTATAGGGGGAGAATTAGGTAAATTGGAAGTTTAGTAACTTATACCTCTTCTCGGGGTGTAATGTAAATGTAATTGGGCAACATCTATACTGTTCCCCTCACATACCTGACAGTGTAGAGTGAATGTCTTCTCACCAAATGACAAGGTTCGGTTCGGTTCGGTTCGGGGGGGGGGGCTCTGTTAAAGTTATTCTTTTTCATAGTTTTTGTTTTCTTTTGGTTGAAAAAACTAAAAAACTAAAATATACGATAAAAAAGGGAAGCATGAAGGTATTATCTAATGCTGTATTCTTTGACCTACCGTTGAATTTCTGTACTTGAAATTATTTTGTCCATATGAACTTGTATTCCCTCTTTTGTCAATAAAAAGAAGTAAAATAATAAAAATATGAAACAGTATCGGTGCACACAACATCATAAATCACAGTACAAGTTAACCCTTCAAAGTGCAATAAAGTAGTGAGTTGATGGCTTTGCATAGGAGAAATAATGGCAAATGTCCGTGCAAGCTGCTAATTTCAAGACAGCAATTTCTTCCTTCCCATCAGTCTTTATAAAATGCTGATCTTGATCCGTCATTCCTCCGGTGGCTTGCTGTGCCTTCTTCAGGATCCCGGTCAGAGATCAGTGTGCTTCAGGCCACATGAGACTTGATGTTGTATTGTATTCTTTTGTTCAGTAAAAAGCTTTTAGTGTATTATATAGCAGCGGAGGCTAAAAATAAATAAGTCAATATACAGCTTGGGGATTAACTGTAGGGAATGCTGGGGAAATAAATTTCCTGAGATAAGTTCCATACACCGGAACTTTTGCTTAAATGTACAGTATTGATGGCATCTGAGAATTACCGTATTACTTGTTTTTCCCACACAAATGTCCTGAGCTCATTCAATAGTTTTGTTGGATTTCTGGCTATAATTTCATAGCGTTGTACTTGTTACCCTTTTTTTTGCAGCTTTTACTTGCTACTGGAAATAATCAACACGTTGATGATAGATTTTACTGTATCTACTGTAATGCCCAGGACATGAAGGCAGGGGCATAACGAAGACCTATGAGGCCCCATAGCAAATTGTAAAACTTAGAAAACCACCAAAGCCACCTTCGGGTAACATGAATGTGAGAAACTTGAGATGATATTGGTTTTAGAAACGCACACAGTGGTGTTACAATGGTCGGATACCTTAAAAAATGAAGTTACAGCATGGGCATAATATTCACAATGATGTCACAGTAGGACAGTAGGCCTCACAGGAATAGCAAAATAGTATAATATTACACATGGTGATGTACAGAAATAAATCAGTGATGTCAAGGAACAAAAATAATGTGAAAAATAACGCACTTTTCCGTTGTCCAGATTCATTTCCCCTTAGTTATTGGGACCATATCACAGCTGCTATATCTGCTACCCCGGTATTTACACCCAATCATTTTTCTATATTATACAGAGAGCAAATTAGGCTACTTTCACATCTGCGCTTTTCCATTCCGCTATTGAAATCCGTCATAGGATCTCAATAGGGGGGGGGGGGGGGGACCGCTTCCGTTCTGTCCCATTCATTGTCATTGGGGACAAAACTGAACTGAATGAAACGGAATCCACCAGAATGCATTCTATTCCGTTTGGTTACATCCCCTTCGTGGACAGAATAACGCAGCAAGCAGCAGTTTTTCTGTCTGCGATGTGGTGCGGAGCAAGACAGATCCGTCATGGGGAGGGATCAGTTTTCTTGGACACAATAGCAAACGGATCCGTCCCCCATTTACTTTCAATGGTTTTCATGACAGATCCATTATAATACAATCGGATCTGTTCATAATGGATGCAGGCGGTTGTATTATCAGTAACTGAAGCGTTTTTGCTGATCCATAACGGATCCAGCAAAAATGCTGGTGTGAAAGTAGCCTAAAGCAAATAAAAGCTAAAAGGATAATTGAATTGCAATATATTTCATAGAGTTTACATTTGCTGACCTTATGGTCACTTTCATTACATATTAACAACCTACTGTATATGTGAATATTATATGCCATTTTTAAAAATAAAAAACAGGTGGATGGCTTTCAGGAATTAACTGAGTTGCATGTTTGTTTTTTTTATCAGATAGTGAAATATCCTTTTTTTCTATTCAGTTTTTATTTTATGTTTGTAGATTTTTTTATTCTGTTTTCTGAATATTATCATGGAGGCGGTATCACGATCGGCGTAACTGTCACATACGTGACACGGAGGGAGGAAAAGAGGGAGGCCCTGCCCTAGTGAGAGGGAAGGTGGTGACCCCTGACTCACCTTGCGGCTGGCGCCTGGCTGCCCTGTCGTCCCTAGACGGGTTCCTCACCCGTACGTCGATCACGTGCCTAAAACCCTGGCTTTCCCTAGGATGAGCCCTAGATAGTGAACAGGGCGGTGGGAACACTAGTCCGCACCACTAGCTCTAAAGGAAAACACCAAGGGGAGGACAGACAATACAAACTAAACATATAATCCCAGGTGGGCAACAACAGGAGACAACAAAAGCCCAACAGGGATCTGGAGGGTAGCACTCTGGAACAACAACCAGATTCTCAGCTCCAGTGGGTCAGCATAGATGTCCAGGCAGGAAGCTCTATAACTGGCAACAAGAGAAGTGTGAGAGGAGAATATAAGGAGCTTGGGAGTGGCAGACAAGAAACAGCTGAGGAGGAGAAGCTACGGATCCCTGAGTGAGACAAAAAGGATAGCAAGGCAAACACAGAAAACAAACACTAAGAAACACCGTGATCTTTAGACATAGAGCGCGCAGCCACCCGCTGCGACTTCCTGACCCCGGGTATAACGGAGTCAGACGTGGCTCTTGACACCCTCATGACAGTACCCCCCCTTTCACGAGGGGCCTCCGGACACTCAGGACCAGGTCTCTCCGGATGAGAGACATGGAAAGCCTGAATCAACCTGTTGGCGTTTACCTCTGACGCTGGAACCCACATTCTTTCCTCGGGACCGTAACCCCTCCAATGCACCAGATACTGAAGAGAGTGGCGGACCCGACGAGAGTCAACAATTCTGGATATTTGAAACTCCAGATTACCATCCACAACAACAGGAGGAGGTGGCAGCGGTGATGGTTCTAGAGGTGGAACATACTTCTTGAGCAACGACTTATGGAAGACGTTATGGATCTTAAAAGTCTGAGGTAGCTCCAGGCGAAAAGCCACAGGGTTAATGACGGCTACAATTTTATAAGGACCAATGAACCTAGGACCCAGTTTCCAAGAGGGAACCTTCAACTTAATATTCCTAGTAGACAACCACACATAGTCATTCACTCCTAGGTCCGGACCTGGCGACCGTTTCTTATTGGCCATGCATTTGTATTTACCACTCATATTTTTCAAGTTAGCTTGCACCTTCTGCCATAACGATGAAAGAGATGAAGAAAACCGTTCCTCTTTGGGAACCCCAGAAGACCCCCCCTCTTTGAAAGTACAAAATTGGGGATGAAAACCGTATGCACCAAGAAATGGTGACTTGCCAGTGGATTCCTGACGGCGATTATTTATGGCAAACTCGGCTAACGGTAAATATGATGACCACACCTCTTGGTTTTCAGACGCAAAACACCTTAAATATGTTTCTAGGTTTTGGTTGGTACGCTCAGTCTGTCCATTCGACTGAGGATGGAAAGCTGAGGAAAAGGATAAGTGTACCCCTAAACGGGTACAAAAAGCTTTCCAAAACTTAGAAATAAACTGGGTTCCCCGATCCGAAACCACATCGGAAGGGACCCCGTGAAGCTTCACGATTTCACTGATAAACACCTGAGCAAGAGTCTTAGCATTAGTAAGTGCGGGTAGCGCAATAAAGTGTACCATTTTGCTAAACCTGTCTACTACTACCAAGATAACTGTTTTACCCGCAGACAAAGGTAAGTCAGTGATGAAATCCATTGATAGATGTGTCCATGGTCTATTGGGGATGAAAAGTGGCAATAAAGACCCTGCTGGACGTGTATGAGAGACTTTCGCGCGTGCACAAGTAGAACAAGTAGACACGAAATCTATTACATCCTGATGCAACCTTGGCCACCAAAAACGACGAGACAATAGCTCCAAGGTTGCTTTACTACCTGGGTGCCCAGCAAGTGCCGAATTATGATGTTCCTTCAATAACTCAAGACGCAGGTTTAACGGTACAAACAATTTCTCTGAGGGGCAAGAGGCCGTGGCGTCCCCCTGGGCCTCTAACACCTTTCCCTCTAGAACAGAGTGTACAGCAGAGACAACCACTCCTCTTTGTAAAATAGGTACCGGATCACTAACATTACCCCCTCCAGGGAAACTACGAGACAATGCGTCTGCCTTGGTATTTTTTGCCCCAGGACGATAGGTGATTACAAAGTTAAATCTGGTAAAGAATAGCGACCACCTAGCTTGTCTAGGGGTGAGACGCTTAGCCGATTCTAGGTACAGAAGGTTTTTGTGATCCATAATTACCGTGACGGGGTGGATTGCTCCCTCTAAGAAGTGACGCCACTCTTCAAACGCCAGTTTAATCGCCAACAGTTCCCTATTTCCAATATCATAGTTCTTTTCTGCTGCAGATAATTTTTTGGAAAAGAAAGCGCAAGGACGCCATTTGCCAGGAGACGGACCCCGAGACAATACAGCCCCCACTCCCACCTCCGACGCATCAACTTCAACAATAAAAGGCTGGGAGACATCAGGTTGAATTAGGACAGGTGCCGAGGTAAATCTCTCTTTTAGAGAGGAAAATGCAATTTTAGCGGCGTCAGACCATTTAGAAAAATCAGTCCCCTTCCTAGTCATGTCAGTAAGGGGTTTAACGATCACTGAATAATTTTTAATAAACTTTCTGTAGAAATTTGCGAAACCCAAAAACCGTTGTAGAGCTTTAAGGTTCTCAGGAAGATCCCAATCTAAAATTGCCTGGACCTTCCCAGGATCCATACGGAAACCTGAAGCAGATAATAGATATCCCAGGAATTGTATTTCCTGAACGGCGAAGACACATTTTTCAATTTTCGCATATAATTTATTCGTTCGTAGGACCTGCAGTACTTGCCTGACATGTACTTCATGTGTTTTCAGATCAGCCGAATAAATTAAGATATCATCTAGGTATATGACTACAAACCTGCCGATGAGATGACTAAAAATATCATTAACGAAATGTTGGAAGACAGCAGGGGCATTGGTCAGACCGAAAGGCATGACTAAATTTTCGTAATGCCCCTCAGGGGTGTTAAAAGCTGTCTTCCACTCATCCCCTTCCTTGATACGAATCAGATTGTAGGCCCCCCTAAGATCAAGTTTGGAGAACCACCTAGCACCCGCAATCTGATTAAAAAGGTCAGGAATGAGAGGAAGAGGGTATGGGTCTCGGACGGTTATCCGGTTTAGCTCATGGAAATCTAGGCAAGGACGCAGGCCCCCATCTTTCTTTTTAACAAAGAAAAACCCTGCAGCCACGGGTGAAGAAGAGGGTCTGATGTGTCCCTTGGCCAGACTCTCGGAGATATAATCTTTCATGGCTTGTCTCTCGGGACCCGAAAGATTATACAACCTGGACTTGGGTAATTTTGCACCGGGAATCAGGTTAACCGGGCAATCATAAGGACGATGAGGTGGTAGCTTCTGACAACCCTTTTCAGAAAAAACGTCCTCAAAGTCCGAAATAAATGTAGGTAGGGAAACTATGGAGGCGATTAAGCAATTGTTATTTAAGCAGTTCTCTCTGCAATGCTCACTCCACTCCAATATCTCCCTGGCCTGCCAATCCACCACTGGATTGTGCGCTACCAACCAGGGAAGACCCAATACCACAGGAGAGGGAAGGCCCTCCAGAACGTAACATGAAAGACGCTCCTTATGGTGGTCCCCTACCCGAAGATGTAAGTTATGGACAACGTGAGTGAGGTTTCTCTGAGACAGAGGAGCAGAGTCAATAGCGAATATGGGAATGGGTCTCTGCAGCGTACAGAGAGACAAACCCATAGTGCGGGCAAAATGGGCATCTATCAAATTTACCCCTGCACCACTGTCTAGAAAAAAAGAAATAGACTCCGTCTTAACACCAAAAACAATAACCGCTGGCAACACAAATTGAGATGTTCGTATGGAGGAAACGTATACCCCCCGGCTGACATCCTCCGCACAGCCTGGGGTTAGTAGTTTTCCGACGGTCTTTTGTTTTTGGGAAAGGAGGGACAGACATTAATGAAATGACCCTTCCCCCCACAGAAAAAACAAGCCCCCCACCTACGGCGAACCTCAGGAGGACGGACCTGACGAGAAGTTCCTCCTAGCTGCATAGGCTCATCCAAGTCAGTACAGACTAACTGCTGCTTGGGAGAGGTTACCGATTGCTCAGGAATTTTCGATCTCTCCCTAAGACGTCTATCTATCCTGATAGAGAGGGACATAACAGCATCAAGGGAAAGGGGGGTCTCATACAGCGCCAGCGCATCCTTAACCCTTTCAGATAACCCAGAGCAGAACTGACTCCTGAGAGCCGGGTCGTTCCACTGAGTATCCGTAGCCCACCTGCGGAACTCTGAGCAATATTCCTCTGCTGGCCGATCTCCCTGTAGGAGTTTCCGTAATTTCGACTCAGCCAGGGCGACACGGTCAGGGTCATCATATATGAGACCCAAAGCCCCAAAAAATCCCTCCACTGACCGGAGAGCCTGGGAACCAGGGGGTAACGAGAACGCCCAGGATTGCGGGTCCCCCTGAAGCAGGGAAATAACAATCCCCACCCGCTGTTCTTCATTACCTGAGGAGTAAGGGCGCAGCTTAAAATATAATTTGCAGGCCTCACGGAACAACACAAATTTGTCCCTTCCCCCAGAGAATCTGTCAGGAAGAACAACCTTGGGTTCTGTAACAACCTGGTTACCCATAGCAACCGCTGGGCTTACGGTCTGCTGCATTTGCTGCTGCTGTTGGAGGACAGACGCCTTCAATCCTGCCACCTCCAAAGACATTTTTTTTTTTTTTTCAAAAAAAATAAGGGCCAGTTATAATATCACGATCGGCGTAACTGTCACATACGTGACACGGAGGGAGGAAAAGAGGGAGGCCCTGCCCTAGTGAGAGGGAAGGTGGTGACCCCTGACTCACCTTGCGGCTGGCGCCTGGCTGCCCTGTCGTCCCTAGACGGGTTCCTCACCCGTATGCCGATCACATGCCTAAAACCCTGGCTTTCCCTAGGATGAGCCCTAGATAGTGAACAGGGCGGTGGGAACACTAGTCCGCACCACTAGCTCTAAAGGAAAACACCAAGGGGAGGACAGACAATACAAACTAAACATATAATCCCAGGTGGGCAACAACAGGAGACAACAAAAGCCCAACAGGGATCCGGAGGGTAGCACTCTGGAACAACAACCAGATTCTCAGCTCCAGTGGGTCAGCATAGATGTCCAGGCAGGAAGCTCTATAACTGGCAACAAGAGAAGTGTGAGAGGAGAATATAAGGAGCTTGGGAGTGGCAGACAAGAAACAGCTGAGGAGGAGAAGCTACGGATCCCTGAGTGAGACAAAAAGGATAGCAAGGCAAACACAGAAAACAAACACTAAGAAACACCGTGATCTTTAGACATAGAGCGCGCAGCCACCCGCTGCGACTTCCTGACCCCGGGTATAACGGAGTCAGACGTGGCTCTTGACACCCTCGTGACAGGCGCCTATTTTACCTGAGCTGTTCTCAGCATTTAAACCTATGCTTTGCAGAAGCCACATGGGCCATAAACACAATGGTCTGGAGGGGACCTCTTTGATTTCTATAGGAGAGTTTTCTAGGCATGCTCTGTGACCTGTTAAGAGGTCCGGAGGTAGCTGATAAGCTGTTATTTTACCTATTGTGACTATTGTGTTATCTATATATGGGTATGTAACCTGTCGTTGTAATCCTGTCTGTGATGATAATGAGATAACTGATGAAAAGTGATCTGGATAGACCAAAAAGTGGCACCTATTTTTAGGCTTAGTGACCAGTGTGGAAACTGCATGATTTTTTTTAATTTTTGAAACATAGATAGTGACATGTAAAATTAAAAATAACATCACCAAAAATTATTTATTTTTAATGTAAAAATTTGATTTAAAAAAATTGGTCATTTTTTTCTACTATCAGGAAGTTTACCCTTTGGATAACATCTTTCCCTTACAGATCACTTACCTATTTAGCACTTACCTATTTAGGACTGGTCTTATCATTTGTGTAGACTGCTACGGACGTGCAATATATATTTTTTATTTCCAATGACATAGTACTGCCAAAATGAAAAAGAAAATCAGCCAAAAATTTGCTTTCTCTTTATATTGAGTTAAAAAAATTTTCTGTACTACATCACAAGTTCTATTTGTAATGATAATGTATCAGACATTTTAATATTCATAGTAAGGTGGCAATTCCTGACTGGGAAACCTGCAGCGAACACAGATTTCGGTTACTGGTGCGAAATTGGTGCATGCGCACTGCACAACTCCACGGTGTTGATGCGCAAAGGGGCTACAGGGAAATAGGATGTTACAGAAACACAGGTAGCAGGATCTTACCGAGGGGCAGAGTTAGGCTCGAGTACCTTCAGCAAACTCTCCACCCCGGTCACTTGGAATGGCTCATTAGCATATAATAAAAATGATTTGGAGGACCTAAAAAACTAAACACAGGTAACATCTGTGTCATGTGCCCCACTTATCCATGTGATAGGTTTAAAACCAGTTAGGTTGTGACAGAGTCCCTTTAAGGGGTCTGAAAGGATAAGTGACACCCCTATCAGCCTTACTCATAGCAAGATATTGAGGTGGCAATGGGTTGGTATGGTAGCTGGAGACCGAGCAATGGCCCCCATAGCTGACATCCTAAAATCCCTAGTAAGCCAAGCCAGAGGTAGGACCTAGTAGGGTGCCTATGAGTATTTCTTTCTGCATATATATTGCAGTGTATTATACTAGTGGTGAAGTATCCAAGGGAAAATCTAAACAATAGTGTTGAGCGAGCATGCTCGGCCAAACACCAGTTCGGCTCAAACATTGTGATGCTCGGCCGAATATCTTGTGTGCGATGCTTGAGTCAGTGTATTTAAAATCAATTTAGCCTTTATTTCTGAAGGTTCTTGCAGGATTTGAACTCACAACCTTCTACATTAGAGGTAAGGACTTTAACCACTCAGCTGAATGATAAACTGTGTCATGTAGTAAGTATTCCTATACAGCAGAAGTATCATTTCATATTCACGGCAAATTAACATGTAGCTGTATAGCGTAGTGGTTAAGGTTCTTGGCTCTAATGTAGAAGGCTGTGAGTTCAAATCCCAGCAGAAACTTTTCAGAAATAGAGGCTAACTTTAATTTAAATATATATATATAAGTTTTTAGCCATAATATAGTTACATATATTATATATTTAGAATATATGTAAATATATACAGTACAGACCAAAAGTTTGGACACACCTTCTCATTCAAAACTATGAATTAACACATGTGGAATTTTATACATAACAAAAAAGTGTGAAACAACTGAAAATATGTCATATTCTAGGTTCTTCAAAGTAGCCACCTTTTGCTTTGATTACTGCTTTGCACACTCTTGATGAGCTTCAAGAGGTAGTCACCTGAAATGGTCTTCCAACAGTCTTGAAGGAGTTCCCAGAGATGCTTAGCACTTGCTGGCCCTTTTGCCTTCACTATGCGGTCCAGCTCACCCCAAACCATCTCGATTGGGTTCAGGTCTGGTGACTGTGGAGGCCAGGTCATATGGCGCAGCACCCCATCACTCTCCTTCATGGTCAAATAGCCCTTACACAGCCTGGAGGTGTGTTTGGGGTCATTGTCCTGTTGAAAAATAAATGATGGTCCAACTAAACGCAAACCGGATGGAATAGCATGCCGCTGCAAGATGCTGTGGTAGCCATGCTGGTTCAGTATGCCTCCAATTTTGAATAAATCCCCAACAGTGTCACCAGCAAAACACCCCCACACCATCACACCTCCTCCTCCATGCTTCACGGTGGGAACCAGGCATGTAGAGTCCATCCGTTCACCTTTTCTGCGTCGCACAAAGACACGGTGGTTGGAACCAAAGATCTCAAATTTGGACTCATCAGAACAAAGCACAGATGTCCAGTGGTCTAATGTCCATTCCTTGTGTTCTTTAGCCTAAACAAGTCTCTTCTGCTTGTTGCCTGTCCTTAGCAGTGGTTTCCTAGCAGATATTCTACCATGAAGGCCTGATTCACACAGTCTCCTCTTAATAGTTGTTCTAGAGATGTGTCTGCTGCTAGAACTCTGTGTGGCATTGACCTGGTCTCTAATCTGAGCTGCTGTTAACCTGCGATTTCTGAGGCTGGTGACTCGGATGAACTTATCCTTCGCAGCAGAGGTGACTCTTGGTCTTCCTTTCCTGGGGCGGTCCGCATGTGAGCCAGTTTCTTTGTAGCGCTTGATGGTTTTTGTGACTGCACTTGGGGACACTTTTAAAGTTTTCCCAATTTTTCGGACTGACTGACCTTCATTTCTTAAAGTAATGATGGCCACTCGTTTTTCTTTACTTAGCTGATTTTTTATGCCATAATACAAATTCTAACAGTCTATTCAGTAGGACTATCAGCTGTGTATCCACCTGACCTCCACAACGCAACTGATGGTCCCAAACCCATTTATAAGGCAAGAAATCCCACTTATTAAACATGACAGGGCACACCTGTGAAGTGAAAACCATTTCAGGTGACTACCTCTTGAAGCTCATCAAGAGAATGCCAAGAGTGTGCAAAGCAGTAATCAAAGCAAAAGGTGGCAACTTTGAAGAACCTAGAATATGACATATTTTCTGTTGTTTCATACTTTTTTGTTATGTATATAATTCCACATGTGTTAATTCATAGTTTTGATTCCTTCAGTGTGAATCTACAATTTTTATAGTCATGAAAATAAAGAAAACTCTTTGAATGAGAAGGTGTGTCCAAACTTTTGGTCTGTACTGTATGTAAATATATTATGGCTAAAAACATCAGTAGTAGTTTCCCACATATTATGCATTCATATATATCAGTATGATTATATATATATATATATATATATATATAAATTACACATTTATTTTGTGCCATACATTTTTTACAATTACAAAAAAATATATAAATTATTTAGCCTCTATTTCTGCCAGGATTTGAACTCACAACCTTCTATATTAGAGCCAAGAACTTTAACCACTATGCTATACAGCAACTTTTTAACATGTACTGAAATATGCAATTATATTTCTCCTGTATAGTAATACTTACTACATGACAAACTAGTATGAGGTTTTTCTGACATAGTTTATCATTCAGCTTTATAGCTGAGTGGTTAAAGTCCTTGCCTCCAGGGGGTTGCCTGCTTTAATGCTCGGTTTTTCCCATTGTGCTCGTGTGCTCGGTAGAGCACCCGAGCATCCCGAGGTGTTCTACCCAAGCACTTTGGTGCTCTATCAACACTAGCAGTCCCCAATGAACGGGCACTTATCCGTGCAGTTGCCGAAGACGGAAACAGACCCATTCAACATCGCAAAGTGTTCTACTCGAGCACCCGAGCACTTTGGTGCTCGATCAACACTACTAAACAAATGTAATTTTGAAAAACAAAAAAACATTTTCCCATATAAAGTGCATTATTTTGTCAAATATATAAAAATAAAGTACTCTAGGTATAATTGGTATTACTGAATCTGTAACAACCCAAGCGATTAAATTATCTCATTATTTGACCTGCATGGTATTAAATAAGAACAAAAATATAATGTCAGAATTACTATTTTTTGTTTGGCCCGCCCACTAAAACTGGAATAAAAAGCAATAAATAATATATACCCCAAAATGGCATCAATAAAACTACTGCTCTTCCCACAAAAAAATTCCTCAAACTCCATCAATGGAAAAACCAAAAAAGTTATGGATCTCAGAACATGGCGAGACAAAAGCAAATTTTTTTTTTTTGTAACAATGCTGCTTATAATGCAAAGGTGGTAACAATCTAGAAATTTGAGATCATCATAATTGTGACCAGCAGAATGAAAGTATCAGTAACATATGAACAGTTACCTGTGCAAAATGTGAAATTTAAAAAACAGTGCAGAGTTTCTATACCCCCTTAGGCCCCTTTCACACAGGTGAGAATTCCGCGTGGGTGCAATGCGTGAGGTGAACGCACCCGCACTGAATCTGGACCCATTCACTTCAATGGGGCTGTGCAGATGAGCATTGATTTTCACGCATCACTTGTGCGTTGCGTGAAAATCGCAGCATGTTCTTTATTCAGCGTTTTTCATGCCACGCAGGCCCCATAGAAATGAATGGGGCTGCGTGAAAATCGCAAGCATCCGCAAGCAAGTGCTGATGTGGTGTGATTTTCAAACATGGTTGCTAGGAGATGATAGGAATGAGCAACCCCAGACCCTATTAAAGTAAATTCACTGTATTATTTTCCCTTATAACATGGTTATAAGGGAAAATAATAGCATTCTTAATACAGAATGCTTACTAAAATGTTGATTGAGGGGTTAAAATATAAAAAAAATTACCTCACCGTATCCACTTGATCGCGCAGCAGCATCGTCTTCTTTCTTCTTTCAGGACCTGCAAAAGGATCTTCTATCTTCATTCAGCAGGACCTGCGCTGACGTCACCACTCTCATCACGTGGCGAACGCGATTACATCATCAAAGGACCTTTTGCAGGTCCTGAAAGAAGAAGAAAGAAGACGATGACGGAAAATAATAAAATCTACAGAATACCTACAGAAGTCTGGGTTCGGGTCTGGGTGCCACATTCAGTTTTTTATCACGCACGTGCAAAACGCATTGCACCCACGCGATAGAAACTGAACAACGCAATCGCAGTCAAAACTGACTGAAATTGCGTGTGCACTCGCGTGGGTTTCCCGCAATGCACACGCGACGCATCCGGAGCAAATCTGGGACGCCCATCTGAAAGAGGCCTTAGAGAAGGTTTAAAAGCCAATCATTAAGTTTCTCAAAATGGTGCCATTCAAAAATTTAATTTTCCCTACAAAAAATAAACTAATCAGGCTCAAAATGATCTGCTTTGGTTGGCATGAGCAACTAAACATTTTGATGTATGTAGAACATAGCCGGCTATGGTGACTTCAAGACTAATGTATTAAAAGAAGCAGCTTCACACAGAAGAAAGGGGGCCCCAAAGAGAAAGAGTAAAATGGGCCCTCCAATATAAAGTAAAGTAGGGTTTGGCATTTGTTTTCCATTCCACACTCTTTCATTGACTTTAGGCCATTTCCCCATTTCTTCTGTTCTGTATGGGCTCTCGTTGCAAAAGGCATGTAGCAACAAGGGATGGGCTTCATTTCTCGGGGGGCCCCATAGCAGCTGCATGGTCTATTACTATGGTACTATAGTACGCTGCTAGTACTATGCTGTTGCAAAGAATGTCAAACTTCATATTAACTTTACTAAAAATAAGGTTGAAAATAACATTAAAGGGAACCTGTCACCAGTTTTATGGTGTCCTAACTAAGGGCAACATAAATAAGTGACTGATTCTCTTAGCAAAATGCTGGGTCACTTTCTTTAATTGACCCAGTCAATCTGCCAACATCTTGTATTGAAAATCTCCAGCTGATAATGATAAGTCCTGAAAATTTATGAGCTCCTGACTCTCCCCGCCTACCTGCTGCATTTTTTTTCCATATGAATCAGCAGCAGGTGGGCAGGGGAGTGGCTATAGCTCTGAAAAAACGCTTTAAAAAACGCTGGACTCACTGACATCACGCTGGACTCACATCAGCTCATTAGCATGCGGCATCTTTGTGTGTATATTATAAGGTAACCATCTGTCACAATAGTAAGTAAATACATCTAAGGCACTTTTTAGTAGTTAATGATTGTATATAATTAGTTAGATAATAATCTAATATCCACATGACAGGTTCCCTTTAAAGGGGCTGTGCCAAGTTTGAGGTTACCTCCTATTCACAGACCACTGGGACCCCCAACCATCATGAGAATGGGGATCCCATTTCCCCATTCTGATGGAGCTATCTCCCGCAGTTCCATAGAGAAAAAATAGAGAGGCAGGGCACATACTCAACCTGCTGCTCTATTAGGGTAGAGACATGGTACCCTCTTCCTCAGGATTGGTGGGGGACCGATCATTTCATTATCTCCTATCCTGTGGATAGGAGATCATTTTCAAACTTTGCACAACCCCTTTAAATTCGTTGTAAGTCATAATTGATATTATCATTACTATAAATCTTATACTATTATATAACATGTACATATGTTAACTATATACCAGTAATTTTACTGGGTTATATGATGTAGCATACAGTAATGTGATCTAGACATTTTACAAGGTACCTTGTATAAAACCAGGCAACATCAGTCATGGAAACAGTTAATGAAATAAGATTAAGCAGGCTGCGACAAAAGGTTAATGGAGAATGTTGGTTTCCGGTGGGTTTTAATGGCTGAACTATGAACTGTGCATTGATCGCACTGATTTCTTTGTCATCGTTAGACAGACAATACAATCCAGCCAGACATCTCTCAGATTTCATGCTATTTAGAGACAAGAATTGGGATAAATATCATATAACAGTTTTCTATTGATGACACAGACATGGAGACAGGTTCATCATGAAAGTAATGCCATTACCATCTTTAACGGAGACCATAAACAGATTAATGTACAGATATTGTACATCTAGAAATGGAGATCTAAAGGACAAGATGCTGCATTAAGTTGGTAACTCTTAGCACTTGATTCTGCAGTCTATTCTACTGGGAGAGGAGAACTTGGTGCTTGTTTGCCCCCATATCATTTTTACGATGCTTCAGTAATTCCCCATAGCCTTACTTTATTGATTTGTACAGTATGAGTAGATGGGAACCCTGCACATTCTCTCACCACTAGGCTAGAAAATGTTACCTAGGGGCAAGGCAAGCACAAGCTAGTGACCCATGACTAGTGTCTCATCCTTGAAGAGGTTTTCCAATAATAATTTCATTTTATCTAATGCCCGCAGCTTGCCTCCTAAAAGAGAAGATTCCTACTTTCCTGCTACCAAGCGCTCCGGGCCTCCACACTGCATCTGCTATGTCCATGTTTCTGTCCCTGGAGTGTTTACATCTGGCAGTGTATGGGCACGGTCACATGCTCCACTAGAACCAATAACACATCACCGCTGAAGCCAGTTATTGGCTGCAGCGGAGCAAATGACCATGTCCATACACTGCTGGATGTAAACACTCTGGGGCCTGGAATATGGACACACTGGAGGCAGTGTAGAGCTGGTAAGTGTAAATCTTCTGTTTCAGGAGGCAGGCTGCAAGCGTTAGAAAAGCATTATTACCAGAAAACCCCTTTAACCTCAGGGCCAGCTAGCAATAGTCTTGTGATCCATTTAATCTAACCCTACGTTATTCAATGGTCTTCCCAATTTTGTCCTGGTACCACTATTGCAGTTACTATAAGACATGTGTAAGAGTGTAGCACTAGTCCTAAAAAATTGTTCTGTGCTTCCCCCTCTTACGGCCAGTGAGTGTGAGACCACTACACTAACCAACCGGTTTGACTTTCACCTAGACCTAAGGGCTGATCATGTCTCAGGTTTAGTGGAATGCCAAGTTGTGTGTTGCGGCCTCAATAGTCTGTGTGTGTCACGGTGCTCCTACCTGGATACTGTCGCTCCCCAGGGTTAGGTTCCGAAGCAATAATGGGGATGAGTAATGGTGGAGAATAAATCGAGTCCAGACTCTTATAAAGTTCAACAGCTTTACTTGCATCAACTTGTATCCAGAGAATATTCAGGCTTTCTCTGGGTTGCAGCAGGCTTTGGAAAAAACTGGCAGTCAAACTTGAGTACTCTGCTTCCTCTCTCTCTCTGCTGCGCTAAACTCGCCTCTATTCTGGTAGCTGGGCTTTAGGACTGGTCTGGTATCTTTGGAGTGGGGTGCTTTGGTCTGTTGTCCCCCTCCTGACACTCTGTCTGTAGATCTGCAAGGAGTCATGGTGCTCTATGAGCTACTTCCCTTTAGAGACTTCTGCTGCAGGACGTGGAACTTCCCCTCTCTGCTACATTTTTCATGCCTTCTAAGCTCCACTATCGAGTCTAAACTGCTGGTCAGGTAATAGGCAGACCTCAGGGCAGGCAGCGTATGTGAGTATATGTGAATCAAGTCAGCAGTCGCGGCAGGCAGTGAATAGTCAGAGTTGGTACATGGGCACCTTATCTTCAATGGTCACTAGCAGCTAGTAAACCAAAAGCTCAGGCACCCTCCATAGTGAAAGATGCCTTAAATACCCTCAAGTGACCAGCCATTGGCTGGAGGAAACTAGGGTGCATGTGCACTGGCCCTAGAGTCAGACTGGAAGGCCTTCACTGTAAAGTGCAGGCTGTGGCATGCAGAATTCATGTGGAATACTAGCAGATGGCAAGCAGGTCCAAGCTGCTGAAAGAAAAGAAGAAGAGGGGAGAGTCACATAGCACCCATGCCCACCTAAGTGAGGAAGACAGTGGTTGGCATGAGCGACCACAGCAACACCCCTCTTGTCATAATACAAATACAGAATAAAGCCCATAAAAATAATAATGCACCAAGCTCATAACATAAATACAGCACAAGAATCATGCTAATACATAAATACATAAACATATACTAAATACAGTTGCAAGAAAAAGTATGTGAACCCTTTGGAATGATATGGATTTCTGCACAAATTGGTAATAAAATGTGATCTGATCTTCCTCTAAGTCACAACAATAGACAATCACAGTCTGCTTAAACTAATAACACACAAAGAATTAAATGTTACCATGTTTTTATTGAACACACCATGTAAACATTCACAGTGCAGGTGGAAAAAGTATGTGAACCCTTGGATTTATTAACTGGTTGAACCTCCTTTGGCAGCAATAACTTCAACCAAACGTTTCCTGTAGTTGCAGATCAGACGTCGACAACGGTTAGGAGTAATTCTTGACCATTCCTCTTTACAGAACTGTTTCAGTTCAGCAATATTCTTGGGATGTCTGGTGTGAATCACTTTCTTGAGGTCATGCCACAGCATCTCAATAGGGTTGAGGTCAGGACTCTGACTGGGCCACTCCAGAAGGCGTATTTTCTTCTGTTTATGCCATTCTGTTGTTGATTTACTTCTATGCTTTGGGTCGTTGTCCTGTTGCAACACCCATCTTCTGTTGAGCTTCAGCTGGTGGACAGATGGACTTAAGTTCTCCTGCAAAATGTCTTGATAAACTTCGGAATTCATTTTTCCTTTGATGATAACAATCCGTCCAGGCCCTGACGCAGCAAAGCAGCCCCAAACCATGATTCCCCCACCACTATACTATACAGTTGGGATGAGGTTTTGATGTTGGTGTGAGGTGCCTCTTTTTCTCCACACACAGTGTTGTGTGTTTCTTCCAAACAACTCAACTTTGGTTTCATCTGTCCACAGAATATTTAGCCAGTACTGCTGTGGAACATCCAGGTGCTCTTGTGCAAACTGTAAACGTGCAGCAATGGTTTTTTTGGACAGCAGTGGCTTCCTCTGTGGTATCCTCCCATGAAATCCATTCTTGTTTAGTGTTTTACGTATAGTAGATTTGCTAACGGGGATGTTAGCATATGCCAGAGACTTTTGTAAGTCTTTAGCTGACATTCTAGGATTCTTCTTCACCTCATTGAGCAGTCTGTGCTGTGCTCTTGCAGTCATCTTTACAGGACGGCCACTCCTAGGGAGAGTAGCAGCAGTGCTGAACTTTCTCCATTTATAGACAATTTGTCTTACCGTGGACTGATGAACAGCAAGGCTTTTGGAGATACTTTTATAACCCTTTCCAGCTTTATGCAAGTCAACAATTCTTAATCGTAGGTCTTCTGAGAGCTCTTTTGTGCGAGGCATCATTCACGTCAGGCAATGCTTCTTGTGAAAAGCAAACCCAGAACTGGTGTGTGTTTTTTATAGGGCAGGGCAGCTGCAACCAACACCTCCAATCTCATCTCATTGATTGGACTCCAGTTGGCTGACACCTCACTCCAATTAGCTCCTGAAGATGTCATTAGTCAAGGGGTTCACATACTTTTTCCACCTGCACTGTGAATATTTACATGGTGTGTTCAATAAAAACATGGTAACATTTAATTATTTGTGTGTTATTAGTTTAAGCAGACTGTAATTGTCTATTGTTGTGACTTAGATAAAGATCAGGTCACATTTTATGACCAATTTGTGCAGAAATCCATATCATTCCAAAGGGTTCACATACTTTTTCTTGCAACTGTATACGTACATAACCAACACAGCACATTCAGCACCAGAATAAAGTTCATAACATAAATTCAGCACCATAACCAAGCTCACTACATAAATACAGCGCTGGTACCAAGCTCCAAACATTAATACAGTGCCAAAACCAAGTTCAGTACATGAATAAAGCACCAGAATAAAGCTCATAAATTAAATGCTGCACCAGAACCCAATTTATAGCATAAATCCCACAAAGGCAAGCTTGTGACATAAATACAGCACTAGAACCAAGCTCATTCATAAATGCAGTGTCAGGTTTATAACATACTGTAAATACAGCTTCAAAACCAAGCTCTTAATATAGATACAGCACCAGAGTTCATAACGTTTTTTTTTTGCGGTCCGCAAAGACGGTTTCCGTTGTTCCGTGATCCGTGTCAGTTTTTTCTTCCGTGGGTCTTCCTTGATTTTTGGAGGATCCACGGACATGAAAAATGAAAAAAAAAATCTAAGTCAAGTTTGCCTTTGAAATGATAGAAAAAAACGGACACGGATCACGGACACGGATCACGGACGCGGGTGACAATCTTGTGTGCGGCCGTGATTTTTCATGGACCCATTGACTTAAATGTGTCTGTGAACCGTTGTCCGTGAAAAAAATAGGACAGGTCCTATTTTTTTCACGGACTGGAAACACGGATCACAGACGCGGATGCCAAATGGAGCATTTTCCGATTTTTCCACGGACCCATTGAAAGTCAATGGGTCCGCGGAAAAAAGCGGAAAACGGAACAACGGCCGCGGATGCACACAACGGTCGTGTGCATGAGGCCTAAGGGCTCATGCACACAACCAATGTTTTGCAGTCTGCAAATTGCGGATCCGCAAAACACGGATAATGGGCATGCGCTTTCCGCATTTTGTGGAACAGAACGGCCAGCCCCTAAAAGAACAGTCCTTTTATTTTCTGTAATGCGGACAGCAATAGGACATGTTCTGTTTTTTGGCAGAATGGCCATGCAGACATACGGATACGGAATGCACACGTAATTTCTGGGTTTGAAGTGAATGGTTCCACATATGAGCTGCAAAAAAAACAGAATGGACATGTAAAAAAAATAAGTTTGTGTGCATGAGTTCTAATTCAACAGCAGTACCATTACAAAACATAAATAATATTGCAACAGGTGATTGTCACTCCTGTGGCTAATCCCTTCCCGCTGTGTATATTTGGTCTTGTGATGGATTGTATCAGAGGAGACTCTCTTCAGTGGTGCTCTATGCAGAATAGATATATAATTCCATGTGTTAAAGACAAAGTTCGCATAGCACTTACCCGAGAGTTAAAATCTTTACTTTATTCCATAAAGCAGGTAGAGCGACACGGACATTTGGACAATAGGCC
The DNA here is from genome assembly GCF_014858855.1 of Bufo gargarizans. Lineage (NCBI taxonomy): Eukaryota > Metazoa > Chordata > Amphibia > Anura > Bufonidae > Bufo > Bufo gargarizans. Next base: position 57,379,823 of record NC_058082.1, read on the forward strand.
ACAGCCGTTTGTACCGGTATGCACTACGTCTAGCTCCAGAACCAAGCTAATAGCATAAATAAAGTACCAGAACACAGTTCATAGCATAAAAGTCACCAACAGAACACAGCTCATTACATAAGCATGGCACCAGAACCAAGCTCATAACATAAATACAACAGTAGAACGAAGTTCATGATATAAGTGCAGCATAAATGAATGATGTCAGTGCACAAGACTGCAGAACTGGACTTCAGCTATAGAAGTCGCCTTTCTCAAGTACTGTGTCTCTTGGTCCTCAGATATTCCCAGGACTTACAGTACAGCTGAACTGCACAACAACTAGACAGTCACAAACAACATATATGAAACATGTATGGTCAGAAAACAGGGTACTAAAATAAACTTACCTATGGATGACTGAGTGATCATAAGGGCTACAGATGTAGGGGATGATCCAGCAATGGAGTGGATGTATGAGGTATGGAATACATATAGATAGCATTTGAAAGACAGTGAACAGTGAAATGAAGTCATACTGAGCTGACCATATCTAAATTTAATCCAGCAATTCAGCCAAGACAATACCACACACAAATCAACACAGTGAGAAAGACCATTGAACTACAGATCACAGAATATAGAACAAGATACAAAATTAAATGCAACTATCAAACGCTACCAGAATAGAGCAAGGCCTGAATATACAAAGGCTCAGCAATTAACAACTGCACCCAAATTAACCAGGCCAAGCCAGGCAATAACCAAACTCGGATTCAAATGTAAGGCTACCCAACCAAAGTTAGTAACTATGTAAACATGAAGCAAAAGGGAAATCCTCGTTGCCGTAAAACACAAGATCCAAGCTCATAAAATAAATACACAAAAACCAAGCTCATTACATAAGTACTGCACCAGAACCAAGCTCATAACAAAAATATAACCCCACAAGCAAGCTGATAACACACAGCTGCAGAACCGAGCTCATTGCATAAATGCAGAGCCAAACCCAAACTCATTACATAAGTACAGCCCCAGAACCAAGGTTATAACAAAAATACAACACCAGCAATCTCATAACATAACCACATCAACATACCCAAGCTCATAACGTACATACAATACTAGAACCAAGCTCATAAAAATACAGTACCAGAGCCAAGGTCCTAACAAAAAAGCAACAGAACCATGTGTGAGGCAGGGACATGCCTCATGGTTGTTAGGGGAGATATATGGCAGGATTTGCTGTGTCTTCCCTCAGAATCGCCAGGTCTGAAGGAAGACCAGGTGCAGTAATCACCTGGGGATAAAGGAATCCTCAGAGTGAGAGGGGGAGGGGACTTGCACACAGAAGGCTGGAGTGGCTCTGTGTGGTCTGAGCCGAGAGGGCTGAGAGACCTCTATCCCCAAGGAGACATTGTTGTGGGAGCAGCCGGGAGGCTGTGGGACATTGGCTGACAAAACCGCATGGGTTCACAGGGTGTGGACTGTGACTTAGGTGAGTCAGGAACTTCATGTTTAGTTAGAGCCCAGCCGGGCAGGTATTTATTTTGTATTTATGTTTGGTTTGCTGAGGCGCAATAAATGCACTGTTTGGACCAGAAACCTGGTGTCCTGAAGCCGTATCTGTTGAGAATGACCCCGGAGAAGAGCTAAACCCCCACACATGTTTATAAAATATACTGCCAGAACCAAGCTCATAATGTAAATACTGTATCAGAACTAAGTTCATAACATAAATACAGCACAATAACCAAGCCCATAATTTAAATGCCTGTGACCCTGCCAGTCTTTATTTTCCAGGAGTGATAGCATACAATACTGGCCTCAGAGGTGATGCTGGCATGTAAGGCACAGAAAAGCTGAGGTCAGTGATTGGCTTCAGTGGTCACATGCATGTTTGATACATCATCACCCCAAGAAAATAGAAAAAAAAACTGTCAGGGACCATCGAAGAATCACTGCTGGCATGGCGGTGGATTTGACAATTAAGTAATGTTTTTTTTTCATATTAGAACATTTCTTGTAGCTAGTTAAATTTTTTTAAACTGTCCAACAACCCCTTTAAACTACACAAAAATGCAATTCCATTTAAGTAAAATTACGACAAACATAAAACATGGCCCAGATGGCAGACATCCGTGTATACTAAAGGAGCTAAGATTAGTAATTTAAAACTAGACTTCTTCACATTGGATAATGATGTCTTAGATGTGTATCCTGCTTTATTGCAAAAACAGTCCCAAACCTGGCCATGGGTTGTGTCTGATATTGCAGCTCAGCTCCATTGAAGTGAATGAGGTTGAGCTGTAATACCACACACAACCTGTAGACAGGTGTGATGCTGTTTTGGAAGAAAGCAGCCACCTTTTTCTAGCCCTAGAGAACCCCTTTAAATATGTAAAAATTTGACTAATATATATCAAGGGTCAGTACAGAGATCTCTCCCATCATCTATTTATCCCCAGGACTGTGACTGACGAGGGGACATCCTCTGCGTCTGGAGGAAAGAAGGTTTGTACACAAACATAGAAGAGGATTCTTTACGGTAAGAGCAGTGAGACTATGGAACTCTCTGCCTGAGGAGGTGGTGATGGTGAGTACAATAAAAGTGTTCAAGAGGGGCCTGGATGTATTTCTGGAGCGTAATAATATTACAGGCTATAGCTACTAGACTTCTGGAGAAGGGTCGTTCTGATTGCTTGATTGGAGTTGGGGAGGAATTTTCCCCCTAAAATTAGGAAAATTGGCTTCTACCTCATGATTTTTTTTGTCTTGTTCTGGATCAACTTGCAGGATAACAGGCTGAACTAGGTGGATAGAGGTCTTTTTTTCAGCCTTATAAACTATGTTACTATGTAAAATGTATTCCACCAGTGGGGTATCAACTATATATGGAAGAAAGGCCTTGCCATCTAGAGGGAACAATCACTAACTAAATAGTTTTGTGCTAAATTATATTAGACACAAAAGACAAAAGAAGGAAGATTTGGGGTTCTTTCACATCCGTGGCACCAATTCCAGCAGGCTATCTACTGGAGTTCTCCAGATCTGGTGCTGCTAGATGCAACCAGAATGCCCACCGGCCCCATTAACTATAATCGGGTCCAGCGTAGATCAGGCCGCAATTGGCCAGACAAGAATTGGCCAGACAAAAACGCTGCAATTTGTGTCCGGTCGATTCCTGTCATTCTCTATCGGGAATCGTGGCTGGCTCACTCTGCCACAGATGTGAAACTAGACTTACCATTTGTTTTGTCCTTTATATTTTCTGATCCACCTGGACAGAAAACAAAGGTCACCTTCACTTTTTTTCATTACGTTACACATTCAAGTCATACATTTACTTTAGGATGGAGTCATTATGTCATAACGGACTATTTTCACCAGAGGGCAGTAGGAAATATTGGCTGTAAATAAAATGTGTTGAGAGAACCCTTTTATGATGTGGGATAATGTCAATGAGTTGTGGATTCTAGCAGAAGACATTATAGCAAAGTAAACAGTCCCAGCAATGGAATCTATCAAGATCTGCATTCTTACACTGTACCTTTTTTCAATTTTCCACGCAGCAGAAGAAAATCAGCCAACTGTGACTTGGCATAAACAGGTTTAACAACCTGCATCACAAGTAAGAAGAACCTGGAGCAAGGACACTCAATTATTTTCCAAGAGGCCAACTTTCTGCCAACCTCAATTTATAATGTCCAGACAGTAGTCTGATTCCTTCCTTTTGCGGTGCACTGATCTGTGGACTGAAGACATTGAGCCTCACCTGGAACCTCCCTTGTGATTCTATGAAAAGGAGCGCTAACAAGATCTAGTTAATATTTGGAAACATAATAGGGTTCTGCAATTCGAAGAAGTTTAAAAGGCATTAAGCATAAAGCAGGGTAAAACAATGGACCCTGAAAATGGTTATGCTACATAACCTTCTGCAAGTAGAATCAAACAGAAGATTACTTATTGGACAAAACCTTACACAGTATGTCGCCTGCTGGCCACAGCTTGTTTTCTTAGAATTATCATACCATTTCAGATACATTAATATTACTTATGTGCAAGAACAAAGTCACTCAAACAGGACCTTTGAGTTTGTAATGGGTTGTCTGGCCCCGACCCAAAAGATGTTTTTGGTCTGTGTGGCTCCCCACTCTAATATTGTGGAAAGGACGCATTTGGACACAGTTGAAACTTGTAAGAAGGATTTTTACTAGTGTTATGTTGGGGAACATTACTTTAAAAAGGGGTTACAGTCTCTTCAAGGGCAACTAGCATAAAGTTCGAGAATCTGCACTCCACTTCCCTGGGCGTTAACATCCTGGCTGGGGTCTCCCCAAGGTGGCAGTAAAGAAGATAGCAATAGCATGCCGTTTTTAATAATGCGGACAGTCTGAAACAGGCCTTTGTTTTTTTATAAAGGCTTGGTTGCTCTCAGGATGCATGGGTTAGATGGCTTAAAGCTACCCCAGCAACAGCTTCAACCTTCGCTTCTGGGGTATTCAGCTGTGTACCTGATAGCTGCCGGTAGCTAGTTAGATGCAAACATCTACAACAAGCATGTCAAACTCAAAGGCTAACATGGGCCAAAAAAACTAAATTTAAGTTTATGTGGGCCGCATCAAAAAAATAAATACATTTTTTTTACAATATAATGCAGACGGATCCGTTCTGAACGCAAGTGTGAAAGTAGCCTTAGGGGCGGAACCTGGGATCTTTCATCCCTTGTCCTATTCAGCTCTATCAGGGTGAATAGGACTTCACACTGTCCCTGCTGCTCTGTGCCTTGTGCACACAGCATCAGGGATGTTACCATGGCAACCAGGGCTTCTGTAGCGTCCTGGCTGCCATGGTAACTGATCGGAGCCCCAGGCTTACACAGCTGGGGCTCCGATCAGAAGCTGCCACTGCACCACCAATGAGGGGGAGGGGAGAGGTTCCTGTGGCCACTGCCACCAATGATTTTAATACTGGGGGGGTTGAGAGGGGCTGGCGCACTGTGCCACCAATGATTTTAATGGGATGGGGGGGGACACACTCTACCACCAATGATAAATTACCCCTTTATACAGGAGGCTGGTACTGGCAGATCAGCGGTTAACCCCTCAGGTGCGGCACCTAAGGGGTTAACTGCCTCTGATCGCAGCTCCCTGTCAGCGGCAGGGTGCCGGCAATGCGATTCTGCTGCCGGCACCCGCCTCCTGTATTGTGTTAAAGACTGACTTTCACTATCAGGCCACACAGAGCGGCGCCCAGCGATGTCTCAGCACTCACCATTAGTCCTGGGCGCCGCTCCGTTCGCCCGCAGTGCCCCATTACTGTCTCCTCTCCTGCTCCACATGCTGCTGATTACTATCGGAGCGATGGGAGGAGACATCAGCTTCACTAGTGGGCGTTCCTTCTTCCTGGCTGTAGCGCTGTCCAATCGCAGCGCAGGGAGAAGGAACGCCCACTAGTGAAGCTGATGTCTCCTCCCATCGCTCCGATAGTAATCAGCAGCATGTGGAGCAGGAGAGGAGACAGTAATGGGGCACTGCGGGCGAACGGAGCGGCGCCCAGGACTAATGGTGAGTGCTGAGACATCGCTGGGCGCCGCTCTGTGTGGGAAATGGGAATAGCCCTATCATTGGTGGTTCAGTGCGCCCGCCCCTCCTCCACCCCTCTCCCCTTATTGGTGGCGCAGTGCGCCCGCCCCTCCTCCCCCCCTCTCTTCTCATTGGTGGCAGCGTCAGCAGCACAGGGGGAGGGAGGACAGCTTCCTTCTCCCTGTGCTGCTGAGAGAACATGAGCGCGCCGATAGCAGCGCGCTCATGTTAAGAGATACTAGACTGCCGGGCCGCAAAGATATTCATTGCGGGCCGCATGCGGCCCGTGGGCCGCATGTTTGACACCCATGATCTACAACATCTTCAATGCAAAGAACTACTGGCTGATACTATCTCTTCTGCATCACCTCAAGAAGTTTGCATGCACTTCTATATATGCCCTCTGAGGAATGTGCAACCGTTTAGAGAGACATTGGCCCTGCCACCAACAGTTGGAACATTAGCATGCAATATACATCACATTCAGTGCATTTCCCATTGGAATCCCTGCAGCTAATCAGAATACAGTGTTGACCTTCTTCACCGGCCTCTCAATACTTTGTCCAAGGTATGTGACTCTACTGCCTCTAGGAAAATGAGCTCCGCTCACTGCTCCAAGTTGTTTAACCCCTTGACAACCAGTGCTGTACATTACGTCGTCACATCAAATACCATATCCATTTGTGAACCAAGTTTCTGCCGTTTTAAACAGCAGAGACCTGGTACTAATGTCATGTCTTAGATCGGCAATATCGCTAATCGCAGACATTTAATCCCTCAAATGGTCAATTGTGATCACAGCATCTGAGTTGTGAAAATCCAGGAGGGCTGTGCTCCAGTGCCCCCCCCCCCCTCACTAGATTGGGGAAGCGGTTTCTTGGTAATGATAGGCCAGAGCCTGCTGGTGGCTCTGATACCTATCACAGTTATATTCCAATATAGGCCTGCAGGTGGCAGAACTACATTGGTATATAATGAATTTTCTATTCAGCAATACATTAAAGCCAATTGCTAAATAGAAATGGCAATCTGACTATTGCATGTTGTTAGGCCCTTCGGGGCCTATAAAAATACATAAAAAAAAGGTTTAAAAAATATGAAAAATATAAACATTCAAATCACCCTTATTATTTTCGTAGAATAAAATAAAATAAAAATATCATAGGCATCGCCACGTGCCAAAATGGCCAAACTAATAAAATATAAATGTACATATCCCGTACGGTGAAAACCACACTGGAAAATACAAATCAACGAAGCAGATTTGCTGTTTTTTTTGTCCTTTCAAGTTCCAACAAAAATGGAATAAAAAGTGATCAAAAAGTCATACAGACTCAAAAAAAAAAAAAAAAAAAGAACATTCACATAGCTTGTATGTATAAAAAAGTTAGTTAACATCATATCTAGTTCCCTAACTGGCCTCTCTCACAGTGGATTAACGGCACATGACAAACCATATCATACAGCACATTAAACATGCTGTATCATCATCATGGGTGCAGATAAATGGCACACTTACTTGCGGGGAGATGGCATGCATAGACATAACATATATGTAATGGTGGTGTGTCCTCAGCAACAGTCACTTAACAGTCCCACTTAGGAGGGATCACCACTAAAACAGGGTCAAGGGTATCATAGCAACATAACATTTTCAGCCCTTCCAGACATCTAGCAAGACGTCTTCATTCCTCTGTAGATTCTCCTTGAAATGTGTGAATTGTTAACAACTAGGTGTTCAGGCTGATTCACACAACCACACTGGTCTGGGAAACACAGGCCGTATGTTGTCCTCATCTCATAGACCGACCATGGCTCCCCTGATCAGAAGTGACTGCATCATAATTTATGATACAGTCAGTTCCTATCTGATCGCGGATCTATTGTACTGTATTCACATCACCATGTGAGCACCGTACAATAGACTCACCATCTGATAGGAACTGACTATATAATAAATCACTATAATACAGTCTAGGTCAGGGGAGCCACGGTCCGTCTGGTCAGAGATGTGGCTGACACACGGACCATGTTTCCTGGACCATGCATGGTCAAGAGAATTAGCCCTTACACCTCCACAGGGCCACATTATCCGCACTGATAGGGATGATTATTACTAGATACAAATTATTATGTAGGTAAGTCACCTAAAAAACACTCCAATGTTTGGGAATGAGTACACTAGTTGAACACCCAATGAATAAAATAAATATTACTATGAAAATAAAATCTATAAAACTTGTTCTCTATGCTTTTACAATATTCATAAATATTTTATATTTTTTGCTACAAATGTGTTACAAATGTATCTGTTAGGTGACACTGCTGTCAAAACAACCAAATATAAACATAAAACGTGTTTCATGAATATGACAAATAAGACGACATAACAATATCTGTACATTTTTATTTATATTGTTATTTTAAAGGCCTCATGCACAAAACCATTCTTCTTGGTCATGTCCGTTTTTAAAGCGGATAGCACAATGACCCATACAAGTCAATATAGGACTATTCACAGATCTCTTTCTTATTTCATGGATCTATGTGCCCGAACTGAGATTCTCACTGCAGGTCCTATTCTTGGTTGTTTTTATGGATGAGAACAGCCCTTTCTATTGATAGGAGTGATACAAAAAACAACATAGGAAGTAAAGGGAATATCCATCAACCAGATGGAGTCCATGTAGCCTTTATGAGTGGAAAAAAAAAAAAACAGGTGCAAAAGATGCTTACATGTTTCAGACCATCTGGTCCTTACTTATAGCACACCTTTCTGCTGCACACCTGCCCATTAAAATACAGGTGAGTTGGTGGCATTGTCTGCGGAACTCCACCTTAAAGGCGATTTATCCTCCAAGCACATAACCACAGAGTTAAAAACAAATCCCATGTAACATCAATGAAACAAACTGGAATCGGAAAAGAGCTGATAAATCCCTATAAATGTACCCTAATATTATCGGTAGCAAAGTATCAAGCTCTGTCGGGAGTTAACCCTCCAGGAAACTGTAGTAAAAAAATGAATAAAAATCAAGGTAGCACTCCATTTTTATTGACTTAAAGAGGCTCTATCACCCTGATTAACGCTACCCTACCAGGCATATAGGCTTGTAGGGTTGATGACACTGACAAAAATGATACCTATCTATCTGCTGATGGTCCGTTGGCGGATAAAAATGAACTTTTAAAAATATGCAAGTGAAGAGTTCAAGCACCAGGAGACGGGCTTATGTGGTTTAAGCACTGGTCCACCGACACCCTAGTGCTCCATAATGATGGCCCTCTGCTGTAGTTCACGCTCCCTGCCTTTAGATTGACCCTCTGGTTTAGCGCAGAGATCCCGTGCCTGCGCACCAGTGCCAAGAACGCTGTGTGCACAAAACATCTTCGGCTTGATTTCCGACTTGTCAAGGTGCATAGTGCGCACAACCAAAAGGTCTAGCGCTGTCAATCTAAATCTGAATAACAGCAGAGGGGCGTCATTATGGCGCGCCAGGGGCATCGCTGGAGCAGTGCTCGAACCTCATAAGCCCATCTCCTGGTGCTTGAAAACTTTATTTGCATATTTTTAAAAGTTCATTTCTTTCCACCACCGAATCACCGACAGCAGAAAGAAAGGTATAATTTTGGTCAGCGTCATGAATTCTACCAGCCTATATGCCTGGTAGGGAAGTGTTGATCCGGGTGACAGAGCCTCTATAAAGTAGGACATTGCCGTACGCATATAACACATATTTTATGTAGTATTGGATTGTTTTTACCTAGGTATATAAGGTGACCTGTCAGATACATTTGTAGCACATTTCTAACAATAAATATAACATCATTTATAAAAAATTTAAAAGAGAAAGAGGCAGTTTTGCTGATTTAACAGTGTCAAATATGTAGGGATATGTCCCTTTGACAAGAGGGATAATAGCAGCCAGTTGTCAGTTTATTCATGCATTTTCAGGAGGGATAACAGTGGAATGGCACAGAGGTCTAAGGAAAGAAGAGATAAAATACAACCTAGCCTATGTATTTCTCCCCAGAGAACACAAGCCTAAGTGCCTGTCAGCCCTACTCCGGACATTAGGCTGAGTAGTCACATATAATCTGTTGGTAGAGCTTAACTGAGCATGAACTATTTATTCAGAGAGAAGATATAAATTAGATATCATCCAGGAGGAAGAAATCTGCCTCTTTAGTGTCACCTTTTGGAGTTAGGCAGCCTATAAGTCTATGTCTGACCCTTTGAACAAACTGAACAAATATAAGCCAAACTACATTCAACATCGAAACTGCAACATCAAGAAGGACAAGCCGTAAGGTTATACAAATTCAGGAAGTAGCAAGTGTTACTTAGATCTGCAGATGATCATCTTTTCAAACTCCTAGGTCCAATGCCCCGGTGGTTGGAAGAACAACAGCAAACTGGAATCATAGCAAAAGGTGCATAGAAGCAAACCTCTACACGGACGGATAGTCTGATTACAAGAATGGCGCATGGTGATCCATTCTGCCCTGCAAGTCAAACTGGATGTCACATTCTAAGCCGATGGTGGCAAACATTGTGTACACACTCAGAAGGCATTTTCACCACAGTGGACTATGGGCAAGGTGTTTAACCAGAAGCCTAGCTATAGGGGGTACAGAGGTAGCAGTCCCTACCAGGTCCAGGAGCCTGAGGGGGCCCAAAGACCCTTGTACCACATAAGAAGACACCAGTATTATAGAAAGTGCATGCTAGCTAAGTTAAAACTCTGGCTGGAAGGAAGGGGTTAGGTCAAGAATTTGACATGGGGGAGTGGGTTGCCATTTCAATTCTAGCCTCAGGCAGCACAAAGGTTATGTGCTTCCCTGCCCCTGGCCACAAAGCACTGAGGGAAGGAGGGCCCAAGCTACACTCTTGCACCAAGGCCCAAGAGCCTTTAGCTACGCCCCTGTGTCCAACTACAGGTTTTCCACTGACCACACACCACCGCTCTCAAAGCCTGTCACGGTGCACAGCAAAACAGCAATGAAGGCTAGAATGGAGGTCTGTCCTCTTCAGTGATGAGTCCCACTTTTGTCTCAGAAGCAGTGATATCCTGACATTGGTCTGGATCTGGACACCATGTGGGCAATATCATGAAGAGACCTTCACAAGAGAATGTCATACCAGTCCTAGTCCTGGGATCATGGTGTTTGATGGCATAATGTATGGTAGCTAGACCACTCTAGTCTTCCTTTCAGGTACACTAACAGCTCTGTGTTACATTGATTTGGCCATGTAACCAGTGGTACGGCAATTTCTCCAAAGAGTCCTATGACCTGTTTTTCAACAGGACAATGCCAGGCCACATGTTGCTCATACTACTGAGAGCAGTCTGTGTCGCTTAAACATGATACCATGGCCTGCAGCATCTCTGAACTTGTCTCCTACTGAGCACATCTGGGATGTCATTACTTGGCAAAGGCAGCTGCTAGCAGCGGACCTTGATTATTTGCCTGACCAAGTGCGTTTATTGTGATAGAACATTCTTCAGGCAACCATTAATAGCCTCATTGATAGCATACCACGGTGTGTAAGTGCTTGTATTTCTACACATAGTGCTCATACTAGATGATATATGCCAAAAGCCGATTCTGTGAATCCAACAGAAGACAACCAGCTAATGTCTGTGGGATTTAAAAGCTCTTTGTGGGTGGGCCTATTAACACTTTTTTTCTCGTTCTTGCTCAATTCCTCTACTGATAATCTACAAAATTCCAGCATAATGAAGAAAACTGCAGGTCATCGGTCAGGGCTAATTGCCTGATAGTGGCAGTGGAGAACTTATAGCCAGCATTTACAGCTGGATACTAATTAATGTATCACTAATGGAGAGTAATTAACACCCACTGGCACATTTCATAAATTTGCAGCATTTCCAGCGAATCCAAATAGTCTAGAGAACATTTTCATGATTAGACCCCGAGACTCAGAATTTGTAATATTTGGAATTTGGAATATTTTATATTCTCTTCTCTCTGCTTTTCAGGTCAGATCTTTGTTTTTCTATATCTAGTATTTATTGTACTTTTCATATTTTTTTTTTTTTTATTTAATTAATAAAATACATGCTTGATTTATGGGAATATTATTCTATAAGGTTAACATTAATTGTGCATTGTGTTCAGATCTTGGTCACATGAAATATTGAGTAATGGATAAATGCACATTAATCATTGTATTGACCTCTATGCGGTTTAGCTGTTGAAATGCTTATACTGTGTTCTAGGTAATATTCAAGGAGATGTAAGAACATTGGTTTTCCTGTGTCATTCAATGATCCAGTGCCGTGAAAAAATGAGGATTAGCCCAGCATTTGGTAATTCAACTTTTATTAGAAAATGTCAAAATCCACTAGTGAAAAGTTTGTACGTAATGACTACGTTATTAGTCAAACCACATGTCTATTCAAATACATCCTGCTTTTCAAATTTGCTGCAACCAATTAACAGCAAGGCAATCCCACATCATGCATATTAAACAGAACATGCATATTCATTAGATAACATGGAAGCAGCATTAAATACGCTCAATAAAATAACGTAGCCAAGTAATAAAATGGCAACAAATAAAAAACTGAGATTGTGGCTGGGTCTTGAGTGTAGTATTCAGTGAATCGAGCTTCGGATCATCGATCCGAAGTCAATTCAGTCACACCGATTTTAATGCTGTCTCCGTACCACATTAAAATGAATTGGCTCTGTGGAGCCAAACTTTGTTTCACCTGAAGTCGCGCAAGACTTTGGTGAATTAATTTGGTATTCATTTCTGCGTCTTTAAAAACATTTAAAATTAGGAATCCGAAGTCAAGTTTGATACCAACTGGTACTTTGGCACCAAACCCGATTTCGGATTCCTAATTTTAAATGTTTTTAAATATGCAGAAATGAATAACAATTTAATTCACCGAAGTCTCACGCAACTTCGGGTGAAATGAATTTTGCCTAGACGGAGGCAATACATTTTAATGTTCTCAGGCAGCATTGAAACCAAAGTGTTGGATCTTTGATCCAAAGCTCAATTCGATCAAGCCTAGTTGGGGCGGGTTCATACTTACGTAATGGTATTCCGTTAGGGGTTCCATTATAACAGATTTATAGAGTTATAACGGAATATAATGGGATTCCTGGACAGAATGCAAAACGGAAGCCTTTAAGAGGCATTCCGTTTTAATCCGTCATAATAGAAGTCAACGGGCAAGCATAATGGAACGTCAAGTGCCCTAATACAGTGGAACCTCTTTGAGATGAACACCTAAAATTGCACTGAAAACTCATCTTCGAGAAGATGGTCTTCTCAAAGAAGATCGGTAGTATACATAATATGTGGTGGGGCGGAAATCTGTCAAAGAAAATCTGGTCTGGATATTGGGGTGGTCTTTTGGAGAGGTTTCACGGTATAAGCGAATATGCATTTTCAGGTAGTGCAGGCTACGCATAATTTTTGACACTTGCCAAATCGGAGTCACAAGACAATTTGAGTAGAGCGGCATGGCAAGGTTACTTTGCATGGATTGGACCCACATTTGTAAGACTTCTCTGTATTACTGATGTCATTTATACAGTAATATTATTTTAGATGTCTAAACAGGAAGGGTGAGTTTGGTGTAGAAGTAAGATGGAGAAGCCCAGAGAGGGAAAGTATCAAGGAGATGAGTGCTCCAAGGAGAAGATGTAGATGACCATGCAGTGGAATGTCATAGGTCATATATGGGAGTCCTGTAAAACTGATTTGTTCTGACTCCAGATAGTGCTACATGCAGACATTTCATACTTGTATAACTGGCATGCTTAGAAGTCACAGCCCAGCACTTGTATAAATGTATCACTAATAGTACCATCAGTGAAGTTTATAGATGTGTATTATACAGATTCAAACATTCATTGGAAATCTCCATTGCTCGATATATAATATAACAGGGATCAGCAACCTCCGGCACTCCAGCTATTCTGAAACTACAACTCCCAGAGTGCTCCATTCACTTCTGTGGGAGTTACAAGAACAGCCAAACATGTTTGCATGCTGGGAATTGTAGTTTCACAGCAGCTGGAGTTCCGAAGGTTGCTGATCCCTGTAATATAATATGCAGTATTTTTCACCCTATAAGACGCACTGGCCCATAAGATGGACCTAGGTTTTAGAGGACAATAAGATATTTTTTTTTTTCATTAGACCTCAGGTCAGACCACCAATCAGACCCTCAATGTTAATCAGACCTCAGCTGAAAGCCTCAATAGGACCCCCAATGTTAATAAGACCCCAGTAAGACCTTAGATCAGACCACCAATCAGACCTCAGCCCAGACCCCAATGTGAATGACCTCTAATCAGACCTCAGATAAGAACCCTATGCCTCTCATCAGCCCCCATATCTCTCATCAGCCTCCGTATCAGACTCCATATGCCCTTTATCAGCCCCATTGCCTCTCATCAGCCCCCACATCAGCCCCATGCCTCCTATCAGCCCCCATGCCTCTCATCAGCCCCCATATCAGCCCCATGCCTCCTATCAGCTCCCATGCCTCTCATCAGCCCCCATGCCACAGAGAACATAAAATAAAATAAAACACCTCTTCTGCTCTGGACACCGCTGCTCCTCACCACCAGCGAGATCTTCTTCCTCCTGCCTTTGGCTGTGCTGTGACCTTATGTTCACAACGTGCAGTCACGGAGTGCCCTCACGCTGTGCGCAGCCACAGCACAACCGACAGCCAAGGACCAGGAAACGGTGAGTACTGAGCTTTCACCACTTCCCTGTCCTCCGGTACTAATGAGCGCTTCCATAATGGAAGTGCTCATTAGTATTCGCCCCTTGAGACGCAGGGGCATTTTCCCCCAAAAGGGAAAAAAGGGCATCTTGCGGAGTGAAAAATATGGTAATACTTAGTTGTTCAAAAACACAGAAATATAGTGGCAAATCTGGGGGAGCTGCTCAACCCCTAACACTGTAGCGTGTTTTTCATTGGGGGAGCAGCCCCACCGCATGTGGACCGCAGCAAACGACTATCCCCAGCAAAAAATATTTTGCATACGGTGGAGGATGTCGGCGCGGTCCACATGCACCACAAAGGCATCCTACACAAAACGGAGCATTGTGCGGATGAAAATATAATCATAAATCACAGAAAAAATGCACCAAACGGATATGCCACTGACTATACTGGCTAGTCATAAATGCAGATATTAAAAGCTGAGACTTTTGCCAATATATTCCTGTCAGGAAGATATCGGAGCCCACATGCACCACGTCACGGCTCTCAGCATGGCAAGGGGTCCTACCACTACGCTACCTATGGTGTGAACAAGGTCTGAAGGTGATGTAATCCAGCTCACAGCCAAGCTTCCACACAACCGCCCAGCAGGACAACTAGTGCAATGTGAACAAAGCCAGACTGTAAGCCACACCCATATCAGACCATGTGATGGAGGCTACCAGGTGCAAAGGAGAGTGTTTAAATGCCAGGTAAAGGCACATACACTACATATAAAACAAGACAAAAACACAGAAATATAGTGGCAAATCTGGGGGAGCTGCTCAACCCCTAACACTGTAGCGTGTTTTTCATTGGGGGAGCAGCCCCACCGCATGTGGACCGCAGCAAACGACTATCCCCAGCAAAAAATATTTTGCATACGGTGGAGGATGTCGGCGCGGTCCACATGCACCACAAAGGCATCCTACACAAAACGGAGCATTGTGCGGATGAAAATATACTTAGTTGTTCCCCATAGTCTGTTTCTATAATAGTACCGTCTGTTTCTATAATAGTACCTTCATATAACTATAGATTCAGAACCTAAAACTCAACAAGGAATATCTTTTCAAAGGGCAGGCATATCCCAGAGGAGCTACAGTGCCATCAGACCATGTATGATACATGCTGTTCCTGCGTCTGGAATGACCTTAGTGATGCATTTTATTTGTGGTGACTGTTATACAGTTAATGTACTTTTGCAATATTTATACAGTATGAGATATATCTATTGGTTTACATGGATTATTTACTGTATGTCAGTGTTACATGCGAGAACAACATGTGTTTGACATAAAAACATGTCTGGAAATATGTAAAGAACTGTATAGAGCATTGTAAATTCTGCAAGGAACATGTGTTAGCATGTCTTGTGTTAGGAATGGTACAGAAATTATTGGTGAGATTCCAGTTTTCTGTGAAGAGCTGCAAATTAATGCCCAGACAAAGCAATAATGCCTTACCTTATGATACATTATTTACAATGTATTCATGCCACCTAGAAAATAATAATGCCCATGTGCCACATAGAAAGTAACAATGTCCCTTAGGGTCAGTTCACATTGAGTTTTTTAGCACTGATTTTGGAGCATTTCTGCCTCAAAATCAGCTCCAAATCTGCTCCAAGAATGCCTAAAAACAGCCTTCTACTCATTTCAATGGGAAGCAGCACTTGTTTCTTTTTTACACGTGTAAAAATGAAGCGTGTCAAATAGAAGCAGCATGCTCTATCTTGGGGCAGCATCAGCGAAGATTTTCCCATTCAAATTAAAAGGAAGCAGAAAAAAAAATTACAATTTGAGATGTGTGTTTTGTGGTAAAAGTACTATACAATTTAATAAAGTAAAAAATCTGCCAGAAAAACGCTTTACATAAAAACAAATAAAAAAACTTTTTTGAGGTGTAAAAATCTGCTCGGATTCAGCTCTGATTTTACACGTGTATTTTGAATATCATCCGTGTGAACTGACCCTTAGGGCTCTTTCACACGAGCGGATCCTGTGCGGGTAATCCGCTGCATGAAAGAGAGCCAGGCCCTGTTCCGGACAGCAGAGACACGGAGCATTAACATTAGAGATGAGCGAATCGAATCAGACGAAGTGGAATTAGATAAGAATTTCAGGAAACATTTGATTTACAACGAATGCAAATTTCCTCGTGCTTCGTTGTAACAAATCACAATTTTTCCTTAAATGGTGGCTACATGGGGCAAGGGACTCTGGGAAGGCAGGCTGACCCATAATGCCTTGCATGCAGTCAATCTGCAGCCAGCCAGCCCTATGATGTCACAGCCTTATAAATACGGCGACCATCTTAGAGTCAGACATTTTCCAGCGTTCAGAGTGCAGGGACAGACGTAAGAAGGCGCTAGGGACAGCAATTGTAAAATCCTCACTGTGAAAAGAAAAACTAAAAAACCTTTTATAAGTGCAGGCAAAGAATAGGGAGGAATCATTTCACAGCATCTTAATGCAGGGAGAGACCTCAGAAGGCGCTAGGGACAGTGCTAGAAAAGCGATTTACAAGTGCAGGGAAAGATTATTTGGAGATCCAAATAGCCATTATACAGCTCTCTCATTCCAGCAATTTGTTCTTGGGGTGCAAGTGCTACGTTGAAAAGCCTTTAGTGGTTTATATTTTTTCAAACAAAAGAATATACAGTACAGACCAAAGGTTTGGACACACTTTCTCATTCAAAGAGTTTTCTTTATTTTCATGACTATAAAAATTGTAGATTCACACTGAAGGCATCAAAACTATGAATTAACACATGTGGAATTATATACATAACAAAAAAGTGTGAAACAACTGAAAATATGTCATATTCTAGGTTCTTCAAAGTAGCCACCTTTTGCTTTGATTACTGCTTTGCACACTCTTGGCATTCTCTTGATGAGCTTCAAGAGGTAGTCACCTGAAATGGTCTTCCAACAGTCTTGAAGGAGTTCCCAGAGATGCTTAGCACTTGTTGGCCCTTTTGCCTTCACTCTGCAGTCCAGCTCACCCCAAACCATCTTGATTGGGTTCAAGTCCGGTGACTGTGGAGGCCAGGTCATCTGGCGCAGCACCCCATCACTCTCCTTCATGGTCAAATAGCCCTTACACAGCCTGGAGGTGTGTTTGGGGTCATTGTCCTTTTGAAAAATAAATGATGGTCCAACTAAACGCAAACCGGATGGAATAGCATGTCGCTGCAAGATGCTGTGGTAGCCATGCTGGTTCAGTATGCCTTCAATTTTGAATAAATCCCCAACAGTGTCACCAGCAAAGCACCCCCACACCATCACACCTCCTCCTCTATGCTTCACGGTGGGAACCAGGCATGTAGAGTCCATCCGTTCAACTTTTCTGCGTCGCACAAAGACACGGTGGTTGGAACCAAAGCTCTCAAATTTGGACTCCTCAGACCAAAGCACAGATTTCCACTGGTCTAATGTCCATTCCTTGTGTTCTTTAGCCCAAACAAGTCTCTTCTGCTTGTTTCCTGTCCTTAGCAGTGGTTTCCTAGCAGATACTCTACCATGAAGGCCTGATTCACACAGTCTCCTCTTAACAGTTGTTCTAGAGACGTGTCTGCTGCTAGAACTCTGTGTGGCATTGACCTGGTCTCTAATCTGAGCCGCTGTTAACCTGCGATTTCTGAGGCTGGTGACTCAGATGAACTTATCCTCCACAGCAGAGGTGACTCTTGGTCTTCCTTTCCTGGGACGGTCCGCATGTGAGCCAGTTTCTTTGTAGTGCTTGATGGTTTTTGTGACTGCACTTGGGGACACTTTTGAAGTTTTCCCAATTTTTCAGACTGAATGACCTTCATTTCTTAAAGTAATGATGACCACTCGTTTTTCTTTACTTAGCTGCTTTTTCTTGCCATAATACAAACTCTAACAGTCTATTCAGTAGACCTATCAGCTGTGTATCCACCTGACTTCTCCACAATGCAACTGATGGTCCCAACCCCATTTATAAGGCAAGAAATCCCACTTATTAAACCTGACAGGGCACACCTGTGAAGTGAAAACCATTTCAGGTGACTACCTCTTGAAGCTCATCAAGAGAATGCCAAGAGTGTGCAAAGCAGTATTTAAAGCAAAGGGTGGCTACTTTGAAGAACCTAGAATATGACATATTTTCAGTTGTTTCACACTTCAGTTGTATATTATTCCACATGTGTTAATTCATAGTTTTGATGCCTTCAGTGTGAATCTACAATTTTCATAGTCATGAAAATAAAGAAAACTCTTTGAATGAGAAGGTGTGTCCAAACTTTTGGTCTGTACTGTATATACGCAGTTCACTTCTGCAGTTATATGTGTTGAAAGTGTACAGAAATAAAAAAATATATACGCATCTTCACTGGTGCACTTGTTTGTGAGAAAAACATTTAGTAGTGTCATGGATGATGTTACAGATAGCTGGAACTTATAAATAAACATTCCGACTGGCTGGATCCCAAACTAAGGATCATATGGGTGAGCGCTATAAAACCGTAAGAGCTCTCCCTGAATGCTATGCCCATGCAAGGGTCTTGATGGTAGACAATTGCATGCCCAAGTACCTAAGACTGTGTGACATCTGAAAACCCTATAATAGTGAGGGGACACGACCACTGGCTCCCTGCACTTAATATGGACAGAGTCAGGGTCACCGAGAATCGAACCAGCAAGGAAACACAAAGGAAAAGGACTCATCTGAGCAAACAGCAACAGCAGCCTCCAGCAGTGAACACCTCATCCAGGAAGTAGTATGAACCGCAAAGTGAGGCAGTATGGGAGGGAATATAAAGGGAGACAATTAGTCTAAATAGGTGACACCTGGGAGAAGGAAAGGAGAGGAGAAAGTGAAACCAAAACAAAGAACATCATGCAAGAGGTAGAGAAGAACGTCTGCCAGACTTTCTCACAGAACTGGCAGTGACAGTACCCCTCCCTCTACGGGGGGACTCCGGACACTCAGAGCCCACCATCTCAGGATGAGACCTATAGAAAACTGATGAGACGTGTGACCTTAATGTCCGCCACTGGGACCCACATCCTCTCCTCAGGACTATAACCTTCCCAATGAACGAGGTACTGGAGAGAACCGCGGATAATGCGAGAATCCACAATCCTAAAGACCTGAAATTCTAGATTACCATCAACAACAATCGGAGGAGGAGGTAAAGAGGAGGGTACAGTGGGTTGGACATAAGGTTTTAATAGGGACCTGTGAAAAACATTATGGATCTTCCAAGTCTGAGGAAGATCAAGACGGAAGGCAACGGGATTGATCACGGATTAGATCTTGTAAGGCCCAATAAACTTAGGACCCAACTTCCAGGAGGAAACCCTCAGTTTGATATTCTTTGTAGAAAACCACACCAGATCACCCACATTCAGGTCCGGACCAGGCACACGTCTCTTATCCGCCACACGCTTATATCTCTCACTCATCCTCTTCAGATTACCCTGAATCTTTTGCCAGATAAATGACAAAGACGAGGAAAATCTCTCCTCATCAGGTAAACCAGAAGACTTCTCTACAGAGAATGTCCCAAACTGCGGATGAAACCCATATGCACCAAAAAAAACCTCCTGGCAACGGTTATTTAAAGCAAACTCAGCAAGGGACAAAAAAAGAATACCAATCTTCCTGATTCTCTGCCCCAAACAGCGCAGATATGTCTTCCAGATTCTGATTGACGCGTTCGGTCTGACCATTCGACTGCGGGTGAAAAGCAGAAGAGAACGACAACCGAATCCCCAAGCGAGAACAGAAGGCCTTCCAGAATCTGGAATCAAATTGCGTGCCCCTGTCAGAAACTATGTCTGAAGGAATGCCATGCAGTTTAACAATGTGATTAACAAATGCATGCGCCAACGTCTTAGCATTGGGTAACCCAGGAAAGGTAATGAAATGCGCCATTTTGCTAAAACGGTCCACTACCACCAGGATCACAGTCTTCCCTGAGGAACGAGGCAGGTCCGTAATGAAGTCCATAGACAGATGCGTCCAAGGACGGGAAGGAATGGGTAACGGGAGGAGGGAACCCGATGGCCATGAATGAGGGACCTTGACACGAGAGCAGGTCTCGCAGGCTGCCACAAAACCCTCAACCGTCTTACGAAGAGCCGGCCACCAGAATCTCCGAGCAATGAGATCCACTGTGGCTCTACTCTCCGGGTGCCCAGCAAGGACAGTATCGTGGTGCTTCTTAAAAACATTGTGTCGTAAAGCGAGAGGCACAAACAACCTCCCAGGAGGACAAAGATCAGGAGCCTCTGCCTAGGCTGACTGAACCTCTGCCTCCAAATCAGGATAAAGAGCAGAGACGACCACCCCTTCAGCCAAAATGGGAACTGGGTCTCCAAAGTTCCCCCCTCCCGGAAAACAACGTGACAGGGCATCCGCCTTCACATTTTTAACCCCAGGGCGGAACGTGACAACAAAGTTAAACCCATAAAAGAACAAAGACTATCTGGCCTGTCTCAGGTTCAGACGCTTGGCCGATTCCAAGTAGGCCAGATTCTTATGGTCGGTAAACACGGTAATAGGGTGTCTGGCTCCCTCTAACCAATGGCGCCATTCCTCAAAAGCTAATTTGATGGCCAACAACTCCCTATCTCCCACATCGTAATTCCTCTCTGCAGAGGAGGGTTTCCTTGAGAAAAAGGCACATGGTCGCCATTTGGCAGGCGAGGGTCTCTGAGATAAGACCACACCCACCTCAGAAGCATCGACCTCAACAATAAAAGGTAGAGAGACATCAGGTTGTACCAAAATGGGAGCGGAAGCAAAACTCTCTTTGAATACTAGAAAAGGCTTTAAGCTCATCTACCGACCACGAGGAAAAATCCACCCCCTTTTTAGTCATATCAGTGAGTGGCTTAACAACAGAGGAATAATTCTAAATGAACTTTCTGTAATATGTGGCAAAACCCAAAAACCGCATCAGCACCTTCTGATTCTCAGGAAGCTCCCAATAAAGCACAGCGCGGACCTTCTCAAGGTCCACGCGAAAACCAGAAGCAGAGAGAAGAAAACCAAGAAATTGAATCTCTGGAACCGCAAACACACATTTTTCCAGTTTAGCGTACAATTTATTCTCCCGCAGAATCCGCAAGACCTGACGTAGGTGGTCCAGATGAGTCTTGAAATCAAGAGAAAAAATCAAAATGTCATCTAGATACACCAATACAAATTTCCCCATTAAATGATAAAAAATGCTGTTCACAAAATGTTGGAAGACGACCCTGAGCATTCATCAAACCAAAGGGCATAACCAAATTCTCGAAATGACCCTCAGGGGTATTGAAGGCCATTTTCCATTCGTCCCCTTCCCTGACCCTGACTAGGTTGTATGCCCCTCTCAAATCCAACTTAGAAAAAACTTTAGCCCCAACAATCTGGTTAAACCGATCCGGGATCAGAGGAAACGGATATGGGTCACGAATTGTGATACGGTTCAGCTCCCTGAAATCCAAACAAGGTCTTAAAGAACCATCTTTTTTCTTAACAAAAGAAAACCCAGCGGCAACAGGTGACTTCGAGGGTCGGATGTGTCCCTTTCTCAGGCTCTCAAAGATATAAGTACTGTGAGAAGGCACAAGGTGCCATAATAGATGATAGATACGTGTCACCGAGGTGCCTGGCCTCAGTGAAATGAACCGGTAATGTTTCGTCAGTAACCCTAGGTTACTGACAGTTGCTAGAGGTAGTTTAGCTGCTAGCTGCAGCTGATCCGGGCCGGGTTTCATTGGAGTAGTCAAAGAGCAGGGTGGGATGACTACTCCCACGTATCCAGGCCAGGTGTTGGCTGGCCTATTTAAGCCAGGAATCCCAGGAGAGCTGGGGGTGTGGTTCCTAGTCTGGAAGTGTAACAGACTGGGAGTAAAGCTGTGTGGTGTGTTGCTGTGGATAAGCCTGCCGTGGCCTAATCTTTTTCCCCCTCTCCAGCGGGTGGTGGAACTCTGGAGCTACAGAGGACTGTGAGTTAGACCATTTCATATGAACTGTGTTTCTTTGTGTTTACCCGCTGAAGTAAGCGAGCATTTGTTTAAAGCTGTGTTTGAACACAATAAAAGACTATTGTTTAAATGAAACCTGAAGTCACTGTTTGAGCTGATCCCCACAAGTGGTGTCGGATGCGGGCATAAACCCGCGGTCGAATTTCATGTCCTGGGTCAAACTTGCAGCAACAGAAAGCACATACGGACGCCATGCAAGCCCAGCAAGAGACCAACAAGCTGCTCATCCAGCAGATGGCCGTTCTGACCGACGCCGTTCGCACCCGGGAGAGTTCAACTCCTCCCACTCCGAATGATGGTCACCGTGTCAGGAGGACTGTGAGGGAAGCTTTACAAAAGATGACCCTGGAGGATGACGTCGAGGCTTTCCTCACGGTGTTCGAGCGAGTGGCTGACCGGGAAAAGCTACCACCGGATCAGTGGGCTGAAGTCCTGGCCCCGTATCTAACTGGGGAGCCCCAAAAGGCCTATTATGATCTTTCCCTGCAGGACGCAAAAGAGTACCCCAAATTAAAAGCAGAGATCCTGGCACGGCTAGGTGTTACTTTGGCGGTGCGAGCCCAAAGGGTACAGTACTGGACCTATTGCCTGGACAAACCTCCGAGGTCCCAGCTATTTGACTTGCTACATCTGGTTCAAAAGTGGTTGCAGCCAGAGGTTTGCTCCCCTGCTGAAATGGTGGAGCGTGTAGTCATGGACCGGTACATGCACTCCCTTCCTCACCCCATTCAGTGCTGGGTTACACAGGGTGACCCCCAGACAGCAGATGACCTGGTGGGACTAGTGGAGAGATTCCATGCCATGGAGAAGTCCCTGGGCGGTCCAGGGAACCTGAAATCAACATATTGGGGGGCCCGGAAGGACTCAGATAGTCAGAGACTAGGGGCCAAGCCTACTCGAGAGGGTCGTGTCAAGGCCAGGGGGATGCCTGAACCCATACCCAGAGGAATCTCTCGGGAAATCATTTGCTGGAGATGTCGGGCCCCAGGTCACATGGTAGCCCAGTGTCCCCTCACCACGGAGCCCATGGACTGTTCTGTGGGCCGGCGCAGTTCCCTCTTTGCGCAGCCAGCTTGCAGCGCCGTACCCACAGGGGGGGAGGGACCCCAGATGTGTACACTAACCGTCAATGGAACTCTGGTCTCAGGACTATTGGACTCAGGGAGCTTGGTCACCCTGATCTCGGCCTCTCTTCCTTATGTGTTGGTCCCTGGGAAAAATCTGGGAGTCACATGTATTCATGGGGACACCAGAGTTTACCCGGTGGCCCAGGTTACTCTGGAGACAGAGTGGACTGCCCTGACCCACCATGTGGGAGTAGTAAAATGCTTACTGCATGAGGTTATTATTGGCCGTGACTGCCCCCTGTTCTGGGACCTGTGGGCAAAGGTTGCTATGCCGAATGACCGCGCCGGCCCATGCAACCCTGTGGGTGGGAGTCCAGAGGCGACCCAGGAGTTTCCTCTTACTGTCCTGCTAGGAGACAATGAGGAAGAGGATACCCCAGAGGAAAATGTCCCCGACTTGGAGGTATCCCGGGGAAAGTTTGGTGCGGCCCAACTTCGAGATTTGACCTTAAAAGGGGCACTAGAGAATGTGGAGGTCCTTAATGGGGTTCCGCAAGAGCCCGGGGTCGACCAACGGTTTCCACACTTTGCCCTGAATCAGGATCTATTATACCGGGTGACCAAGATACGGGACGAAGTGATAGAGCAGCTACTAGTCCCGGGACCATATCGACGTATGGTTATGGACATGGCCCATTCCCATGTGTTAGGTGGTCACCTGGGTGCAGACAAAACACTTGAGAGGGTCCTACAACGATTTTATTGGCCTGGGTGTTACCGAGAGATTAGGGAATTCTGTCAATCATGTCCAGTTTGTCAGGTCACTTCCCCAGTAGCACACTTCCGTAGCCCTCTCGTTCCCTTACCAATCATTGAGGTCCCCTTTGAAAGGATAGCAATGGACTTGGTAGGCCCATTGGTGAAGTCCGCTAGGGGGCATCAGTACATCCTCGTAATCGCTGATTACGCTACCCGGTACCCTGAGGCTGTTCCCCTACGGAACCCCACGTCCAAAAATATTGCCCGGGAGTTGTTCCATGTCTTCTCCCGAACGGGTATTCCCAAAGAGATTCTTACAGATCAGGGGACCCCGTTTATGTCAAAAGTGATGAGGGAACAGTGCAAAGTTTTAAGAGTCACTCAGCTGCGAACCTCCGTATACCATCCTCAGACGGATGGCCTTGTGGAGCGTTTTAATAAGACCCTAAAGGCCATGCTGAGGAAGGTGGTAGAGAAGGATGGGCGGGACTGGGATTGTCTGTTACCATACCTACTGTTCTCTATTAGAGAATTACCCGCATCCTCCACCACTTGTGGGGATCAGCTCAAACAGTGACTTCAGGTGTCATTTAAACAATAGTCTTTTATTGTGTTCAAACACAGCTTTAAACAAATGCTCGCTTACTTCAGCGGGTAAACACAAAGAAACACAGTTCATATGAAATGGTCTAACTCACAGTCCTCTGTAGCTCCAGAGTTCCACCACCTGCTGGAGAGGGGGAAAAAGATTAGGCCACAGCAGGCTTATCCACAGCAACACACCACACAGCTTTACTCCCAGTCTGTTACACTTCCAGACTAGGAACCACACCCCCAGCTCTCCTGGGATTCCTGGCTTAAATAGGCCAGCCAACACCTGGCCTGGATACGTGGGAGTAGTCATCCCACCCTGCTCTTTGACTACTCCAATGAAACCCGGCCCGGATCAGCTGCAGCTAGCAGCTAAACTACCTCTAGCAACTGTCAGTAACCTAGGGTTACTGACGAAACATTACCGGTTCATTTCACTGAGGCCAGGCACCTCGGTGACACGTATCTATCATCTATTATGGCACCTTGTGCCTTCTCACAGTATGCTTAGCGACGCTTTCAGGTTGGGAGAGATTGTATAAACGTGATTTTGGCAGCTTGGCGCCTGGGATGAGATTAATAGGGCAGTCGTACTCCCGATGAGGGGGCAACTCCTGGACACCACTCTCGGAAAACACATCCGAAACTTCTGAGAGAAAAGATGGTACAGTCTTGGTAGAAACCTCTGAAAGAGACGCCGTGAGGCAATTCTCTCGGCAAAACTCACTCCAACCATTTATTTGCCTTGCTTGCCAATCAATGTTGGGGTTATGTTTAGTGAGCAAAGGTAGCCCCAACACTAGAGGAGTAAGTAAACCGCTTAGGACGAAACATGACATATCCTCAACGTGAGCGTCACCCATAGTTAAACGGATATTGTGAACTATGCCCTTTAACGATCTTTAAGAAAGTGGAGTGGAATTGATAGCAAAAACAGGTATATCCTTTTCCAAAGTGCATACCTGGAAACTATGTGTTATTGCAAGTTGATTATCAATGAGATTGACAGCTGCTCCACTATCTACAAAAATCTCACAAACAATGTTCTGGCTGTCTAGCTCCACCATGGCAGGTAGGAGAAAATGGGAACTACATGCAAACGGCAAACCTTCAATTTCCGCATCAACCTTGCCAATAGTAGACAATGGAAAGGTTTTTTTTAATTTGTTTTTCTTTTATTACCCTCAGAAAACTCCATGAATCTCCTAGAGGGGCAAACATTGGCCAAATGATTTATACCCCCACAACAAAAACAAACCCTCCTCTGAGAGTTGAATCCTCTACTATCAGAGGCAAGCAAACCCAGCGGCATGGCCTCCTCCTCAGAGGGGATTGATAGAGACTGAGACCCCTGTGCACTGAATGAGACAGCCCCACTGTCCTTGGGCTGAATATGACAGGAAGGAGTAGTCTCCTCTCTCTCTCTAAGACGCCTGTCAATACGAACATCTAGAGACATGGCAGAGTCTAACGAGGCTGGTCTCTCATGAAAAGCAAATGCATCTTTCATTCTTTCCGAAAGACAATGGCAAAATTTACTTCAGAGTGCAGCATCATTCCAACCAGTATCAGCTGCCCATCTCCAAAATTCAGAACAATATATCTCTCCGGACTGTTTACCCTGGCATAAAAGACGCAGTTTAGATTCAGCCAGAGCAATATGATCTGGGTCATCATATATTTGCCCCTGGCCTCCAAAAAATTAATCCACCGATTGGAGGGGCCGTGCCCCCACCGGCAGAAAAAAGGCTCAAGACTGAGCGTTATCCCTGAGCAGCCAGAAGATGATCCCCACCCTCTACTCCTCTTTACCAGAAGAATGGGGAAGTAGGCGAAAATGGAGTTTGCAAGCCTCTCTAAAGCTAACAAAATTCTCAGTACCCACAGAGAACGTATCTGGAAGCGAGATCTTAGGCTCGGAACAAACTCCATGAACGCCAGCAGAACCGGTCACCTGAAACTGAGACACAGTTTTACGGAGATCTGCTACCTCCAGCGAAAGACCTTGCATGTGGTCAATCAAGGCTGAAACTGGATCCATGCTTAAGACGGTTATGGTGGTTTATACTGTCACGGATGATGTTACGGATAGCTGGAACTTATAAAATAAACATCCGACTGGCTTGATCCCAAACTAAGGAGCATATGGGTGAGCCCTATAAAACCCTAAGAGCTCTCCCTGACTGCTATGCCCATGCAAGGGTCTCGATGGTAGACGATTGCATGCCCACGTACCTAAGACTGTGTGACGCCTGAAAACCCTATAATAGTGAGGGGACACGTCCACTGGCTCCCTGCACTTAATACGGACGGAGTCAGGGTCACCTAGAATCAAGCCAGCAAGGAAACACAAATAAAGGAAAGGACTTATCTGAGCAAACAGCAGCAGCAGCCTCCAGCAGTGAACACCTCATCCAGGAAGTAGTAGAAACCGGATTCCCAAAAAATTGGGACACTAAACAAATTGTGAATAAAAACTGAATGCAATGATGTGGAGATGGCAAATGTCAATATTTTATTTGTAATAGAACGTAGATGACAGATCAAACGTTTAATCCGAGTAAATGTATAATTTTAAAGGAAAAATACGTTGATTCAAATTTTCACAGTGTCAACAAATCCCCAAAAAGTTGGGACAAGTAGCAATAAGAGGCTGGAAAAAGTAAATTTGAGCATAACGAAGAGTTGGAAGACCAATTAACACTAATTAGGTCAATTGGCAACATGATTGGGTATAAAAAGAGCTTCTTAGAGTGGCAGTGTCTCTCAGAAGCCAAGATGGGTAGAGGATCACCAATTCCCACAATGTTGCGCAGATAGATAGTAGAGCAATATCAGAAAGGTGTTACCCAGCGAAAAATTGCAAAGACTTCGCATCTATCATCATCAACTGTGCATAACATCATCCGAAGATTCAGAGAATCTGGAACAATCTCTGTGCGTAAGGGTCAAGGCCGTAAAACCATACTGGATGCCCGTGATCTCTGGGCCCTTAAACGACACTGCACCACAAACAGGAATGCTACTGTAAAGGAAATCACAGAATGGGCTCAGGAATACTTCCAGAAACCATTGTCAGTGAACACAATCCACCATGCCATCCGCCGTTGCCAGCTGAAACTCTACAGTGCAAAGAAGAAGCCATTTCTAAGCAAGATCCACAAGCTCAGGCGTTTTCACTGGGCCAGGGATCATTTAAAATGGAGTGTGGCAAAATGGAAGACTGTTCTGTGGTCAGACGAGTCACGATTCGAAGTTCTTTTTGGAAATATGGGACGCCATGTCATCCGGACCAAAGAGGACAAGGACAACCCAAGTTGTTATCAACGCTCAGTTCAGAAGCCTGCATCTCTGATGGTATGGGGTTGCACGAGTGCGTGTGGCATGGGCAGCTTGCATGTCTGGAAAGGCATCAATGGAGAAAAATATATTCAGGTTCAACATATGCTCCCATCCAGACGTCATCTCTTTCAGGGAAGACCCTGCATTTTTCAACAAGATAATGCCAGACCACATTCTGCATCAATCACAACATCATGGCTGCGTAGGAGAAGGATCTGGGTACTGAAATGGCCAGTCTGCTGTCCAGATCTTTCACCTATAGAGAACATTTGGCGCATCATAAAGAGGAAGTTAGACGATTGAACAGTTAGAGGCCTGTATTAGACAAGAATGGGAGAGCATTCCTATTTCTAAACTTGAGAAACTGGTCTCCTCGGTCCCCAGACGTCTGTTTAGTGTTGTAAGAAGAAGGGGAGATGCCATACAGTGGTGAAAATGGCCTTGTCCCAACTTTTTGGGGATTTGTTGACACCATGAAATTCTGATTCAACATATTTTTCCCTTAAAATGGTACATTTTCTCAGTTTAAACTTTTGTTCCGTGATTTATGTTATATTCTGAATAAAATATTAGAAGTTGGCACCTCCACATCATTGCATTCAGTTTTTATTCACGATTTGTATTATGTCCCAACTTTTTGGGAATCCGGTTTGTATAAACCGCAAAGTGAGGCAGTATGGGAGTGAATATAAAGGGAGACAATTAGTCTAAATAGGTGACACCTGGGAGAAGGAAAGGAGATGAGAAAGTGAAACCAAAACAAAGAACGTCATGCAAGAGGTAGAGAAGAACGTCTGCCAGACCTTCTCACAGAACTGGCAGTGACAAGTGGCCTGTTTCAGTACAGAAATAAAAATATAAATGCACTTCACTGGTGCAGTTATTTGTGGCAAAAGTGTTTAGTGACCTATTTAATTATAGAAAGAAAAAAATATACGCACTTCACAGGTGCAGTTTGTGGCAAAAGCGTTTAGTGGTCTATTTCAGTACAGAAATAAAAAAAATATGCACTTAACTGGTGCACTTATTTGTGGCAAAAGCGTTTAGCGGCTTATTTCATTTTGGAATAAAACAAATATATACGTTCTTCACTGGTGCACTTATTTGTGGCAAAAGTGTTTAGTGATCTATTTTAGTACAGAAAGAAAAATATATACTCACTTCACTGGTGCATTTATTTCAGCTAAAAGCGTTAACTGGCATATTTCATTATAGAAAGAAAAAAATATATGCACTTCACTGGTGCAGTTATTTGTGTCAAAAGCGTTTACTGGCCTATTTCAGTACAGAAAGAAAAATATATACGCACTTCACTGGTGCATTTATTTCTGCTGAAAGCGTTTACTGGCCTATTTCAGTACAAAAAGAAAAATATATTCTCAGTTCACGTTATATGTGTTGAAAGCATGGCTGGGAGTCAGCAGGGTGGCAGCAATGGGAGGTTGGAAGCCAAACGTGCCAGGGGTAGACCACCTGCTCAGTCAGTGCGGCGGTTATATGTGTTATTTTATATTTCAGTAAAAAAAGAAAAAATATATTCTCAGTTCATTTCGGCTGTTATTTATGATGAAAGCGTTTAGTGGCCTATTTCAGTAAAAAAAGAAAAGTACATTCTCAGTTAACGGCAGCGGCGGCTATATGTCTTGAAAGCGTTTGGTGGCCTATTTTAGTACAAAAAGAAAAATGTATTGTCAGTTCACGTTGGCGGCGGTTATATGTCTTGAAAGCTTTTAGTGGCCTATTCTAGTACAAAAAGAAAAATATATTCTTAGTTTACGCCGGCGGTTATATGTTTTGAAAGCATGGCTGGGAGTCAGCAGGCTGGCAGCAGTGAGTCAGCAGGGTGGCAGCAGTGGGAGGTCGGGAGCCACACGTGCCCAGGGTAGACCACCTGCTTTACAACAGCCTACCTGCCCAGGAAGTAGTGGTGCAGGGGTTCACGGACGTAGCGACGGTAGCAGTCAGTCAGTACGTCAGTTATATGTGTTATTTTGTATTTCAGTACAAAAAGATAAATATATTCTCAGTTCACTTCGGCGGTTATTTGTGTTTGAAAGCGTTTAGTGGCCTATTTCAGTACAGAAAGAAAAATATATACGCACTTCACTGGTGCAATTATTTGTGGCAAAAGAGTTTAATGGCCTACTTCAGTACAGAAAGAAAAATATATACGCATTTCACTTCTGCAGTTATATGTGGTAAATGAGTTCAGTGTCCTATTTCAGTACAAAAAGGTAAAAATATACGCACTTCACTGGTGCATTTATTTTTGGAATAAGAGTTTAGTGGCCTATTTCAGTACAAAAAGGAAAAATATATACGCATTTCACTTCTGCAGTTATATGTGGTGAAAGCATTTAGTGTCCTATTTCATTACAAAAAGATAAATATATATGCATTTCACTTCTGCAGTTATTATTCTTTATAAATCACTGGAAAAGTTGCACCACAATGATATGGAACTGACAATACTGGATAATCCCTCGGTCTGATGTTAAAAACAGAGACTTTAGCCAATACATTCCAGGTATCTCAGTGTGGCATGGGTCCTACCACTAGACTACCTATGGTGTGTGAACATGGTCTGAAAGGTGATAAGATCCAACTAACAGGCAAGCTCCCACATACCTCCATAGTGAGATCACTCATGCAGTGGTAGAAGGGATAAGGCTGGAAGCCCCACCTATAACAGGCCATGTGACATAGGCTACCGGGAGCACTAGAATGTTACCAGCATTACACAATGGCACATTTCATACATATAAAGAAAAATCACTAAAATAAAGTGGCCTAAATGGGAGGAAATGCTAAAAAAACAACAACACTGTAGCGTGTTTATGACCGGGGAACAATTCCTCTGCATGTGATCCGTTGCTAGGGGCAATCCCCAGGAAAAATATATACGCATTTCACTTCTGCAGTTTTATGTGGTGAAAGCGTTCAGTGTCCTATATCAGTACAAATATAACAATATATACGCATTTCACTTCTGCAGGTATTATTATTTTAGTATAAAAACTAAATATATTCAGCGTTCACTTTTGCAGTTATATGTGGTAAAACCTTTAGTGACGTATTTCGGTAGCAAAAAAATGCATTCAGCGGTCAGCACTGTGGTTATATGCGGTAAAAAAATTGTGACGTATCTTGATGAACTTCGCGACTCTTCCGGGCTCAAAGCTATCTTGACGTTTTGTCTTCTCATTGTCTGTAGCTACTAAAGGCCTGGTCATGCCAGGCCAGTTCCCCCAGGAGTATCTGGGTTGATGAGCAGCCGATACCGCACTTGCATCAATCTTGACAGGATTTGTCTCCAGGTGGAGAGAAATTGTTTTTTTGGAATGCTTTCTCCATCGTAACCACTTCGTTGATTAAACTGAAGATTGGCAGATTTTCTCCTGTCTTAGGAAACACTTAATTTTTATTATTAAATATTAAATTGAACCAAAACTTTCCAAAAATTATAATAAAGTAAACCTAAATTCGCCAATATATTATCCCAATCTTCGAGGGAAATTATTAAATCGTGTTTTAAGCAACACTTTATAAAGTTGAGAAAGTTTAACCTTCTGTTCCCATATTCCCTATAAATGAATAGATGAAGCGGCAACCCTGTGGCCTCCTCATGCTGCTGTCACCTCCGCAATCTCTCATCATCATGCCCCTCTGTGGCCTCCTTATGCTGTGGCCTTCTCATGCTGCTGCCACCTCCACACTATGTCACCTTGTCATTCTGTGGGCTTCTGATGTTGCCGCCACCTCCACACTGTGTCACCTTGCCACTCTGTGGCCTCCTGATGCTGCCGTCACCTCCACATGCGGTCATTGTGCCACTCGGTGGCCTCCTCATACTGCTGATACCTCCACACTCTGTCATTGTGCCACTCTGTGACTTCCTCATGCTGTTGCCACATCCACACTCGGTCATTTTGCCAATCGGTGGCCTCCTCACATTGCTGCCAACTCCAGACTCTGTCCATATGCCACTCGGTGGCCTTCTCCTGATGCTGCTACTGCTGCTACCACCACCTCTAGACTCTGTAATTAAGCCACCAGTG
Organism: Bufo gargarizans; assembly: GCF_014858855.1. NCBI lineage: Eukaryota > Metazoa > Chordata > Amphibia > Anura > Bufonidae > Bufo > Bufo gargarizans. The sequence goes on from NC_058082.1 coordinate 57,411,975, forward strand.
GCGGATCCAGAGCCTGGTCTCGGGACGGGCACAGTCTGTCAGACTGTTACTGGCTCCGCCGCAGCTGCCCGCAACCCAAGAGGTGAGGCCCCGTCTCTGTCCCGACTCCTGCTCGGCGCTCCTCTGTTCCGGACTTTTAGTTTCTGGGCCCGGAACTTGGTGAGCGGGCCTAATTAGAACGGCTGGCAGTAAGATGCATGGGTAGGGGGTGTTTAAGGGACAGGGCGGGCCACCAATGCCTTTCAGCCTGACTGACATCATCATTTGTTTGACCCTTCTTCTGATCTGTCAGAAGGAAGGAAAAATGAGACGCACAGCAGATCCTGTCTGTGTATTAGCTGTAAGGCCTGTATGGTCACATCAGAATTGGCTTATGATTTGGTAGCCAAAAGCAGGAGTGGGTACAAAACACAGAATACATGCAAATATTTCATTCACGTGTCATCTCTGTTTTCGATCCACTCTTCTGTTTTTTTTTGGCATTAGCAATACTGATGGATTATTGAGCAAATGCTGACCGAGGGAAGGCGTATGCTCCACAGACAGGATCCATTTTTTGTTGGATATTGTTCTGACGGATCAGAGGAAGGGCAAATTAATCAGTGACGTCAACACAAACTTACCTCTGACACCCTCTCCACTCTGTCTGGGGGGCTCTACTTGTATAAGTGTTTAATATAACAGGTTCTGTGATCATCTATGTGGAATTAGCTGGCGATGGTGTAAGCGGAGTGCTCTTCTTCTTGACGCTAACATCGACCTGTAAGGCTCAGTTCATACTTGAGTTATTTGGTCAGCTTTTTCCCCGAAACTATCCTAATAAGTGAAGTGTGCAGTGATTCTAAGAGCGACACCTGTCATCTGCATGTCATACTGACTCACAGTATTATTTCACTATCAAAGACTCCCTATGCGTGTTACTACAAGGCACAATGTTCTACACCACTATAAAGGCTCTCAGCAGCCAGGAAATAGCTGTTTTGTTAATGTAATTCACCGCGAATATATTCGCGAACCGGCGAATCAATTTTTTTTTTTATTCTCTCATCTCTAATTAACATCATTGATAAAGCTCCGTGGCTATCTGTTATCTTTTTGCTACAAAATCATGGTGACAACTTTATCTCACTGTGATTTTGTAGTAAAAAGATTACAGAGAGGCACGGAGCATTATTAATCATGTCAATGCTTCGTATCTCTGCTGTCTGGAACGGGGATTGGCACCCCTTCACGCAGCAGATTACCTGCACAATATCCTCTCGTGTGAAAGAGCCCTTAGAGGGTCAAGAGCAGCATCTGGTCTGGTTTAGCCTTGTTAGGACATTTATTTCTTTGTGGAGAATCTGATCTTATAAATCGACTTGAAAAAACAAGTCCTTTTGATTTATTTTACATTGTAATGTGCACATATGATGGAATCAGTTTGGCTTGTATGTACGCCAGTGATTCCACACTGCCTACCATAGTCTCTGCCTGATTATTTTGAGTAAGGAATAGTGTTGAGTAAGCACCAAAGTGCTCATCTGCTCGTGTGTTCAACCAAGCACCCGAGCACAATAGAAGTCAATGGGAGAACACCAGGCACCCACTGCTCGGAAGAGAAGAGGGTGTCTGGTTCATAAAAATAGATTAGAAATTGATGGAAACCAGATCAAAATGGTTTGGAAACAGCATTAAGAGGATAGCTGGATGCATCTTAGACTCCTATTATGTTCAACATACAATAGACAACAACACAAAGGCTATATGCCAAAAGCCAGGTATGTGCAAGCCATCAATAAATCCATGAGACAGATAACAGCCAGGATACCTTACAATGGTAGTCTTGTGCACTATGAGATATTCCAAACCAGATCTCATCTGACTGAGAACCAGTAAACCTCAAAGTTATTTTGCATCTGTTGGATGGCTTGGGTGGACCTGCACACCTAGATCAATATCATTAGGGCGACAATTTTTTTCCGGATTGTCTTAACATAATATTCAGTAACCTTTTTATACAGTTTTGTCATGTAAAAACAAATTTGCCTAAACATGGGCATATGGGAAAGACATGCAAATAAGCGTAATATGCCTTTTTTTCAGCTGTCATAAGACTATGAAAACCAATAGATGGCGCTATTGAGTTATGAACAGCACCATCTATTGGTTTCACAGTCTTATGACAAGACCAATAGTTTTGTCAGAAGACTATGAAACCAATAGATAGCACTGTTCATAACTCAATAGCGCAATCTATTGGTTTCATAGTCTTCTGACAAGAATATTAGACTATGAGTCTTATGACAAGCTTATTAATGCATGGAAAATTTGCAATAAAAATTTGCGATTAGAATATTCTCAATCTACACTGAGTTATTACCCAACTTTCCCAGTGTCAGATTTTATCACAGAGTTACTACCCAGCTTTCCCAGTGTCAGATATCATTACTGAGTTATTACCCAGCTTTCCCAGTGTCAGATATCATCCTAGTGTAGATCGCAAATATTCTAATCGCTAATTTTTATTGCGAATTTTCCATGCAAAAGGCTACACTAATAAGCTTGTCATAAGACTCATAGTCTAATATTCTTGTCAGAAGGCTATGAAACTAATAGATGGCGCTATTGAGTTATGAACAGCGCCATCTATTGGTTTTCATAGTCTTATGACAGCTGAAAAACAAGGCAGATTCTGCTCATTTGCATGTCTTTCCCATATGCCCATGTTTATGCAAATTCGTTTTTACGTGACAAAACTGTATAGAAAAGTTATTGTATATTATGTTAGGACAATCAGAAAACTTGTTGTTGCCCTAATGGTATTGATCTAGGTGCGCGGGTCCACCCAAGCCATCCAACAGATGCAAATTAACTTTGAGGTTTACTGGTTCTCAGTCAGATGAGAGCTGGTTTGGAATATCTCATAGTGCACAAGGCTGCCATTGTAAGGTATCCTGTCTGTTATCTGTCTCATGGATAGATTGATGGCTTGCACATATCTGGCTTTTGGCATATAGCCTGTGTGGTTGTCTATTGTATGTTGTACATAATAAGAGTCAAAGATGCATCCAGCTATCCTCTTAATGCTGTTAACTAAGCATTTTGATGGGGTTTCCATCAATTTCTAACCTTATTTTTGTGAACCAGACACCCTTTTTTCTTTAGAGCAGGGGGTGCCTGGTTTGATTGTAGGGTCTCCCATTGACTTTCATTGTATTAAATTGTACTCAAGCACCCAAAGTATTCGGCCGGGCACTCGGATCTGCCGATCAAAGTGATGCTTGAGCTGAACAGCAGTTCGGTGGAGCATGCTCGCTCAACACTAGTAAATAAGTTTTTTTCTTTTCTTTTTTTTCTACAAATTTCAGTTTGCATAGCAACAAATTGGATATTGTTATGTAGAGTCCAGCACGCAAACCTCTTGAAAGTAATCAATACGCATAAAAGTAAATGAATATGTGAGATGTGCCTGAAACTCTATGGGGGAGAAAAATAGTTTAATGTCACTGCTGAGTTGGAGGCCATTAAATGTCCATGAGAACCTATTTAATGCATCAAATCATATTTTTCCACATAAGGACTCACATGAATAAAAGGCACAATGAAAATTTATTGAATCATCAAGCCTCTTGTTCAGTTTCCATGGCTTATAAAATAATGTAATTTACTATTGCACCTATTGTATGTCTTGCCTGCTAACCAAAATACTTATAAAAGGACTAAAAAAAAAACACCTCATTCTTTGCACATCACCAATGAAGTCGCTCAGGATATGTAAACATTTTGACACTTAAAGGGTCTGGCCACTTTCTAAAAGAGTATAAAACACCATAGGTTTGTAGGCACTAACACTTAAAATTCCAACCCCCCTCAATTCTTACCACAGCACCCGTGTTCAGTGTCCTCCACTACTCATGGAGTCTGGGAATCGTGGACAGGGATTCCCAGGTGACTGCTGGTCTAAGTGTATCTTGTATACTTGCGCTGAAAGCACTAAGCGCATGTACAGATATAAGAGATTCCACAGCATCATCTGTGCATGCGCCAAATGCTTTCAGAGCAAGTGCAGAAGAAGAACAGTCCAGGGCGGCAGTCATGTAGGTTAATTATGTGACCTCCACCAACTTGATGGCCATCAATGCAGCGGCCGCCAGCATCCACTGTTTACAGATAGAAGCCGTGGGCAAAACCAGGTGCTGTGGTACCACACAAGGGGAATTGTGGTTTCCTATTTCAGTGCCCACAGGTTTATGGCATTTTAGAGATTTAGAAAGTGGTCAACTCCTCTAAAAAGGCTTTCCTACAGGTAACACACCACCTATCCACAGCATTAATGATAGATGTTAGTTCAAGAATGTCCAACCACTGGAACCCCAATCAATTACTAGAACGAGCAGACCCATTCTCTTATTCACCCGCCTATGGACAGCTGAGCATGCACAGAGGTTATCATATATCCCATAGACTTGTATGGCGATTTCCATGCTCATGCTTGACCAAAGCTCCATTAAACTATTCCTAAGTGTAGCCATCCATAGGAGAAAAAAAAATGGATTCCCCCTGTTATAACAATTATTGGGGCTGTTCACCATAGCTTAAATATTAGAAGCTGGATGCTGTTGTCTGTTAGCTAAAGTTGTCAACCATATAAATTGTAATGTGAGCTCAGAGGGCTCTTCTCCTTCTATCCCTTTGGTTCAGTAACAGAAAATCATCCATCTCCCATTTCTATCAAAATTCTTGATTTAAAAATAATATTCAATCAATGACAAATATTAAGAGGTCCTCATACACATTAGATGCTAGTCCATAATCGGTGGGTTTAGCCCCACGTATCTCATGTATGGCCTGCCAACTACTTTGTGAGGATTATAATAAGCTATGCCAAATCTCAACTGACTCCCACCCATTGACGCTACCGTAAGGTAAACACCCTTCTGCACAGTCTATACAGGCAACATAGGAAGGAAGGGTCTGCCTCCAATATAGCCATCCCCTGAAACTTTTATCAATAAAAAAGAAAGACCTGCCACATATAACGAAACGTTAATAGAATTTTAAAACTTAATGAGACATTTTAAACAGTACAATATAAAAAAAATGATAAATAATAATTTAGGTTATTTCAAAATACCAGAGGCTTTTTCTTTACCTCTGGTGACGTACTGGGTTTTTAGCATCGATATGCCAGATGGAGGATTCCCCCTAGCAGTGAGCCTGGTAAAATCACTGGCACAAATGGGTGGTCTAGACCACCCATTAATGCGGGTGACGTCACCGGGATCCCTGCTAGGCAGAAGCCTCCACCTAGCAGTGTGCGATGCAGTGCAGGGCAAGAGGTGCATTGGAGCATGAAATGGATAAAGAAGGGGTTATGTCCAGGTTCAGTGCTGAACCCAGACAACCCCTTTAAAGTGAATGTCCACTACTTCTTAAAATCTAAGTAGTTTTAAAGTTCTGTACTTTCTATATTCCTAATATATCTTTCTATCAGTCAAAGTTCTGTTTTACAGATAGCACAGTACTCAAATCCCCTGTTTAGGTGCAGATTTAAAAAGACAGCACACACAGCCGCCACTAGGGGGAGCTTGGGGCTTACTGCATGCTTTTATTTTTATACATTGGATTCAATAATAAAAGATTCTGCAGTAAGCTCCCATGTTCCCTCTAGTGACAGCTGCATGGCCAGCGTATTATCTTTAAAAACTGTCTATATGGAGGTCTGTATTGGAAACCACTATAAAGGTATATTATAAAACAAATCATCACGGAATGCTGGATCTAAAAAGGACATGTTGGTAAGGGGTGGGGGTCTACTTTAACATATGATACTTGCTCTTTAAATCTGAAGAGACTGTGATATCTTCAGCCCAGTAGCAAAACCTACTATGATCGATTCCCTAAAAGGTAAAACGAATGCACATTTGATGCAACTTTGAAAACTTTGATGTATATCCCTCCAGCAAACACCTTTTCATCTTCAAAACCAGCATATGGTAATCACTTTCTATAAATACTGATATTTTATGTGTATGTTATTGACTTTCATCTGCTTCAGCGCTATTCTGGAGAGTATTCACATGCATACTAAGTAATGAATAGTGATAGTAGAGGAAGATGCCAGTGGGTGACACAGAAAATGAGGAAGATTTGGGAGGCAAGGTGCATAATGGGATAAAGTTTGAAAGGTTTATGATAAGGTGGGAAGTTCTATTTTCCCAAGCAATTATCTTTGATTTGCCAAGCGTTTTATTTAAAACACCAGATCTCATTTCAGATAGGAGATAGACAAGATTGTCATGTGTTACATGCTTATCATTGTGCAGGGAACGAAAGCAACTGAGGTAGACGCAAGGGAAAGTGCAACTATAAAGGCACGGGGAGAGGATCAGCTATTAAGAGGGAAAATTACGAAGATAACAGAGTGCTAGCTGGATGAGACAGAAAGTAAAATAATGTATTTGCTTTTAAAGGGAACCTGTATGAAATAGAGTGCAATCTGCAGGCAGCATGTTCTAGAGCAGGAGGAGCTGAGCAGACTGACATATACAGGTCCTTCTAAAAAAATTAGCATATTGTGATAAAGTTCATTATTTTCTGTAATGTACTGATAAACATTAGACTTTCATATATTTTAGATTCATTACACACCAACTGAAGCAGTTCAAGCCTTTTATTGTTTTAATATTGATGATTTTGGCATACAGCTCATGAAAACCCAAATTTCCTATCTCAAAAAATTTGCATATTTCACCAGACCAATAAAAGAAAAGTGTTTTTATACTAAAAAAGTCAACCTTCAAATAATTATGTTCAGTTATGCACTCAATACTTGGTCGGGAATCCTTTTGCAGAAATGACTGCTTCAATGCGGCGTGGCATGGAGGCAATCAGCCTGTGGCACTGCTGAGGTGTTATGGAGGCCCAGGATGCTTCGATAGCGGCCTTAAGCTCATCCAGAGTGTTGGGTCTTGCGTCTCTCAACTTTCTCTTCCCAATATCCCACAGATTCTCTATGGGGTTCAGGTCAGGAGAGTTGGCAGGCCAATTGAGCACAGTAATACCATGGTCAGTAAACCATTTACCAGTGGTTTTGGCACTGTGAGCAGGTGCCAGGTCGTGCTGAAGAATGAAATCTTCATCTCCATAAAGCTTTTCAGCAGATGGAAGCATGAAGTGCTCCAAAATCTCCTGATAGCTAGCTGCATTGACCCTGCCCTTGATAAAACACAGTGGACCAACACCAGCAGCTGACATGGCACCCCAGACCATCACTGACTGTGGGTACTTGACACAGGACTTCAGGCATTTTGGCATTTCCCTCTCCCCAGTCTTCCTCCAGACTCTGGCACCTTGATTTCCGAATGACATGCAAAATTTGCTTTGTACTTTGCAAAAGTACTTTGGACCACTGAGCAACAGTCCAGTGCTGCTTCTCTGTAGCCCAGGTCAGGCGCTTCTGCCGCTGTTTCTGGTTCAAAAGTGGCTTGACCTGGGGAATGCGGCACCTGTAGCCCATTTCCTGCACACGGTGGCTCTGGATGTTTCTACTCCAGACTCAGTCCACTGCTTCCGCAGGTCCCCCAAGGTCTGGAATCGGTCCTTCTCCACAATCTTCCTCAGGGTCCGGTCACCTCTTCTCGTTGTGCAGCGTTTTCTGCCACACTTTTTCCTTCCCACAGACTTCCCACTGAGGTGCCTTGATACAGCACTCTGGGAACAGCCTATTCGTTCAGAAATTTCTTTCTGTGTCTTACCCTCTTGCTTGAGGGTGTCAATGATGGCCTTCTGGACAGCAGTCAGGTCGGCAGTCTTACCCATGATTGCGGTTTTGAGTAATGAACCAGGCTGGGAGTTTTTAAAAGCCTCAGGAATCTTTTGCAGGTGTTTAGAGTTAATTAGTTGATTCAGATGATTAGGTTAATTTAGTTTAGAGAACCTTTTCATGATATGCTAATTTTTAGAGATAAGAATTTTGGGTTTTCATGAGCTGTATGCCAAAATCATCAATATTAAAACAATAAAAGGCTTGAACTACTTCAGTTGTGTGTAATGAAGCTAAAATATATGAAAGTCTAATGTTTATCAGTACATTACAGAAAATAATGAACTTTATCACAATATGCAAATTTTTTTAGAAGGACCTGTAGATTTGTGGGAGAAGATGTAGTATAACCTTGGGGTTTTCTGAGAGTTTTTTTTACTGATGACCTATCCTCAGGATAGGTCATCAATATCTGATCAGTGGGGATCTGACACCTGGAACCCCCACCGATCAGCCGTTTGAGAAAGCAGCAGTGCTTGCCGTAGCGTTGTGGCCTTCTCCAGCTTTTTCTAGGCCATGTGATGTCAGGTTCATCCAGGGGCGTAGCTAAAGGCTCATGGGCCCCGGTGCAAGAGTTCAGCTTGGGCCCCCCTTCCCTCAGTGCTTTGTGGCCAGGGGCAGGGAAGCACATAGCCTTCATGCTGCCTGAGGTACCTCCCTCCCCACCATGCCAAATTCCTGACCTAACCCCTTCCCTCCAGCCGGCAACTTGACCAGTATGCATTTGCTATACTGCTATACTGCAGCACAAGGGTGTTTGGGCCCCCTCAGGCTCCTGGGCCCGGTAGCGACTGCTACCTCTGCACCCCCTATAGCTATGCCCCTGACTGCACCTTATGTATAGTCCTGTATATTACACTGCACCCCATGTATAGTCTGTATATTATACTGTACCCCATGTATGATACTGTATATTACACTGCACCCCATGTATAGTCTGTATATTATACTGTACCCCATGTATAATCCTGTATATTACACTGCACCCCATGTATAGTCCTGTACATTACACTGCCCCCCATGTATAGTCCTGTATATTACACTGCACCCCATGTATAGTCCTGTACATTACACTCCCCCAAATGTATAGTCCTGTATATTATACAAGGCCTTGTTACCAGTGCGGTACCTCAGGGATCTGTTCTGGGACCCATATTGTTTAATATCTTTATCAGCGAAATTGCAGAAGGCCTCGATGGTAAGGTGTGTCTTTTTGCTGATGACACAAAGATTTGTAACAGGGTTGATGTTCCTGGAGGGATACACCAAATGGAAAAGGACTTAGGAAAACTAGAGGAATGGTCAAAAATCTGGCAACTAAAATTTAATGTTGATAAGTGCAAGATAATGCACCTGGGACGTAAAAATCCAAGAGCAGAATATAAAATCAGTGATACAGTCCTAACCTCAGTATCTGAGGAAAGGGATTTAGGGATCATTATTTCAGAAGACTTAAAGGTAGGCAGACATTGTCATAGAGCAGCAGGAAATGCTAGCAGAATGCTTGGGTGTATAGGGAGAGGCATTACCAGCAGAAAGAGGGAGGTGCTCATGCCGCTCTACAGAGCACTAGTGAGACCTCATTTGGAGTATTGTGCTCAGTACTGGAGACCATATCTCCAGAAGGATATTGATACTTTGGAGAGAGTTCAGAGAAGAGCTACTAAACTGGTACATGGATTGCAGGATAAAACTTACCAGGAAAGATTAAAGGGCCTTAACATGTATAGCTTGGAAGAAAGACGAGACAGAGGGGATAGGATAGAAACTTTTAAATACATAAAGGGAATCAACAAGGTAAAAGAGGAGAGAATATTTCAAAGAAGAAAAACTGCTACAAGAGGACATCGTTTTAAATTAGAGGGGCAAAGGTTTAAAAGTAATATCAGGAAGTATTACTTTACTGAGAGAGTAGTGGATGCATGGAATAGCCTTCCTGCAGAAGTGGTAGCTGCAAATACAGTGAAGGAGTTTAAGCATGCATGGGATAGGCATAAGGCCATCCTTCATATAAGATAGGGCCAGGGGCTATTCATAGTATCCAGTATATTGGGCAGACTAGATGGGCCAAATGGTTCTTATCTGCGGACACATTCCATGTATCTATGTTTCTATACTGTCCCCCTTGTATAGTCCTGTACATTAGACTGTACCTCATGTATAGTCCTGTACATTAGACTGTACCTCATGTATAGTCCTGTATATTATACTGCACCCCATGTATAGTCCAGTATATTACACTGCACCCCATGTATAGTCCTGTATATTACACTGCACCCCATGTATAGTCCTGTATATTATACTGCCCCATGTATAGTCCTGTATATTATACTGCACCCCATGTATAGTCCTGTATATTACACTGCACCCCATGTATAGTCCTGTATATTACACTGCACCCCAGGTATAGTCCTGTATATTATACTGCACCCCATGTACAGTCCTGTATATTACACTGCACCTCATGTATAGTCCTGTATATTACACTGCACCTCATGTATAGTCCTGTATATTACACTGCACCCCATGTTTAGTCCTGTATATTACACTGCCCCATGTATATTCCTGTATATTCCACTGCTCCCCATGTATAGTCCTGTATATCATACTGCCCCTCATGTATAGTCCTGTATATTACACTGCACCCCATGTATAGTCCTGTATATTACACTGCACCCCATGTATAGTCCTGTATATTACACTGCCCCCATGTATAGTCCTGTATATTATACTGCACCTCATGTATAGTCCTGTATATTATACTGCACCCCATGTATAGTACTGTATATTACACTGCACCCCATGTTTAGTCCTGTATATTACACTGCCCCCATGTATATTCCTGTATATTCCACTGCTCCCCATGTATAGTCCTGTATATTACACTGCCCCCATGTATAGTCCTGTATATTATACTGCACCTCATGTATAGTCCTGTATATTATACTGCACCCCATGTATAGTACTGTATATTACACTGCACCCCATGTTTAGTCCTGTATATTATACTGCACCCCATGTATAGTCCTGTATATTACACTGCACCCCATGTATAGTCCTGTATATTACACTGCCCCATGTATAGTCCTGTATATTATACTGCACCCCATGTTTAGTCTTGTATATTATACTGCACCCCATGTATAGTCCCGTATATTATACTGCTCCTCATGTATAGTCCTGTATATTACACTGCCCCCCATGTTTAGTCCTGTATATTATACCGCACCCCATGTATAGTCCCGTATATTATACTGCTCCTCATGTATAGTCCTGTATATTACACTGCCCCCATGAAAAGTCCTGTATATTACACTTCACCCCTTGTATATTCCTGTATATTACACTGCCCCCATGTATAGTCCTGTATATTACACTGCACCCCATGTATAGTACTGTATATTACACTGCACCCCATGTTTAGTCCTGTGTATTATACTGCTCCTCATGTATAGTCCTGTATATTACACTGCCCCCATGTATATTCCTGTATATTACACTGCTCCTCATGTATAGTCCTGTATATTACACTGCCCCCCATGTATAGTACTGTATATTACACTGCACCCCATGTATAGTCCCGTATATTATACTGCTCCTCATGTATAGTCCTGTATATTACACTGCACCCCATGTATAGTCCTGTATTTTACACTGCACCCCATGTATAGTCCTGTATTTTACACTGCACCCCATGTTTAGTCCTGTATATTATACTGCTCCTCATGTATAATCCTGTATATTACACTGCACCTCATGTATAGTCCTGTATATTACACTGCACCCCATGTATAGTCCTGTATATTATACTGCATCCCATGTATAGTCCTGTATATTATACTGCATCCCATGTATAGTCCTGTATATTACACTGCACCTCATGTATATTCCTGTATATTATACTGCACCCCATGTATAGTCCTGTATATTATACTGTACCTCATGTATAGTCCTGTATATTACACTGCACCTCATGTATATTCCTGTATATTCCACTGCTCCCCATGTATAGTCCTGTATATTACACTGCATCCCATGTATAGTCCTGTATATTACACTGCACCCCATGTATAGTACTGTATATTACACTGCACCCCATGTTTAGTCCTGTATATTATACTGCTCCTCATGTATAGTCCTGTATATTACACTGCCCCCCATGTTTAGTCCTGTATATTATACTGCACCCCATGTATAATCCTGTATATTATACTGCTCCTCATGTATAGTCCTGTATATTACACTGCCCCCCATGTATAGTCCTGTATATTACACTGCACCCCATGTATAGTACTGTATATTACACTGCACCCCATGTTTAGTCCTGTATATTATACTGCACCCCATGTATAGTCCTGTATATTACACTGCCCCCCATGTATAGTCCTGTATATTACACTGCACCCCATGTATAGTACTGTATATTACACTGCACCCCATGTTTATTCCTGTATATTATACTGCACCCCATGTATAGTCCTGTATATTACACTGCACCCCATGTATAGTACTGTATATTACACTGCACCTCATGTATAGTCCTGTATATTATACTGCACCCCATGTATAGTCCTGTATATTATACTGCACCTCATGTATAGTCCTGTATATTATACTGCACCCCATGTATAGTCCTGTATATTACACTGCACCCCATATATAGTCCTGTATATTACACAATAATCCACTGTAAAGTATCAGAAATACCTTTAAAATAATTTTTTATTGTGAAAATATTACATTATAGATAAATATCTGTAAGCACCCCAATCATTTCACACACAATGTATCACTCCCATCCTCCCATACACAGTTTATCACCCCCACCATCATACAACCAATGTTTTATTCCCATCATGTCACACACAATGCATATCTCCCATCATCTTATACATAATTCATCACTCCCACCATCTCTTACACATTATATCACTCCCATCATCTAACACATCGGGTCAGATTAATAATAACTGTCTTTGTAACCCATAGCGAGCAATTACAGCGCAGCTTTTATTTTCAAAGAGCCAAATAGAAAGCTGCGATGTGATTGGCTTCTATAGGGACCAAAGTCCTCTGTGGTCATATGTCCCACCCCTCATCCCAAAATCTATGTGAAGAGAATGAACAAACATGAAGAAAATTTCAGGGAAGAACATGTATGTACATGATGTGATATTAAAAATGTGAGTTCAGTACATCCAATATAGCCGCTCTCATGCTAAGGCACTTCTTGTGATGTCATCAATAGATGCTTGTCCCCCTGCCCCCCCTCCTCTGGCATGACCTTTTTACTTGTGATGTCATAATGGGGCATGACGCATTTACTTATGACATAATAATCAGGGGGTGTGGTCTAATCCCATAAATTGGGGTCACACCCTGACAGCAGTGTCAGTATCTCTAGCTGGCTCTCACCATGGGGAAGAAGAGGAGGTTGACGATTCCTAAGGTGAATGCAGTAGAGAAAATGGATGTCGGCCCTCGACAGTATCCCGATGATGTTGACATGAAATCCGATCACGGTGATGACAAAATGGATGTTGGCCCTCGCCAGTATCCGGAGGATGTGGAGATGGAGGACCTTCCGGGGAACACCACTAACATCAGGGCCTCAAGTACCCGGAAGAGAAAGCGGCCAAGCTGTATCATCTGCCGCCGGCTATAACATCTGCCGATAGGCCCTTACTATACCATCTGCCCCTTGGCCACCATATAACATCTTCTGCTTGGCCCCACTTCCCATCTGCCGCCTGGGGCCATTTACCATCTGCGGCTTGGGGCCATTTACCATCTGCAGCTTGGGGCCCATTTACCATCTACCTCTTGGGCAATTTACCATCTACCTCTTTGGGCCCACTTACCATCTATCCCTTGGGGCCCACTTACCATCTACCCCTTGGGGCCCACTTACCATCTACCCCTTGGGGCCTACTTACCATCTATAGATGGTTTTACCATCCAAACCATCTGAAATTCCAATGAAGATGAGCAGAGCACCACCAGGTCCGGTAAGTTTGGCCGCTTCCCTCCGTCTTCTCCTTGTGTTTTTGTAAACAGTTTTTTTATTTAGGTATTTTCTCTTCTAGGATCCGACTACAAAATAACATCAGGAACCTCTGGTGACAATATTCTGTCCCTGAAAATCTGCCAGAGGTGCGACCCCCGACCTCCTCTACAAGTTAGCGGACCTGAATCCAGCCAATTCTGAAGACGGAGCCAAAGCTGCAGAAAATTCATTTAAAACCTTTTATAAATAAACAGTGTTTTTTGTTTTTAAAAATTTTGTTTTATTTCTCTTAATTATCAAATTGCACAAATCGTACTCAGCCCCTATTTTCTATGGGTATATTAAGTAAGCTCAGAGCTGGATCCTGAAGGGGCGAGTTACCAATATTTAAAAGTGTCATATTTAAAGATACAAATTCTTCCATAAAATTAGCATGTGCTAAAATTTGTGACTGTTATTATAGCCGGAAAACTAGTACAAGTCTCAAAATAAATGATCCCCCCAGGTAATACTCCATCCACTAGTGATATCTCCATTAAGGGTAGATTAATAAAGTACATTCAAGATGGCCGCTCTCATACTAAGCCACCCTTTGTGATGTCATCATTAGAATCCTGGCATGATAACACTTCTTGTTTCCTTAGAAACACTATCTGTGATGTCATCGGTGGCATGACTCTAGGGTATAGATAGGGGGTCAGCACCCGTCACCTGAGTGGCCCCCAATCCAGATAATGCCGCACTATGACTACTAGTAATACAGCTAAATAGTGACGGAATATTACCACCGTACTGTTACTAACAGACCACTGTAGGAAGATCAGTATTACCCCCATACATTAATAAGGCTGAAAAAAACACATCCGTCCATCCAGTTCAGCCAGTTATCCTTTAATCCAAAGGAAGGCAAAAAAATTCCATGAAGTAGAAACCAATTTTCCTGCTTTTAGGGGTAAAAATTCCTTCCCGGCTCCAGGCAATCACAATAACTCCTTGGATCCAAGACCCTTCTGCCTTCTCCTGTCAATCTGCCGTGCAGAGGTCACGGCAGTTGCAGAGAGAGCTGAGGCTCTAGATGTAACAGAAACGCCCCTGTTGCTCCTAGAGGCTCATTTGCATATATGAAAACATACAGTTTACTTGTTTCAAGCCAATGCCAGCAACAGGAATGTAATGTATTCCTAATTGACAGACTTCTCCCTGTTACAGGGGGAACCTACATATCATGAATACTTCCTGTCTGGAATGAATACACTGTAAGTTCTCCATATCTACAGTGCAATCACACTAAAGGCACAGACTGCTTCATTATACTGATATATCGTATAAGATCATCAGATAACCTTCGCTTTAAAGAATGACAATTTATAATTTTTGGCAAAAAAATACAATCTTTTAATGAAAAAATAGATTAGTATAAAAGCTTTACACAATAAGGAGAGGAAACATGAACACAGCACAATGGTTTGAACTTTGAGTCCTCTACTATTTAAAGGGGTTGTGTCACAAAACATATTCTACATTATTCAAACCAGCACCTGGATCTGAATACTTTTGTAGTTGCATGTAATTAAAAATGTAATATAGCCAGTGAGTTATTCAATCAAATGTATCTGTATAGCGCCACCTGCTGTTTGTTCTTTTCCTTATTTTTTGTCCGTCTCACTGAGCTGGTCGCACATGCCCAGTTTAAATCTCCAACTGCAACCTGCCATATGTTCTATTAGAAGCTATGGCAGTTACAGGGGGAGAGCTGCAGCGGAAAGGACACACCCCATTGAGCTGACAGGCTGAAAAGAATTAGGAACAATTAGAGCAGAGAATGGGGAGATCTCTGGCTCCATGTGTGGTGCAGGGCTGGTTCTAGCTTTGTTAGAACGAGATTGTCGTGTACTATATGATGTCTGTTTTTTTTTTTTACTCGTTTTATTGAACATCGTTTTGACTGATCAGGCAAAAGATAAAACCGTAGCATGCTACGTTTTATCGCCGGCAAAAAAAACTGAAGACATGCCTGCAGGGGCGTAGCTAAAGGCTCATGGGCCCCGGTGCAAGAGTTCAGCTTGGGCCCCCCTTCCCTCAGTGCTTTGTGGCCAGGGGCAGGGAAGCACATAGCCTTCATGCTGCCTGAGGCACCTCCCTCCCCACCATGCCAAATTCCTGACATAACCCCTTCCCTCCAGCCGGCAACTTGACCAGTATGCATTTGCTATACTGCAGCACAAGGGTCTTTGGGCCCCCTCAGGCTCCTGGGCCCGGTAGCAACTGCTACCTCTGCACCCCCTATAGCTACGCCCCTGCGTTCATCGGTCACATGGCGTAGGCGCAAATCAGCCCCATTTAAATGAATTGAGCTGAGCTGTGATACCAAGCACAGGCACTATACAATGTACAGTGTTGTGCATGGTCAGCAGATAGAAGACTGCGGCACTACTGTGACTACCGGTGCCTTCTCAAACAGCTGATCAGTAGGGGTTCTGGGTGTCGGACTATCACCAATCAGAGGATAGGTCATCAGTAAAAAAAAGTCTTCTAAAAACCCTTCAACTTACTGTAACGGATCTCCTGGCACCCCGACTGGGTACCTTCGTTGATGAATGCTCCTAGTGCTTCCCGAGGACTCCAAGCATTCCACTTGACACAGTAAGCACTGCAGCTTGGTTGGGATCTCGCTGTCTTTCACCCACCCTGGGCCCAAGACCCAAGACCAGGATCCAGCTTCCAGTGGGTAGAATCATGTTGTAATCCCAGGAAGTATAATATCCATAGCAATCCCAGAGTAAATATAGCTGTTCCCCTCACACATGAAATAAGACTCTATGTTGAGGGTAAAATAGGAACTGACTTTATTGAAGACCAACTCAGTATATATACAGTTCAAGAAGTCTAACAACATAAATCAATCAACCATGAACATCATGCAAACAGGCACCCCCCTCCCCCCCAAGTATCTTAATGAATGAATAGGGGGAGAGGAGACACATGTGATGGGACTTTTTCCTGAGTGTATCATAGGGTTATCTACTCATCTACACCAGAGTCGGCTACTCCTAGAGTCAGCTATCTTAATTCCATCACTAACACAATCAGTGGGAGTCTCAGTGCAGAGTTAACCCTTTTTGTGTTGCTGGATTCACACCCTTTAGTGGGCAATAGCAAATATGTGGCATATAAACTTTACACATAAATCGGGGTTCATAGTTCCTTGTAACCCCAAAAGGTCTGAGGGTGTCTCCATAATTCTGGGTCCATAGTCCGTAGGAAGGAGGCTAGCCCTCAGGCTTCTCCAGCAGCCCCAGTGATAGTTCAGTCCATCACATTTCTCCCCTCCCAACAGTAGACTAACCATGTACCTGACCTGCTGTCGGTCGGTGCCTGAGTTAGTTGAGTAGCCCACCCATAAACAAACACTGGTCATGTTGAACTCTGGGGCCTGGCTCTGTTCTGTATTTCCCGGTAATGCTGCCTGGTACTGGGTAGTGGGACCGACCATCTCTATTCTCAGTGATGCTTGATGCTGCGGGGACGAGGGACCTACAATCTCCTCTCCCTGTGATGCTGACTGCCGCTGGGGAGAGGGACCGGTTGTCTGCTCTCCCAATAATATACTTGGCCACTGCAGAGTAGGACTGACTGTTCCTACTCTCGGGAACTCTGGCTGTAGTTTTGGATCTGGGCCAGCTGCCCAGCATTCCTGAAGGGCCGGTAGAGAGACCTCGGTCCCATCTCCACCCGCCGACTGGGGGTCCTCCCAGGAACAGTCTATGAGGTCCCTTACCTCTGCAGCTGGTAGTGAAGCAGGGGATACCTCAGTCAGGTCTTCCCAGCTGTAGGGTTGTAGGTCTGAGACTGCCACCCAGATCTCCTGCAGTGTATATTGGGGCTAAATTGAGCTGAGGAGGTATTGGTAATCTTGCTCCAGCTCCCACTCCATTGTCACTAGAGATTCCAGGTCTTGTCTCACCTCTCTCACTGTAGCCCAATCGTGCATAGCCTCCCTGTAGTCATAGATTTCCCAGAACCGGGACTTTCTAGCATCTCCAAACTCTGGTTCTGCAAAGGCCTCAAACAACAGGCCAGGGCCATCGTAATCCTCACCCTCGGGCCTGTTGTGCTCAGCCATTCAGAGGGGGTGCCGAGTCCAGAGTGCCTGGTAGGCGTCATCTAGCCAGAGTTCCTTCCATACCAGGCTCTCAAGTTCTGTCACTCACTCATCCAGGGGCTGCTCTCCCAAGAGGGGCATTCGCAGGGCCACTCGCATCTGCAACCGCTGCTCCTCACTGGGGAGACTCTCGCCCCGCTGACGCTGTTCGTCCTCCAGGGCTTCGTGTCAAACGCCTTTCCGGACTGCATCCCTTCTGTCCGGCTCATCCTCCTCCTCGTAGTGGAACGCTATTTGGGAACTAGCTGATTCCATTCTGCTGTAGCAAGGGGTGCTGTATGTGTACTAGCGTTGCCCTCAACTTTGTAAATCCACAAACGGTGTTTCCGAGTTGCTTCTCCTCACACTAGGATGCCATCTGTAATGCTTGCCACCACTGTAACGGATCTCTTGGCACCCCGACTGGGTACCTCCGTGGATGGATGCTCCTAGTGCTTTCCGAGGACTCCAAGCACTCCACTTGACACTTTAAGCACTGCTGATCCCACGAAACTGCCGCAGCTTGGTTGGGATCTTGCCGTCTTCCACCCACCCTGGGCCCAAGACCAGGATCCAGCTTCCAGTAGGTAGAATCATGTTGTAATCCCAGAGGTACCCAGTCGGGGTGCCAGGAGATCCGTTACACTTACTAGTTAACTTAACCGCCTCTGGACCGCCTAACGCAGATGTGCGGTCCGGAGACGGCGGCCCTGCGCAGAGTCAAGCATATATGCGTCATCTCGCGAGGGCCGGGATTTCCTGTGAACGCGCGCACACAGGCGCGCGCGCTCACAGGAACGGAAGGTAAGCGAGTGGATCTCCAGCCTGCCAGCGGCGATCGCTCGCTGGCAGGCTGGAGATCTGATTTTTTTAACCCCTAACAGGTATATTAGACGCTGTTTTGATAACAGCGTCTAATATACCTGCTACCTGGTCCTCTGGTGGTCCCTTTTGTTAGGATCGACCACCAGAGGACACAGGTAGGTCAGTAAAGTCGCACCAAACACTACACTACACTACACCCCCCCCCGTCACTTATTAACCCTTTATGAACCCCTGACCACCCATGATCACCCCATATAAACTCCCTGATCACCTCCCTGTCATTGATCACCCCCCTGTCATTGATCACCCCCCTGTCAGGCTCCGTTCAGACGTCCGTATGATTTTTACGGATCCACGGATACATGGATCGGATCCGCAAAACACATGCGGACGTCTAAATGGAGCCTTACAGGGGGGTGATCAATGACAGGCGGGTGATCACCCATATACACTCCCTGATCACCCCCTGTCATTGATCACCCCCCTGTAAGGCTCCATTCAGACGCCCGCATGTGTTTTGCGGATCCGATCCATGTATCCATGGATCCGTAAAAATCATACGGACGTCTGAATGGAGCCTTACAGGGGGGGCGATCAGTGACCGGGGGGTGATCACCCTGATCACCCCCTGTCATTGATAACCCCCCTGTAAGGCTCCATTCAGACGTCCGCATGTGTTTTGCGGATCCGATCCATGTATCCATGGATCCGTAAAAATCATACGGACGTCTGAATGGAGCCTTACAGGGGGGGTGATCAGTGACAGGGGGGTGATCACCCTGATCACCCCCTGTCATTGATAACCCCCCTGTAAGGCTCCATTCAGACGTCCGCATGTGTTTTGCGGATCCGATCCATGTATCCATGGATCCGTAAAAATCATACGGACGTCTGAATGGAGCCTTACAGGGGGGGTGATCAGTGACAGGGGGGTGATCACCCTGATCACCCCCTGTCATTGATCACCCCCCTGTAAGGCTCCATTCACACGTCCACATGTGTTTTGCGGATCCGATCCATGGATCCGTAAAAATCATACGGACGTCTGAATGGAGCCTTACCAGGGGGGTGATCAATGACAGGGGGGTGATCAGGGAGTCTATATGGGTGATCACCCCCCTGTCATTGATCACCCCCCTGTCATTGTGTAAGGCTCCATTCAGACATTTTTTTGGCCCAAGTTAGCGGAAATTTTTTGTTTGTTTTTTCTTACAAAAGTCTCATATTCCACTAACTTGTGTCAAAAAATAAAATCTCAAATGAACTCACCATACCCCTCACGGAATCCAAATGCGTAAACATTTTTAGACATTTATATTCCAGACTTCTTCTCACGCTTTAGGGCCCCTAAAAAGCCAGGGCAGTATAAATACCCCACATGTGACCCCATTTCAGAAAGAAGACACCCCAAGGTATTCCGTGAGGGGCATATTGAGTCCATGAAAGATTGAAATTTTTGTCCTAAGTTAGCGGAAAGTGAGACTTTGTGAGAAAAAAACAAAAAAAAATCAATTTCCGCTAACTTATGCAAAAAAATAAAATTTTCTATGAACTCGCCAGGCCCCTCATTGAATACCTTGGGGTGTCTTCTTTCCAAAGTGGGGTACCTTGTGGGGTATTTATACTGCCCTGGCTTTTTAGGGGCCCGAAAGTGTGAGAAGAAGTCTGGGATCCAAATGTCTAAAAATGCCCTCCTAAAAGGATTTTGGGCACCTTTGCGCATCTAGGCTGCAAAAAAGTGTGACACATCTGGTATCGCCGTACTCAGGAGAAGTTGGGCAATGTGTTTTGGGGTGTCATTTTACATATACCCATGCTGGGTGAGATAAACATCTTGGTCAAATGCCAACTTTGTATAAAAAAATTGGAAAAGTTATCTTTTGCCAAGATATTTCTCTCACCCAGCATGGTTATATGTAAAATGACACCCTAAAACACATTCCCCAACTTCTCCTGAGTACGGCGATACCAGATGTGTGACACTTTTTTGCAGCCAAGGTGGGCAAAGGGGCCCACATTCCAAAGTGCACCTTTCGGATTTCACAGGCCATTTTTTACAGATTTTGATTGCAAGGTACTTCTTACACATTTGGGCCCCTAAATTGCCAGGGCAGTATAACTACGCCACAAGTGACCCCATTTTGGAAAGAAGACACCCCAAGGTATTCCGTGAGGGGCACGGCGAGTTCCTAGAATTTTTTATTTTTTGTCACAAGTTAGCGGAAAATGATGATTTTTCTTTTTTATTCTTTTTTCCTTACAAAGTCTCATATTCCACTAACATGCGACAAAAAATAAAAAATTCTAGGAACTCGCCATGCCCCTCACGGAATACCTTGGGGTGTCTTCTTTCCAAAATGGGGTCACTTGTGGCGTAGTTATACTGCCCTGGCAATTTAGGGGCCCAAATGTGTGAGAAGAACTTTGCAATCAAAATGTGTAAAAAATGGCCTGCGAAATCCGAAAGGTGCACTTTAGAATATGTGCCCCTTTGCCCACCTTGGCTGCAAAAAAGTGTCACACATCTGGTATCGCCGTACTCAGGAGAAGTTGGGGAATGTGTTTTGGGGTGTCATTTTACCTATACCCATGCTGGGTGAGAAAAATATCTTGGTCAAATGCCAACTTTGTATAAAAAAATTGGAAAAGTTGTTTTTGCCAAGATATTTCTCTCACCCAGCATGGGTATATGTAAAATGACACCCCAAAACACATTCCCCAACTTCTCCTGAGTACGGCAATACCAGATGTGTCACACTTTTTTGCAGCCTAGGTGGGCAAAGGGGCACATATTCCAAAGTGCACCTTTCGGATTTCACCGGTCATTTTTTACACATTTTGATTGCAAAGTTCTTCTCACACATTTGGGCCCCTAAATTGCCAGGGCAGTATAACTACCCCACAAGTGACCCCATTTTGGAAAGAAGACACCCCAAGGTATTCCGTGAGGGGCATGGCGAGTTCCTAGAATTTTTTATTTTTTGTCGCAAGTTAGTGGAATATGAGACTTTGTAAGAAAAAAATAAAAATAAAAAATCATCATCATTTTCCGCTAACTTGTGACAAAAAATAAAAAGTTCTATGAACTCACTATGCCCATCAGCGAATACCTTAGGGTGTCTACTTTCCGAAATGGGGTCATTTGTGGGGTTTTTCTACTGTTTGGGCATTGTAGAACCTCAGGAATCATGACAGGTGCTCAGAAAGTCAGAGCTGCTTCAAAAAGCGGAAATTCAAATTTTTGTACCATAGTTTGTAAACGCTATAACTTTTACCCAAACCATTTTTTTTTGCCCAAATTTTTTTTTTTATCAAAGACATGTAGAACTATAAATTTTGCAAAAAATTTATATATGGATGTCGTTTTTTTCTGCAAAATTTTACAGCTGAAAGTGAAAAATGTCATTTTTTTGCAAAAAAATCTTTACATTTCGATTAATAACAAAAAAAGTAAAAATGTCAGCAGCAATAAAATACCACCAAATGAAAGCTCCATTAGTGAGAAGAAAAGGAGGTAAAATTCATTTGGGTGGTAAGTTGCATGACCGAGCGATAAACGGTGAAAGTAGTGTAGTACAAAAGTGTAAAAAGTGCTCTGGTCATGAAGGGGGTTTCAGCTAGCGGGGCTGAAGTGGTTAAAGGGGTTGTCCAGGTTCAGACATATCACAATTTTCAGCCAGGCATCCCCCCTGACTTGCTAAATCGAGTAGGGCAAAGGCATTTTCTGGAGTTCCAGTGATGAACCGGGCTCTCCATAGGGCTGCCAGGCGGAGGCTTCCGCCCAGCAGTGAGCCCGGTGACGTCACTGGCACTGATGGGCAGGCTTTAGTGGTGCCCTAGCCTGTAAAATGGCTAGGGCAGCGCTAACGCCCACCCATCAGAGCTGGTGATGTCACCGGACACACTGCTGGGTGGAAGGCTCTGCCCGGCTGTGTGTTATAGTAAATAAAAGAGCCCTTGTCCTGTGCAATCCAGCGCAGGGCAGGGGAGAGCATCGGAGCATGAAATGCTCTGATGCTAACATCAGGTGGGCTGCCTGGGTGAAATTATGGGTATGTCTGGGTTCAGCTCTGAACCCGGACAACCCCTTTATTCGACTAAGGCCTTGTTCACATGTCAGTTATTTGATCAGTTATTATTATCAGTTTTTTTGAGACAAAACCAGGAGTGGAGGCTACACAGAGGTAAGGTATAATGAAAAGATCTCCAACTGTTCAATAATGGCCAGGTGGGGGGCGGGAGCCTTTAGAGGAGGCTATCATAAAGGGGGGTTGGATCAGGGAGACCCCGGGGTTTAGGGATTGGCCAGGGGACATCATTTGGAGGTCATTTTGTCTTGTTCAATGCAGAGGACCGGACAGCAGGAGGCAGGATCTACGGCTGATGGGGTCACAGCACCCAGGCACCCAGGTGGGATGCTCTGGGGAACTTTAGCTCAGTTGGTGGCTAGTTCATAGGGTGTGGGGGTTATGGGCCCCCAGGCAGATTTGGGTAGAGGGATATGTCA
Organism: Bufo gargarizans; assembly: GCF_014858855.1. NCBI lineage: Eukaryota > Metazoa > Chordata > Amphibia > Anura > Bufonidae > Bufo > Bufo gargarizans. The sequence continues at coordinate 57,435,262 of NC_058082.1, forward strand.
GTTGGTGGGGGGTTTAGCAGGATTGGTAGCGAGTTGGGGCGGGGGGCGTCCCGTTGCCGGCGTAGGGTATGGCGGCGAGCCCTAGCAGGATCGAGGGTTCAGGTGTGACCATCTTATCGGGTGTATGGGGGGCTAGCATGGCTGCATTATGATGAGCAGTTTAGCCAGCGAAAGGCGATACGGCCGAATATTAGATGGGATCACAAAGACATTGCTTTGTGGTTGAAGGTGCCAGTTAGATCGGGTCAGTCCTTGTTGCTGAACACGTTGGGTGTGCTTTTTGATTCGTCATCAGAAAAGACGTTTTTTGGAAATAGTGATTGATACGAATGGAATGGATTTGGATGGAATGGATTTGGATGGAATGTAGGTTGCCCCTGGATAAGCTGGAGGATTTAAAAGATGAAGTTGCAAGGGTGCAGCGGTTGCAGAAGATTAAGATGCATGAGCTTCAGTCGCTCCTGGGAAAACTCAATTTTTTGCATGTCGGATTATGCCCATGGGTAGGATTTTTAGTAGAAGGTTAGTGAAGGCGATGGCGGGCATAGCGCCACGCATCATTACATTAGGTTGGGTCAGGAGTTGAGGACGTATTTGCAGGTATAGGGTTCATTTTTGGATGGGTATAATGGTCGCTCGCTGTTTATGGGTGAAGTGGTGGATTTGTTCGATTTTGAGCATTTTTCCGATGCAGCAGGGGGTTGTGGTTACGGTGTTTACTGTGGGGGTCAATGGTGCGCGGGTGGATGGCCAGATAGTTGGATAATAGAAGGCTGGGTGAGGAATTTGGCTCTGCTGGAACTTTTCCCTATTCTAGTGGCGGTAATGTTGTGGGGGGGAGAGGTTCCGAAATTGGAAGGTTCGTTCCCATTGCGACAATTTAGGAGTGATTCAGGCAATTAATGGGTTGTCAGCCTCGTTGCTGTTAGTAGTGCGGCTGTTACAGAGGCTGGTATTAGAGTGCCTGTCGCTCAATACATGGGTGGTGGCGGAGCATGTACCCGGGGTCGACAACTGTATTGCTGATGCTCTTTCTCGTTCGCAGTGGGAGAGTTTTCGGCAGCTGGCTCCAGAGGCAGAGTAGGTTGGGCTGGTCTGCTCGAGTTGCCTATGGGACCTTCTGGAGACGCCGTAGTGGGGCTCATCCGTTCATCGTTGGCGCCCGGTACGTGGGAGACATACAAAAAGCTTAGCGATGTTGGGAAGAGTGGAGGCTTTGGTTGGGTGTTAGGAATGATGATTTGGAGATACCGTTGTTACTGTTTATTGGCCATTGTAGGGAGGAGAGATGGTCAGTGTCAAAAATGAACACTGTATTGCGGGGTTAGCTTTTGGTTTTAAGTTTAGGAAAATTATGGATTTCACAAAGTCTTTTTTAGTCGTTAGGGCTTTGAAAGGTTGGCGGCGGCTGCGGGCGGGGGAGAACGATCGGTGGCCGGTGTCGTTTACCTTACTTCTGAGGTTGGGGGAACAGCTGGAAAAGGTTTGTAGTTCAGTTTGGGAGCTACATCTGTTTCGTCTTGCTTTCTCACTGGCATTTTTGGGGGCCTTTGAGTTTAAGAGAACTGGTTTGTCCGATGGTTAGTAGAGTGGTTGGGTTGTTTAGGGACGCTGTGGATATATTCCCAGATAGAGTGGAATTTCTCATTAGGAGATCAAAGACGAATGTGGAGGGAAGAGGGCGCAGGGTACTGCTGTTTGTAATCTCGGACTGCTTAATGCCCGGTACATTGTATGTGGGAGTATGGAGCTGAGGTGCATGGGGAAGTTTCTCCTTTGTTAGTACATGCAGATGGTTTCTTTCTTTCCCGCTTTCAATTTAGAGCAATTTTCAGGAGGTGTTTGGCTCAGTTGGGGGTAGGGCAAGTAGGCTATTCTAGTCATACCTTCAGAATTGGGGCTGCAACGGAGGCGGCTCGATGGGGTTTGGGGGACAAAGTGATAAAGCGAATCGGGAGAAGGTGCTCCATTCGTTTTTTGGTCATATATCCGCCTGGAGCGTCTGTAAAAAATGAGGAGTTAATTTAAAAGAAAAAAAAAGATGTTGAGGTGAGGGTTAGTGTGCTTCCAGCAGGGTTGCTTCTTGGTATTTTGTTTTTCTCTCATTGCAGGTTTGGATCCAGCGTTAGTATTGATTTTAGGACACTTGTATGTCTTCTGGGGAGCCATTTGGGCAGCGGTTTGGCCGGATGGTCAGCAGCTTGGGTTTGCGCATTCAATAGTGGTGGTAAGATGGTTAGGTCGTAGGGGAATGGTGTGGGGCGGGGTCTTGCCTGAGTTTCACAGGTTTGTCAAGTTAGATAGGGCTCCGGACGGGTTGGTGTTGCATGTAGGTGGCAACGATTTGGGGGAACAGCCTTTTCGGGAGTTAGTGAGAAATATAAAATTTGACTTACTTAGGTTGTGGCTGTTGTTTCCATGCTCATGACAGTTTGGTCAGATATAGTTCCACGGAAGGTGTGGCGGGGTGGCCGGTCAGTAGAGGCTTTGAATAGGGCTCGAGTGAAGGTTAATTGGGCAATCGGGCACTTTATAGCTAGGAATGGGGCAGTTGTGGTGAGGCATGCTGGGTTTGAGGTTTCTGGCAGGGCTGATGGCGTTCATCTGTAGGGCTGGACATGTAGTGTCTGGCCTTACAGGAAGGCATTGAGACTGCTTTACGGATGTGAAGGGACGTGCAGGGTTAAGAGGTCAAGCTTGCACGTTTGTGGCAGTGGGAGGTCCTTGAAGTTGGTGAGATTCTCAGGTGGAGAGGATTGGAGGGCTCGGTTGGGGCTGGACTCCCATGGTTAACGGTTGGTTATGGCTGGGTTTTGGGGGCCATCAGTGGTGCCTCTAAGCTGGTGCTCAATGGCTGGAGGCAAGATAGCTTACCCTGGCGAGGTAACTCATTTTTCTTGGGGCTATTAAATAAAGGTTAAGTATTTATATGTGTATTTTATGTTAATAAAACGGCTTCTGTGGCCAATTTAATCTAATCTGGTGTCCGTGTTTCATTGGGGGTTGGTTAGGTCTGGGAGGTAAAGTTTGAGGAGGCATGCGTAGGGGACGATGTAAAAGGTAAGTTAAGTAGTGGAGGGGTCGAGCGAAAGGTAACTAAGGGCGGGAGCCTTTAATGGAGGCTATCATGATGGGAGGTTGTTTCAGGGAGACGCCGGGGTTTAGGGATTGGCCAGTTCAATTTAGGGAGGCGGGTATTGGGGAGCTTAAATAGGCAGGTTTGGAAAATAAAGGGGCCATTTTGGTGTGGAAAAATCGAGAGCTCCAAACCACCCACCCTGTTTTGAGGAGGCTTCTTGGTAACGTTTGATGGAAGATGCGTTCAAGGTAAAGCAAGGGTGGTGGGTTTGTGGGGCTGGGTGATAGAAGATTTGCAATTTGTCACAGCGGCTGTGGGGTTGGGAGGTCCTTGAAGTTGGTAAAATTCTCAGGTGTAGAGGATGGGAGGGCTTCACGATTGGTGCTGGACTCTTATTATTGGTGGTTGGTTCTGGCTGGGTTTTGGAGGCCATCAGTGGTGCCTCTGAGCTGGTGTTTAACGGCTGGAGGCAAAATGGCTCACCCCGGAGGGGTAACTCTTTTGTTTTGGGGCTTCAAGGACCTCCCCCATTAATTGATTAGTATATGTTATACATATGTTATGTTATGGTTATGGTATTAAATAAAGGTTAAGAATTTATATGTGTATTTTATGTTAATAAAACGGCTACTGTGGCTGATTTAATCCAATCTGGTGTCTCATTGGGGGTTGGTTTAGGTCCAGGAGGTGTAGTTTGAGGAGGCATGGGTAGGGGCCGATGTAAATGGTAAGTTAAGTAGTGGAGGGTTCGAGCGGAAGATAACCAATACCTCCGTCATGTGTTTTTGACCCACACCTTGTTTTGGCTCACAATAACTGATGGAAATAAATGATCAAATAACTGACACGTGAACAAGACCTAAGGGTGGGTTCACATCTGCATTCTGGATTCCGTTATGGCTTTCTGTTATAACATAAGACAGAAGTTATAATATAAGACAGAAGGACGGATCCGTTATACTGCCCATAGACTTGTATTATGACAGAATGCAAAACGGAAGTCTTTAAAAGGCATTCCGTCTTAATAGAAGTCTATGGGAATCATAACGGATCCGTCCTGTTTCCGTTATGAAGAACGGAGAAAATTTATTTCAGCGGACATCCTGTTGCGATTAACCCCGTCTTGCATAACTGAAACCAGACGGATCCGTTATTATTCCCATAGACTTCTATGAAGATGGATCAAAACAGAATGCCTCTTAAAGGCTTCCATTTTGACTTCCATCTTATGCATTCCGTTATTTTCCGTTATAACCATGTTACAACGGAAAGCCATAACGAAATCCAGAACGCAGATGTGAACCCACCCTAACTTGGTCTTTGATTTGCCAATCTTTTTTTTAACCCCTTAGGGACTTAGGACGTACCGGCACGCCACGTTTGCCGAGTCCTTAAGGACTCAGGACGTACCGGTACGTCCTAACTTTAAATCGCGATTGCGGCAGCAGCGGGGGTTAATCGTAAAAGGATGTCCGCTGAAATAATTCAGCGGGCATCCTGTCACAACGCCAGGAGGGTCCGACCTGCAGTTTGCTGCGTTTCCGGTCCATTTGAGTTTCCGGTGACCCGATGAACTGGAAAAGGACTGTGATCGGTGGTGGATTACACACCACCAATCATAGTCCGAGCATTTGGGAGAGGCGGTGCTGGCCGTGGTGCTGATTAGGGGTGGCGGTGCTGTCCAAGGTGTTGATTGGTGCGGGGAGAGAGGCGTGAGATTCAAACTCCCGGTGCTCCTCTCTCCCGTCCTCTTCCTGTTTCAGCACCTGCACCGTCCACAACCGTCATCACCAGCTCCTGCGATCCCCCCATCGTCGGCACCCATCACCCTCCTGCACCCATCACCCTCCAGGTAGGTTAGGGTCAGTGAGGGAGAGGCACCGTTAGGCAGGCATAGAAGGGAAAAGTTAGTTAGGAAAACAAAAAAAGCATTATCTAAATTTATTGTTTTCTAGCTTTGAGACCCTAGGACCCCCCCCCCCCCCCCTGCCACTTGAACCCCCAGAATGTCCCCCCACTCTGGGTGTTAGCGGGAAAGTCGTGTGGGACCTTATGTACCCACTGCTAGAAAAGGGTTATGACTTGTATGTGGATAACTTTTATACCAGCATTCCCTTGTTCAGGTTCCTTGCCGCCAGATCCACGTCCGCTTGTGGGACCGTGCGGAAAAATCAACGCGGCCTCCCTACTTACCCCCTCCAGGTACCTATCCCCAGGGGTGAGACCCGTGCCCTTACCAGTGGAAACCTGCTGCTGGTCAGGTATAAGGACAAGAGGGATGTCCTTATACTGTCCACAATCCACGGTAACAGCACCACCCCTGTCCCTGTGCGAGGTACCGCGGCAACGGTCCTCAAGCCCGATTGTATCGTCGACTACAATCGGTATATGGGAGGAGTTGATCTCTCTGATCAAGTCCTCAAGCCATATAATGCCATGCAGAAAACCCGGGCATGGTACAGAAAAGTTGCGGTCTACTTGGTACAGGTTGCCTTGTACAATGCTTTTGTAGCGCTGGCAGCACAGGGATATTCCTACAATTCTATGAGGCAGTCCTCAAGGACCTGATCTTTTCAGACCGGGAAAGAGCAGGCCAGAGTACCTCGGGAATTGGAGGCGCCCAGATCGTCCCTGGCCAACATTTTCCAGGTGTGGTCCCCCATACTTGAAAGAGAGTGTAGAGTGCATAGTGTGTCACAGGAGGGGGATACGGAAGGACACCACCACTCAAGGACACTTGCATCGGTCATCTGGGCCTCTGCGTTATCGATTGCTTCAGTATTACACTTCCATGGAGTACTACATTTTTATAATCCCCAACAGTCCCTAGAGAACATAAAAAACTATGGCTCTGAGACTTTGGAGACACGGAAACAATTTATTAGTTTTAGTGCAGGCATCCTCAAACTGTGGCCCTCCAGATGTTGTAAAACTATAACGCCTAACAGGACCAGACAACCTACAGCCATCAGCAGGGCATGGTGGGAATTGTAGTTTTACAACATCTGGAGGGCCGCAGTTTGAGGATGCCTGCTTAGTGTCTCCAAAGTCTTAGAGCCATACATATTGGGCATCGCCGCGTCCATAAAAATCTTCTCTATAAAAATAACCCTTCCCCGGATGAACAGCGTTAAAAAAAAAATGTGTAAAAAAAAAAGCTATTTCTTGTCACCTTGTCACCACAAAAAGTGTAATAGCGAGCGATCAAAATGTCATATGCACCCCCAATTATTGCCAATAAAACCACCATCTCATCCCGCAAAAAATTACCCCCTACAAGATAGTCGCCCAACAAACAAAAAAAAAAATGCAGGCTATGGAGATACTAAAATAATTTTTTGGGGTTCCTAATATAATAATATAGTGTAAAATCTAAATAAATTTTAAAATGTAGACATATTAGGTATTGCCGCGTCTGTAAAAATCTGCCCTATAAAAATAACATTTGACCAAACCCCTCGGATGAACAGCGTTAAAAATATAAAATAAAAACGGTGCCAAAACACCAATTTTTTGGCAAAATTTCCATTTGAATCCTTTTTTTCCGGTAATAAAGCAAGGGTTAACAGCCCAATAAAACTAAATATGTATTGCCCTGATTCTTTAGTTTGCAGAAACACCACATATGTGGTTGCAAATGGCTATATAGCCACACGGCAGGGCATAGAACGAAGGGAACGCCATATGGTTTCTGGAAGGCAGATTTTGATGGACTGGTTTATTTACACCATGTCCCATTAGAAGCCCCCCCCCCCCCCCCCCGATGTAGCCTAGACTAGAAACTCCAAAAAAGTGACCCCATCTAAGAAACTACACCCCTCAAGGTATTCAAAAGTTACTTTACAAACTTTGTTAACCCTTTAGGTGTACCACAAAACTAAATAGCGAAAGTAGATTTTTTTTTAGAGTTTACATTTTTTGTTACCTTGCCTCAAAAAAGTGTAATATAGAGCAACTAAAAATCATATTTACCCTAAAATAGTCCCAAAACCACAACCACCTTATCCCGTTGTTTCCTAGATGGGGTCACTTTTATGGAGTTTCTACTCTAGGGGTGCATCAGGGGGCTTGAAAGGGTATATGGTATAAATAAACCAGTCCAGCAAAATCTGCCTTCCAAAAACCATATGGCGTTCCCCTTCTCCTATGTCCTGCCGTTTAGCCAAATAGTAGTTTACGACCAAATATGGGGTGTTTCTGCAAACTACAGAATCAGGGCAACCCATATAGAGTTTTGTTTGGCTGTTAACCCATTTTTTCCAGTAATAAAGTAAGGGTTATAATGGAGAATTTTCCCAAAAATTAAATTCCTAAATTCTTTCTCCATCTGCCATTAACTCTTGTGGAACACCTAAAGGGTTAACAAAGTTTATAAACCCAGTTTTTAATACCTTGAGGGGTGTACTTTCTTAGATCAAGTCACTTTTTTTGAATTTCTATTCTAGGGGTGCAACGAGGGGCTTGAAATGGGACATGGTATAAACAAAACCAGTCCTGCAAAATCTGCCTCCCAAAACCCATATGGCGTTCCCCTCCTTCTATGTCCTCCCGTTTGGCCAAACAGTAGTTTAGGACCACATATGGGGTGTTTTTGCAAACTACAGAATCAGGGCAACCCATATTGAGTTTTGTTTGGCAGTTAACCCTTACTTTATTACTGGAAAAAATGGGTTAAAATGGAAAATGTTCCAAAAAATTTAAATTCCAAAATTGTTTCTCAATCTGCCATTAACCCTTGTGGAACACCTAAAGGGTTAACAAAGTTTGTAAACCCAGTTTTGAATACCTTGAGGGGTGTACTTTCTTAGATGGAGTCACTTTTTTGGAATTTCTATTCTAGGGGTGCAACGGGGGGCTTGAAATGGGACATGGTATAAACAAAACCAGTCCTGCAAAATCTGCCTTCCAAAACCCATATGGCGTTCCCCTCCTTCTATGTCCTCCCGTTTGGCCAAACAGTAGTTTAGGACCACATATGGGGTCTATTCTAGGGGTGCAACGGGGGGCTTGAAATGGGACATGGTATAAACAAAACCAGTCCTGCAAAATCTGCCTACCAAAACCCATATGGCGTTCTCCTCCTTCTATGTCCTCCCGTTTGGCCAAACAGTAGTCACTTTTTTGGAATTTCTATTCTAGGTGTGCAACGGGGGCTTGAAATGGGACATGGTATAAACAATGTTCCCTGCAGCACTTCCTTAAGGGACAGCGCGCATCACTTGCTGTGCTTAATGGGTTAAATCATGTGACGTTGCTGACCAATCCTAGCCCTCCTGCATGTTTATAAGTGGCTCAGCCCCCTTCCTAGATGCCTCAGCGACAAGGTCCTTGTGTCCTGCTAGGTTGCTTTTATCTCTGTTTGTGTTCCTGTGTACCTGATTCATGCTTGTGCTTCTGGACTCTGCTACCTGTTTGATCCCTGCCTGCTTGTCTTGACTCTCCTGTTGCCGACCTGTATCAGACACATGGCACAGTGGGTTCACACCTGCTGGAACGTGACAGATTCTGAGGTCAAATCTAGCCTCACCCACTCACATGTTTTTTCTAGATGTGTCCGCACTCAGGAGAACCCATACAAGATCATTACCAGACATTGTGACCAGAATGTACACTACTTCACCCAATGTGTGTTGGTGATGTGGACATATCCCAGGCTTATTATTGCATATCTTGTGGACCTGCCCACATATTACCACTGTTTGGAACAGAGTAGAAACCTTGATAAACTCCATATGCCTGACAAAAGTCACCCTAACACCTGAGTTGGTCCTTCTGAATTTGCATTCTACTACATGTAGGCTTTCCAGAACCTTCCTGCTTACCCACTTGATCATAGCGGCCAAATTATTACTTTTACTCTACTGGTTGAGCCCTGATTTACCCACAATGCAGATGTGGTTGGAGAAGATGCAACAGATTTGTAGATTGGAGGAGCCCTCCAGCTGGGAGGCTTGGTCACATGACAAGTTTCTCAAATCGTAGGGTCCATGAAAGGCCTTGTCTGTGTCCACTGGCAGTAATGCAGACTGTAGGGGCATTATCTAACATGTCAGACTGGTAGTATCTGCCGGACTTGTAACACTGCCATACTTGAATTTTCAGTTTTGTGTATATTCCTTTGATTTGTGTTCTGGGTGTTGTTGTTCCCACACCTTTATTTGTGTGTCATAATCTTAAATAAAGATTGAATTTAAAAAAATAAAAAAATAAAGCCTCACTGGTAAGCTTGTGTAATGTTACACCCCCTGGTCATCCTTCCACAATTGTGTCCCTTAAGCCCATACATCCAGCAACCAAGAGCATTTTGCCAAATGGAGACGTGAAATGAAAATAACATTTTTAGGAAAGTGAACTCTGCTGCCATTGCTTGGGTTATCCAGTCTCTGATGTCCTGGGGCAACATAGCTTGGCAAAATCAGAAATCCCATTTGGCTCCGTCTAAAAATCAAGCCTCACTGGTAAGCTTCTGTAAAATAAAACCCCCTCGTCACCCATCCACAATTGTGTCCCATAAACCCATTCATCTAGCAACCAAATGGATACATGACATGAAAATGAAATTGTTTTTAGTAAAGTGAACACTGCTGCCATGGCTGGGGTCATCCAGTCTCTGATGTCCTGGGGCAACATGGCTTGCCAAAATCACAGCACACGCTGGCAATCGAATCACTCTGTATATTTCCAATAACATTTTCTTGTTTATAAGCCAAACATCCTCCATCTGCAACAGAGACCAAAGTCATTCCCAGCATAAAACAGTGAAGAACTTTGAGGAGGAGAGCGCAGCCAGGCTCCGAGAGCTATAAAGCTGCATACTCTCCTATCGTCTTGGCAAATCTGGTAGGAAAACATCAAGAAAGGAAACAACAGAATAATAAACACATAGAAGACAATCCAGATACATTGCGCGGGGTACATCTGTACACATGTATGGAGTATAATACCCACAATATTACACAGAGTAACATGGAGCCAATGAGGAATACAAGAACCAAAAAATCACAGGGGAGAGAGAAGTGAATCAGGACAGACTCTTCTTCCAGCATAGAAAAAGACAACATTTTGTGAGGATAAAGAGAAGCTGATGTATTATTCATGCAGCTGCGATGGGTGTCTGACAGTGCACAGCGCTTGGGGAGCTGGGAGCTCTGCTGTCTCACTCTCTCTCTTTATCTCCCTTCACAGCTTGTAATTCAGACCAATATCAGAGCAGCCTCGAAGATTAATTTGTAAAGATTTGCATGGCAGGGGGAGGAAAGGATGGAGCGTATGTATGAGTGTATACATTGCTGTGATTGTGTTAGTCTACTTTATACGCTATACCATCCAATGCCGAGGCTTTCACAGTCTATACATCCTTAATGCAATGATATACCCGTCCGATACACGGAAATGTATTAGGGATAACTGTCATGTATCATTTTTATTGCTGCCAAAAAGAAACTAATTGAATAGGTTAGTTTATAATAAATGATACAATACGCTAAAACAAATAATATAGGATCGTGTCTCCCGGTGCAGGGTCCAGATTTCTGGTGGGTCGCCTGGGGTTGTCAGAGATCTGGGTTTGTTTTAGAATATCACAATCCATGCCTATAGGCTGTGTCTGTTATTACAGCTCATTCTCATTCAAGCAAATAGGGATGAGCCGAGCTATCAAAGACTGATATAAACAAGAGTGGAGCTGCTAATCTCGGACAACACCTTTAAAGGGGTTGTCCCGCGAAAAAGATTGCAATTGTTTTTAAATCAGAGCCTGATTCCTATTGCATGTGATTAAAAAAATTGTATAAAACCACAGAGTTATTTAATAAAAAAGAGCTTTACAGCGCCACCTGCTTTTTGTTCTTTTCAATGTTTCTCTGTCCACCTCAGTAACATCGCTGAAGTGGTCGCACATGCTCAGTTCCATCCGTCAACTGCCATCAGCCATATCTATAGTTAGAAGATGTGATAGTTGCAGGGGACAGAATGGACATGTCCTCTCGAGAAAGGACACGAGCTCTAAAATAAATCTAGCAGAACAACTGGAGCAAAGAATTGGCAGATCTCTAGACCCATGTGAGGTACAGGGCTGGTTTTGGCTTTGTTAGAAAGAGAGTGTCATGTACTATATGATGTCTGATTATTATTATTTTTTCATTAATCATTGGATAACTCCTTTAATGAAAATATATTACTCTAGTTCAGGGACCTGCAACTTTCGGCACTTCAGCTGTTCTGAAACTACAACTCCCAGAATCCTACTTTCACTTCTGTGGGAGTTACAAGGACAGCCGGGAGTTGTAGTTTCACAGCAGCTGGAGTGCTGAAGGTTGCTGTTCCCTGCTCTAGTTGTTGTCCATCATCTTCATTTTTTCTCAAAAATCTTCCATTGCCCATATCTATCTTTTTATTAAGCCTTCTTAGAAAACATTCCAACTAAGGTAGCTTTAGGTCCGCATCACATATATTCGGCTCAGTTCCCCTTCGGCGTGGTCCTTAAAAACTATGGGGGAAAACTGAAACCAGAACTGATCCCATCATTTTCTATGGGATCATTCTCCTGATACCAGATGTCAAATAACACAGGACAGAAAAACTACATTTGTGATCAGTCTATGGAAGGCAGACGTGTGCACTAGAGTGCACTACACAAATATCAGTTGTGTCTGGCTTCTGGCCTAAAAAAACTGGCTAGGCTCAACTGATATATGTGCAGTCAGCCTTAAGCCTCATTCACATGTCAGTGTTTTGGTCAGTGATTTCCATCAGTGATTGTGAGCCAAAAACAGAAGTGGAGGCTACACAGACATTAGGTATAATGGAAAATCCTGCTTGTGTTCTGTATTTAGAGCCGCACTTGGTTTTTGCTCATAATCACTGATGGAAATAACTGACCGAACACTGATGGGTGAATGAGGCTTTGAAGGGACTCTTCTGTGAGAAAGAGTTCTTTGTAAAAATCCATATTTATAGCAAACAATAATATCATACCATTTAAAATTAAATACAATCAGCACATAGAGATAAAATTCTATATAGATAGGTAACCATTGTTAGTTTACTGCTGCTGTAAGATAAATAATATGTATTCTGTTAGTAAAATGGTAGCTTAGTAGAATTAGGATAACAGTACGACAGCTCTATTGTTGTCATGATAGGCCTGAGTAAAGATACCTTCAGGGGAACATGGCATTGATCAGTGATATAAGTTTACACAAAGGATGAAGATAAAGAGGGAGAACAGGAAGTAGAATACATGGAGTCATTTTAAAAATGTATTTCCAGAATACCATCTGTTTATTTTTTTGTAAATATATTCAATAAAATGTATCTGTATAGCGCCACCTGCTGTTAGTTTTTTTCTCATTTCTTTGAGCTGCTCACTGAGAAGGCCGCACATGCTCAGTTTCATTCTTCAACTGCCTCCTGAGCTGTGATAGGGAGAGCTGAGACACACCCCCTGAGCTTTGATAGGGAGAGCTGAGCCACGCTCCCTGAGCTGCAACAGAAAAGACACTCCCCTTGAGCTGTCAGCTTGATATAAATCTAGCAGAGCAATGAATGGGGAGATCTCTGGATCCATGTGAGGTACAGGGCTGGTTCTGGCTTTGTTAGAAAGAAATTGTCAATTACTATATAATTTTTTTTTTTACTGAATTTTATTTTTTTACGTTAATCATAGGAAAACCCCTTTAATGTGGTTTTCTGTGCTAAGTGAGAGGAGGCTTTGAGTTAGTTAAAAACCCTCTTCTTTTTCTTTTCACAGCATTCTCTACAGTTGTCACTAACACCGAGGTTTCAAATTTAACCCGACTACTACTTTATTGTCCAGATCTCAAAAACCTAAATAACCACAGCAAGGCTAGTTCCACACATAGGCTAAAGAAATCTGGCAGACTGTTCTCGAAGAGGGACAGCCTGCCGAAGCTCTCTGGATCTGACCTAGCCAGATTCGGAAGTTCACCCTTCCATTAAAGAAAGAAAAACCCACAATGGTCACTGAAATAACTTGAAACTGATAAAAGTAATAATAAATAGATGACTGAAAAATCAACTAATGAAAACCAGACATTGCTTTTGAATTGTAGTTCAAACAGAGGCATAGCTATAGGGGGTGCAGAGGTAGCAGTTGTTGTCGAGCCCAGGATCCCTGAGGGGGCCCAAAGACCCTTGTGCCGCATATGAAGACACCGGTATTATAGAAAGTGCACTTTTTGCGCAATTGCTTAAACAGCGCAAAAATGTGCGACTTTTTTCCGCTCTGCACTATGCTCGCCAGTTTTCTGAAAGTGGGCTTGTTTTCTTATGTAAATTAATCTCTAGACAGATTTACTATTGCGACTATTTAAAAAGTCGCAAAAAAGTCGCAAAAAATGCACAATTTCACTCCAGTGAGGACCATGCTTATCTTATAAGACTTTTTAATAGGACATGCGACTTTTTCATAAAAACGTGCAACTTTTTCGTAAAGATGTGCGACTTTTGTAAAGCTGCTTACTGACGGATAAACTGCTACCGTCAAACCACATTTATCACAGTCTTAAATCTGACTTGGCTAAAACTGACTTTAGCCATATGTGAAAGTGGAGTGAGCTGTCAGAGTCATGATAAATCTGGCCCCTGGTATTTGACCACCCAGATGACGTGGAGACAATTGACCATGGAACTAAAAGTCAGTCACCCAGTGGCTGTGGCACCCGCTCAGCTCTTGACTGGGCGTAATCTTTAAAGTCCTGACCTGGTGTACAACAGAAAGGGGTTAAATTATTTGGTTAAAAAACAAGCTTGAAATTCAGTGGGTTGAATAAGAAGCAAATCTACAGACAACAAGATGCATTTAGAATTCCCCTTTATGTAATTGGTGAATTGGGGTCAGAATATTTGTCCTTAGGGGGAATAAATAAAGAATGAGATACATTTATTTTCTCTGAAAGGTTACAGATTTCATACTGACGTGTCATATATTCCTCAGAAACCAACCATTCCACGGCACAGATATCTGTTAACTTGTGTCTGGCTAATGAACTGATTCTTATTTATACACGGGAAAGAAGAGTTAGCGTCTCCAGCATTTACGTTGGGGCCTTGTGTATCCTGTGAAGATTGGTGGCAACAGGTCACCCACTAGAGAGAAGACATTATCCTCTTCTGGTTTAGCCCCGTGCAAGTGCTTGCAGCTATAATTTGTGTGTGTGAAATAAGATCAGCAAAGTGAGAGTTTGTAGGCAACTCCGCAAATAGGTCACCGGTGGTCACTGAAGCGCAGGTGGGAGCGCAGATTACAAACGGATTAATAAAGCGCACTGATCCTGGAGAAGAAGCAGGCGCCAAATGCCACCTGACGGCATCCGTGACAATTCATTTCTGTACTTTCATTGGCAAGAAGATGTGTCTTCTGTGTGTAAAAGGTTAACGTTTGTCTCCTCTGAATTTAGATGGTAAATATCACGTAGACCTGCAGCACAGATTTACATCTCGAAAGATCGTAGGCACAGATTTTCAGGAGCCTAAGGGTGAATTCAGATGAACGATGTTAAACGCGTCTGGTGAACAGGTGGATACGTTTTTAAACAGACTTGTTGGAAAATTAGAGCTGGGTGGTCCACACTGTGAATTTGTCGTCACAGACCGATGTGAGATTGTTCATGTTCTAAAGTCGGACAGGGTGTGAATATTGTTCGTCTACACGGCACAGTCGTGGTGCGGTTGCGATGCGGCCATGCTGTGGTTGAGTACAGCTGTGGTCGTACAGGCCGCAGCTGTCTCTCATGAAACGAATGAGATTGCATTGTACAATACGGTCTTCATTCATTAAATAAGAGGCAGCTGCGGTCTAATTGGCCGCACGGTACTCAACCGTAGCGTTGCCATATCCCGAATAGAAAACAACAGCGTTGTGTGGTTGTACCGTTAGGCCTCTTTCACACAAGCGTTACGGATTGCCTCAGGATGCATTCAGTGAAACTCGCGCCATTTGGGGGACAAATTATTTCAGTTTTGTCTGAGATTGCTTTCCGTAGTTCCGTTTTTTCGTGGAGTTTTGATGCGTTGTTCACGCGCGTGAAAAAAAAAAAGAGTAATAATCTCCTAGCAACCATTAGTGGAAAACACTTTGCATACGGATTGCATCTGGATGCAATACATTTGTCACAGAAGCCCCATTCACCTCTATTCACATGATGTGATTTTCACGTAAAGCAGAAATGATGCATGTACATGAATGGGTCAGGATTTAGTGCGGGTGCAATGTGTTTACTTCACACATTGCATCCGCATGGAAAACTCACTCGTGTGAAAGGGGCCTTTGACTCTTATCAGGTAGGCCAGACATGATCTGTGTGACTAAAATGTTTGTCTCAGAACATCGAGCGTCCTCCCCTTGTTTCTCCCTAAGTGTCCTCCTTTCCCTCTCATATCCTACAAGTAACTAATTAGCATATACAAAGCATCTACATAAAAATGCACACTGTGCACATTGTTCAGTGCATGCATATGTACATGTTCCCTCTAACAGGTATCCACAGGCCAACTCGGCCTATAGGTGAATCCTGTACACACAAAAACTGCTATTTTGTTGGTTAGGCCATTAATGGAGATGCTGTAGGCTGATAATTGAATAGCAATGCAGAAGTATATATGGGGCTGTAAGACTGTGAACCGGGGAGGGACCCCCAGGATACAGCGAAGTCATGGAATAAGGAAAGAGACACGGACATCAGCTCCTGATGAAAAAAAACTGAAACTTTACTGAACAGTGGTATTAACATTAATTACAACAGTAGTTACAGAGAGTATATTACTCACAATTCAAAATACAGTGAATTCTACAAAATTACATTCTCTTCCCTTAACCCCCAAACAACACTGTTTCACGTGCCCTCAATACTCTCAACCTAGATGCTGGAGTAGCCTTGTAGTGTCCAGAATACCCTATGCCCCAGGCTTAGAGTCACAATACCAGCCCAACTGAACAACCAAGGCGGCGTACACAGCAGAGCCAGCAAGTCGATATCTGCACCAATAATGCAAACGCTTGTATCCGTTCATAACGGATCCGTTTGCATTATTCATAAAAAAAAGTCTAAATCAAAACGAATTCGTCTTTGACTTACATTGAAAGTCAATGGGGACGGATCAGTTTTCAATTGCACCATATTGTGTCAGTGAAAAACGGGTCCGTCCCCATTGACTTACATTGTAAGTCAAGACGGATCTATTTGGCTCTGCATCGTCAGACGGTCACCAAACGCTGCAAGCTGCGTTTTAGTGACCGTCTAAAAAACGCAACGGAGACCAAACGCAGCCAGATTGATGCATTCTGAACGGATCCTTATCCATTCAGAATGCATTGGGGCTTAACTGATCCATTTTGGGCCGCTTGTGAGAGCCCTGAAATGGATCTCACAAGTGGACCCAGAAATGCCAGTGTGAAAGTAGCCTTAGTTGTCCATAGCAACCAATCAGATTCCACCTTTCATTTTCCAAAAGAGCTATTAAAAATGAAAGGTGGAATCTGAATAGTTGCTATGGGCTACTAAGCCAGTTCTACTTTACACCAGTTTTTCTCAAGTATACTAATAGATGATACACAGACAAATATTGGTTATTTGGATTTGAACTCCTTTCACCCTAAACAAAGAAATTAAGGGGATTTTCCGGGAGTAAGATTTTAATGACTTATCCTTAGGATAGGTTATCAATATTTGATTGGTGGGGGTCTGACTCCTGACACTTCCACCGATCAGCTGTTTGAAGAGGTGAACACCACCGTCCCCGAGGCCAGTGATGTCGCATTAAATTCATCGGATACATGACATACGTACAGCTCAGTCCCATTTAAGTGTAATCGGCCTGGGCTGCAATACCAACCCCAACCACTATGCAATTTAAGGCGCTGTTCTTGTGTAACGCCCCAGAGTGGCATTACCACTTCGGCACCCTGCTACTATCTCTAATAAGCTAACAAAATGTCAACTTATGTATTTTGTTCAGGTCCTATACACTGTGCATTTCTAAGGTTTGTAACTGTTATGTTCAAATGTAATGTGCCTGGTGGCAGCAAACATTACAGAGCTACAGTTATGTAGAATGGAACTTTCCATTCCATTCTAACCCCCCTTGGAGAAAAGTGGGCAAGCCCCACTTCCTGCAGGAAGGGTGGGTCACAGTTTCTAGGCAGTGATAGCTAACCCCAAGCTTGGGGAAGGTGTGTATGGCATGTCTCTACTGGACATGCCCATGCAAGCCAAAGCATCCTAAGCTCTGCTGGCCATGGAGGCCAATACCTAAAGCCTCAGGAGCCAGGAGCATAGTTCCCTGGCATAACTTAAGAGTCAGACTACAGAGAGAAGGTACAGCAGACAGAAGAAGAAAAGTCATAGAGTCAGCCTGTCAGTACAGCAGAGCCAGAGAGAAACGGATGTAGCAGAGACAAGTTTGCCTGCCAGTTTAATGCTAAAGCCTGCTGGGACCAAGACAAAGTTGGAAGATTGTTTCTGATGAACATTTATTCAAGTAAAGCTGCTTTTCAACTACATACAAGGTCTGGACTCAATCTTTTTTTTTAATTCCTCAATTATTCCCCCTATTTAATGCTTCAGAGCCAAAGCCTGGGGTCCAGCCGTATCCAGGTAGGAGTACCGTGCTTCACATAAAGAGACATTTTAGGCCACACTATACCACTCGGCATTCCTACGGGCGACATAGAAGGCCCTAGGGGAGGCGGCCGTTGCACTTGGTAAGCTATGAGTGGACTGCAGTACTCCCCAGAGTTGATCGGTGGTGGTTCATTGAGTCAGACCTCCACTGATCAGCTACTGATGGCCTATCCTGAGGATAGGTCATCAATGTCTTACTCCTGCAAAAGCCATTTAAAATGTGAACACATCAACCTCCACATCAGTGGAGAAGGGGATGGAAACTCTATACCATTCTTAGCCATACTACATTCTAAACCACTGTTAACCTTGTTTGGTTGAATCCTCTTCTGGCGGCCCAGTGGGCACGTTCTAGCTACTGATGATCTAGCACAGGGATGCTCAACCTGCGGCCCTCCAGCTGTTGCAAAACTATAACTCCCAGCATGCCCTAATAGCTGTAGGCTGTCCAGGCATACTGGGAGTTGCAGTTTTGCAACAGCTGGAAGGCCACAGGTTGGGCATCCCTGATCTAGTAGACAAGTGTCCATGACCTGCCCTGGATAGTTATTAGTGATGAGCGGCAGGTGTCATATTCAAATTTGCGATATTTCATGAATATTTTGTAGAATATTCGTTGAATATTCGCAAATTCGAATATTCGTTACATTTTGATTTAAAAAAAAAACAAATATTCGAAATTACATATATACATTACTATATTCGAAATATTCGAGAATTTTCGAAGTACCTATATTCGCGATAAAAATTCGAAATTCGAATATTCGTGATCAACACTAATAGTTATTTGTGCAGTCCACTGTTCTTGCATTCCAATGTGACCCAAAGAAGATTATAGGCTCTCTTAAAGCCATATGTACTGTATGTAAAGAAAGAAAATAACATAAGGGGAGTTTATCAGAAGGCTTTATGGTGTAGAAAAGTTGTAAATTACAGTGCATGCCTTGTCTGTTCTATAATTTTCAACCACTTTTGAAAGCTGTCAAGAAAAGTGGTTGGTTTTTAGCAGGAGCGGGTTGAACTTCCTCGGACTATCAGATTTATCTTCTCTTACACCAGAAATTATAGCCCAAATCTATGTCTGCTCGTCACACTTTAATTTAAGTCCAGTGGAAGAAATGCCGATTTTAATAAATCCCCCAAAAAGTATTTCCCATAGGAAAGCAATACAGTCATGTCGATCAATAAAACTGTCCCTGATGATGACATTAGACCTCGGCAGCAGTTTACATGTATGGAGAACATGAATATTGCTGAATTTTATAGTAATAAAAAGTGAATTTTCAAGTATTACTAATAATAATTATTAGCATCACTATTGGCTTCTGTGGCAGATTCTGGATGCCTCTGTTGAAATATCTTCCACTTACAAGCGTTCCTCTCTCCTCTATTTAAGAATTCCTGAGGCATCGCTGGCGGGCTGCAGGTGACATCTCCTGTTCAACCAGGTGAATCAGTCTAATGAGAAAGATTATAAATCCTTATAAATTCTACAGCTTGAGAAGCAGGGACATATTCAGGATGGGAGCTAGGAAGGCATTGCATCCCATGTCATACCATGTACTTCTTTGAGTAAAACTATTTAGTTAGAATTATATTATGTGTCTCCATGGATTAGGTTTCTCCTGATTTCCACTGTTACTTTAACCCCTTCAAGCATTTTAATATACATTGAGATATTCAGCATGGTGAACATGTGGGCATAGGAGCGGTGCCCACATGATCAACACAGGAGCATGTCTGTAGCTGTAGGGTCCTACTGAAATGGCTGGGATTGAAGAAAATGATCCTGGGTGTTTAACCCTTAGATGCTGTGGTCAGTAGGGGCCACAACATCTAAGGGGTTTGTCAAAGTTAGGGATGAGCGAACTTCATATTTTGAAGTTAGAGTTCGTGTTCGGGTTAGGGTATATGCTTGGGTATACAGAATATGGATTCCGTTACTACAGACCATAACGCAATTCCATGACGGAATGCCTTTAGAGGCATTGCGTTATTCATTCCGTCGTAATAGAAGTCTATGGCCTGCATAAAGGATCCGTCCGGTTTCCGTTATGCAGGAGAGGACTCGCAACAGTTCCCTCCTCTTTGTCATATGTCCCCTGTGTCCTTTGAATCTCTTGTTGAATCTTCAGTTTCCTTAGCTTGCCTTCGTCGATTGTGGTGCTCCTTGGGTGCCATTGACTCCACGATTAGTGATGAGCGGGAGGTGCCATATTCGATTTTGCGATATATCGCGAATATTCGATTGAATATTCGTCTTATATTCGTCGAAATCGAATATTCGTCATTTTTCTATTTATCGCGAATAATATACGATTTAATTATTCGCGTATTGCGATTTTTCTTTTGACAGTATAAGGCAACGTTCCTATGACATTGACTATGGCTAGGCTAATATGTGTATTTTATGAATATTCATGATATTGATCTAACTTCGTCTTTTATTACGAATATTCTAAAAGACGAAGTTAGAGCAATATTACGAATATTCGTAAAATACACATATAGACTGTAATTTAGCTAATATAGTGCTATAATCTTTTTTTTTTGTCTAATTTTTTTTTGCCTCTTCTGAACTTCAGTTTTGGAAAATATATACACTATTAAAAAAATTACTATAGCACTATATTAGCTAAATTGCAGTCTATATGTGTATTTTACGAATTTTCGTAATATTGCTCTAACTTCGTCTTTTAGAATATTACGAATATTCTAAAAGACGAAGTTAGAGCAATATTACGAATATTCGTAAAAAACACATATAGACTGTAATTTATGTGTACTGTTATTCCACTTTGGCATACTGCTCCCCGACAAGCGTCCCCGTAACCACGGGAACGCCTGTGCGTTAGAATATACCATCGGATCTGAGCTTTCACAATCTCAGGGAAAACTCAGATCCGATGGTATTTTCTAACCCACAGGCATTCCCATGGTGACGGGGATGCTTGTCGGGGAGGAGTATGCGAACAACTGTACAGATAATGCCAAAATTCTAAATAACAAATATATTCACTATATTGCTATGTATTTGTTTTTTAGAATATTGGTAATTTTATTTTCCATATGAAAACATGATTCCCCCCTGCTTAAGTTGCTTGTGGGCCAATGGCTTATTGACTCACAAGCAAGAAGCAGGGAGAAATCATATTTTCAGATGAAAAAAAAATAATAATAATATTCGATTTCGCGAATATATAGAACTGTATTCTAAATATTCACGAAATCTCTAAGTTACGATATTCGAGAAAAAAATTCATAATTCGAATATTCGCGCTCAACACTATCCACGATTATGTTCCATCTGATGGCTCGAGTTGACTCTGAGGGAGGTCCTGAAGTGGGGAGGTGCAGTGTGGCAATGGACGTTTAGTAGGACATCCTTTCCATCAAAGACATAGGTTGATCCGTAGTATTTCCGGGAGCTGCGATGAGGATGTGATCATCTGCACGTGCCTGGGCGATCCGATTGATGAAACAGCAGGAACATCTAACCAGGATATATAGAGTAAAGAGAAAAAAGAACAACATGAGGATATATACTCCTACTTCCTTTAACCAGTTACCTATGGAAAACAGAAAATCCCCAAAACCACCCAAACCCGTAAAAGGATTCCTTCCCTCATTAGCAATAGCCCTAGCTCTGCCCTGAAGTATAGTGACCTAATCCATATGGGCCTGGACCTTATCACGGGTATCTGCAATCAAAGTACAGCAGTCCTCTCCTATAAACTCACAGAAACCCCCCTTTGAAGCTCAAAGATAATGCAACGCCATCTTCTCCTGTAAGACAAGTGTTAAGCAAAAGTATTTTGCTGTATTTGTGAGAGGAGAGGCTGATTACACGGCTACTTACTTGCACCTGTGAGGCCAGGCTGGGTGGGTACTAGGCTATTTATAGGCTCCTGCAGGCCTAGGCTGATGATGATTCAGCTGATTTCACTACCTCTGAGTCAGTTCTAGGATACAGCAGCATGGTGTGGAGGCTCCTTACGGCTGGGCGACGGCAGAATGTCTCAGGAGGGCGCTGATATTCATGGTAGGATCGGAGTTGTTGCACGGGACCCACGCTGCGGTCCACCACATGTAGTGCTCTGGGATGAAGCAGAGTTGGGCGCCAAGGGTTGAACGATGGTTGTATTGTTTGTCCGGCTATTTCAGAGGCCTGGTGGGGCCATTGCATACAGTATTGGGGTAGCATGTGCTTAGAGTGGGCATGGTTGTATGTTTTCTGGTACCTGGTTTACATGCGGGGAGCGTGTCTGCAGTTGGCTCAAGCACGCGTGCTGTGTTTAAGTGATGGTAAATGTGGATCAATGGCGGAGGAAAAAAAAAAAAAAAAAAGGGCAAATCAGACTTGTTTGGACGAGACACACATTGCGGTATGCGCATATGCTTGGACGAAGCAGAGTTGGGCGCTAATGGTCAAAATGACTGTTGTTACTATAGTTTGCCTGGCTGTTTAGGGGCTTGTTGGAGGCTATTGCATATTGTTATTGGTGTAGCATGTGCCTAGAATAGGTCTCTCACGCATGGCTCCGCCATTAGAGTCTCTCACGCACAGCTTCGTCGAGGTGTCTGCATTTACGTTTTGTCCTATACACCATTCACTACTAGAGCTGCGTTCATGCGTCCGCTGTTGCATTGCATTAATACTCTGTGCACTTTCAGATTGCATTCATACGGCTGCTTCATACCATGTTCTTCATGCTCATACTCAGAGCCGTGCCCATACCATGTTTTAGGCACCACTCACATTCAGAGCTGCGTTCACTCACTTGTTCTTACATTATGTGTTATACTCTGCTTCCACTTAAAGCTGCATTTCTTTAAAAAAAAAATAAAAAATTGTGTTCTTCAGTCCTGGATTGCATTCACTCAGACTGGTCTCCTTTACTTCTGGTTTGCAGTTACTCAGATTGGTCCCCTGCCCCAGTTAACCAAATAGCTCCCTAGCGGACTGTGGGCCAATAGGAGTAAGTTCCTACTATGTTTTCACAGTTGTTCATTCGTTTGTCACGACAAAGGGTCTTCTCTTAGCGAACCGTAATGCCTCTGGCTCTTCATTTTTCTCCCATCTGGTTCAATTTTGCGGTTGGTTTAATGTTTCATCTAGGCACGTGGTTCAGATCATTAATGTATATGCATTTTTTATTAGGTCTGGCTCACGTTTTAATTACTTATCATCACTGTAAGGTCATCCAGGTCAGTCTCTTGGCTTCGGGGGGCTACATGGCTTCGGGGGCCCGATGACCGTGCTTCATGTTGTTCGTTAGGGGTACAATACGGTTGTAGGCTGGTTAGCGTCTGAGGTTTATTGTCGGAGAGGGTCATGGTTATGAGAGTCCACAAGTCATACTGGTGCTGCATAAGTGGTAAAAAAAAAATAATAATAATAATTCGCCATTAGTCGCTCACACATGGCTTCTCCGTTCAACTTTTACACACAGGGCTCTGCCATTAGTCTCACACGCATGACTCTGCAATTAGAGTCGCACACATGGCTTCTCCGGTTTAGTTACACGTACGGCTCCGCCATTAGTCTGTCACGCATGGCTTCTCTGTTTTAGTGTTACACATACGACTCCGCCATTAGAGTCTCTCACGTATGACCCCGCCATTAGAGTCTCTCATGCATGGCTTCTCCGTTTTAGTGTCACACATACAGCTCCGCCATTAGTCTCTCATGCATGGCTTCTCCGTTTAGTTTTACACATAGGACTCTGCCATTAGACTCTCTCACGCATGGCTTCTCCGTTTTAGTGTTACACACACGACTCAGCCATTAGAGTCTCTCACGCATGGCTCTCCGTTTAGTGTTACACATACGACTCCGCCATTAGTCTCTCACGTATAGCTTCTCTGTTTAGTTTTACATATGACTCTGCCATTAGTCGCTCACGCGTGGCTCCGCTGTTAGTCTTTTACGCATGGCTTCTCCGTTTTAGTGTTACACATACGACTCCGCCATTAGTCTCTCGCGCATGGCTTCTCTGTTTTAGTTTTACACATATGGCTCCGCTATTAGTCTCACGCATGGCTCCGCTATTAGTCTCACGCATGGCTTCTCCGTTTTAGTTACACACGACTCTGCCATCCGTCTCTCACGCATAGCTCAGCCATTAGAGTCTCTCACGCATTGCTTCTCCGTTTAGTTTGCACATATGACTCCACCATTAGAGTCTCGCGCATGGCTTTTCCATTTCAGTTTACACGTATGACTCAGCCATTAGAGTCCCTCACGCATCGCTCCACCTTTAGTCTCCCACGCATGGCTTCTCAGTTAAATTTTACAGACATAAACTCCGCCAATCGAGGCCGGCTGCGTGGTCCCACCACAAGTAGGTTCCATGTCTTTTCTGCCCTCAGACCCGCTCGCATGGCTCGGTCATATTTGGCTCGCAATACAATTTTCTTGTGGTGTCTCGCGCCATTAGAGCCTCTCTCACATTGTCGTTTTCTCTGACTTTTATTTTCTAGGTTGTTGGGTTTTTTAAGCAGTCATCTCAAGCCTGCCTTTGCGGACATCACCTTCTCCCAAGGCAGGCTTACTTCATCTACAAACTCGGGCTGAGGGTTTGGTGTCCGGCCTGGGTATCGGTCTGTCTTCCAGTAGGAGGTACAGTAATAAGGCGCAATTGACAAAGTCTGTCACGTCTACAGACACGACAGATCCTATCACAACTACAGGAGCAGCATACATGGTGTATCACAACTGCATTCCCAATTTATACTCTGTTCACCACTAGAGCTGCGTTCATGCGTTGCTGTTGCATCACATTGATACCCTGTCATCTCAGATTGCATTCACAGCTGCGTTATACCGGGCTCTTCATGCTCACAGCTGGGCCCATACCATGTTTTAGGCACTACTCACATCCACAGCTGCGTTCACCCACCTGTTCATACATCACTTCGGCTTCCACTTAAGGCTGCATTTTCCTTTTCATTGCTACATCATGTTTACTCAGTATTTTTCTGGGGGAGTCAGTGCACCGCTCTGATACCGTTCCCCTGATGAACATAGCAGCTTTCTTTCAGGTTTACGTTTCTTCCCTCACTGGCGCCTGGCCCCGCCATTAGGGTCTCTCGCGCCAGGCGGTTACGAAGTCCTGTCACGACTACAGGCGGTTACGAAGTCCTGTCACGACTACAGGCGGTTACGAAGTCCTGTCACGACTACAGGCGGTTACGAAGTCCTGTCACGACTACAGGCGGTTACGAAGTCCTGTCACGACTACAGGCGGTTACGAAGTCCTGTCACGACTACAGGCGGTTACGAAGTCCTGTCACGACTACAGGCGGTTACGAAGTCCTGTCACGACTACAGGCGGTATATTCCTGTTACGACTACAGTACGGTATATTCCGCACCTTCATCGGGTAGAGTCTTCTGCGTTCAAAGCGGGTGTCGTAATGGTATGTATATGTTTACTCTAAATAAGGTCTATGCTTTTTGGCCCCTTTAGGCTGCCCTATCGCAGCAGTTATGGCACAATTCTACTGCTTGTTGCAAGATAGGGTTAGATAGGTTAGGGACACCTTTCTGATAGCCGATCCGAGCACAAGTGTTAAGCAAAAGTATTTTGCTGTATTTGTGAGAGGAGAGGCTGATTACACGGCTACTTACTTGCACCTGTGAGGCCAGGCTGGGTGGGTACTAGGCTATTTATAGGCTCCTGCAGGCCTAGGCTGATGATGATTCAGCTGATTTCACCCACCCACCCACGCCATCTTACAGTCACTTCATATAGGAGTGGCCCCCTTTAGGCTGCCCTATCGCAGCAGTTATGGCACAATTCTACTGCTTGTTGCAAGATAGGGTTAGATAGGTTAGGGACACCTTTCTGATAGCCGATCCGAGCACAAGGGTCTTTATTTGCTTTTGTTCTTCAGTGATCTCTCGCACTGCTGCAACGGTCTCGTTGAACATCTCAACCACAATGGACGAGAAGTTGTTCAGTCGCTTCATTAACTCAATCCCCCACCCAGTCCAAGCCGGGAACCATGCCCAGACTTGATCATGGGAGGAAAACAGCTCCTGGTCTGTATCCTTGCCCTCCTCCGCAATAGCAGATCCTCTCGATCAGCGGCAATATATGAAGCGGGTACGAGTTTCACTAACACGCATGAACCCTTAGCATTACGGGGAATCGCCTTGTAAGCTGCAGAGCCACACAAAAAGGGACCTGTCAGCTCTGCGCATGATGAAATTTTATGATGGTCATGGGCGCTGAGTAGGAGCATGATGGATTGGGGGATTGTTCACTTGGCCTGTACATCACAGCATTCCTTCCAGCAGATGTAGTCTGGCCTATTAGTATCATTGAATAGCTTAAGAGTTTCATTTGTCAGGTTGACTGTTATACCTGTCTCAGAGGTAGTGGCCCCTATGAATTTACTCTCTGTGCCAAACTTAAGGTTGAAGCACATCTGGGGACTGCCTAACTTTCCTGATAGCCATATAGGTTTTTCCAACAATAAGCAGGAATCAGAGCTAACATTAAAACTATAGCTGATGTTCCCTTCCAGGAATGTGTCGTTAAACTCTATAGACAAATGTCTTCTAGTGGTTTTGGCAAGCTTCTCGTACTTTTTCATGCCAATATGGACATCATACAGTGGCGGAAATAATTATTTGACCCCTCACTGATTTTGTAAGTTTGTCCAATGACAAAGAAATGAAAAGTCTCAGAACAGTATCATTTCAATGGTAGGTTTATTGTAACAGTGGCAGATAGCACATCAAAAGGAAAATCGAAAAAATAACTTTAAATAAAAGATAGCAACTGATTTGCATTTCATTGAGTGAAATAAGTATTTGAACCCCTACCAACCATTAAGAGTTCTGGCTCCCACAGAGTGGTTAGACACTTCTACTCAATTAGTCACCCTCATTAAGGACACCTGTCTTAACTAGTCACCTGTATAAAAGACACCTGTCCACAGAATCAATCAATCAAGCAGACTCCAAACTCTCCAACATGGGAAAGACCAAAGAGCTGTCCAAGGATGTCAGAGACAAAATTGTAGACCTGCACAAGGCTGTAATGGGCTACAAAACCATTAGCAAGAAGCTGGGAGAGAAGGTGACAACTGTTGGTGCGATTGTTCGAAAATGGAAGGAGCACAAAATGACCATCAATCGACCTCGCTCTGGGGCTCCACGCAAGATCTCACCTCGTGGGGTGTCAATGGTTCTGAGAAAGGTGAAAAAGCATCCTAGAACTACACGGGAGGAGTTAGTTAATGACCTCAAATTAGCAGGGACCACAGTCACCAAGAAAACCATTGGAAACACATTACACCGCAATGGATTAAAATCCTGCAGGGCTCGCAAGGTCCCCCTGCTCAGGAAGGCACATGTGCAGGCCCGTCTGAAGTTTGCCAATGAACACCTGAATGATTCAGAGAGTGACTGGGAGAAGGTGCTGTGGTCTGATGAGACCAAAATAGAGCTCTTTGGCATTAACTCAACTCGCTGTGTTTGGAGGAAGAAAAATGCTGCCTATGACCCCCAAAACACCGTCCCCACCGTCAAGCATGGGGGTGGAAACATTTTGCTTTGGGGGTGTTTTTCTGCTAAGGGCACAGGACAACTTATTCGCATAAACGGGAAAATGGACGGAGCCATGTATCGTGAAATCCTGAGCGACAACCTCCTTCCCTCTGCCAGGAAACTGAAAATGGGTCGTGGATGGGTGTTCCAGCACGACAATGACCCAAAACATACAGCAAAAGCAACAAAGGAGTGGCTCAAGAAGAAGCACATTAAGGTCATGGAGTGGCCTAGTCAGTCTCCGGACCTTAATCCAATCGAAAACCTATGGAGGGAGCTCAAGCTCAGAGTTGCACAGAGACAGCCTCGAAACCTTAGGGATTTAGAGATGATCTGCAAAGAGGAGTGGACCAACATTCCTCCTAAAATGTGCGCAAACTTGGTCATCAATTACAAGAAACGTTTGACCTCTGTGCTTGCAAACAAGGGTTTTTCCACCAAGTATTAAGTCTTTTTTGGTTAAAGGGTTCAAATACTTATTTCACTCAATGAAATGCAAATCAGTTGCTATCTTTTATTTAAAGTTATTTTTTCGATTTTCCTTTTGATGTGCTATCTGCCACTGTTACAATAAACCTACCATTGAAATGATACTGTTCTGAGACTTTTCATTTCTTTGTCATTGGACAAACTTACAAAATCAGTGAGGGGTCAAATAATTATTTCCGCCACTGTATATGGCATTAACTGCCACCATAGCCAGGGTGTAGTGGCTAGAAGGTTGTTTCGAGCATAACCAGCAATTGGTCCTATTCGCTACCTTAGCTAATTGGAGGTGCATTTCAAACAATAGATTAGGATGCTTATAATTATTACCATTGATAAAATACACAAAGCTAAGAAAGATAGTAAAAATGATACACCTCATTCTGGCCTATGGTTCAGCAGCTTGTGGACCCAGTTGTCTCCTCCTTCGAGCTTCAGTGAGGTTGGCATCGTCAGCTGTATCTGGAATGGTCCAAGATATCTCGGTTCTAGTCCCATCCTCTGATGTTTCTTGTAGACAACCTAATCACCTGGTTGGGTAGAATGAACACCGGTTATTGAGTCGGGGTCCGGGATAGACTCTCAGACCTGGTGGTGGACCTTTTAAAGCTCCCTTTACAGAAACTGCACATACCCTGTCAGCTGAGAATGTAGAGATGACAGCTGTTGGGGGTAGTATAATCCTGTCTTAGGAGGGCTTCCAAACAAGACCTCATAGGGTGATAACTCATCAGGTTTCCTGGGGGCACTCCTGATGGAATAAAGAGCAATACAGAGACATTCAGGCCATGGTTTCAAAGTGTCAGCCATAATTTGTGAAATCCGGTTCTTAATGATCCCATTAAGACGCTCAACCTTACCGCTGCTCTGAGGATGATACGGAGTGTGTAAACCCTGGTTGATGTGGAGAGCTTTACATACCTCTGCAAAGATCTGCCCGGTGAAGAGAGAGCCGCAAGTCGACTCGATAGTCTCAGGCAGGCCCCAACGGCACACAATCTCGGACAGGATCTTTTTTGCGGTGGTTGTGGCATTGGTGCATTTGACGGACACACTTCAGGCTAACCAGAGAACATGTCTACACGGACCAGGATGTGCTCATACGGCCCAGTCCATGTTAACATAATGTAGTCTATCTGGATTTGCTGGAAAGGATAATCTGGTGGCTTTACAGTCCTACCGGTGTTGTGTGCAGAGCACACACCAGGCAAGATGCTGCAAACCTGGTGGCCACAGTGCAGAACCCAGGTGCAATATAATGCTCCTCCACCTGTGCACACATAGCCACTTTTGACAGGTTCCCAGGGTAATGGGATGAGTGGGCCATCTTTGAAAAAAGTGACTTTGACAGGCACCATTTGCCGTCAATGCCTAAATATCATCGTGTCCCAGGATGGCCCCCAATGCCGTCCATCTCCTCTTTTCCTGCATCTCTGCCTGAGACTGCAGTTTTTTAAACTCCTCTAACTGTACATCAGAATGGATTGCAAGCATTAGGGTCCCACCCCCTGGATCCAAAGCACCCTCCTTAGCAGCCCGATCTGCCAAGGCATTCCCAGTAGCCTCCATGGTCGTCTCCGTAGTATGGGCCTTAACCTTCAAAATGGCCATTTTGTGTGGCAGGTTAAAGGCAATGAACAACCTATCAATCAGTTCTGCGTGCTTTACTGGCTTACCTGAACTGGTCAGAAACCCTCTTGCCTTCCAGATAGGCCCAAAGTCATAAGCTATCCCAAAAGCATATCTCGAATCCGTATAGACATTATTCCTCCGGCCTCGATGGAGCTCGTATGCCCTTGCCTACACCTACAGCTCTGCCTCCTGTGCTGACATGTGTGAGCTCAAAGAGCCTTTTTCCACCACTTCGCTAACCATTGTCACCGCATACCCGGTGTGTCTCTTATCCTCTGGGGTGTAATACATGGAACCATCGTCGAAAATATTTTTGGCGTGTGGGATTGGTGTCTCCTTCACCGGACTGATAGCTGCTGACTCGAGTTCCACCAGAGAAAGGCAGTCGTTATGTTCTTCGACGTGGTCACCTGCTTCAAAATTTGAGAAAAGATTTGAGCCGGTCGTTAGCACCACTATCCCTTCCCTTCTCTTCGTCCTTGGTAACAGGAAGAAGAGAAGACAGATTCAAAATGGTGCACCGTCTAATCGTCAAGTTGGTAGGAGTCAAGAGGGCTACCGCGTACTTGGTCAATCTGGCTGCGGAGAGTTGTTTAGTTTGGACTTGGTTCAGGATCTCTTGCACTGAATGGGGAGTATAGAGTGTGAGAGGGGAGTCCAGAACTATGTCGCCAACTTTCTGTTCTAGTACAGCGCAGGTGGCCACAGCCCTTAGACAACCTGGTGACCCTTGGATAACTGGGTCTAAGGCAGTTGACAGGTACATGATGGGTCGGTATCTGGACCCATGTAGTTGGGTCAGTACTTCTGTCACGTGGCCCTTGCTTTCGTAGCAAAAAAGGTAAAAGGGTAGGTCATAGTTGATCAGACCTAAGGCCGGTGTTTTAGAGAGTTCTTGGGTCAGATCCTGGAGGATCGACCAGTCGTTGTCTGAAATTTGGGACAGTATTTTAGATGTCAGCTTGTAGAGGGGATCCAGTTTAGAAGGGATGTTTGGTATCCAGTCCCTGCAGTAGTTGACCAGTCTGAGGACAGCCCTCAGTTGCCGGTGGTTTTTTGGTCTCCGCAGGTCTTTCAGAGTCTGGACTCTCTGGGTGGTCAGGTGTCGGGTTCCTTGAGAGATACAGTGCCCCAAAAATATAACTTTCTCCCTGCAAAACTGTTGTTTTTCTTTACTCGCCTTGCTTCCTGTTGCCGCCAGGTAGTTGAGCAGTGACACAGTATGTTGATAACAATCCTCTGAAGTGGGACAGCAAATTAGCAAGTCGTCCACATACTGTAGCAACGTCACCTCTGGATTCATCGGGGTCCACTGATCCAAAACGATTTTTAATTTGCAGCTATATTCATAGGGACTGGTCACTAACCCCTGAGAGAGACGTGTCCAAGTAAGTTGTTGACCCTGGAATGAAAAGGCAAAAAGGTATTGGCACTGGGGATCCAGTGGTACCAAAAAAAAGCATTTGTTAGATCAATGGTGGTATTGAGGCCAGTAGAGTGTGTGGGTTGGGCACCATGGGAGCGTTGCTGATGATGATCTTGTTTACAGCTCTCAGGTCATTTACTAGTCAGTATGTCGTTTACTGGCCTTTGGCTGTCTTTTTGGCCACTGGGAAAAGCAGGGTGTTACAGGGTGATTTCATTGGTGCAAGGACCCCTATCTGTAGATAATGGTCTACCTGGATTTTCAGACTGTCAATTTGGGCCACGCTCAAGGGGTATTTTGGAAGTCGGGGCAAAATACTCCCTGATTCAACAACATAAAGCTGCCTCGGCGGTGTATAAACATAAGGGGGAGTATATATTAGAACTAAGTGGAACGCAGTTACATTTCCGGTATTGGAACTTCTGGTCCTTGGAGCGCACGGAGGTGATCGAACTTCCGATCTGTGGAACGCATTTGCGTTCCACAACGGCGTTCCAAAACTTACAGGGTGCTTTGGAGATCCCAATTATGAAAAATCGAAGCATGTAGTGGTGGAGTGTGAATGGAAATTAGTGTTTGGGGCCCTCTATTATGCTATGGGAATAAGAGGGAAGTTTTTTTTAGGATTTTATTCTGAAAGTATCACAGGAGGAAGTGGGGGGAAGTGACTAATTGGGAGGAGAAGATATATAAGGTGCTAATATTGAAGTTAGCATTGAGACACCTGACATCTCAGAAGCCTGCATCTTTGCTCAAGTCTCCAAGTGGCTCCTGATTGATGGACACCAATGTGAAAATCTTTATCGTGAGATTCTAGCTAAGTATATATAATCCAATATACATCCCCTGACGATCTGGTCTCTAAATCACGGACTGGGGAAATGCTGCGTCGGGATACATTTATTTGTCATATATCTACCAATATTTACTGGTGGGATCCATCTTTTTGTCATATATCTACCAATATTTACTGGTGTTTTAGTGGTACACTAAAACTATATACTCAGCGGGCCATTTAACCATGTTTGTCTTATATCCCATTAGACTCTAGGGTTTAACAGGGTTTTATAGACAAGGCACAAGGACAGGGAACCCCTACCATTAAGGGGTGTCCCTGGGCAGAAGCTTAGGGAAGGGACATATAGGGAGAATATAAGAATTTAGGTGACTATATCTTTTTATCCTGGCCCCCCATTTGCATCTTGGAAGAATAACCTACAGAGCCTTCTGTCTATATCCCGAGGTACCTGCCTATGGAGACCCTCTTTGCAAATTTCAAGCAACTACCATGCTGGGTTATATCAACAAACCGTGAGTAATCTCATATAAACAAATGTGTATATGGTTCTGAGACAATGAGTGTGCCATATGTATCTGTATATTTGATCCACGGGGTCTGTGCTTGATCAGAGCTTAATTTTAAAGAAAAGTAATAAAAGTTATATTTTATATTAGTGGGAAGGTGTTAAAAGTTGGTTCCAAAACACTCCCTGGCCTAATGTTGACTGTAGTCGGTGGCAACATTGTATTTGTCAACTGCCCAGATTTTGGGATCAATCTCTGCCAATACATCCAACTCCAGAAAACATGTTGGCTCAGTAGGATAAAGCTATCATGGTACACAATCTTTCTTCAGTGCACTACTCACCACAACACCCATTGGAGTGTACTGAATGACCGCCTGAATTTTTGATAATATGTCTGTCCACAGCAAGTTGATGGGAACGTAATCCGAGACTATTACTGACTGGATAGCTTTCGTGTGCTGACCCAATCTGCAATGGAGTGGTTTGGTGGTCTGTAATGACAACGTCTGACCTGTGAGACCTACTGTTGGCGTGCTCTCCCCAGAGAGGGAAAACTTGCCTCAAAGATACTGAGATCTCAAAACAGTTCTGGCTGCACCGGTGTCAATGAGGCAAGGGAGAGGGTGTTTTAGTTCCTCGAGAGAAAAGTTATGTGCTGACACCAATTTGCCGATGCCCTATGATGACTCACAGGCATGACCTACCATTCCTATGACAGGCTTGGAAGGGTTGTCTGGGATAAACTGCCATCTGCCTCCTGGTTTATCGACAAGCTTCGGGCAGTGCTTTTGGATGTGGCCCTCTCGACCACAGTTATGGCACTTGTAGTTACTAAACCTTTGCTTCCGAGCATCCCTTCTCTTCTATTCTCTCTCAGGGTCCTGTGATACAAGGACCTTAGCCGCCTTATCCTGCTTTCTTTTATCAATCTCTCTCTCTATAGCGGAGAGAGTGGACAAAATTGCAGACATGGACATATCACTGTATTCGGGTCTGGCTAGGAGTAACCAGTCCCAAAACTTGGTATTGATGCCCTCCAAGAATTTGGCCCTGAGCAAGAGATGGGTGGGAGTGACCTTCGTGCCATCGTGTGGTACATCAGGATCGACCTCGAGGTCCGCGTCCAGTGCAGCCTGTTTCAGGCGCTGCCAGAAACAAGCACACTCTTCATCTGGGTTTTGATTTAACTTCATCATATCTAAGGTTGAATTAGCACCATATAGTTCTGGAGGTGTGGATTTAAGAGCTATACAAAACTCCTTACCTCCTGAGGTGGCCCGCTCGTGGGTGGTGATGTCACAACCTGCTATAATGACACTGGCTACCTCCGGGCCCACCTAGGCCTACAGAATCTCCCACTCATGCCATAACTAAACTGGTTCTGGCAGAACATAGTCCGGTAACTCAGCCAGGATTGATTTCTGCAGGGGTTAAAGGGACATGCCACATTACCCTCTCCTTTTATACACGCTCACCTTGTGCGTTGGGTGGTCCTTCATACTGCTGTACCCATACTGGATAGGCTTTAGACTGAGGGTTATGCAAACAGTCGGGTGCACATCTGGGAGATTGAGGCTTCATGTGAGGACTAAGATATAACACCTCACTCACAGGCCCATCCAATCTGAGGTCCCCCAAGGTTGGGATACAGTTTGGGAGTTGTGGTCGTTTGGGAGGCTTTGAGTTCATTGATGCAGTCCACTCAATTTTTCAATCTGGTGTCGATCCCTCTAGACTCACAGGTTGTTTGTAGGTTATAGGTTAGAAACAGAGGGAGGAGATTTAGAAGGAGTGGGTGCCGGAGATGATTGAGGGACAGGAAAGAGGGGTTGAGAAATGGTTTGGGAAGGGCTGGCAGTGTCAGAAGCGACCCTGTCAGCAGTGGAGGTGGAAGTGACAGTTGGGGACTTACTTAACTCGGGTACTGGTTGTGTTTCAGTAGGCCCGGGTTTAGTGGATCCAGTAAAAAAAATTTACTTCAAAGATGTCCGAAATTTGATAAAAACACAAAAATAAAGAAAAACAGATAAGTAAAAATCCCCAAAATTTGTAAAAATCTAAATTAAAAGGAATTCGCTGCATTAAAATGACTAAAAAGTAAAAAAAAAGGTTGTAGGAAGTGAGCCCACACCGCTATTCCCACCCCCTGAATTCAAACAAAGCCTTGCTTTCTGCGCTGGGTCACATGAGCGACAAAACAACAACAGTTCCACATGGGCTGCCCTAAAATGGGGGCTGCTCACTTAACCAGATACTAGCAAAGAACCAAAAATAGGGGAAATAAATGGTTAAAAACTGTGAAATTCAATTTAAAATTGATTTTTATCCTGTTTTTCAATTCAGATCGGGTGGATGGTTTTCCCAACTCTGAATTGATCCTACCAGGCTAGCCGAACAATGTGACAAAAATGACTCTCCCCCACGCTTCCAGCCATTCAAAGGGAAGGATTTTACAAACACATGGACAAAACAATGTGACAAAAATGGCTCCCCTTCCCCCACGCTTCCAGCCACTCAAACAAAGAGAAGGATTTTACTGACACATGGACAAACAAAGACCCTTTATACTTACCCCAGAAGCAACTTTTTAACCCTCTAAACCAATATATGGATCCCCAACCAATGCCTCCAGATCCTACCCAATTAATACAATTAATTTCTCCTCCTTATATCTAAAATTGTAAGAGCAAGAAGTAGGCTCTTTAGTGAGCGTCGCTAACAATAGGAGCTAACACAGATAAATAATAGCAGTTATTAGTACCACAAAGATTTTAAAAAAGTTGAAATATAGTTTGCACTTACTCAAACTTTGCCGGCTTTATTTGTAAAACCAATATCTCGCTGGTTTTCTCCCCCCTTTAGCTGCTATTGTTACGACGTACTGTCCTTATAGCTCGCCATCTGTAATATTATTGGGCGACCATGTGCCATGGAGGGCCGGGTTAACCCAATAAAAGGTCTAAGGCAGAAGCAGAATTTCTTGGAAACTAAGAAGACTGGACGCGAGTCTTCTTTCATCGGTGCTGGTCTTCTTATATCTAAAAGAGCTAATAGTACTTCACAGAGGTCAAGATTCGACGGTACCACGAATATCGGACCAGACCTTGCCATCATTCTTTCACCATGTCATACTTGTGGGATGCCGATGGGCCACTATGACAGCAGGAGGCATAACAACTGTTGGGGTCAAATAAGCTAAATGTCAGTGCAATACTGACAGTAACAATACACTGTAAAACTGTCACCGCCAGTTCTGTGAGAAGGTCTGGCAGACGTTCTTCTCTACCTCTTGCATGACGTTCTTTGTTTTGGTTTCACTTTGTCATCTCCTTTCCTTCTCCCAGGTGTCACCTATTTAGACTAATTGTCTCCCTTTATATTCCCTCCCATACTGCCTCACTTTGCGGTTTATACTACTTCCTGGATGAGGTGGTTACTGCTGGAGGCTGCTGTTTCTTCAGATAAGTCTTTTTCCTTTATTTGTGTTTCCTTGCTGGCTTGATTCTAGGTGACCCTGACTCCGTCCGTATTAAGTGCAGGGAGCCGTTGGTCGTGTCCCCTCATTATTATAGGGTTTTCAGGTGTCACACAGTATTAGGTACGTGGGCATGCAATCGTCTACCATAGAGACCCTTGCATGGGCATAGCAGTCAGGGAGAGCTCTAGAGGTTTTATAGGGCTCACCCATATGCTCCTTAGTTTGGGATCAAGCCAGTCAGATGTTTATTTATAAGTTCCAGCTTTCTGCAACATCATCTGTGACAAAAACAGAAGCATTGCATTGTATTAAACCAGCGAATAGTCTATTAGAAGTTCAAACCTCATCAGGGAAGGGGGGGGGGGGTTGACTAAAGAATGTAATACTATTTTTAAATTAGTTAAATTAATTAGTTAAAAAACACACAAAAACATTACAATAAAATATTTTTATGGAAAGAAGTAGAAAAAAATAGACATAACAGATATCTGCAATTTATTAAGGCCAATTAGGCCAATAAGTCCCTTCCAAAGGTGAATGCTGTAAAACTAGAAAAAAACATGTCAGAATAAAAATATAAAAAAAAGTGGTCAAAAAATTGTATATACATCAAAATGGTACCAATGAAAACATCAGCTCATCCTGAAAATAGCAGGCCCTGGCTCCCCTGATGGAAAATGAAATCGATAAGGTACTGAGACTATGGAAACAAAATAACACATTTTTTTTTTTTTTTTATAAAAATAGTAAAACACAAAGAAAAATCCTGACACATATTTGGTATCACTGTTATAACACTGGCCTGCAGAATAAAATGAACAAGTTATTTATGCTTTAAGTTAGCAGTGCAAAATTTAAATTGCTCTGTTTACAGGTCTGTATAGCACGTCGCTGCCTGTCCTCGCTCTGCTCACAGGTATGTATAGCACATCACTGCCTATCCTCGCTCCACTCACAGGTCTATATAGCATATCCCTGCCTGTCCTCGCTCCGCTCACAGGTCTGTATAACATATCCCTGCCTGTCCTCGCTCCGCTCACAGGTCTGTATAGCACATCGCTGCTTGTTCTCATTCCGCTAACAGGTCTGTATAGCACATAGCTACCTGTCCTCACTCCGATTACATGTCTGTATAGCACGTTGCTGCCTGTCCTCACACCACTCACAGCTCTGTATAGCATGTTGCTGCCTGTCCTCACACCACTCACAGGTGTACATAGTAGATCGCAGCCTTTCCTTGTGCAATGAGCCGGACCGTTGGTACGGTTACACGGACGACAAATTATGCAGTGGGTCAGGATATGGGTTTAATAATCTATAGTTTGTTTGTGGCGCCAATTGCAGCGCGCACAGGGTACTAACACAGGGTTCTTTAAGGTGTTGTAACTCACATACCAGGTTAGGAATGCCAGAGTGGTGTAATGTCTCTGTATGGTAGTGGTAATGGTGTCAACAGTGTCTCCTACCTGGGTACGGCTGGACTCCTGGATCCTGGCTCACTTGCAATTAAATGAGTGTGGTGCTAGTAGGAGTAATAGAGGAATTTTCAGCAGTAATTGAGATCCAGACCTTGGATAAAGTTCAAACTTGTCTTTACTGGTTCTAGCTTTCATCCAAGCAAGATACAGCATTAGTCTTTGGTCCCAGCAGGTATTGGCAATGTATGGCAGGAATATATCTTCTGTCCTATCATGTACCTGGAGCTTGCAGTAAAGGACGTCTGCTTGTTAGCTCTAAACTGTGGCAGGAATTTGGCTTCTGCACTTTCTATCTTCTGCTGTCTGGGGACTGACTAGCTGTGGAGGAATATGGCTTCTCCTGGGTCTCTGGTCTCTACTCACAGTTATCTTCACAGGGTATGGTTTCTTCCTGGAGCTGAAGTTGTCTGCAACTTTCTGCTTGGTTTCGTCCAGCTGAGCTGCAAAGCTCAGACTGGGAATTTCAAATCTCAGGACGAAACAAGACAGCAAGGTCTTCCCCAATGCAGGGAGAGCTAGAACTGGATCTAACTGTTTTTTGTCCTCCCTTGCTGCAGGATGTGGGAAACTCCACTTCCCTTAAGCAGGGGGGCAGAACAGAACAGGATCGTTCCACTCTGAACGGCCATAACATTAAAACTATCCCTACCAATGATGCTGCCACCTGCTGGTAGACCTGAAACATTGCAAGGAAAAGATTACATTTAAAATGGTTTTATATGCACAGTTGTGAAGACATGAGCAAAATCACATCAAATGACAATATTAATGCTCTTAGCAGGTTGTAGCGGGGTAAAATCGTTTAGTAACACAACTCTGGGGTGTTACACTTGCCCTGCTTACAGGTCTGTATAGCACATCGCTGCCTGTCCTCGCCCCCATCTCTGCTGTGTGCTGTGTAGGCGTGAATTACACCAACTCGCAGTTCCTGCCATAAAGTTAAAATTTTACAAGACAGTGAAAATGCTTTTTAAATGATGGTAATATAAGTTTACGTAAGTCTAATATGAATACCATCAAGCGTTGTTAATAAAGTGACTAACACCCTGAGAATCGAGAATGACGAGCGACTCTGACAACTGTTTGATATTTTATTAAAACGGGCGATAAAATATCTTTTTTGTTGTTAGACAAGGACAGATGGTTCCGGCTGATCATCACAGAGGAGCGGGTGCAGACAGTCTTATGATGACCTTGCCTAATATCACATTTGTCACATTTCATATGATTATAAAGCCATTGCAGCATGTAAAAGGTAAGGATAAAGCAAATGTAATTCAAATTAGACAATTAGTTTCAGATTGCAGCTAATTGCAGCAAATATGGCTCCTGGCACCCTTGTGCACACAGCTGAATTGGCCAGTAGATGTCTTTTTTCTGGTCACACATTTACATACATCCCAACTTGTGAAAATCGCAAAGAGTGACAATATATAATGGCACGCATAGCGCCTAATTTTAGGATACTCCTCTCACTCCGGCCAAAGCATAATTACTGAAACCTTCAGAACGGCAGCAGCTGGGGATCGGTTATGTGAGTGTAAGTTCCTTTATTTTTTTACAGCACGTGGAGCCCCAGGGAAAATTTATTTTCTTGCACTTCAATATCCAGTTAAATATTAGCACGTAAATAATCGGAATATGGATATTTTAAGGTAAAATTGCAACAAATAATAAAAATATTGTCTAATATCTAAGTAGAAACCATACCGATAGTTTAGTAAGGAGCAATTTAGTAAATGTATTAATGCACATTTAAGCATAAATTCCACAGGTCAAAAAAAGGGACATTTAAGGATCAAAGAGGGACAGAGGGACTTGAGTCAAAAAAAGGGACTGTCCCTCCAAAATAGGGACACTTGGGAGGCATGCATTTATAGTATACTGTATAATATTACATGTCCCCCATTTAGACAATTAGCTGACCACCTAATGTATGGAAAGCTACTAGCTTACAGAGTGGTTTTCCATTCTAGCTCATACAAGGGGTCCTGATGCCATAGTGGGACACGTGAACTGGGATTTTCATTCATTTTTTCCACCATATTATTTTTGAACTTATTTATAGGATATATTATAAATCCTACTCACCTGTCCCCTGAATGGGCAAGTTTTAGATCATGCATGGCCATAATCTCCAAACTAAGGCTACATGCACACGGCAGTGTTTTTTTACGGCCTCCGTTCCGATCCTTGCCAGACAATAACCTGGAGAGTTTTTGGGCAAGTGCTCCTTCCATAATGGCACGGTGGAATGTGGAGAAACTCATTGCTCTGGGACACAAGGACCAATATCTACCATGACAAGGTGAAAAAAGATGCGTCATGGGAGAAAGTCACCCGAAGAGGCGAATGGGACCGAGCAGACAAAAAAGGTTGTGCCAATTTAGGTTAGTGGAAGCTATGTGGTTTTGTGTCCCTTGCCTTCTTTTCCTGCCCTGTGTTCTTCCTGCTTTCATGTGCAATAGTCTCATGTGGCAATATAAGGGTCAGTTTTGTGCACATACTTCTGTTTATCCCTGGGCCTGATAGTATTTCCTTCTGTGTATAGAAAGGTGTTAAGACAGACATGTTAAATGCAAGTCTGGACATTAGCGACAGCACACAGTGCTGATCTAGACACAGCGTGCGGCTGTTAGTAGTTTGTGACACATGTGGACCTGTTAGAATTCATAAGGAGACATATGTTCCCTTTCCAAACAGATTATTATATTGGAAAAAGGCCTATTCACAATATTAACCTTTATCAGCCATGTGGTACACATTAGTATCCCTTGGGCCATACTGTCCAACATAGCCCTTGTGTGTATTTTCATATGCATTGAATGTTCCTGTACGTTTTCAAACGCTGCTGTTCGCCACACCTGTTCAGACTTTCAGCAAATGACAATGTTTTTCTGCTGTGGCGTTTGGCCTGTTCAGGTGACAGTGTATGTGCCAATGCCTATACACAGACATAACTCACACTGGGACATGCCTGGAACATGTAGTGCCATTGAGCGGCATATGGATATCTTTGACTGATATATAGGCTGCATGCAGCCTCTTATTGATTTTGCCCCTATAGTACTATGTCCTTTTTCTTAGCTTCTTTTGATCATGTATGTTAAGTTTTCCCAGTTTGGCCTCATCATTTGATGTTATGTGAAATGTTTGTTAGATTTTTGGGCAAAAATCAACTTATTCAATGTTTTTATTATGGATGTTTTCACAGTCAAACAAACAAAAACGCGCTGGACCAGTTGTTGCGATTAATACCGGCGGGAACTGAAAAGGGCCCTATTTGTACACGAAACAATTGTGTTTCCTTACACCAGTCATGGAATTAAGGGCGTAAGTGTTGTTACTACTATTGCACACACATGTTTGACAAACTGTTGGTCATGTCCACTATTTGTATATTTCAGGGATGGCCAACTTGTGGCCCTACAGATGTTGGGAAACTACAACTACCAGCATGACTGCACTGGCTACAGCTATCGGTCTACAGGAGGTCGTTGTGGTAGTTGTAGTTTTCCAACAGCTGGAGGTACGCCGTTTGACCATCTCTGGTCTCTTTAATTCTTTGATTGGTTCTAACTAGAATGCCTAGTTTTTGGGTGTTGGATTTTTTTTGGGCTCATAACCCACTTGTTTAATAATATAGTATATCATTTTGGGAAAAAGTATTGCAAGCAATGTTATAGGGCCTATCCCTTTATATACACAAATAGAATTACCTGTTTGTTTTCTTGGATTTTTTTTCTTTGGACCATTGATAGTAAAATAATATGTTATACTTAATTTGGTGTTGTTGTTGCTTGACAATAAAGTAAACTAGTAATTGACACACACATGGGAACATAAAAGATAGACACACACAATCAATAATGCATTCTTACTTTAATGATTGCAATACTTCATACCGGAAAAATTTGAAACATGAGATATTTGAAGGTTATTGGCCCTAAAAAGCTAATGGATTTCATGATTTATGAGTGAGTACACTTTGAAAAGCTTGATGAGACAATTTACTCTGAATGTATTTAGCTTTTAATGGCCAAAAACCTCTGCCCACAAACCCACGTCAAGGGTCCTCATGATCTTGTGAGTCCCTACACTCAACTACAACATACAATCAAGAAACTATCTAGAAAAGAAAAAAAGAAACTAACAAGCCTTGAAGATTTTAAACCCCACCACGAATAGCATCTAACTGCCATGGCACCGCCCCCTCAGGGCAGCTGAAAAAGTCTGCCTGTCCCGAACTGTAATGCCTGCAGTACCAGGTCGTCTATGCAGAGTGAGATCCAAACCCACACCAGATGATGTGGGATATTGGTTCTGGTCAACAGCAGAGAAAGGATTCTGCATCCTGGTGAAGTTGTGTAAAATAATACAAGCTTGAATCACCAGGGTAGCATTCTCCGGATCCATCTGTATGGATCCCAGAATGAAGAGAAAAACGGACCTGACATCCAAACCGCATCTGGGGAAGGGCCGCATAACATGGGGAGTCAATGTAAACCCTTCATCAGCCACGATGACAAATGGAGCAGGCGAACCTGCATATCCGGGCAGTCTTCTGGGCGAGGGCAGGGAAAACTGGGTGAACGGCTTCATGTCAACCAATCTAAAAGCACTAAAGATGCAAGCATCTAAAGTGCTTCCATAGGCACCAATATCAACCATTATAAACCGGTAGTTATTATCAGCCAAAGCCGAAAAATATTGTTTATAATTGAAGAATCGGCTGCCAGAGTGAGGCGGCTTCTTAACACGAATGTGCTTGCCATCCAGTGCCCCAATGCAGTTAGGAAACTGCGCTCATTCATCGAAGCCATCAGCGATCCGAAGCCAATCCTCCACCTTGGGCTGTGGCATCACCGTCTCTCGGAGTTGAGTCCAGATGACATGACAAGTGTGACGGACAATCCGAGAAATCGTTGAGGTTCCCAAAAGAAACTCAAAATGCAGTGATGCAAATAAGTTCCCAGTTGCCAAGAATCTGTGTAAAAAAACAAACATAAAAAAATGCATACTTTAATAGAGATGTTAGTTGACCAAAAGACTAACCATTCAATGTCGCGTTTTTGAACACAGTTGCGGACAAAAATACTTTTCTAACACAGCTAAACACTACTACACAAATGTTGTTTCGGCCCGTACTCTGACAGGATTTTTATCAACTAGTGTGGTCAGGCCATTCTCATCCATAATGGAGGGCCAAGGCAGGATGATATGAACATTCAAGCCAAATGATGTTGGCGTGGCCCAACGATTTAAAAAATAAAAGGCATATAGATATTTGAATTACAATCTATTTGCCGAAAATATCACACACAGAAATAGGGGCCAAAGCAGAGTAAGTTCCGTTTACATTACCACAGGTGTAAAATCAGGCACTTAACTAACCTTGGAAATAATGAAAAACGCCCTAGCCATTACTGGTAGCAATAACATAACATACTGCTTACCTTAGCGTGATGATGAGCCTTTCCTCAGGAGAAATGCTGCGCCTCATATTGGTGTCCATGAAGGTAAGGACAGTACGTAGAGACGACAGCAAGCAATCAAAGGTAGACACTGACATCCAACAGAACGACCAGAACTTATCAGGATGCTCATGAAGATCAGTGTAGAGGGAATGGAAGTGGTCTTTCCTGTACCGTTCGGAAATAATAAGATGGACCCAAAATTGCCGCTTTCTACTTGGTTCGTCGTCCAGCCGAGGGGACTGCTGTCCACGTTGCCTAGTAAAAAGCCAGTACGCTATGGCCTCTTACTCAGAATCTTCTGCCATGGTCAAAACAAGACAAAAGCCACACGAATCCTATGAACTGAAAGCCAAGGAATCAAACCACACTCTGCAGCCGGGAAAGACTGCAGAAAATGGCCACCAAACACTGATGACCAGCATATATACCTGTATCTTGGGTGGTGATATTTAAATTTCAAGAATTAAAGTCTTCAGGTTTTTTTTTTGCGGTCCGCAAAAAAAACTCGGAAGACACACGGAAACACAACCTACAAAATCTGCGGACAAGCGGAACGGGAGTGGATGTAAAAAAATAACAGGAACACGGATCCGCTATTTGCGGACCGCAAAAAACAACTGTTGTGTGCATGTAGCCTAAATCAAATGAATGGGAGCAATAGAACTACAAAATGATGGCCTGCTCATTTCATTCCAGCCTGCTCTTCCCGTGATGTATGGGCCTGAAATCGGCCTGTTCTTAGAAAAGTGGATGTTCAGTGGTTAAAACGCCAGTGATCAATGTTTTATGATCTGTCCTTTCAACAGGTCATTAAACATTGTGGTGGGAAAACCCCTAAACGGTTGGGATGAAACTGAGAGATAGTCATGTTGAAGGTGTCCATACACTTTCATTAGCCGTTTCTCCTGACTCCCCCATACACATACACGTTCAGTTCAGTGGAGATGTAATGACCCAGAGTGCCATTACCACTCTGCACCCCGCTTCTGTGTTCTATGGGCTAACAGTGTCATCTTATGCATTTATTTCAGTTCACTACTATGTGCATTGCTATTTCTATGCTGTTAATGTTCATGTAATGTACCTGGTTCACCAGAAGGTGGCAGAAAGCATGGCAGACTACATTTGCAGAGAATGGAACCTTCTTTCCATTCTCTTCTCTCCCTCTAAGGTGGAGTTTAGTTAGTTAGAGGTCAGTGGAGAGTACCCCCTGCTTTGGGAAGGAAGCAGGTCCATGTCCCTGCTGGACATGTCCTGCCTAAGCCAGCTAGAGCACCTTCAGCTCTGCTGGACACAGAGGCCAAAGGCCGAAGCCTCTGAAGCCAGGGGGTATAGATTCCCTAGTATTATTCTAGAGACATACTACAGAGAGAAGTTGCAGCATAAAGAAAAAAGCAAAGTTATTCAGTAAGCTTGTCAGCACAGCAGAGCCAGAAAGCAACAGATGTAGCAGAGTTGAGTTTGTTTGCCTTCCACAGTTAATGCTAACACCTGCTGGGAACCAAGACAAAGCCTGAAACTGTTGGAGAAACGTTTAATCAAGTAAATCTGTTATTGAACTTCATCACAAGGTCTGGACTCAATTTATTTCTTCAAATCCCTTGATTATTCCCCCTATTTGCTCTGCTTCGGACGACAACGCCTGGGTTCCAGATTATCTAGGTAGGAGCACCGTGACATGTGCACCAACATTAGGGGACATTTAGGCCACCCTACACCACTCTGGCATTCCTAAACCTGGGTGCCATCGACTACATCACTAAAAGGGGCCCTGTGACCTTGTTGCTTCACTGCAACTGGCTTCACAAAAAAATATTTGCTTTAAGGGACCCATGGCTGTTCCTGTGCATGGCAGAGAGTGTAGGAGAAGGAGAAGTATGTTGTCAGACACCTCTTGTCTTATCTCCAGGTAGAAAAGAATGGACAGGGCAAAAAATCAAATTTACCCATTCCTTTTGTCGGGAGGAGGGTTGGAAGCTACACACACACACACT
Source organism: Bufo gargarizans (assembly GCF_014858855.1). Lineage (NCBI taxonomy): Eukaryota > Metazoa > Chordata > Amphibia > Anura > Bufonidae > Bufo > Bufo gargarizans. Next base: position 57,479,822 of record NC_058082.1, read on the forward strand.
TTAGATTGTCATCTGTTCCCACCAAAAAAGTTGTTTCGGCTTACAACACACTACAGTGCATGGGGGCCTTAAGACACAAAAAGTGCCGGATCACGCCTTTTGGCCAACCTGGTCCTAAATGGTGGCCTTTTATTGTAATATCAATGCAGAAACATTGTGCTATGTCTGAACATAGTAAAATCTTGTCTCTGTGCATGACCCTCAAAGTGTCTAAAGTTTTGTTCACAGTCTTTTTCGGAATAAAAGAAAAAAAAAGGCTACACGGGTTCCCAGGATTACAAAAAATGGCTGCTTTTTTCTAGAAATAGTTCCACACCTGTCTAAATGGCATGTCCGGTATTGGGGGGCCCCTCTGCCTTTTTTTATTACTGTTGGTTTACTTTGCCTGGTTAGCACAAGCTCACCACAAGTGTTTTGGCTGGAAGAGTGTCCCTGCACTGACCCCTACACTGATTTTCTGCTGGACCTGGAGCGGGGGAATTTGAGCTATAAAAGAGCAAGACAAGCAGGATCGGGTCTAGGTTGCAGTAGGAAACTAAAGATACCTCCATCCCTACTTTGCATCATCGTTGTGTGCTGTAACAAGGTACAAGGAATCTTGGATAATAGGTACGTTTCACCGAAGTTCCTAGCCTTGGTGGAGTAAGTGCCGGTTTTTATGTGTCAGCAGCAGTTGCTGTTTGACACCTTAATACTTAGTATGGCTGTATAGATGATCCGGGACAGCTCTTACTTGGATTAGTCAAAGTGCTGGGTGGGTGACTACTCCCCATGTTCCAGGCTGGGTTTTGCCAGGCCTTAAAAACCAGCCAGCACTGCCAGGTGGGGAGGATTACCTCAGTCTGACAGTGGAGCTCAGGAGGTCTGTGTGCTGTGATCTGAGGCTTGTGCCGTGCTGAAGGGCTGAGACCCATCTGTGAGAAACGGGCCCCCTATAAGCCTGCTATGGACTGCTGGAGGCAGAACTGCCAACAAGGGGATTTTTCCTATGTGGACTTTCCATTGTGTGTGAATTTAACACCAAGACTGCCAAGTAACGTTTTGTTTTTGCTTTATGTGTGAATAAACATGGAAGTTTGATTTAAAGGGCTTCTGTCACCCCACTAAAGTCATTTTTTTTTCTTTGGCTAGTTAAATTCCTTATACTGCGATATATGAAAATATAATGCTCTTACTTACTTTCCTTCAGCAGTTTCTTCTAAAAACAAACTTTTATAATATGTAAATGAGGTCTCTACCAGCAAGTAGGGCATCTACTTGCTGGTAGCCGCCGCAAAAAAACGCCCCTCGTCCTGTTGATTGACAGGGCCAGCCGCGATCTCCTCCTCCGGCCGGCCCTGTCAGCATTTCAAGTGAGCCTCCTCATCTCAGAGCGCCTGCGCCGAATGAACACCGGCGCGCGATTTTTGAAATGCTGACAGGGTCGACCGAAGGAGGAGATCACGGCTGGCCCTGTCAATCAACAGGACAAGGGGGCGGTTTTTGGCGGCGGCTACCAGCAAGTAGACGCCCTACTTGCTGGTAGAGACCTCATTTACATATTATAAAAGTTCGTTTTTAGAAGAAACTGCTGAAGGAAAGTAAGTAAGATCATTATATTTTCATATATCGCAGTATAAGGAATTTAACTAGCCCCCCCCAAAAAATGACTTTAGTGGGGTGACAGAAGCCCTTTAAGAACTGGTAATTTGCCTTTGTACTGCGTCCACACACCCTGTCTACCAGAGTGAATCCCCACAGTGCTTTACTAGAGGGAATGGTCACCTTGCTGTAAGGCTGGGTGGTAGGTTTACTTTAGTTCAGCTTTTATTGGTTATGTAGCTTAAGTCAAGAGGGCTGAGCTATGCTAATGGTTATATCATTATAAGCCCTTAATAAAGCACCATGGTCTATTTGTCCAAACTTATGTCTCTTTCTCCATTTATAGTTATTGTAATGTTATGTGACTGTTATCGGTCCTCATGTAGCTTGGCTCAATTGAAGTGCATGGTGCTAAGCTGCGGCACCACACACAACTTGTTGACAGGTGAGGCGCTGCTTCTGGAAGGAAGTAGCCATGTTTTTCTAATTTTGGGCAACCCCTTCAATCACACTAAGGGGACATTCACATGACCATATTTATGGGTCCGCAATTTTATGGAACAGATGCAGACCCATTCATTTCAATGGGGCTGCAAAAGTTACAGACAGCACACAGTGTGCTGTCTTCATTCGTACTTCCGTTCTGAGGCCCCAGAAAAAAGATAGAGCACGTCCTATTCTTGTCCACAATTGCAGACAAGAATAGGCATTTCTATCATAGGGCTGGCCATTTGCATTTCGCAAAGTGCGGATAGCACAAGGCTGGTATCCGTGTTTTGGCGAACCACAAAACACATACAGTCATGTGATTGTACCCTGAGTATCATTTATATACACTGTATCTATAGTTTTAAAATATGAATCACCATTAAGATACCCCCAATACCATATCGTACATCTGAGAGATAAACTAGGTTAGAACAAAGGTCAATCCTGTCATGTCTGGGGAATACAAGTAAATAGAGAAAAAAGGCAGACATGTTCATACCTAAGGCAACGCATTGAGAAACGGACCTCAGAAAAAACTCTTTGTGTCCTGAAGCGGTCTACCGAGCCTCCTTTCACAAACCCAATGAGGCACATGCCTGCTGAAGACAGAATAGGGACATGTGGCGATACTTGATTAAAGGATTACAAGAATCCCTCATAGTTCAAAGACAAATGAGCCACGCTAATTAGTGGGGGAAAAAAGCTGAGAAATAAAGCCAGTCTTGTAGCCGACAGGAAAATACGACTTGATTTAGCTTTCATTTTGTCTTCCGGACATGATAACGCACTGAAACTTTCGTACTATGAAAAATAAAATACTTGCAGACTGTTTAACCTGTGATTCATTATTCATTTCACAACTAATGTACTGATCTTAGTGAACAGAAAAGTGAAGTGAACATCTGCGTTCTGGATTCCGTTATGGCTTTCGGAATCCATAAGACTGAAGGACGGATCCGTTATGCTGCCCATAGACTTGTATTATGACGGAATGCAAAACGGAAGCCTTTAAAAGGCATTCCGTCTAAATAGAAGTCTTTGGGAATCATAATGGATCCGTCCCGTTTCTGTTATGCAGGACGGAGAAAAAAGTCCTGTCGATAGGACTTTGTTTTCCATCTTGCATAACATGAACCAGACGGATCCGTTATAATTCCCATAGACTTCTATTAAGACGGATCAAAATGGAATTCCTCTTAAAGGCTTCGGTTTTGACTTCCGTTTTATGGATTCCGCTATTTTCCGTTATAACCATGTTAAACGGAAAGCCATAACTGAATCCAGAACGCAGATGTGAACCCACCCTAATTACTGGTATTCTTTCCAGTGCAGGTGCACACCACACCTGTGCAAGCCATGAAAAAATCAAATAACAGAAACAAAAAGCCAGAGGAGCCTATTACAATACCTGTTGCTCGGCAGGACAAATACCGATCGATGATAAATGCGTTAATCGGTGCTCGTTTGGATTGGCCTATCACAATAGTCGATGCAAAGTATATGGGAGAAGAACAATTGTTACCATATTATCAGGAACATAATCAGGCACAATGCTCCTAATAACTGGCCCAAAAACAGGAAGCGTAATAGGCCTTAAAATGATGCCAGTAAATCCAGTTGATTAATCGTCATCTATGAGCTTGAGAAATAGAGGTGATGGTAGCATATTCCAAGTGTATCTACAGATAAGCACTGCTGTACATTTTTTGGTGAAATATATATTACTGTCATTTCACTTACTGATTCCTCAGTCAAAAACAGGGGTAAAACACAGCTGTAAACCAGCAAACCATTGCCAAATGGCATATGAGGTGCAAATGCAATGGGGTCTAATGTCCGGTATAAAAAACATTATTTCAATTATATAGAAAAGTCAAAAAGGGTGCAGCACTATACTATGGTTAAAGGGGTTATCCAAAGTCTAACACATGCCCCTCAGATGGATTATACTTACCTGCTCCCCGGCACCCGCTCCACTCCTGATCCCCGTGTAAGTCGTGTATCGGGGTGGGCTCCCCAGGATACAGCGAAGTTAGAAATGAGAAAAGCAACTGAAACACCAGTTTCGCCCAAACTGTATTTTTTTTTACTTAAACATGGTCATGAACGCAACCACAGATGCTGGTAACACACAAATACATGTATATACAACCAGCCAGGAGACCCTTTTGCTGCACAGCACAGCGCACTCCGATGGATGCAGGAGGAAAGTGTGGTAATTTACCTACTGGCGGGCATGACTAAACCACCATACCTTACCTGTTATTACCCTAAAAAACAAGAATAACTGTATGGGTGTGTGGTGCGGGCTAGCCTGCGGTGCAGCACAACAGCTTGCAAACTTACAAAGCTCTACCGAATTTCCCCTCCCATAAGTGGTCCTGTAGCACGTGTCTGAGTATTACCCTTAAGTTTGTGGGAAGTTTATCACTCAGCTCTTCAGTGTGAAATGTCACTTTAAGTTATGGAATCCTTGCATTAAACAATAGCAACACTTGTGGCCTGAAACAAACAGACACCCTAACTACACTGAACAAAAATATAAATGCAACACTTTCGGTTTTGCTCCCATTTTGCATGAGCTGAACTCAAAGATCTGAAACATTTTCTACATACACAAAAGACCCATTACTCTTAAATATTGTTTACAAATCTGTCTAAATCTGTGTTAGTGAGCACTTCTCCTTTGCCAAGACAATCCATCCCACCTCATAGGTGTGGCATATTAAGGGGCTGATTAGACAGCATGAATATTGCACAGGTGTGCCTTAGACTGCCCACAATAAAAGACCACTCTGAAATGTGCAGCTTGATCACATAGCACAATGCCACAGATGTCACAACATTTGAGGGAGCTTGCAATTGGCATGCTGACTGCAGGAATGTCTACCAGAGCTGTAGCCTGTGCAATGAATGTTCATTTCTCTACCATAAGCCATCTCCAAAGGCGTTTCAGAGAATTTGGCAGTACATCCAACTGGCCCCACAACCCAGGACCTCCACATCCAGCCACCTGGACAGCTGCAGCAAAAATCAGTTTGCATAACCAAAGAATTTCTGCACAAACTGTCAGAAACCATCTCAGCGCAGCTCATCTGCATGCTCGTCGTCCTCATCGGGGTCTGGACCTGACTGCAGTTCGTCGTCGTAACCGACTTGAGTGGGCAAATGCTCAAATTCGATGGTGTCTGGCATGTTGGAGAGGCACTCTGTTTACGGATGAGTCCCGGTTTTCACTGTTTAGGGCAGATGGCAGACAGCGTGTATGGCAACGTGTGGGTGTGCGGTTTGTTGCTGTCAACATTGTGGATCGAGTGGCCCATGGTGGCGGTCGGGTTATGGTATGGGCAGGCGTATGTTATGGACAATGAACACAGGTGCATTTTATTGATGGCATTTTGAATGCACAGAGATACCATGACAAGATCCTGAGGTCCCATATTGCACGGCCCCATATTGCAAGGATCTGTACACAATTCCTAGAAGCTGAAAACATCCCAGTTCTTGCATGGCCAGCATACTCACTGGACATGTCACCCATTGAGCATGTTTGGAATGCTCTGGATCGGCGTATACGACAGCGTGTTCCAGTTTCTGCCAATATTCTGCAACTTCGCACAACTGTTGAAGAGAAGTGGACCAACATTCCACAGGCCACAATCAACAACCTGATCAACTTTATGCAACGGAGATGTGTTGCACTGTGTGAAGCAAATGGTGGCCACACCAGATACTGACTGGTTTTCTGACCACCCCCCTAGTAAGGCAAAACTGTGCACATTTCTGAGTGGTCTTTTATTGTGGGCAGTCTAAGGCACACCTGTGCAATATTCATGCTGTCTAATCAGCACCTTTTTATGCCACACCTGTGAGGTGGGATGGATTATCTCGGCAAAAGAGAAGTGCTCACTAACACAGATTTAGACAGATTTGTAAACAATATTTGAGAGTAATGGGTCTTTTGTGTATGTAGAAAATGTTTCAGATCTTTGAGTTTAGCTCATGCAAAATGGGAGCAAAACCGAAAGTGTTGCGTTTATATTTTTATTTAGTGTAACTACAGGCTTGGTTTCAGTCTCTAGGTGCCAACACTGTGATGAGGTGCATGCACGATCTTACCGACCTGGGTCTGCTCTGCCTCCGCTGGTGACTCAGAACTAAACAAATGCCTCTTCAACAAGCATGTGGTGCCTCAGCTCTTATCAGCGTTCCTAGAAGCAATCCTTGTTCCTCTAGACAGAATCAGGGTCTTGGACACAATCAGCTTCACTTAGCTGCCGCTCTGGTCACTGAGGTGGGCTCTCACACCTGGATGCCATCGGATCCTTTGCTCACACAGTTCCTCAGTCTCAGCTCCTTCTAAGATGGCTGCTCTCTTTCTCTTCCTCTCCAGGCTCTGTGTAACCCCACCTCTCATGAATATCGACATATGGTATATGCAGTTCGCAGCAGTGTTTAGGAAACAGCGGCATCTTGTGGCCAAACAGCAGAATGTCAGTCCAGATCACTTAATTTAATCTACACAAACAGTGTTCAGACAAGGAGAGCTGTTTCCCATCTAACAGATGCTGGAGGTATTAGCAGTATATGTACCTATTGGCAGGCTCAAATAGACCGGCTGCACATTACCTGTTATTACCCTAGAGTCAGGAACAATTGTTGGGTGTGTAATGCGTGCTAGCCTGCGGTACAGCACAACAGCTTACAATCTTATTCCATGATATAATAATTCCCTCCCCCCCTCCAACAACTGGTTAAACAGCACGTGCTATAGCGTTTCTCCTTGAATTCGATGTGAAGCTTCTCAGCTGTCAGGTGTGAACTGACACTTTAAACGTGAAGTCCTTGTTAAGAGCAGTCAACACTACTTGTGGCCTGACACAAAAAGCAAACCTAACTAACTGACTACAGGCCTGGTCTCAGTCTCTAGGATCCTAGGCACCAAAACTGTATTAGATGCGTGCACGATTAGTCTAATTGACCCGGGTCTGCTTTGTGTAAGCTGGTGACTCTGAATAGAACAAGGGTTTCTCCAACCAGCGTGCGGTACTGCAGTGTCTGTGGCTTTACACTTCTGCTCTCATCTGAGTTCCTGGAAGCAGTTCCTCTTCCTCTGGACAACATCAGGGTAATGGACACGATCAGCTCCCTTTGGCGCAGCTCTGGTCCCTGGAGAATGCTCTCACACTTGGATGTCGAAGGATTCTCCTCACACAGCTCCTGGATGCCACTTCCAAGCTCAACCTAAGATGGCTGCTGCCTTCCTCTCCAGGCTTTGTAACGCCATCCCATGAGAGTTTTCAATATCAGATAAATCTAGAAATGCAGTCCTTTTAATCTATGCTTAGGAAATAGTGGCATCTTGAGGTCAAACAGCAGAATGTCAGTCCAAATTATTTAACTTCACTTACATGAATACAATGTTCACAAAATGAGTGCTGTTTCCTTATCTCACACCCACACAGCCACTCCCCCGATCAAAACATCCGGCAACGGGGGGAGCAGCCAATAGCAGGCCGTGATGGAGATAAGCCTCCCTAGCATCGCGGGTGATGCTAGGGAGGCTCATCCCCATCGTGGCCTGCTATAGGAGATGCAGCAGTGGCCTTGAGGGGATCAGGAGTGACACGGATGCCCTTTAATTTAGTGATCAGTGGAGATCTCAGCACCCGGAACCCCAATGGATCGGAACTTCTGGCATATCACTATGATCTGTCAAAAGGTTTTGTAAAATGAAACACATTAACATTGCATTATACCTATGTGTTGACTGTACAGACCCTGCCTAAAAACATGGTTCTATATTCTGGCTGTGTCATGCCAAAATTGGGATCAGGTCTCATTATGATGGAAGCAGAGAAACCCTTAATTTCCTCTAATTAACGTAAAACCTTCTAAGTGCAGCCTTGGATGTATTAGAAATGTTTTGGTGGAGTTATTCATTCATTTTGTAAATGCTGATTTAGGTTACACTAATCTAAAATTGCTAAAAGGAGTCATGCACACAGGTGCATAATGGCTCCATACAGTGATGGAGCTGTGATAAAAATCTGCATGCTGCCAATTTCCTATGGAGTCCTCCTCCTTTGTATTGTAATGCCATGTTCCTACACAAATACTCAAATACAGGTGTAAAGTATGTGGACATGACCTGTCCGAGTGTATTTGGCTGGGGTTAGATGGTGACTTTTTTAGCAATAGGTCGCACATGGCCACAAAATGGACCTTATGGGTCAAAATAGGCACTTCTGAATAGTTTTCCAAGCGTTCTTTGGCAGATAAGGGTGGAGCTTAAAATATCCCTTGGCTTGGAATTCAAATATTGGAGATATTGAATAAGAGGTAATTACGTGGCATCATTTTATGAACATAAAATTTTCCCTTTTAACCATAAAATATGTCAAATTCTGATGCAGAACAAGTTTATTACAAATATGCAATTTTTTTTCTTACCAATTTGAAAATGTCCTTTGAAGAACAAACAATATCATAATCACACTAACATTGCAAATGCAATTTTTGTATGCAGGGTTGGAGTAGCCCACCCGAGTATCAGAAGTTACTCAAATGTGCTCATGGTCTGATACAGTAATGATTCCCAATGGTCTAGCAGAAGACAACTCATATAGATTTTGGCTGATTTTAAAGAAATCTCCTTGCCACTAGGGTTTAGGTGGATTCATAATAATAATAATGACTATAATAATAACCATTAGACTTCCTTGATGACAAAATGATGTTAAAATGATGCAATGTAGTTTAAAATGGACAGATGCATGTTCTTTATAGAGGAGGTTTGGATCCTCACATCTTCTCTTGTAGGCCCAAAGAACCCCACTGACACTGCTTATATGGTAGCTTTTTGCAGAATTTGTGTGATAATTAGTCTTGAGCAGATTGTTCCAGACGAGGTTTGAATTAAATCGATTTTTCCCTGAATGGAGGTAAAAAATAAAAATAAATCATACTCAGCTCATCCTTTTGAGTGCGAAGAGCCGGCCAACGTCAGCCTAATTGATTGAGGATCTCACACGAAATTCCACGCAAGGTTTCGCGCTAGATCTTCAATTAAAATATCTGCGGCTGGCTCTTCGTGATCAAATGGATGAGGTAAGTAGGATTTTAAAATTTATTTTTTCAATTTTACACTGTAATATCAATGTCAGATGCCGCGATCAGCAATGAACATGGCATCTGAGGGGTAAAATAATGGGGGCCGGCGCAATCATTGCTCCCTGTCATTGTATTCGCTACTTACAAAGAAATGTGCTTCATGATGAACTAATTCGCCACAAAGCAAATTTTCTTGTAAAATTCAGCGAAGCAGCTGAATCCATTTTTTTAGTACTTTGCTCATCACTAGCGATAACCATTTATTCCCAACATTTAAGGTGTTTCCACTTTCTCGTTCTACACTTGCTTATCTCATACTACTTTCAGAATATACTTTGTTTCGGGATTCACCCTGTAAACACGATTGTCTCCATAGTTCACTGTAGCCAAATAGATTTGCAAATAACAGGTTTCAAATGCAGTAAAAAATATAGACAATCATATTCTATCAAATAATCATGAAAATAATGCGAGATACCTGACACCTTCATAAATTACAGCAACAAAGGCTCCAATTTCCAGATTAATTTTTGTGCGGCGCTTCTGTCTCCCTCCGTTTTCAGAATACTTTGTCTATTTGACAAGGCCCAATTTGCAATTCAGTAAATTATTCATGGTTATTAAGAACGTTTGCTTGAAAGTGGTGTGATCAACAGTGTCCGAATGACAAAACAAAATCACAGCCTGATGAAAGACTGCGGCAACTAAGGGAAATCTCCGGACTTTTATGGATATTCGGTCCCTTGAAGTGAAAGAATACCTCTGAAATATCCTGAAATATTGTGGTTGGTGGACATGAAAAAGTAAAAAAACAAAACACAATCTAATGAACTTTTATCTTCACACAAAATGTTCCTCTTGGCTAGTTCCCCTCGTTTTTATGGTTTATCAGGGTATTGCAGTATTGGTGGTACAGTATATACTGTCTGATTCACAAATGTAGCCTACACTCCATAGACAAATTATAGGCTCCCAAAACAGTTTAGTGAGAGGAGCAGGAGCAACCACAGGAAAGTTGTCCCTCACTTTCCCTGCTCTTGATCCTGCTTACAGAAGTAGCAATATGGCTCATAGGCAGGGATGGACTGGACACCAGTGTATCAGAGGACACTCCAAGGGTAATTCTAAAGGGTTTATCCAAGACTATAAAATGCTGCTCCATATGTCAGGCCCCTCACAATGTTTTCATCTGCGGACAGGGAGAAGCTGCAGCGGCGGTGTGAATGGGGAGCCAGGTAAGTATATTCATTGTGAGGGACCCAGCATATTTGGGAACATTTTTTAGTCTTGGATAACCCCTTTAATGCACATTAACATACATTTTTATCTGAACTATAATGATATAAAAGGGATTTCATAAATACAATCAATTTCCCATAATTTCACATCCTTTGGACAATCAATAAACAAATCCCAAAGTGTCCCCCCAGTGATCAGCTGTAATCTGTAAGAAAACTTTGCAATAAGTGTTCAATTCTCCTGCGGCGCTACCACAATTCACAGTGCCCTTTCATGTTAATGGTTTGTGTGTCACTATTGCAGGCAATCTCATAACAATATCATAATATCATAATAACAGGAAACCGAGGGGAACTGGGGAACTAAACACCAGCTCTGTGTATGACCGCTAAAATTAAAGAGTTTCTGTTATCAGATATGCCACAATAAAACTGTCTCACCTGAGATGAGTGTTTGACAGTTGAACATCATGGTCTTGGTATCTTCCTAGGTGCTTGCATTTAAAAAAAAATTGTGTTCTATAGTATAGTTCTAGGAGCAACGAGGGAGGTGCCATTGCAAATTGATTACCTTAGTTTGACAGGATCCCTTATGAAGCCATGCTGATACAGAGTTATACATTTATTTTCAGAATAGCATCTCTTAGAAAACTCTCAAAGTTTGCCCACGACAGATATTATACTTACCTATTTCTACTGTCCTGTAGTTTCCGGGCTCTTTTTTTTACCCCTTTTTCAAGACTAGCACCACATTTGCTAAGCACCAAACCTGTGGAACACTCCCTGTCAATATAGAGTCCTTAAATATTAGAAATAAGAGTCTGTCTATTACATTACTTAATTCTCTTAGGATACAGGGGTGTTTACCAGTCTGGATCCGGTGATTTATCTATTTTAAAGGGAATCTGTCACCAGGTTTCACCCCCTCCAGATAAAAATATGGTTATGTTCAGGGAGCTTTAACCATTCCTAATGTGGTCTTATAAATGTAATCTGTAGGCTCATTTTGCTAAAAATACGCTATTACTAACCTGTCAGTCATAAAAATAAGGTGCCCAAGGGGATGTAAATTGCTCCAAGCTGCCGCCCGCACCCGCCGCCGTTCGTGCCCAGCGCCGCCTCATAATCTTCTGTGACGCCTCCCGCTCTCCCTCCCTCCCTCCCCCCTCCTCCTGCTGTAAGATTGCTGTGACGCCTCCCCCCTCCTCCTGCTATTACATCGCTATGATACCTCCCGCTCTCCCTACCTCCCTCCCCCCTCCTCCTGCTGTAACATTGCGATACAGCAGGAGGAGGGGGGAGGGAGGGAGAGTGGGAGGCGTCACAGCGATGTAATAGCAGGAGGAGGGGGGAGGCGTCACAGCAATCTTACAGCAGGAGGAGGGAGGGAGAGCAGGAGGCTTTCACAGCGATGTTACAGCAGGAGGAGGGGGGAGGGAGGGAGGGAGAGCGGGAGGCGTCACAGAAGATTATGAGGCGGCGCTGGGCACGAACGACGGCAGGTGCGGGCGGCAGCTCGGAGCAATTTACATCCCTTTGGGCACCTTATTTTTATGAATGACAGGTTAGTAATAGCGTATTTTTAGCAAAATGAGCCTACAGATTACATTTATAAGACCACATTAGGAATGGTTAAAGCTCCCTGAACATAGCCATATTTTTAACTGGAGGGGGTGAAACCTGGTGACAGAATCCCTTTAATCTTTTTAAGACACCATTGTACTTCTTCCTGGGTCAGACATGCCACTTTTAATGGGGAGTTTAGACACTCTTTCATCTGACAGTTTATTTTCCTTAGTGAATACAGTGGAGAAAAAAATAATTATAATATTTAATTCTGTCTCCTCATTGCTCTATACAGCTCCTCCTTCATCACTCTGTAAGGGTCCACACTTTCAGGTTTAAACTTTTTACCATTTACATAACTGAAGAACATTTTAGGGTTAGTTTTACTCTGTTTTGCCATGTATCTCTCCGTCTCCAGCTTGGCTGCTTTTATCTGTATTTTACATATTCTATTTTCTTATAGTTTTTCAATGCTTTCTTGCTACCTTTCTGTTTTATGGATTTAAATGCTTTCTTTCTGTCATTCGTTGCTCCTTTTACATTTCTGTTTATCCACATTGGTTCTTCTTAGTTCTTCACTGTTTTATTCTCATACGGTATACACTTCTCACAATTAATGTTTAGGATGTCTATAAAAATATCCCATTTTGTGGCTGCATTCCTATCCTCAAGGACATTGTCCCAGCTAGTGAGGCCAATGGCCTCTCTTAGCTGGTCAAATTGTGCTTTTTTGTGCCTTCCTGTAGAAACACAGTTTTATAACCAAATATGTGGAGGAAATTTTAGCAATTTTTTCCATTGAAAAGCATTATTTCAATGGAAAAAAGGTGTATTTTTTAAACTTTTTTAAAATCAAATCTATATTTTTTTTAACCATTTAATAGCCCCATTGTCACAGTGTGGTTCACTGTGACACTCACTGTAGTGTAGGCTGGCTGCATGCGCTCTTGCTTATTGGCTGCGGTTGATGTTCTACTGTATATTGGTTGCTTGGGTGGTGTGTGCTGGCTGCGGCCTTCTTTGAGTGTGAACTGTATCCTGTGAATATACTGCTCATTGTGTCTGTATCTCAGTGCGGTTCACTGTGACATTCACTGCCGTGTAGGCTGGTTGTATGAGCTCTTGCATACTGGCTGCAGTTGACGTTCCCGTGTATGCCGGTTGCTTGTGTGGTGCGTGCTGGCTATGGTCTTCTATAGTGTGTGAACTATGCTCTGTGAATTGTGTTCCCTGTGTCTATTTAGGGTTAATGCTTCTCTGAGCTTGTTTGAATACCAGGTGGTTAGATGCTTTAATCACCCTGCTATTTAGACCTGTGTGCGATATACCTGGAGGATCAGTCTGTCTCTAGGAATGCTGAGTGTAGTCTGTTTGCTCTCCTGAACAGTCTTTGTTACTCTACCCTGACCTGTGTGGTCAGCCTGATTATTCATTAATGTCCTTTTGTCTTAAACTGTCTGCAAACACCATGCTCCCTGTATTTCTGTTCTGCATGGGTTCCAGGCATGTTTTTATGTCTGTGAAAGCCATGCTCCTTGCTATGCATGGGTTCCAGGCATACTTGTATTTCTCTGATTACGTTCTGATCTGTCTATGTTTGCCATGCTCCGTGTATCCTGATTTGCATGGGTTCCTGGCTATGTGGCTCTGTCTGTGATTCTGTATCTTGGTCTTCTGCCTTAACAGTGTTCTATATTGTATGCCTGGATTGCTGGTGCTTTGCACTAGTGTCTCTGTTTCTTTGCAGTTTAGCTGCCAAGAGTTCCGTTCGACCCCCTGCAGCGAAGACCAGATCCAGTGAAAACCAGGGAGCACCAGAATAACGCTCAAAGCCAAAGTGGTCATTTGGCACAGTGGTTAAATGTCTGCCACTGATCAACCTGATCTGTATAGTTTCTTCAGCTGTGAAACCTGCTGTCCATCTTAACTGTGGTTCCTTCCTGGCCTGGTTTATTGACTGTGTTGTTTAATAAAACATTTGTTTTGGCTTTCTCTGGATCTCTGTTCTGTGATATCTTCACGGGTTTTCCTGACCTGTTGAACATGACATCCACAACGGGTCTATAATAGACGATCTTTTGATCTAAAATACATTGCACTATTCTTGTAGTGCAATGTATTTTAATATCAGTGCTATACTGGCATTCACCAGGCTGCGCCAGAGGTGTGTATCCTGCTGGGACACTCTGGAGTAAGACTTGGGTTGGGATGGGGTGCCGATAGGAGACAAAGGAAGTCAGTTCCCTCTGTAACTGCTTACATGCCACAGGCACTATTGCCCGTGGCATGTAAGGGTTTAAACGGCCCGTATTGGTCCCCCTGCAGGTCCGGGCCGGTAGACTCTAATGTTAGAGCTGAGCCCACACACTCCATTACAAGGGAGACCCATGCAGCATTTAGACTGGGCTCTCATAGAAAGGCAGCAACCCAGCCTAAGGCTCCTTAGCGACAGTCATAAGGTATAATAATGGTCACTAAGTGGCTAAAGGGGTTTTCTGGTATTTTAATATTGATAGGCTAAAGCCACTAACAAACAGCCATCCCACTCCAGACCCGGCCTGAAAATGAAATAGATGGTAAACCTTTCATTTGAATGACTAACCATGTAATACTTAATGGTATTTTTTGAAGCCTGACCTGCAACTTTTAGCTAAAAGACGAATGGTCACTGCTGCTGCCATGTCTGTTTTAGTAAATTCTTGTAGGCAACAATTCTGGACCATCTTTTTCTCTGGCTTCTGCTGTTCCTCTATTTTTCCTTCTAAAAATGTTATGAATAAATTGACATCCAGGGTAACAGTATGTTAACATCCAGTTGTCAATTTATTCATAACATTTTTATTATATTTTTAATAATACTTGTTGTACCTGCACTGATTGGACAGTGTTAGAGTGTGCAGCAACTCACCCTCCAAATTGGTAACACCCTGTTGGCAGTTCATATATATATATATATTTCTAATTTTGAATTGATACAGGGTATGACAAGTAATTACAGTTAAAGTTTCAGGTGACATATCTTTTTGATTCCATGCCAGCTTTGTTCTCTTACACTCTTTAGCAGTGTTAAGCGCAAATATTTGAATTACGAATTTTAATTGCGACTATAGGCACTTCGAGAATTTGCGAATATTTTGAATATAGTGCTATATATTAGTTTTTCAAATATTCGTCATTTTTTTCCATCTGAACACATAATTCCTCCCTGCTTCTTGCTTGTGGGCCAATGAGTCATTGGCCCACAAGCAACTTAAGCAGGGAGGAATCATAACTTCAGATGGAATTTTTTTTTTGAATATTCTAAGTTTGGAAATGTTAAAATGAAAAGAATATTTTTAATGTCAAACATTAAATGTACAAAAACTGATTTGTGTTTGTAGTCGTCCTTTCAACAGTGTTTCAGAAAGTGAAGCTTGTCACCTGTAATCTTATTCTGTAACAGATTCAGAAACTAGTTCAGTAACCGAACACTTAGTCAGGATTTTGGAGGATGATATGGCAATTATAAAATCCAAATATCATAAGGCCGGTTTGGAACCTATTTTGGGCCTTAAAGGGATGTTTTTTTGCAAGACAAGTTTGGGTACATATAAAGAAGTAGATAACTTTATTATTATTATTATTATTTTGGGGGAATGAGACAAAACATTTTAACAATAACACTTTTAAAAAGATTTTTCTGTTGCCATATACCAAGAGCTTTTCTTTTTTTTCTGTCTCATTTTCTGCAGGAAGAGTTTTAGCTTTCATGGATGCAATTATACCTAATTTTTTGTTTTAAAAGACACACTTTTTTATCAAGAAAAATCTTGCAAAAAAGTGTCTGCGTCTTATAAACGGCAGTCAGGGAGATCCAGCATGGCCAGACCCCCTGACTGCTTCCTTAATGATCCGGCAGAGTGCACATTCAGCGTTTTGCCTTGATTAGTGAGAGAGCTTTGCATCTGCATACTCCTCTCCCTAAAGACACCAAGGAGATTAAAATCAAACAAAAAGTTATTTGCACTCCAAAATGGTACAAAAAATAATGACAGCTTGTCCTGCAACAAACAAATCCACACACAGCTCAGTAAACAAATAAAATAAAAAAGTTATGAACCCAATTTCAGCAAATTCCATCTTAGAAAATCCTGATGCCTCTCCTTCACTTCTGTGCCCTCAAACAGCAGTTTATGACAACATATAGGGTGTTGCCGTAATTCAGGAAAAATGCATAACAAATAGTAGGATGCATTATCTCCCATGTGTTTCTAAATTCGTTAAAACACTTGTTGGGTCAAAGCATTCACTTCACCCCATGATCAATTCCTTGAGTGGTTTAGTTTCCAAAATGAAGTCACACTTTGGGTTTTCCTTCTAGGGGTACCTCAGGGTCTGTTCAAATGTGACATGGCATCTGAAAAACATTCCAGCAAAATCTGCCTTGCAAAAAAAAAATTGCGCTTCTTTCCTTCTGAGCCCTGCCGTGTGCCCATGATCAGATTTACCACCACATTTGGGGTGTTAATGTAAACTGCAGAATTAGGGTAATATATGTTGAGGTTTGCTTTCCCATTAACCCTTGCTATGTTACAGGAAAAATTTATTTAAATGGAAAATCTGCACAAAACATTAAATTTTAACATTTAAATTCCATTTTCCTTTCATTTCTTTGGAACACCTAAAGGGTAAACAAAGTTTGTGAAATCAGCTTTGACTAGTTTAAAGGGTGTAGTTTCTAAAATGCTGTAATTTTGGATGGTTTCTATTATGTAAGCTTCTTAAAGTCACTTCAGAACTGGTCCTTAAAAACAAGGTTTTGAATTTTTTTTACCTTCTAACATCCTAAAAATGTTTAATTATATTTACAAAATGATGCCAACATAGACATATGTGGAATGTTAATAACTATTTTGTGAGGAATAACTTTTTTTCTTAAAATCAGAGAAATAGAAATTTAGAAAATTGATAATTTTTCCAAGTTTTCTGCAAATTTTTGATGTTTTTTAGGCATAAAGGTAAAACATATGAACTCAAATTCACCACTAACATAAAGTACGATGTGTCATGAGAAAACAATCTTAGAACCGCTTGGATCAGTAAAAGCGTTCCAGAGTTATTACCAGATACAATGACACAAGTCAGATTTGAAAGATGGGGATCCAGCATTTGACCCAAACTGGCTTTTGCTTGAAGGGGTTAAAGATAAGAGTGTGTGTGTATGTAGGTGTGTAACAGAACTGTACAGTTGTAGCAGAGCTATATGTGTGTAACAGAACTGTATGGGTGTGGTAGAGCTGTATGGGTGTAGCAGCGCTTTATATGTGCCATAGAGCTGTATGTGTGTATGGCAGAGCTGTGCGTGTACTGGAACTGTGTGTGTGTGTGTCACAGACAAATACTTAAAAATAATCTAGCAGAATAAGAAGCATGGCAGGACATAACACAGCAATGACAGGAGACACATTTATTTGGATAGGTACATTTAATGAGATGACACATGCACCATTGCATTGCTGTTTGGTAAAATAGTCAGCAGATGACACACTAAGGGTAACAGGAGCTGACCAAAACTATCCCCCCTCCACTACACTCTAAAGTTATTGACCTTGACTCCTTCCTCTAAGTAAACCACAATTCCTTCAAAGAGGACCTAGAAAGTATTTTTTTCATTTTCTGTTGTCTAAACCTGGGGTGTGTCTTATAGTCCGATGCGTCTTGCAAACCGAAAAATAGGTAGATCTTTTTTATATATTTTTTCCCTATTTTTGTTGCTTTATTTATTTTTCATAAAACTGAGAAAACAATGCAGCAATGTTTGATAAGTAATAATGGTGCTGTATGGGTCATTATGAATGCCTTGATACAAATTACACATGTTTTCTTATTTATCTTACTTTTTTTTCCAGAGCATTTTGGAAGAAAAAATTGTGGATTTATTTTTGTTGTTTTTTTTTGTTTACTAAAGGTTTTGTTCTTCACACTTTATTAATGTTGTAAATAAAAGCCCCTTTGGTCTCACAAGTTATTAATAATTTGCTCACTTGCATAATTCACTGCACTAGTTACATAGAGCAGTCCATTATGCATGTAATTTTACACTGAAAGGCAGACGGATGATTAAACCCTGCCTGTGACAAGACCTAATAGGCCTTGGTACATGGCAGCCCTGAAGGCTTATGCCTCTTTCACACTGCTGTTTAGTAGTTCCAAAAGACTGTTCCAGCAGGGAACAACGTGCTAGAGCTCTCTGGATCCAGGGTTGCCGGTTGTTATCGGAATGTCTGCAGGCCCCATTAACTATTATAGGGTCAGGCAGAGATCCAGGATTCAGACAGGATTCAGCTGGACAAGAAATGGCAGTGAGAAACTAGCCTTAGTAATTCTGCCGGCTTCCATAGTTATCAATACCCCGCAATCATGTCATGGGGGACCAACAGGGGTTAAAAATATAGCCCCTCCTACTTTAATCACCTAGATACTTCAGTCACTATTGACTGTAATATCTAAAGGTTAAATGCCTGGATCATAGGCAAATTACTGATTGTTTGAGGGCAAGCGCCCAAAAGCCGAGAACCTTCTCTACCCGGCGGGGCTGAACCTGAAACATTGTAAAGAGGCAGGTGTGCATGTTTAAGACGCTTAGGGGCCATCGTATAAAGGTATAATGGCAGTCTTATGGGAAAGTATTGAAATGCCATCTGGCAGTCATCAATGTTTCTGCAGCTTCAGCAATAATTTCCAACAATGAACTGTATTTCAGCATTATGACATGTTTGATTCTGTAAAGGGACTATCCAGTTCTATAAAACTGATGGCTTATAGTCTAACGGCCGAGAATGGTCTACATGGGAGCTTCATAATTCATAAGAATGCAGACCTATATAATGTAGAAGTCAGGGAGAAGTGGAAGAGAGAAGCCTGGTGGAAAGAGTGGAAGAAGATTGTGAGCACTATGTGGATACTATTACTACAAATAAGAACTCCTCTGTCAGCAGTTTTGACCATGATACTGAGCATATAAGGATGAGCTGCTTACCGCACTAGGTAGTGGCTGGAAAGAGCAGTGCAAACCAACTTTTTGTGAAGCTTTTGTCATCAGGGGTATTGTACAGTAAATATAGTGCAAATATGAACTATGAACTTTTATTCAGTCAGTTCAGTTCAGAGTCTGCTCCTTAAGTGCCCAGGAGGTGGCGCTTCACTGTACATTGTTCTCTGCATTGAGCGCCTGCACAACCCATATAGTGGTTTCCTGGTTGAATGCTGCAGCAGTCACTCACAGCAGAGGGGAGAAGCTGTAAAGAAACTCAATGCAGAGAGCACTTCAAAGTGAACCTTCAGCTCCAGTACACTTAGAGAGCACATGTCAGCAGGATCGACCCCATTAAGCCAGGCATATTGCCTGGTAGAGTGCATGTCACTGATTAAAACAATACCTGTCTTGTGGTAATAATTTCTGTCTTTTATTATTTATGTAAATTAGGGCTGCAGTGCACAAAGGGCTGGACCCTAGCCCCTCAGTGCACCTCTGTTCCTCTGCTTAACCATGCGCTTCGGTAAAATGAAAACCCAATACACCCGGCCGTCATCCCTATAGAAATGCCTATTATTGTTCGCAATTGCAGACAAGAATAGGACATGCTCTATTTTTTTTCGGAGCTGCGGACCTGAAGATCGGGGGCGCGCTCCGGAAATGTTATTCATCTTTTGGTGCCGGAGATCCTCATTTAGGTTATTGAAGATCTCCTTTCTTTTGTTTTACAATGGGAAAGATTAGAATTAACTTCTTTTAATACATGAGACCTTAACAAGAAAAAAGAGGTTAGGTATTCCGATTGCTAAGGAGACACCACCAGCCATTTTGCTCTTACAAGAGACACATTTCCACCACAACCACATTCCTAACCTCTCCCATTCTCCCTATAGCCAGTGGTATCACAGTACTCATTTGTCTGCTTTCCGAGGGGTGTTCATCGCTTTTGGCAGCTCCTTGCCTTTTGTACTCTCTATATCTCTTATTGACGCCCATGGTATGCGATATTGAACGGCACAGTATTAGGTGTTAAGATTACAGTTGCTAATTTCTACGCTCACAATTCTGCACAGATCAAGGTGGCTCTTGAACATCTTAGAGTTTTAGCGAGTCAGAGAGAGGGCTTTGTGATTTTGGGTCGGGATTTTAATGTCCCTCTGAATGGTTTACTCGACACATCAAATGCTCGCGATGCAGAATCAAACAGCTGCGTAAACTGAAGCTTACTCTTTCTGAGTTGGGTTTGGTGGATGTGTGTAGAGTGCAACATCCAGATACTAGAGACTACACTTTTTACTCCCAAGTTCACAAAACATTCTACCTTATTTATTATTTCTGTGTCTGATCAAGCTCCTGTGTCTTTACTTCTTTCTTTGTCCCGTCTTTATAACTAATTACCTATCCTTAGGATAGGTCATCGGTATCTGATCATAGGGGTCCGACACCGGGAACCCCGCTGATCAGCTGTTTGGGAAGGAAGCGGCCCTCCTGTAAGTGCCGCCACCTTCTATCAGCTTTTCCTAGGCCAAGTCATGTCACGTTCATCAGTTTATTTTTGGCTAATGCTCCATAGGTCATCTTTTACAGATACATGTCTGGATGAAACACTCCTGGTGAGATGATTGTATTCGCCTGAGCTGTATATGTCAACTTGATACCACCTGTGTATTCCTTGTATTAAATGTCTTTATATAATAAAAAGAGCTAAATCATAATATACTTTTCTATATACAAAGCAAATTGGCACATTTACCTTCATGCCTAAGTTATATCTAATAACTGTGGTTGGTCAATGTGGTCACACGAAGAGTTGTAATTATGGGCAGCATATTATTATGCATGGAGAAATCACTGGGACAGGAGAAGAACTGGTGGGTTAAGAATGTGGGAAAGTTTGTTACTTTTGTATTACGGTATAAGCTAAAAATCCTTACAGTTGTTTTTTTGTACCAGAAATGGACGTAAGGTCCCTGCTATTAATATTTTCTTGTCTACTGCAGACACATAAAACCAATGTATTTTCTACCTGAGGTGCACCTACAGAATTCAGAATCAATGAGGCCAAACATGGTTCATTCCTCTGGTAATCGAAGAAGATTTGTAAGATGTATTTTTGCTATATAGCTTTACTCCAACAATTTTCAAATATACAAAAGGATGTTTGTCTAAAACAACAGTAAATCAAGGTCAAGATGTTATGGGGAGTAATATGTTTAGGAGAAACAATCTGATGGCTTTCAGAAATGGGTTACGTAGTCTATACCCAATATGATAAGGAGCGGGTGCATTAGCTAACATAGTGCTTTAAGGGATCATGTAGACTACACTACGAAATTACAGCACTTTACAGGCCTTTGAGTTGTGCAGAGCCACACATGGCCATCATAGATCTCTGTGTGGTCCTTCGTTTCTGTACCGCTGCATGTCTCTGGTCTCATACATGGACTCCTCCAACAGATGCTGTATTACCTTAATAATCTGGCATCATACAGAGGAGGCATATTGTGAATTGTGAATTGTAAAATGATAAATTTTTAGTGTATGGCCCTAAACCCTGACTCAGTACCCTATTCAAAAATGGCACAGTAATGGTGGCAGACACAGCACATTGCAAAGGAAGAGAACTTGGCTGGGATACAAAGCGTAATGGTTACAGACACTGGCACTTGGCTTAGCGGATACAGTCTCCAATGGCTCTATATTGGTTTCTGGTCACAGGTACACCCAAGGGTAACAAACAGCAGTCTGGTTCAAGATCCATTCAGCAGGGCTCTTAGGGTCACTGCTTATGTAGTGATTAATGCTTGCAAGGTCCAACTTCTCTCCACAGAACCCTAGTTCTAAGCTGCAGTATCAGTCCCATGCACGGTTTTCTCACACCAGACATGCTTTATGTATACTATCTATACATACTCTGTCTCCCAGATAACTTGGTCCTACTTTAGAATGGATCCTATGTGGGCACTATTCTACTGCATTGAACACATGACTAGAGACCTCACCAGCCCACCAGGCCTGCTATTATACACACAAGCCACTGAAAGTCATCAAAAAAGTCATGAAAAGGTTTCTTGCAACTGTTTATTTCACTCGTTAAAGGGGTATTCAAGGATTTTAATTTTGATAGCCTATCCTCAGTATAGGCCATCAGTATCTGATCAGCATAGGTCTGACACCTGCACCCCAGTGGAGAGAGCTGGTTACTGCAGTGCTGTTCCCATTCACTTCAATGTGAGCAGGGCTGCAGTAACCATCTCCAATAACTACACCATGGACAGAGGTGTAGTTCCGATGATGACTTTAAGTGATGGATCTACTGCAGAGAAGCTGATTGTTGGGGGTGTCAGACCCAGCCGATCAGATAATGATGGCCTGTCCAGAGGATTGGCCATCAATATTAAAATACTGGAATACCCTTTTTAAGTGTCAAAATAAGAATGGCAACATCAGTACAGTGCAAAATATAAAGGCACAGTACCTGTAAAATAGAGTATGTTAACAGCACATGAGCAAATCACTAGCGCATCAACAGTTCAAGCGCACAGCAACATGGGTCAGTTCAAGAGCTCTATTCTGTATGGAGTGATGATCTACATATCATCAGAAGTGGGAGCACCCCTTATAGGGTCATGGAGCACCTATAACTCCGGCTCCGTGCGACTCCATACGGTATTTGCGCTCTGCTGTGTGCAAAAGGCCAAACTGTAGAAAATTAACAACAGCAGAGGAAAACAACTTTCTGGTACATATAGTGTGGAGTTTCGCTCATATAGACAGGATTAGCGGACGCAGTACAGAGGCAACAACAAGTTCTTTGGATAAAACAGTTCAGTGTTTTATTCACACTGTAGGCACGTGACAAAACAAGCAGTCATAATCAAACAAAAAGTCACCTTGAGGTGTAGATGGTAATTCACACCATGCGGCAATTCTGCCTCAAAGAGTCCTTGACCATAGCAGCACCAACCTGTTTTCACGCCAAACAGGTAGCAAGCCTTCATCCAGACACAAGGCTTCCAGATCCCAACACAGAGACCCGGCTTCTGAGCCCAGCTGCCTATTAAAGGACAGCCAGGTGCTTCATAATCCCGGACCGACATTTAAAATCCAGTCCTGTATTTGACCTCACCTGTGTCACAATACATATATACAGATGTAGTACAGTTATCAGACATGCTTTATGAGACGTGTTATCTAAACTAAATGCGTTAAGCAAACACCTTCAATTGCTTCTCAATGGCTTTTGTCTCAAGATAAAGTTAAGAATTTTAAGTTAAGAGTTTGTTGTGTTATAGAGTCAAAAGAACAAATGCTCTAGAAATGTTATCACATGGGCAGTACAAGTAGATACTAAAGGAGGTCCTCTTTATGTTCCCTGATGCTTCAGATGTAATACACTTCTTTTCTTGCCTTGGTTTATTGACTAAGCGTGAAAATAGAACATTACATAGTAACATAGCAACATAGTTTGTAAGGGTCAAAAAAAGACGTATGTTCGTCAGTTCAACCTGTTAAAATTAGAGAATACACTTATGTTTACTGTACTATTATTTCTGCCTTATGTTTGGGATATTTTTTCTTTTTTTCTTTTGTGATACAAGGTGTCATTGTGGATAAGGGCTCATACACATGAGTATATATATTTTGCGGTCTGCAAAATAGTGATCTGCAAAAAATACGAATGGCATCTGTGTGCTTTCCATATTTTGCGGAATGGAACAGCTGGCCCCTAATAGAACAGTCCTATCCTTGTCCGTAATGTGGGTAACAATAGGACAGTGATGGCGAACCTTTTAGAGGCCGAGTGCCCAAACTGCAAGCCAAAACCCACTTATTTATCGTAAAGTGCCAACACAGCAATTTAACCTGAATACTATAGTTCAATATAGTATACTGTATATTCCATGTACTTTATTATTTAGCTATAATAGCTGCCTACATTCAGTGCGCTGCCTGTGCTCTTCATAGTGCGCCCTGCGCTGATGAATGGCAGGAAAAGTCTAAGGCATATTGGTACACCAGGACTTTTTTCACAGTGCGGGTGCCCACAGAGAGGGCTCTGAGTGCCGCCTCTGGCACCCGTGCCATAGATTCGCCACCACTGCAAAAGGACATGTTCTATTTATTTGCGGAACGGTCATACAGAGATATGGAAACGGAATTCACACGGAGTAACTTTCATTTTTTTGCGGACCCATTGAAATGAATGGTTCCACCTATGGTCCACAAGAAAAAAACGGAAGAGACATGGAAAGAAAATACGTTTGTGTGCATGAGCCCTAAAAAGAAAGAGACAGATGACAAAGATCCAATTTCTGATGATTCAAAACTGGCAAATATTTCACTCGTAATGTAGTACAATATTTCTTCTCTTTTATATGACATCTGCTCTCTCAGCTCAATGTAAGATGGAAACACTCAGATGACATCCCCCACCTGCAGTCCCTGAGATAATCACTTGACTGACTATTAAAGAGGACCTGTCACCTCTCCTGACATGTCTGTTTTAGTAAATATTTGTATTCCCCATGTAAAATCAATTCTGAAGTATCTTTTCTTATGACTCTTTGATGTGCCATTCCTTTATTATTCCTGCTAGAAGCCGTGAATTAATTTCCAGCAGTGTGCAATAATGATGTAGATGGATGTTATCAGTTGAGGGGTGTCTCTGCACAGTCTGACATTATCCCATCAGTGCTGCCAGTGTCAGACTGTGCATGGACACCCCCCCCCCCCCCAACCAGAGCCGGGCTAAGGTTACATGGCAGCCTGTGTTAGAAGTCTTTTTGGTGCCCCCCAACACTCATACCTCCATATAACCATTATAGGGTTTTAAATACAGTAAATTAGTAGTAAAAAATGTAATAAGTAACTTCATTATAGGAAGAGAAGAATGCACAGATAATGCCTAAATGGGTTGTCTCATCTGATATATTTATGGCATATCGACAGGATATGCCATAAATATTTGATGCAAGTCTCATCTTGGCTGTGAGCCACTCCAATCTCAAGAATAGGGTCCCGAAGTGAATGGAGAGCAAGCTGCACATGCGTGGCCACCTCTCCATACAGCACAATAACCTAATACTGTACAAAAATACAATATCAAAACAAGCATGGTACATATATACAACATCAGAACCAAGCTCTTAAATATATAAATACCAAGTACATAAGTACAGCACCAGAACCAGGTACAGTATGTAAATACATCACCAGGAGTAAGCACAGTACATAAATACAGCACCAGAACCAAGCACAGTATGTAAATACAGCATTATAACCAAGCATAGTACGTAAATACAACACTAGAACCAAGCACAGTACATTGGTACATCACCAGAACCAAGCATAGTACGTAAATACAGCATTAGAACCAAGCACAGTACATAGGTACATCACCAGAACTAAGCACAGTAAGTAAATACAGCACCATAACTAAGCACAGTACATAAGTACAGCACCAGAACCAAGCATAGTACGTAAATACAACACTAGAACCAAGCACAGTAAGTAAATACAGCACCAAAACCAAGCATAGAACGTAAATACTGCACCAGAACCAAGCATAGTACATAAATACAGCACCAGAACTAAGCACAGTATGTAAATACAGTACCAGAACCAAACACAGTACATAAATACATCACCAGAACCAAGCACAGTACATAAGTATAGCACCAGAACCAAGCATAGTATGTAAATACAGCACCAGAACCAAGCATAGTACATAAGTACAGCACTAGAAACAAGCAATTAGTACATAAATAAAGCACCAGAACCAAGCATAGTACGTAAATACAGCACCAGAACTAAGCACAGTACATAAATACAGCACCAGAACTAAGCACAGTACGTAAATACAGCACTAGAACTAAGCACAGTACGTAAATACAGCACCAGAACTAAGCACAGTACGTAAATACAGCACTAGAACTAAGCACAGTACGTAAATACAGCACTAGAACTAAGCACAGTATGCAAATACAGCACCAGAACTAAGTACAGTACATAAGTACAGCCCCAGAACCTAGCACAGTATGTAAATACAGTACCAGAACCAAACACAGTACATAAATACATCACCAGAACCAAGCACAGTACATAAGTATAGCACCAGAACCAAGCATAGTATGTAAATACAGCACCAGAACCAAGCATAGTACATAAGTACAGCACTAGAAACAAGCAATTAGTACATAAATAAAGCACCAGAACCAAGCATAGTACGTAAATACAGCACCAGAACTAAGCACAGTACGTAAATACAGCACTAGAACTAAGCACAGTACGTAAATACAGCACTAGAACTAAGCACAGTATGCAAATACAGCACCAGAACTAAGTACAGTACATAAGTACAGCCCCAGAACCTAGCATAGTATGTAAATACAGCACCAGAACCATGCACAATACATAATTACAGCACTAGAACCAAGCATAGTACATAAATACAGCACCAGAACCAAGCATAGTACATAAGTACAGCACCAGAACCAAGCATAGTATGTAAATACAGCACCAGAACCAATCTCATTACATAAATACATCACCAGAACCAAGCACAGTACATAAATACATCACCAGAACCAAGCTCATTACATAAATACAGCACCAGACCTAAGCACAGTACATAATAAATAAATAAATAAATAAATGGAGAGCAAGCTGCACATGCGTGGCCACCTCTCCGTACAGCACAATAACCTAATACTGTACAAAAATACAATATTAAAACAAGCATGGTACATGTATACAACATCAGAACCAAGCTCCTAAATACATGAATACCACGTACATAAATCCAGCACCAGAACCAAACACAGTATGTAAATACATCACCAGAACCAAGCTCATTACCTAAATACAGCACCAGAACTAAGCACAGTACATAAGTACAGCACCAGAACCACGCATAGTACATAAATACAGCACTAGAACCAAGCTCATTATCTAAATACAGCACCAGAACCAAGCACAGTATGTAAATACAGCACCAGAACCAAGCTCATTACGTAAATACAGCACCAGAACTATGTACAGTACATAAGTACAGCACCAGAACCAAGCATAGTATGTAAATACAGCACCAGAACCAAGCATAGTATGTAAATACAGCATCAGAACCAAGCATAGTACATAAGTACAGCCCCCGAACCAAACATAGTATGTAAATACAGCACCAGAACCAAGCTCATTACATAAATACATCACTAGAAGCAAGACAATGCATACTTACAGCACCAGCTCAAAAACAGCTTAATACAGATACAGGGACGTCTTTACCAAGGGGCAAAAGGGGCAGCTGCCCCGGGCCCAGTTGCTCCAGGGGGGCCCAAGGCAGCTGCCTCTTGAGCCCTGCTAGCCACTGCCCCAGGTCCCAGGCTGTCAGCTTCACAGGGGGTGAGTCCCGGCATCGTACTGTGTTAGAGCTGTGAATGTGATCTAGGACCTTAATGACATCATCACCATGTGACCAGTAACCTAGCAATATTACTGGTCACATGGCTATGAGGTCATCACAGGTCCTATCAGGAGTGTTGCAGGAGAAGTTTGCCTTAAAGGGGTTATCCCATCATAATGATCACTGTTAAATCTGTTAATGATTTGACAGTGATCATTTTTGTAAATATACTTTATTAACAAATCCCCACCGATTAGGATAAAATTCATCCCCACTTACCTGATTGTTGTGACTCGGTCTCCCCTGGTTACGACCTCCGCTCTTCTCCAAAAGCCGGAAGGTCGCGCTTGCCCAGAAGACTCCTTCTTTTCTCCCGGCCGGTCCGCTCGCTGTTCTGAACGCGCACGCTGCCGCGCATGCGCGACGGTGACTTCTTCCCGGCCAGAATAGTACAGAGCTGCGAACGCGCACGCCGGCTCTGTAGGAATAAGTCACCATTGCGCATGCGCGGCGGCGTGCGCATTCAGTCCAGCGCGCGGCACGGCCGGGAGAAGACTTCAATCAAGATGAAGCCCGCCCCCAGCCAGAATCCAGGAAGTGAACGCGCGGTGGCAGCAGGTAAGTATGAAAACGCTTAGTGGGATAACCCCTTTAACTGTGGAGCTTTTTTTGTGTGAAGATTATATCAGAAAAAGGTGACAGGGGCTGTTATGCTAATATACTGTAAACTACTGTATAGTGGGGTGCTGTATACTGTGTGGGGCTGCATACTGTGTGATGGGCTGCATACTGTGTGGTGGGCTGTATACTGTGTGGTGGGCTGTATACTGTGTGGTGGGCTGTATGCTGTGTGGGGCTGTATACTGTGTGGGGCTGTATACTGTGTGGGGCTGTATACTGTGGTGGGCCTGTATACTGTGTGGTGGTCTGTATAGTGTGTGGTGGTCTGTATACTGTGTGGTGGTCTGTATACTGTGTGGGGCCTGTATACTGTGTGGGGCTGTATACTGTGGGTGATGTATAGTGTGGAGTGCTATACTGCTGTACTGTATAGTGTGGGGTGCTGTATAGTGTAGGGTGCTGTATCATGTATAGTTTGGGGTGCTGTATACGGTGCTATACTGCTCTACTGTATACGTTGTATACTGTGAGGTGCTGTATACTGTGGGCTGCTATACTATATACTGTGGGGTACTGTATAGTGTGGGGTGCTGTATACTGTAGGGTGCTATACTGCATACTGTGGGGTGCTGGGGTGCACTGTAACACTAGGGTGAGCCGAGCCCCGGTCTCCTTCTTGCAGAGTGGTGCCCACTTCCAGCCTGAGCCCAGAGCACTGATCCTGAGCCGCTGGAGTCTTCAGAACTGGAAGCATTTACAGTCATTCACTGTATGCTACCAGATGTGTGGATTTTTTGTGTGTGTGTTGTGGTGGAGGGCGTGATTGCCTGCTAAGGTGTGGGAAGGCGGGATCCAGGGGGCCCAAGTAAATTTTTGCCCAGGGTCCAATCAATATTAAAGACGGCCCTGTACAGATATCATTTGCTTAGTCAGGTTAGCCTTTGATAAGTAGGTATGTAAGGTGTGAAGCTACAGATGCCA
Source organism: Bufo gargarizans (assembly GCF_014858855.1). Classification (NCBI taxonomy): domain Eukaryota; kingdom Metazoa; phylum Chordata; class Amphibia; order Anura; family Bufonidae; genus Bufo; species Bufo gargarizans. The sequence goes on from NC_058082.1 coordinate 57,508,830, forward strand.
GTATGGCCTGAGCTGGTGTAAAGGTATAGTGGCAGTAGAAGGTTCACAAAAGAGAAAGCTACTACACACCATTTCACTGTAGACCATATGAGTGACTACAGCACCCATCAGACACCGTCAGTAGCAGAATAAACATTTATATTTAGTGACTTACTCCTCTGGAGTTATTCACTTTCCTTTTCTCTCCATCCACTTCAAATCACCATGATGACTTCTCCCTGCTACGATTCGTTTCTGCAGAATTTTCCAACCAGAATATGTCAGCGCTATATAAGTGAGTAAAAGAAATAAATGATGGTTTGTGAGCAGATTTCTTCTGTCTACTGTGCCTTAGCCTTTCAGAGCAGCTTTCCCTAATGTATTGAAAGAATACTTGCAGATGTGAGTCCTTGAGTTGTCATCGTCTGTCAAATTCCTAAAAGTTCTGCAAGTTTCATAATCAGAACAGCGCTTGTTGCTTTCCAGCCCCCTTGGCTGTGAACATGGATTTCAGAAACTGCAGAGAGAATTTTGATATAGGGACATTCAACATTTCCTTTCTTTCTCCTTCCTACTTTCTTACAATAGCAATTATTATTGTGAAATTGGTTTTGCTCAATGTTTTGGGCAATATTGCAGAATAAGAGGCAAAATGCACAAAAATAATTTAAAGTCTATGGACACCAGCAGGACAGTATTTTATGATAGCATTTTACAAATTTTGGCCTGGAAATCCTTTTTTCAATTGGTCTTTATTTAAAAAAAATGTTAGAGGTGTTTGTGATACATGGGATAAGAAATCAGTCTATTTGCAGTCTGTCCCTCCTGAGTTCCATCAGCTGATGGCTCATGTGAAGTGTTATCTCTGATCTCCTGATCTAATTAACATTCATTGATCACATTATTATCAGTCTGAGAGGTCAGGAGATCAGAGGTCATGAATCCTCAGCTGATGGAACTCAGGAAAGACAGTCTGCAAATAGACTGATTTTAACCCCATGTATCAAACTAACTGCTGAGAATTTATTAATAAACACTCATTGGAAAAAAAATAGATTTTTAGCCCAAAACAAGTAAAATGCAATCACAAACAAAATTGTCCTGAAGGTGCCCATAGCCTTTAAATAGCAAGGAGATCATGCACATGGCATAGAATCTAATGTATATGGCAGCAGCAGCCTCTATATGCAGTGTTACTATGCTGTAAGTGGTACTTTATGTTCATACCTCTCCAGGAATCCCCTCATGTCTCCCCAGGAATCAATGCTACTAGGGGACAAAAAAGCTGCACACATACACATGGCACATGATGGCATAAAGAGTTACACTAGGGTCCCATAGAAATGTATGTGGCCTGTTTTGGCATAATAATTCATTATTGTAGCATTAAAAGTCTGGTAGTGTTAAGATGTCACATCTAATCTCTCTATCATGGGGCAGTATGCAGAGATTTGTACAGGAGGCTGTATAGCAGCACACTCCATGTGCAATGCCATTAGCTCTATAATACAGCACCCAATGGAGCAACATTGTTTTCTGCATTTGCACAGCATTGGAAAGAACAAACACACTAAGATGCCATAAACTGGTGTATTATGCCATAAACTTTCAGTATTAAACTGGCGCGGTGAGGAAGCTGGCAGCCTGCGAGCGTCCTTCCCACACCGCGCCTGCGCAGAATTACCGAATGGCACAAGATTTCCCCAGGGCACAGGGCAGGCAGAAAGACGCAAATGATGTGAATTATGTTGATATGTAATCCACGTGCATACATAAAACATTAGAGAAATGCATGGAATAGATCTATAGCACACTTCAGAAGAGAATAAACCAAAAAACACAATTTTGAGAAAAAACGCAACAAAAACGAATATAAAGTAGAGTGCTATTCAAGCTTTATATTGTACACTTGGTAATATATTTCTCATATATGTAAAAAGACATGCAAAAATTCTTACCAGAGTTTCCAACATTCCGAAAATCCTGGTTTTCGATGTAACCATATATAAAGAGAAAAAACTGTTTGGTTCACATTCAAGCCACTGATGAAGAGGTGAGGTCACCTCGAAACGCGTCTGGCGGGCTAAAGGAACCAAACTACCATAAGAATATATCCTGCAGGATCAAGAAGTGCACATTCGAAAAAGTTGGAAATAAAAAAGACAAACACCACAACTTCGTCTTTTCTCCAGCATCTCTTACAAAGAGAAAACATGTGTCCACACTCCACCACGTGGGACGCCAACAACTGAGCGCCATAATAGCATTGCACGAAAAGAAAAGAGTAGCTGGTTTGGGTGAGTAGCTGTACTGCGGGAGGGATGCCTCTGCAGTAAGCACCATCAAATCTTATATAAGTGCAAACAATCGACTATAGTCATATACAAGAAAAATCGCACTGTTATTTCGAAAGACACATTGATCACAACTATACAGCCAGACTGTCTCAATTGAAAATAACAAATATTTCAGTGTATAAACCAAAGCCATCGATGTTAAATGACTATACGTTTTTTGGATTATTATAATCATTGCAACTACGCACTTTTTTGTATGGAACTTTGTATAGACTTGCTAGCAATCCCAACAAGGACTTAGAGATAACGCTGATAATGTCAGCCAGTTTAATACTGAAAATTCTAGCGACAGAAACCCTTTAAAAATGGCTTTATATGCAGTTAGAGTGCTCCAATATATTTGCGATTGCGCTAATCTGCACTAATGATGCAAATATTTTGGCGCAATACGTGAAACTTCACATTTTAGCAGGTCTGCATGTACAGTGAATATAAAAAGTCTACACACCCCTGTTAACATGTCAGGTTTCTGTGATGTAAAAAATGAGACAAAGATAAATAATTTCAGAACTTTTTCCACCTTTAATGTGCCCTATAAACTGTACAACTCAATTGAAAAACAAACTGAAATCTTTTAGGTGGAGGGAAGAAAACAAAACAAAAATAATGTGGTTGGATTATTCATTTAAAGTGCCTCTGATTAACCCCAAATAAAGTTCAGCTGCTCTAGTTGGTCTTTCCTTCAATTTTTTTAGTCGCATCCCACAGCAAAAGCCATCGTCCACAGAGAGCTTCCAAAGCATCAGAGGGATCTCAGTCAGGAGAAGGGTACAAAAGAATTTCCAAGGCATTAGATATACCATGGAACACAGTGAAGACAGTCATCATCAAGTGGAGAAAATATGGCACAACAGTGACATTACCAAGAACTGGACGTCCCTCCAAAATTGATGAAAAGACGAGAAGAAAACTGGTCTGGGAGGCTACCAAGAGGCCTACAGCAACATCAAAGGAGCTGTAGGAATATCTGGCACGTACTGGCTGTGTGGTACATGTGACAACAATCTTCCGTATTCTTCATATGTGTGGGCTATGGGGTAGAGTGGCAAGACAAAAGCCTTTTCTTATGAAGAAAAACATCCAAGCCAGGCTACATTGGATGAAACCAAGGTTGAACTTTTTGGCCATAATTCCAAAATATATGTTTGGCGCAAAAACCACACTGCACATCACCAAAAGAACACCATACCCACAGTGAAGCATGGTGGTGGCAGCATCATGCTTTGGTGCTGTTTTTATGAACAGTTCCAAATACCAGTCAATATTGGCAAAAAACCTTCAGGCTTCTGTTAGAAAGCTGAACATAAAGAGGAACTTAACCTTTTAGCATAACAATGACCCAAAGCATACATCCAAATCAACAAAGGAATGGCTTTACCAGAAGATTAAAGTTTTGGAATGCCCCAGCCAGAGCCCAGACCTGAATCCGATTTAAAATCTGTGGGGTGATCTGAAGAGGGCTGTGCACAGGAGATGCCCTCGCAATCTAACAGATTTGGAGTGTTTTTGCAAAGAAGTAGGAAAATCTTGCCAAGTCAAAATGTGCCATGCTGATAGACTCATACCCAAAAAGACTGAGTGCTGTAATAAAATAAAAAGGTGCTTCAACAAAATAATAGTTTAAGGGTGTGCACACTTATGTAACCATACTATTTTATTTTTATATTTTTTTCTTCCCTCTACCTAAAAGATTTGTGGTGGGTGTTGGAATTTCACCGATCAGATACTGATGACCTATCCTAGGGATAAGACTTATTAGTAATTGTGACCATTGTTAAACTATTGCAATAGTCCACTGCTATGTACAATCTGAAGATAACACTTCTGAGGGCATATATCTGGTTTCAAGCCATCAAGTGAGAACTGGGTCTCTAATGCATACAATGTTTCATTTTGTTACCTTGCCTTCAGGACTACTCTGTTTATTACTTCTTATGGTTAATATGACCATGGTTAATGGAAATTCTGAATTAAGTTCAGCCAAGTGTCCTTACTTTTGCAATTCAGCCTTGACCTGAGGATTCAAGTAAGGTATTATGTACACAATTACGCCCATTACATGGAGCGAGTGTCGGACTGGGGTGCCGAGGGCCCACCAGTAAAATTTACTTTGGGGGCCCACTGTAAAGTTATATGCATATGTTATCTGCCCACACTAACCAGTCTTTTATATGGACATAAGCAATGTACTGTATAGCATCTTAGCCAGCCAATCTTTATGTCTGTCTAGTGTGCCACTGGAACAGGGGGTGGGGGACTAGGGGCCCACCTTGCTAAAGGGCCCACCGGGGGATGCACCTGTTCCCCTGGGGGCAAGTCCGAGACTGCATGGAGCCTGTCTGATGACACGAGGAGCCCCTGCAACTCCATATCATGGAACATTATAGTGCCTCCATGAAGCATTGGTTATAGGAATGAATATTTTGATAATCAAGAGAAATACAGAAAATATGTCAATGCAATCCAAAGCGCTCTTTCTTGTTGATCCCTCACTGTTATTGCCATAACATGCAAAACATGAGGGATCAACAAGAAAGAGCGGTTTGGATTGCATGGACATACACCCGGGAAATTGAATAACAATTGCCTTTAAATATTTGAAAGAGATCGTTTGCATATGGAACGAAGCCCTGCCTGAATTCCTAATCACGTGACTTACCAGAGAACCACGTGGGACGCCACACAGGTCCTTGCAGGTCACAGCGGAGATCAACACTCTACGCCGTGCAAGTGGACCTCCAGCAGCGAACGCAGGAGCGGTAAAGTACTGCACTATACAAACAGAGCATTATTGTTTGGCAAATGTTTCTGTGTATATACAGATATTGGGTCCTCAATACATGCCAATACATGTGGTGCAAATCCTAATAGATTTCCAAACGCCCAATTTGTATCATCCAATTGCGTGGATACTATTGTGACAAACACTTTACAAGCACCTTCAATTGACTCACCTCTTCATATAGGAGCTATCAAGAATTTTTGTCATATATCTGAGGATGTCATTTATCTAAAACCGTGGTGAACATTCATCTATCCCACCAACAAACTGAATTTGCTTCAATTTTGCATTCTGCATGTTCTCCTATTATGCGTTTTATTATGTGTTTTAATTATTGATTATGTTTATGTTTTAATTATGCTTATTGAGTAAATTATATTCTGATAATCCTCGTCTACTAGTCCATTGTTTGCCAAATACTGAGTGACCCCCAAATCCCCTCTATAAATATTTTCATAATATCTTGTTCAATAGAACAGGTCATATTGCTGTTCTCTAGAATTTTGTATTAATCTGTAAGAAAAATACTGTATGTCTTCATATGAAGTTAAAGCTATAGGGGCCTAGAGATTTCTATAGGCATCGACTTACAGCTTTGTATGACTCAATACAGTCATGTGTATGAGGCCTATGATTGACTAGTTGCTAGGGATCTGTTGCCTGACAACTCTATTAATAATTCACATATCTTTACCCAGTGAACCGGTCTGATGATCTAGTTGCTATGGGCAGACACAATATTGAAATATACCATATGCTGCATCACTATAGTTGTCAACATTCCTCAATTTGCAGGGATTGTCCCTAATATTCAAAGACAGTCCCCGGAAATTCAGGTTGTACCAAACCGAAAATGTAAGGGGTATGGGAGGGGAATGCCCCCACTGCAATTTTGGTAAGTAAGGACCACTAAATTCTCAGCTGTGATAGAAAGGTGTTTGCTGATACTGGTCCTGAAGTGGGTAAAAAAGGCAGCACAATAATTGTTCCCCTGTTGCTTCTTTTGCTATCTAAGAAAATAGAAAAGACTGTGGTTGGTAGTGCTGTACATGCCCACAGGAGAGACATAAAGTGTAGAAGATAGGAGTGTCTGTGAAGGTTCTAATTTTCCAGGTCATGGTATATATCTGTAAAGAATAAATCAAGGCAACTGGACGTACTGTAGATTTCTTGAAAACGTTTCACTCGTTCTTCCAACAAGCTTTCTCAATTCTGAGTGACTGTACAAAAATTTACTGACTCCTAATAGGAGTCAGTAAACTACAATTAGGATAATTGAATCAACACCTTTGACCCAATGCTGGGTATAATTACCAGATGTTGATTCAGTTACATATTTATTCCCAGAATTTTTGTAAAGTCACTCAGAATTGAGAAAGCTCGTTGGAAGAATGAGTGAAACGTCTTCAAGAAATCTACAGTACGTCCAGTTGCCTTGATTTATTCTTTACAGATAGAAGATAGGAGTGTTGGCTGCAGCAATGAAGATGGTTATAGTTTTTACGAGGGCTTATTCCTGCTCCAGCGCTCTCCTGGGCCATGTGGATAATGAATGGAGGGGCACACTTATTCTTCCAGTTGGAGCACACCCTGGATCTTTGCAATCTCCTGCCTGGTGGTGGATGGGGTGCCCTGGATGTTAAGCGAGCAGTGGGGTGCAATGCAAGAGAACAGGAGGTGGATTATGATTAGTGATAATCGGGAGGTGCCATATTCGATTTCGCGATATTTCGCGAATATTCGAATGAATATTCGTGTTATATTCGTCGAAATCGAATATTCGTAATTATTCCAATTATCGCGAATAATATACAATTTTTTTTTCGCGTATTGCGATTATTTATCTTGATAGTATAAGGCAACGTTCCTATGCTAATTGTAATTGACTATGGCTAGGCTAATATGTGTATTTTACGAAATTTCGTGATTTGCTCTAACTTCGTCTCTTAGAATATTACGAATATTCTAAAAGACGAAGTTAGAGCAATATTACGAAATTTCTAAAAGACGAAGTTAGAGCAATATTACGAAATTTCGTAAAATACACATAGATTGTATTTAAGCTAATATACTGCTATAGTAATATTTTTTAACAGTGTACATATTTTACAAAACTTAAGTTCAGAAGAGGCAAAAAAAATTAGAGGAAAAAAAAAGGGATTATAGCACTATATAAGCTAAATTACAATCTATATGTGTATTTTACGAAATTTCGTAATATTGCTCTAACTTCGTCTTTTAGAATATTCGTAATATTCTAAAAGACGAAGTTAGAGCAATATTAAGAACATTTGCAAATTTCGCAAGTTGCGATGCGAGTAATATAACACGAAATAATCGCATGAAGATTTCAACTTAGCACTGCTATATTCCATATTCTAGCCTAGTATGGAATACAGCAGTGCTAACTTAGCACAGCTATATTCCATATTAGGCTAGAATATGGAATATAGCAGTGCTAAATTGAAATCTTCATGCGATTATTTCGTGTTATATTACTCGCATCGCAACTTGCGAAATTTCGTAAAATACACATATAGATTAGATTGTAATTTAGCTAATATGGAATATAGCAGTAAGTTGAAAACACCACTGACTGGAGCAGCCAGGAAGCCAGGAATCCAAAGGACAGGTAAGAACAACTTTAGAGAAGTGGGAAAGAAAAAAAATATTATAATAAAAAAAAAAATACGAATATTCGAATTCGCGAATATATAGAACGATATTCTAAATATTCGCGAAATCTCGAAATTGCGATATTCGAGAAAAAAATTCGTAATTCGAATATTCGCGCTCAACACTAATTATGATCAGATTGTAAAGGCCAATAACCAGGTTGCCTTCATTCTAATAAAACCTTCCCTTAATTGAACAGATGATGGGAGTCATAGTATAAATATATGCAGTAGGCACACTCCTAAAGTATTTCACTGAGTAGGCTTTTCCCAAAAGACTGTGATTAAGAGGTGGCTAATCTAATAGTAATCCAACCTGATTCTCTTTCTTTTCACTAGCATTGTTCCCAAAATGCCCAAATTCCTGCTAATTCTCTACCATACCCAACTGTGGTGTGCGGTCCTAGATTGGATGGCCAGTTCATCTCAGAAATGTGGAGGGCACCAGAACCATATAACCCAAACCACATGCAGTTAAGTCTAAAGCCGTATGAGTGTGTTACCTTTAATGACTCAATTCATGGTCCTCAACCATCTGCAGTAATTCAATGCTTCTTTCTCTCAGAGGTAGTTTCCAGCAAAGTAAATTTTTCTGTCACCTTTAACTCACAAGAATAGTGCTTTCCTGGAGCAGGTTTCTGTGTTAGCCTAGGATTCTGGTATCAGCACTCACTAAATAGGTTTTCTCTCTTGTATGTTAAACAGTAGACTCTCTACTAACTTTGTGGGTAGTGCATAGTTCATATATCAGGCATGCACAACCTTCTTTGGTCTGGGGGCTGCATTGTCACATTGCTCTGTTTCAAGGGGCCGCAAAAAAAAAAGTCGATTGGCCCTTCTTTGCTTGAGTCTATTACAAAGGCTGATGCAAAGTGAATGGGGAGGAATGATCACTACCACAGTCCTCATTCAGTTCTATTGATTACCGGCAGCACATTTCTGATTACACAGGGAGATGTGCTGATGATTATCATAAATGTTTCATCCTGATAAAATATGCAAATCAGCCAACAACGAGTGATTGCTTCTTTATCTGCTGATCAGCGCCACGATTATAAAGCCGGATTTCAGGAATGAGCGTCCCTATAAACACTAGTTCCCAATAATTGCCTGACTATCGTGCAGTGTAGTAGGGGCTTAAAGGGATTTCTCAGTAAAAATGATGCAGCATGGCCCCTGAAACCAAAGATTTATACTTACCTGCTCCCCGCCGCTCTGGTTCTCCATGTTGCCTCTTCTGTATCCATCTTCCGGTCCCGGTTCTGTTTAAATTGTCACAGTGAGCTTCTCTGTGCCTGAGTTGCTGCGTATGCTGGCTGCTTATCTTCTTGTGTACTGGCTGCAGGCTGCCCTCCTGTGTAGGCTGGTTACTTGGGGCTGCGTGCTGGCTGCAGTATCCGTGTTGAACCGCCTGTGTATGTTTTCCCTCCCTGATTGTGTTCTGTGGTTCTGTTCCGGTGCCCGGATTGTTGTAGCGCCTTTGGCTTTTGTCCCTGTTTTGTTCATGCCTGCCTGTTGTTCCGTCCTACCTTCGGTAAGAGGGTGTCAGCATGTTCTGCCTGGGGCGGAGGGAGGAGGTGGAAGTAACGTCACGGCGCGGTTCACCGTGACGTGTGTTGCCATGTAGGCTGGCTGCATGCACCCTTGCGTAATGGCTGCAGGCAGAAATCCTATGCAGGCTGGTTGCTAGAGGCTGCGTGCTGGCTGCCGTATCTTGTGTGAACCTGCCCGCATATGTGTGTACCCCTTTGACTGTATCTGTATTCTGTTCAGTGTATTCTGGTCGCTAAGGGCAATGCCTAGTTCTGTATCGGTGTATGCTGGTTGGCAGGGGCAACATCCAGTTATGTTCCTGTGTGTCTGTCTGTCTGAGCTCCGGTTCTGTTGGGGTTAACTCCCCCTGTCTGCGGTGCCTGGGTGTGTCTTTCCCAGCTTTATAGACCTGTAGCTGTGGTTCTGGGGGTCAGTTCTGTTTTGTCGGTCAGTTTGTCATGCTCTGTTCTAGGTGTAGCTCCTTGCTGCTGACCCAAGGGGTCTTACCATCTGCCCGTTTTTATGGTTCTGCCTAGGTTTACATTGTTGCATTCTGTATCTGTATCTTTGCCATGTCCTGTTCTGTCTGTACTTGCCTTGTATTATGTTGTTATGTTCCTGGTCTGTTCCCTGTCTGCCTAGCAGTGCCTAACTGCGTCTGAGAGCCTGGCAGTGCTTAACTGCTTCCGATTTATTCTGTCCCATGTCAGTCCTGTTGTATCTTGGTCTGTTTCGTCTGTGCCTGTTTTCCAGATGTCCCGGAGGTTTACTCAGGGTCCCCGTCACGTGACATAAATCTGGCTGGCTTTTGGCATAGTCACATTGGCTGGAGAGATGCATGTGACCATGCCCATAGCCAGCCGGGTGTAAACTGCGCCAGACCCAACCAATGGAGAGAGTAGGCGCAGAGTGAAGCAGGAAAGTATGAATCTTCTGAAAAGCCTATAAAAGGCAACATTTCCTTCCATTCTGCCTTCTATTCATAAATGAGTGCTTTCCTTCACTACAGAGGACAGCGCTCACTGGTTATTAGCGCCTTCTGTTCCCCTAGTTATAGGTTATATTTGTGGCTGGTGCCCTGCAATAACCAGTGAGCACTTTCCCTTACTAGCGGGGAAAGTGGTTAACCCTGTAATGACCAGGCCTTAATGACCAGACACTTTTTTTCTGAATAAGTATACATGGTGATTCGAATAGCTGTATATTTATTTTTTTGTTGGACTACTAAAATAATTTTTCCCAATTTTTTTACATGGTTTTTTAATATATTTTTAATACATATATATTTTTAGTTTTATTTGGGGGAAACTGCAAAATATTTTTCAAAGTATTTGTCATGTTCTCAAACTTCTGCTCCTTGTTCCTTTTTAATTTTTTTTGTATTTTATAATATTTTTTTTCTATTTTTTTTAAATATATATATATATATATATATATATATATATATCACTCTGGTGGTCTTCTCTTAGTTGTTGACTTTGACACACATACACCTACCTCCTGGGGAGTGTTCTTGAACTGGTCAACTGTTTGTGAAGGGTGTTTTCTTCACCAGGGAAAGAATTCTTTGGTCATCCACCACAGTTATTTTTCTGTGGCCTTCCGGGTCTTTTGGTATTGCTGAGCTCACCGATGCGTTCCTTCTTTTTAAGAATGTTCTAAACAGTTGTTTTGGCCATGCCTAATGTTTTTGCTATCTCTCTGATGGGTTTGTTTTGTTTTTTCAGCCTAATGATGGCTTGCTTCACTGATAGTGACGGCTCTTTGGATCTTAACTTGAGAGTTGACAGCAACATATTGCAAATGCGAATAGCACACTTGAAATGAACTCTGCTCATTGTAATTGGGATAATGAGGGAATAACACACACCTGGACATGGAACAGCTGAGAAGACAATTGTACCATTACCTTTGGTCCCTTAGCAAGTGGGAGGCACATATGCAAACTGTTGTAATTCCTACACTGTTCACCTGATTTGGATGTAAATTCACTCAAATTAATGCTGACAGTCTGCAGTTAAAGCACATCTTGTTCGTTTTATTTCAAATCCATTGTGGTGGTGTATAGAGCCAAAAATGTTAGAATTGCTTCAATGTCCTAATATTTATGGACCTGACTATACATATACAGTACAGACCAAACGTTTGGACACACCTTCTCATTCAAAGAGTTTTCTTTATTTTCATGACTATGAAAATTGTAGATTCACACTGAAGGCATCAAAACTATGAATTAACACATGTGGAATTATATACTGTCACGGCGGACGTACACTCAGTATAAAAGATAACGCACCAACCAGGCTCTGGACGAGAGACAGGGGAAGGGTCACCTCCTAGCTTATCCCTGAACTCTTTCCCTGCACTGCTCAGCCCACATGCAGACCTTGAAGGTAGGTGTGATGTGTCCTCCAGACTGGGCTGACAAAACCCTGAACTCCCTGAGATGGTGAAGTGGGGAAATAGGAGCAGCCTGCTCGCACAAAACCTGGATGGGATAGATGACACAAACAACCAAACTAGAAATGACACTTATCTTTGAGAGCAGGAACTGACAGCCAACCTTCCCTCCAAGCTTCCCAGACCGCAATGATCAGTATAATCCGCTCAGAGCACTTAGCTGGAGGCCATTTAAACTAATGACTTCACCCAGTGCACCTGATGAGAGGCGGATCCAGCATGGCACCAAAACAAATACTAAACTCGTGCTGCTATCCTGGCCGACCTCCGCACATTGTCAGAGTGGGGCATGACATATACATAACAAAAAAGTGTGAAACAACTGAAAATATGTCATATTCTAGGTTCTTCAAAGTAGCCACCTTTTGCTTTGATTACTGCTTTGCACACTCTTGGCATTCTCTTGATGAGCTTCAAGAGGTAGTCGCCTGAAATGGTTTTCACTTCACAGGTGTGCCCTGTCAGGTTTAATAGGTGGGATTTCTTGCCTTATAAATGGGGTTGGGACCATCAGTTGCGTTGTGGAGAAGTCAGGTGGATACACAGCTGATAGTCCTACTGAATAGACTGTTAGAATTTGTATTATGGCAAGAAAAAAGCAGCTAAGTAAAGAAAAACGAGTGGCCATCATTACTTTAAGAAATGAAGGTCAGTCAGTCTGAAAAATTGGGAAAACTTTGAAAGTGTCCCCAAGTGCAGTCACAAAAACCATCAAGCGCTACAAAGAAACTGGCTCACATGCGGACCGCCCCAGGAAAAGAAGACCAAGAGTCACCTCTGCTGCAGAGGATAAGTTCATCTGAGTCACCAGCCTCAGAAATCGCAGGTTAACAGTAGCTCAGATTAGAGACCAGGTCAATGCCACATCTCAGTGCACATCTCAGACACATCTCTAGAACAACTGTTAAGAGGAGACTGTGTGAATCACTGCTAAGGACAGGTAACAAGCAGAAGAGACTTGTTTGGGCTAAAGAACACAAGGAATGGACATTAGACCAGTGGAAATCTGTGCTTTGGTCTGATGAGTCCAAATTTGAGATCTTTGGTTCCAACCACCGTGTCTTTGTGCGACGCAGAAAAGGTGAACGGATGGACTCTACATGCCTGGTTCCCACCGTGAAGCATGTAGGAGGAGGTGTGATGGTATGGGGGTGCTTTGCTGGTGACACTGTTGGGGATTTATTCAAAATTAAAGACATACTGAACCAGTATGGCTACCACAGCATCTTGCAGCGGCATGCTATTCCATACGGTTTGCGTTTAGTTGGACCATCATTTATTTTTTAACAGGACAATGACCCCAAACACACCTCCAGGCTGTGACCATGAAGGAGCGTGATGGGGTGCTGCGCCAGATGACCTGGCCTCCACAGTCACCGGACCTGAACCCAATCGAGATGGTTTGGGGTGAGCTGGACCGCAGAGTGAAAGCAAAAGGGCCAACAAGTGCTAAGCATCTCTGGGAACTCCTTCAAGACTGTTGGAAGACCATTTCAGGTGACTTACCTCTTAAAGCTCATCAAGAGAATGCCAAGAGTGTGCAAAGCAGTAATCAAAGCAGAAGGTGGCTACTTTGAAGAACCTAGAATATGACATATTTTCAGTTGTGTCACACTTTTTTCTTTCTTTTGATGCCTTCAGTGTGAATCTACAATTTTCATAGTCATGAAAATAAAGAAAACTCTTTGAATGAGAAGGTGTGTCCAAACTTTTGGTCTGTACTGTATATATATATATATATATATATATATGTATTTATATATATATATATATATATATATATATATATATATATATATAATTGAAAAATGGGCAGCACAGCCTCAAGATGGTAATGGGTGCACGGCCCACTGGGAGAAGTCAATCCCACAACAATAGGTAGAAAAAAGGCAGCACTCCAAAAAATACAATTAAAAAAATACTTTATTCACCTCAGTGGCAATGGCGATGTTTCGGCTCTATATCTGAGCCTTTCTCAAGCAAAGTAACAGGACACAGTGAACAATATATATACACCCACAGCTGATTGTGTTATATCACGTGACCAACTTTTTTTTAATATTAATGAAAATTGACCGAAATTTTGTAAAATTTTTCAAATAAAACTATATTTCTATATAAAATTTTCTCTAAATTTATTGTTCTACATGTCTTTGATAAAAAAAAAAATGCAATAAGTGTATATTTATTGGTTTGGGTAAAAGTTATAGCGTTTACAAACTATGGTGCAAAAAAATTAATTTACGCACTTTGACTTTCTGAGCACCTGTCATGTTTCCTGAGGTTCTACAATGCCCAGACAGTAGAAACACCCCACAATTAACCCTTATTTTGGAAACTAGACACCCTAAGGTATTCGCTGATGGGCATAGTGAGTTCATGGAACTTTTTATTTTTTGTCACAAGTTAGCGGAAAATGATTTTTTTATTTTTTTCTTACATGGTTTTTTTTTCTTAAGTTTCATATTCCACTAACTTGTGACAAAAAATAAAATTTTACATGAACTCACCATACCCTCACGGAATACCTTGGGGTGTCTTCTTTCCAAAATTGGGAAACATGTGAGGTATTTATACTGCCCTTGCATTTTAGGGGCCCTAAAGCGTGAGAAGTAGTTTGGAATCCAAATGCGTAAAAATGCCCTGTGAAATCCTAAAAGTACTCATTGGAATTTGGGCCCCTTTGCGCACATAGGCTGACAAAAAGTGTCAAACATGTGGTATCACCGTACTCAGAATAAGTAGGGCAATGTGTTTTTAGGTGTATTTTTTACATATACCCATGCTGGGTGAGAGAAATATCTCTGTAAAAAACAACTTTCCCCATTTTTTTTATACAAAGTTGTTATTTTACAGAGATAATTCTCTCACCCAGCATGGGTATATGTAAAAATACACCCCAAAACACATTGCCCTAATTCTCCTGAGTACAGCGATACCACATGTGTGACACTTTTTTGCAGCATAGTTGCACAAAGGGGCCCAAATTCCAATGAGTAGCTTTAGGATTTTACAGGGCATTTTTTACGCATTTGGATTCCAAACTACTTCTCACGCTTTAGGGCCCCTAAAATGTCAGGGCAGTATAAATACCCCACAAGTGACCCCATGTTGGAAAGAAGACACCCCAAGGTATTCCGTGAGGGGCCTGATCGGGCGAACACTGCGTTTTTTGTAGAGCCTATAGAACATGTCCTATCCTTGTCCGCAATTGCGGACAAGAAAATGCATTTTCTATATAGTTCTGGCAATGTGCGGAACCGCAAAATGTGGAAAGCACATTGCCGGTGTCCTTTTTTTGCGGATCTGTGGATCTGCAAAACACATACGGACGTCTGAATGGAGCCTTACAGGGGAGTGATCAATGACAGGGGGGTGATCAGGGAGTCTATATGGGGTGATCAGGGGTTAATAAGGGGTTAATAAGTGACAGGGGGGGGGTGTAGTGTAGTGTGGTGATTGGTGCTACTTACAGAGCTGCCTGTGTCCTCTGGTGGTCGATCCAAGCAAAAGGGACCACCAGAGGACCAGGTAGCAGGTATATTAGATGCTGTTAACAAAACAGCGTCTAATATACCTTTTTGGGGTTTAAAAAAATCGCATCTACAGCCTGCCAGCCCTCAATGCTATTACCTGGGTAATTGTGCCCTCTTTCTAAAATACTCCTTTAATGTTTAAGGCAATATGCCGGAAAGTTGTTCAAACATTATTTAAACAATATAGGAAAATCAATTAATGTTCCACTTCAGGCTGCTTTTCATTTTTACACTGCCGCTGAGTTTTATATATTTTACTACACCGAACAGTAATGAACCTAGCAAGCATGACAGCATTTACATGATAAGCAACACAAAAATTGGTATTCTGTAGTGTTGATTGAGCACCAAAGTGCTCCTATGCTCGGGTGCTCTGGCTGAACACATCGGAATGCTCGGTGTAAAACACTCTCCTGTTCCGCGATCCACGGGGGCCCATAAGCGTCCTCTTGGGGCTTGGCCTGCGGGGGACCCCGTTGGAGTAGCGGGAGATGTCACGCATGTGCCTGGGGAGTCCTCGGTAGACTCGGTAGTGCGTCCTCATGGTCACTGGAGTGAAAGACCGTCGGGGTCTCGGAGGCAGCTTGACCTGACTGGTGGTGGCACTCAGCGGTCGGTCCTGTCTCCAGTATCACCTGCAGGTTCCGTTCCGGTGTCCGTGTCGGCGTGATCGTGTATGCATGTTGGGCCGCTTGAGCGTCCGCATGCACGAGAGGAGGTTCGCAAAAGGAAACGCGGTCGAACATACACGCATCTTATTCGCTACGTCGGCCGCCGATGGGGGAAATACCTGTACGGAAATTCTGGTAGATTAGAGGGCAGGCATAGGTTAAGTGACTAAGGACCAGCCTAGGCTGCACGAGTGTCACGGATTAGGATCATTATATAACCTATGAGGAATAGACACATGGCACTTTGTGATTGACTAGCAGGTATTTAAAATGTGATCTCCCTGGCTGCTCAGTGCCCACTGTTGTTTTGACAACCCAGGTGTATGTTGCGGTTCATATCCTCCCAGACTTACCTGTGCATGACCTCTATCTTCCATGATTTAACTTTAGAGACTGCCTCTGGATACCTCATCTTAGCTGAACAGTTTGTCTTGTGTATGACCTTGGATCAGACCCTGGAAATCCTGACGTCTCATTCCTAGATAACACGTTACATGGACTAATACTGCGCATAAGAACTGTGGCCAGTGACGTATCGCCAATATAGGCATATAGGCAGACCACGCCATTGCTATGGGACCCGGAGCGCATGGAAGGCCCCGCCCTCTACTCTGCAGAAGATAGTGACTGACAGTTTATTCATAGGAGGTGTCCCGTGGACCACTCACTTGTTTTTTTCTCCCTCCAGCTCCTACCCCGGGCACCCCCTTGGTTGACGACACGGCACCCCTCCCTGTCTGACCTCCGGGCTGCGGGCTCCCTCCCTCCTCCGGGCTGAGCCTGCAGTCATCTGCATTAAACACTGGCCAATCAGCTTTTAGCAGCGCAAAGATCCTGCTGCTGATTGGCCAGTGTATCGCTGGCCCAGGGACCCCTGACACCCTGCAAGCGAGAAGTCGCAGGGATACCTCCTGGAGTAGAGGATGAGGGCGATCGGATGGCCCTATGAGAAGTTCTGGGGAAACGGGCAGGAGGAGGGGCTCTTCTATGAGCAACCCTAAAAGTTGGGAGAACCAGGATTGGGTCCTCCAAAAGGGCAGGATCAGCACCAGTTCAGCTGACTGACGACGAATCTGGACTAATACCCGAGGGATTAGAGCAAATGGCGGAAATGCATACAAGAGGGTCCCCATCCACTGCTGGAGGAAAGAACCCACCGCTTCTGCCTCCGGGTCTGGCTGCCAACTGTAATACCTGGGTAGTTGTGTGTTCAATCGTGACGCGAATAGGTCGATGGAGAAAGGGCCCCAAAGAGATGAAATAGTGGAGAAAATTGTCACATCTAACTTCCAGTCGCTGGAATCGGAGATGTAACGTGAGCTCAAGTTAGCGAGAGTATTGTGGAGGCCTGGGAGATACTCCGCCACCACAGTGATGTCTCTGACCAAACAGAAATCACAGAAATCTTTCGCTAAGTGTGTTAAAACGGGTGAACGAGTGCCGCTCATGCAGTTGACGTTTTGGACCGCCGACACGTTGTCCATGCGGAGTCTGATACAGGCCCTGACTGTGCCGTTGATGAAATTCCGAATTGCAAAGGATCCCGCAAGGAGTTCCAGGGCATTGATGTGGAGTCGTGACTCGTCTGAGGACCACGGGCCTCCGGTGGAAACACAGTTGCAATGAGCCCCCCAACCGTGAAGGCTGGCATCCGACTCTATTACTAGATCCGGCTGGGGTCCAAAGATCGCCCTGCCGTTCCACACCGAGAGATTGTGGATCCACCACATTAACTCGTGCCTCGTTTCCGTGTCCAAGATGAGAGTATCGGCATACGATGCTCCCGCCCGAAGATGTGCAATCTTGAGGCATTGCAAGGCTCGATAGTGTAGTAGAGCCGGGAAAATTGCCTGAATGGACGACGCCAAAAGGCCAATTATTCGTGCCAGATGGCGAAGGGACAACTGAGGAAGCGCAAGGGAATGCCATATCTCCTTGCGAAAAACCCGGACCTTCGTCTGAGGAAGACTGAGAGTCTGTTCGATGGAATTTATGGTGAAACCCAGAAATTCCATGGACGTGGAGGGACTCAGACAAGATTTTTCTCGGTTGATGATAACCGAGATTGCAGATGATTGCCCTGGACATCTCCAAGTGTTCATGAAGGACAGAAGGACTCTGGGCCATGAAGAGGATATCGTCCAGATAAATGATTAATCGGACTCCCCGGCCGCGGAGCCAAGCCACCACTGGGCGCATCAGCTTGGTGAAACACCAGGAAGCGGAAGAGAGGCCGAATGGCAGGCACGGTACGCGCCAAATCTGATCGTTCCAACAAAAACAGAGCAAGTCCCTGGAGGCGGGTGCTACCGGAACCGTCAGGTATGCGTCCTGGAGGTCTAATTTGACCATCCAGTCCCCTGGGAGAAGCATGTCCCTCAGTAGGTGGATGCCCTTCATTTTGAAGTGACGGTAGTGGATAAAATGTGTTCAAGTTTTGAGATTGATAACAGGGCGCACCTGGCCTCCCTTTTTTTGTACTAGGAAAATGTTGCTGACGACTCCCGAATGGCCCTTGGGAGCTCGTTCTATCGCCCCTTTTTGGTACAGAGCCGCTAACTCTGCATGGACGAGAGAACGTGCCTGATCGGACAACCACAGTGGGTGTGTAGGAGGTATGATTACAGGGGTGGATATGAGATCTATCTGGAAACCCCTAAACGTGGACAGGACCCAAGGGTCTGAGGTTACCTTTGACCAAGCATGTGAAAAAAAACGTAGTCTGCCCCGATGCAAACAGCAGAAGAATTCAGAGGAGGAAGAGAACTTACCATATTGGCATCTGGAACCCAGATTTCCTCTGAAACCTGTTCCGCCATGGGATAGGAAGAACAAAGGTTGGTGTATTGGGTCTTGTAGAGATGGCCTGTATGTAAAGGAGCCTCTACTCGAGCCTTGGGTCTGAAAAAAGGACCGGCCGGACAGACGGCCCCTTGAACTGCCGGCCCTAGCGGAAAACCAGTTCTGGAACACTTTGCGCATGGATGTTTGCGCCTTGTCTAAGGCTGTAAAGGCTCCCACATATTTGCCCAGTTCCTTTATAAAGGAGTCAACAAATAAGAGACCCTGGGCATCTTTGCCCGACTCAGTCAGAGCCAAATTGGCCAGTTTGGGCTCAATTTTCATGAGGATAGCTTTGCGCCTTTCTATGGCAAGGGATGTATTAACATTCCCTGCGATACAGATGGCCCTCTGAACCCATCCCCTGAGCTCCTCAGGATCCACCTGTTTGCCGTCCGCTTTAGCGGTTTCTGCTAAATCAATTTTTTTTCCAAAACACCAGTTATATCAAGTAGCCTGTCCTGACATGCCCTCAGTGCGGAGTATAAGCCTTTGCGACGGTTGAAGCCCGTCTTTGCTAAAAACTGCACCACCTTTGGATCAACCGTAGGGGTTTCACAAATTTTGTTGGGAATTAGTGGCCGCGGACACTAAGCCCGCGGTTTACTGCAAGATTCCTTAATGAGAGGTTTACGTATCATAGCCTCTAAATATTGCACCACGTGCGTGGCTGGGAGCCACTCCGAGGACCGAGCATGGTGTAGCGTGTCAGGGTCAAACAACGGTTCGCCTGCCGGGTCCATAAGGGAAACGTGCGCCAGTATGCTTCGCTGCAGGAGAGGAGTCTCCTTGTGTGGAAGGATCCACCCCAATATCCACCAATTCCTCCTCTGAGTCGTGCAAAGACTCCAAACGTGACTCCTCCTCAGACTCCCTATTTGAGTCAGAATCGGACTCAGGCCGTGTCCGGGCCGATTTCCATAACTGTGCTCTTTCTGCCTCGCGCGGACAGGTTCTCTTACGCGATCCAAGCGCGTTATCATGGGATGGATTACAACCATCAGTCAATTGAGTTCTGGAGGCAGAAGGAGGTGGTAATGGAGGCAAATTTAACCTTCGGTGAGCCGTATGAGGCTGGGCTATCAAAGCCTGAGAGATAGAGTGGGTGAGGACAGAGGACGTAGAGCCCAACGCCATCATTATAGCGTTCGATATGGATTGCTGCAGTGCCAAGGTCTGAGCCAGTCTCTTGTAGAGGGACCCCTTCCCCTCATGTGGGGGAAGGACACATGGTCCTTGGAAGGATTATCCTGCAGAGCTGAAGCAGGGGGAGATGCCCCATTTGTGGGCTGGTTGGACATACTGAGGAGAGTGTGCTGACGGGAGTAGGTCACCCCAAGCCAGTACAAGTATGTATGAGCAGATAAAAAGAGAGAGAGAGAGCCCCCAAACAAAAATACTCAGAACAATAATGGGGAGTTCATGTGCCCTGTCGTATGCAAATTTGTTCCTGGGCTGGTGGGAAAGGACACATGTGTTCTGCGACCCTCAGCCCCCACATGTCATGAATGTTGTCATGTGGGCAAGGTTCATTGACAACGTATTTTTGTTCCGGAGAAATTATGATAAAAGTTTAAGAGAACTGGTCGCACACTTGAACGTCAACAATGTAGGACTGAGGTTCACATGTGAAAGTGACTACACTAGGCTACCCTTCCTTGACATCATGATCACAAGAGGCTCTGGGGGTGAGATGGTAACTAGCATTTTCTGTAAACCTAAGGCCACTAATCCCCTGTTAAGGTCGGAAAGTAATCATCCCTATCCCCTGCGACGGGACATCCCTGTTGGCCAGTGCCTCCGTGTCAAGAGAAACTGTTCCTCTGACCTTGACTTTAGACAATAGGCTGCAGATCTCCGATCGTATACTAAAGGCAGCCTATCAGAGGGCCATGGGTAGCGATCGGACACAATTATTAAATCCTAAACTACACTACACGTTCCCAAATTCCACCCATAAACTATCTATACAGTTCACACATACAAGTATATAACAACCCACCTCACCTGACTGATCACTGTCCCTACGGGGTACAAGGGGTTAAACACAACAGTGGCTCTGCAGGGGTTAATACCTGCAGGCCAAGGAATACAGGGTTAAAGGGTTGTTTGCAGAGCAGGGGCATGCTCTACAGAGAACAGAGCACTGAAAGGGTTAACGCTCTGTACTGTGGATTTGATACCACAAAATAAGGGTTAATCACAGCAAGGGTATCAGGGCAGGGACTAGGGTAATTCAGGTACAGGGTTAATCAGGGGTGGTAGGCACAGCAGGGCAGGGACTAGGGAATATCAGGGCACAATGTAAGGGTTAATCAGGGGTGGTAGGAATCAGGGGTAATAGGGTTAACAAGGGGCAGTATGGGGTCAGGGATTTAAAGGGTAAAACGTTGGTGGGATAGTGGTATTAGGGTTAACAAGGAGCAGTATGGGGTCAGGGATTTAAAGGGTGGGATAGTGGTAGGGATCAGGGGTATAAGGGGGTGATACTTAGCGGTGATATGCTCGTTGTCCAGGGGGGCTCGTTGATCCAGGGGATGCCTCTTCCTGCTGGGTGACTTACCTGACTCCTGAGCAGAGCGCCGCCGGCCTATTTAAGCTTGGCGGCGCCCGCTCGCAGTCCTCCTATTGCCGCCGTGCGCATGCGCACTGCCGGCCTGAACACGTGGGCCGGCGCGGTGATGTGACGTCACCGCGCCGGCCCGAGGATCTCGGAGCGCGCTTCCAGGGGGGGGGGATCCTTTGATCCTCCCGCCTGTGAAGCGGACGCCTACCTCCGGCGCTGTAATTACAGCGCCGGAAGTCAGCCACTCACAGGGGCATGGGAACTCTTTGTTCCAATGTCTCTGTTAGGCGTACCATCTCCGGCGCGGCCGGAGATGGTGACAAAGGGCAGAGGATCTTATTGATCCTCTGTCCTTTGTAGAGGCCGACGCTGGACATAATTGTCCAACTGTCGGTCTCCTCCACCCCCCCCCCAGCAGGCGTATTTCAGCGGGATTCCAGCCATATATGCCCTTAGATGCTTGGGGCACATCAATAAGCATATATGAACGGACATTATATTATTATAGGGGCACATATTATATAAGGGGGCACAGGCCCCTACATTATAAGGGGGCACAAGCCCCTACATTATAAGGGGGCACAAGCCCCTACATAAGGGCAGATGTGCGCAGATGCTGGGAACATCTGCACACATCCTCCTATAACGTGATTGATGCATGCATATATATCATACATGCATGCACGTGTTTGCATGCATATATGTATATATATGCATGCGTCTCAACCCTTCCTCAACACGGGGAAACATGTTTCGATTCGGGAGAGGGAGCCTGAGAAACGGCTACGCTACCACATCCAAGCAAGGCAGCATGCGCACAGATTACCTATTAGTATAATTAGGTGAGGGTCTACAGGTGAGCTGACCCTGTAAAACATTATATGTGAGGGCCTTAAGGTGAACTGACCGTGTAAAACATTGTAGGTGAAGGCCTGCTGGTGAGCTGACCCTATAAAAGATTTTAGGTGCGGGACTGCAGGTGAGCTGACCCTGTAAAAGATTTTAGGTGCGGGCCTGCTCGTGAGCTGACCCTCTAAAAAATTATATACGAGGGCCTTCAGGTGAGCTGACCCTGTAAAGGATCGTAGGTGAAGGCCTGCTGGTGAGCTGACCCTGTAAAAAGTTATTATATGCGAGGGCCTGCTGGTGAACTGATCCTCTAAATAATTATATGCGAGGGCCTTCAGGTGAGCTGACCCTGTAAAAGATTGTAGGTGAAGGCCTGCTGGTGAGCTGACCCTGTAAAAAATTATATGTGAAGGCCTGCTGGTGAACTGATCCTCTAAATAATTATATGCGATGCCCTTCAGGTGAGCTGACCCTGTAAAACATTGTAGGTGCAGGACTGCTGGTGAGCTGACCCTCTAAAAAATTATATGCGAGGGCCTGCTGGTGAGCTGACCCCATAAAAAATTATATGTGAGGGCCTGCTGGTGAGCTGACCCTGTAAAACATTGTAGGTGAGGGCCTGCTGGTGAGCTGATTCTCTAAAAAATTATATACGAGGGCCTGCAGCTCAGCTGACCCTGTAAAACAGGGATGTCAAACTCGTGGCCCTCCAGCTGTTGCAAAACTACAACTCCCATCATGCCTGGGCATACTACAGCTATCAGGGAATGAAGGAAGTTGTAGTTTTGCAACATCTGGAGGGCCATGAGTTTGACATCCATGCTGTAAAACATTATATGCGAAGGGCATATATGCGAGGGCATTATATGCGACAAATAAGCATGTTGATATGATTGAAGAGGAGAAGGAGGATGAGAAAAGGAAGATTCAACCATATACCCTTGTTTGTGGTGGAAGGGGTGTATTCAGTACATTATAAACAACACATTTAAAGTGCCTTTATGTTCATCAGCTTTCCTCTGGTGGAGTCAAGAAGCCATGGTCAATCCAGGCCTTGTTCATTTTTATAAGAGTGAACCTCTCAGCATTTTCAGTTGACAGGCAGATATGCTTATCTGTTAAAATGCCAGCAGCAGCACTAAATACCCACTCTGAAAAAACGCTGGCGGCAGGGCTGGCCAGCACCTCCAATATGTAGAGCGCCAGTTCGTGCCACGTGTCCAGCTTGGACACCCAGTAGTTGTAAGGCACTGAGGGATCATGAGGACGCTGACACGGTCTGCTATGTACTTCTTCACCATCTTCCAAAATGTTTCCCTCCTTGTGACAGTAGGCGCGCATCAGGGTGAGAGTGCTGGCGGGGTGTCATGAAACTGTCCCAGACTTTGGAGAGTGTTGCCCTGCCTCTGTTGGAACTGCTGTATGTTCCCCTTGTCTCCCCTCCTTGGTTGGCCAGGGAACTACGGACTCTGCCGTCAGCGTTATCAGATGTAACTTTTTGGAGCAATTTTTGCAACAATTTTTCAACAAGGATCTTCTGGTATTGCACAGTTTTGCTTGTCCTCACCACCAGAGGAATGAGAGATGAGAAGTTCTCTTTGCAGCGGGGGTCGAGAAGAGTGAACAACCAGTAATTCGTGTTGTCTAAAATATATAACGCGCGGGTCGCTAGAAAGGCAGCCTAACATGAAGTCAGCCATGTGTGCCAGAGTACCAACAGGCAAGACTTCGGTGTCATCAGGAGGATCACTCTCAATCTCCTCATTCTATTCCTCCTATTCTGTCCACCCACGCTGAACAGATAAAATTAAACATCCATGGGTACCACCCTCTGTAGCGGAGGCAACCGTCTCCTGCTCCATCCTCCTCCTCTTCATCGTCCAATTTGCGCTGAGAAGATGAACTGAGGGTGGTCTGGCTATCATCCTGTGTAATCCTGTCTTCCCCAATTTCCACCTCTTCCACATGCAAAGTGTCGTCCTTAATTGTGACTAGCAAGCGTTTGAGTAGACACAGAAGTGGGATGGTTATGCTGATAATAGCGTTATCGCCACTCACCATCTGTGTTGATTCTTTAACGTTTCTTAAAACCTCATAGAGGTCAGACATCCATGCCCACTCCTCGCTTGTGAATAGCGGAAGGTGACTGGAAAGGTGACGCCCATGTTGCAACTGGTATTCCACTACTGCCCTCTGCTGCTCACAAAGCCTGGCCAACATGTCAAATGTCGAGTTTCAGCGCGTGCTCGTGTCACACAACTGAGCTGTCAATTTCAAGTGACTTGCGTAAATGGGCACACACACGGCGCACCTTCACCAGTAGCTGAGTCAAATTGGGGTAGGGTTTGATAAGCCGCTGAACCATTAAGTTTAAGACGTGGGTTAGGCATGGGATGTGTCTGAGCTTACCGAGCTCCAAAGCCACCACCAAGTTACAGCCTTTAACAGACACAACCATGCCTGGTTCTAGGTTGAGTGGCGAGAGCCACAGCTCAGTCTGGTCTCTTATCCCCTGCCACAGCTCTGCAGTGGTGTGCTGTTTGTCCTCTAAGCATATCAGCTTCAGCATGGCCTGATGGCCATTTCCCTAATGCCGTGCTATACTGCTTCCAGCTACCGACTGATGACTGACTGGTGCTGCATGCAGATCATTCAGAGGTGGAAGTGGAGAAGTGGGGGTTGGAGCCACTAACATAGGTGCTGGCGGAAACCCTGATCGACGAAGGGCCTGCAATCCTTTGCATCGATAGCACCTGTGCCATACCAGGGTATGACTCGCTCCCAGCCTTCACAACATTCACCCAGTATGCGGTCAGGGAAATGTAGTGTCCCTGGCCGAATGCATTTATCCATGTGTCTGTGGTTAAGTAGACCTTCCCAGTAACTGCATTTGTCAGGGCACGTGTGATGTTATGGGGCACATGTTGGTGTAAGGTGGGCACGGCACACCTTAAAAATCAGTGGCGGCTGGGGACTGCATAACGCGGGATGGACGCCGAAATCAGGCTGCGGAAGGCCTCGGTGTCCACAAGCCTAAATGGTAACATTTCCAGGGCCAGTAATTTGGAAAGCTGCGCATTTAGTGCTATGGCTTGTGGGTGGGTGGCTGGGTATTTGCACTTGCATTTAAATGCCTGGAGTATGGACATTTGTACGGTGCGCTGGGACATGGAAGTGGATGTGGTCGCTGATGGTGCTTGCGAAGGACCAGGTTCAGGGCGGGGGGCATCCGGGCCTGCGTCTTGGACAGGGGATTGGCCAGCACGTAACAGGAGAAGAGGAGGCAGTGGTGTGACCCGAAGACACAGATTGTTGACCCAGGCGTTCGGCCTACCTATTATGGTGCTTTGATGCCATGTGGCTGATCATGTTGGTGGTGGTGAGGTTGCTAGTGTTCACGCCCCTGTCATTCTTGTATGGCACAGGTTGCAAATTAAAATTCTTTTGTTGTCCGCACTTTCCTAAAAAAAGCACCAGACTGCGGAACACCTACCCCTTGGCAAGGGAGATTTCCACAAGGGTGTGCTCTGGAGAACAGTTGCGGGCCTGTTTGGTGTGGCCCGCCTTCTCCCTTTTGCCACCCCACTGCCTCTTCCAGCTTGCTGCCGTGCAGCAGATCCTTTCCCCTCTGTACTGCTGTCCTTGCTCGACTTTCCACTTTCCCAGGTTGGGTCAGTGACTTCATGGTCCATCTGCTCATCCTCCTGACTTGTTGACATAACAACAACCTCAGTGATTGACAACTGTGTCTCATCCTCTTAATCAACCTCTTAAGGCAGTAATTGCCATTGAGTTATTGGCAACTGTGTCTCATCATCACCCACCTCATTAAACATTAATTGCCATTCCCCACCGTCATCTTCTTGCGATTGTGGATGCTCAAGAGTTTGGGAATCAGGGCACAACTATGTCCCTCTTCAAGCATGCTTGGCTGGAGGGCCAAATCAAGGAATGACGCTGAAAAGAGCTCCTCGGAATATCCGACTGTGGGATCACTTGTTTGCCCAGACTCTCCATGGTGGGATGAAGGAGGATCAGGGTGAGGATAGGGTTGAGCAGACTCTTGGCTACTGAGACTGGACTTGGTGGAAGACAGGGTGGTGCTTAACCGACTGGATGTCATGCCCCGCTCTGTGCGGAGGTCAGCTAGAATAGCAGCACGAGTTTAGTGTTTTGTTTTGGAGCCGTACTGGATCCGCCTCTCA
Source organism: Bufo gargarizans (assembly GCF_014858855.1). NCBI lineage: Eukaryota > Metazoa > Chordata > Amphibia > Anura > Bufonidae > Bufo > Bufo gargarizans. The sequence goes on from NC_058082.1 coordinate 57,535,284, forward strand.
TCAGGTGCACTGGGTGGGGTCATTAGTTTAAATAGCACTCCATCCCAGTGCTCTGAGCGGATTATAGGAATCACTTTGGTCTTGGAAGCTAGGAAGGAAGGTTGTCTGTTCCAGCTCAGAAAGATAAGTGTGGTTTCAAGTTTTGTTGTTTGCTGTCTTGGTTGTTTTGTGTCATCTCTCCCATCCAGGCTCTGTGCGAGCAGGCTGCTCCTATTTCCCCTCTTCACCATCTCAGGGAATTTAGGGTGTTTCAGCCCAGGCACGGGGACACATCATACCTACCACCAAGGTTTGCATGTGGGCTGAGCAGTGCAGGGAGAGAGGTCAGGGATTAGCTAGGAGGTGACCCTTCCCCTGCTTCTCGCCTAGAGCCTGGTTGGTGGTTTACCTGTGAGTCTGAGTGCACGTCCGCCGTGACACTGGAAGCATTATCTGCTGCAATCCAACCGACCACCTAGTCGCACTGATCTGACTTCAAGAGTGGTGTCCTGCTCCACCCTGCACACTGGGACATGAAGCTAGGTAACGTGGATGATAGTTTTTAGATAGTGTTCTGGCAGCAGGAACAGTTTCACCGCGCCCAGAGCCAAGGCCTCTGCGTGCACCATCAGCATCACTGGCACTGCCCCGTCCCTTACTGCTCTCCTTCTGCATATTAAATGTTATATATGATTGAAAGTCTGTCACATGTACAGTAGCATAGGATTTGGAAGTGTATGCGCAAACAAATTTAAAAAGGTGTCTGGGATGTGGAAACGTCACACAGCTGATATCCCGCAGATAATGTTAATGCTGTCACCAGCAGCTAATGAAAAATTACAGGGAATGTCACAGGTATTTGGGATGAGGAAACGTTATACAGGAGAGGTACCACCGGTAATGTCACAGTCCGTAGCATCTGCGCAAAAAAGTACACTGTATGACACAGATACATTTTTGAAGCGCACACATTACACTGCAGATGTGGCACAGCTAATGTCACTGTCAGAAGCCGACACTGTCTATTTAAAAAGTACACTGTATGTCACAGATAATTTTTTTAAGCACACACGTTACACTGGAGATGTAGCCCTGGTAATGTCACTGTCAGGAGCGGACACCGTCTATTGACAAAGTACACTGTATGTTACAGATACATTTTTGAAACGCACACATTACACTGCAGATGTGGCGCTGGTAATGTCACTGTCCGCAGCGGACACTGTCTACGGAAAAAGGACACTGTATGTCACAGATAAATTTTTTAAGCGCACACTTTACACTGCAGATGTGGCACTGGTTATGTCACTGTCAGAAGCAGACACCGTCTATTGAAAAAGTACACTGTATGTCACAGATATTTTTTGGCTGCTCACACTTTATACAGGAGATGTGGAGCAGCTAATGTAACTGTCCACAGCGGACACCGTCTACGGAAAAAGTACACTGGATGTCAGATATTTTTGGGATGCGCACACTTTACACTGAAGATGTGGCACAACTAATGTCACTGTCCGCAGCGGACACCTTCTACGGAAAAAGTACACTGAAAGTCAGATATTTTCTTGGATGCTCACACTTTACACAGGAGATGTGGTGCAGCTACAGTGGGATGCGAAAGTTTGGGCAACCTTGTTAATCGTCATGATTTTCCTGTATAAATTATTGGTTGTTACGATAGAAAATGTCAGTTAAATATATCATATAGGAGATACACACAGTGATATTTGAGAAGTGAAATGAAGTTTATTGGATTTACAGAAAGTGTGCTATAATTGTTTAAACAAAATCAGGCAGGTGCATAAATTTGGGCACCACAAAAAGTAATGAAATCAATATTTAGCAGATCCTCCTTTTACAGAAATTACAGCCTCTAAACGCTTCCTGTAGGTTCCAATGAGAGTCTGGATTCTGGTTGAAGGTATTTTGGACCATTCCTCTTTACAAAACATCTTTAGTTCATTCAGGTTTGATGGCTTCCGAGCATGGACAGCTCTCTTTAAGTCACACCACAGATTTTCCATTATATTCAGGTCTGGGGATTGAGATGTCCATTCCAGAACGTTGTACTTGTTCCTCTGCATAAATGCCTTAGTGGATTTTGAGCAGTGTTTAGGGTCGTTGTCTTGTTGAAAGATCCAGCCCCGGCGCAGCTTCAGCTTTGTCACTGATTCCTGGACATTGGTCTCCAGAATCTGCTGATACTGAGTGGAATCCATGCGTCCCTCAACTTTGACAAGATTCCCAGTCCCTGCACTGGCCCCACAGCCCCACAGCATTATGGAACCACCACCATATTTTATTGTAGGTAACAGGTGTTTTTCTTGGAATGCTGTGTTCTTTTTCCTCCATGCATAACGCCTCTTGTTATGGCCAAATAACTCAATTTAAAGGGCTTCTGTCAGCCCACTAAACCATTTTTTTGTTTACTAATAATCCCTATACTGCGAGCTGTGCATACATAAGTTAAATAATCATTTTGGTTCAGTAGAATTTGATAAAAAGATATTTTTAAAATATGCAAATCGCTACGATGTTCTCCGTGATACCGGAAGTGACGTTTCTTTAACCGGAGGTGATAGTCCGTCGCTCCGCTTCATCAGGTGCAAGAGTGCACCGAAACGCGTTTGGTCCTATCTAGAATAGTACTTGAACTTGGAATCTAAAAAGTTTTTTACATAAAAGAAAAATCAAAGGCAAATATCTATCATATAGTCCGCTGATAATATCTGTCAGCTGATCAGAGCGACGGACTATCACCTCCGGTTAAAGAAACGTCACTTCCGGTATCACGGAGAACATCGTAACGATCTAGGAAGCCGGGACAGAAGAAGCTGCCGAAGACGCCGAAGACGCCGAGGACCACGTGCGCACCAACGCCATACGCCACACAGGACCGGACCATCTTAACAAAGAGATCAGTTATAACAGCTCCCTGGGACCTAACTGTATGGGGTAAGCCTGTTCCTTTTCATTTTCTGAGTTGACTGTCCTTTAAGATATAAGCGGACCCGCACCAGCAGAAGATTTTTATCAGAAGATTTTTTGTCATTATACCTTTTATATCCTTATAGTGCACATTCATGCGGGACCTATATGCAGACTGATCACCTGCATAAGTAGGATCTCTTTCTTCCTTTTTAGGATACTTTTAGTCATACAAGGACATTGACATAACTTGATAAACAATTTTTGATACTATACACTACTGTATGCTGCAATATCATTGTTTTACTATAATATAATAACCATAGACATATTGAATGGTGGAATTTTATTTTATTGACTTAATGACGCAATAAAGAAAATAAGCTATACCTTATATTCTATTATATTTTGTTCTATATACCCAGTCATTTGAGTGCCCTCCATTCCGTGAAATTTATACAATACAAATATAAAATGTCTTATTCAATTAAAAGTGATTAAACATGCCCCCCCCCCCCCCCACTCCTAATATTACTGTACATCCTAAACGCTTCTGTAGAATGCAGGCAGGCAAGCAGGGCGGGCGGCAGCGTAACTCCCTGATGTCACGTGCCTGCGTCGCCTACTTTATGAATGAAGCAGGCAAGTGACATCAGTGTGTGACGCGCCGGCCGTCCGGCCTGCCTGCCTGCGTTGTACAGAAGCTGTTAGGATGTACGGTAATATTAGGGGTGAGGGGGCATGTTTAATCACTTTTAATTGAATAAGACATTTTATATTTGTATACTGGAGAGGCAGTTGGGGGGGGATCTGTGGATGACAGTTTTATGGGGAACATCTGTGGATGGCACAGTTAAGGGGTGGGGGGGTCTGTGGATGGCACTGTTATGGCGTGGGGGGTCTGTGGATGGCACATATATAACAGTGCCACCCACAGATCCCCCATAACAGTGCCATCCACAGATCCCCAGTAATAGTGCCATTCACAGACCACCATTAGGTCCAAACCCACCAAAGGCACACCTTTTGGTTAAAAATATATTTTTTCTTATTTTCCTCCCCAAAAACCTAGGTGCATCTTATGGGCTGGTGCGTCTTATAGGGCGAAAAATACGGTATATAGCACCCGATGACTCTTTCCAGCCAGCCAATCACTGTATTGCCAGCAGCCAACATGGCTACAGCATTACAGTGAGGGCAGTAATTACCTGCACGTTTATTGGCTGCGTAGCAGCCAAGAAACGTACAGGGTGGAGACTTGAGCATTGCGCTAGAGCACATGTGGTATTCGGCCGAATACTGCCATGTGCAGAGCATCGAGATGATCAAGCCGAACTGGTGTCCGGCCGAGCATGCTCGATCATCACTAGTATTCTGACAATATATAACCAAGAACTTAGGGCTCTGTTTAAAGCTTAAATGCAAGGAATCTTGCACTTGCACAGTTTTACTGAATGTTTCTGGGATTTTATGATATTCTGTTTTTATAATTTACATTAAAATATTTTAATATGAGCAAATACAGACTTCTGAGTAAAATCGCTTTTATATAGCAATATAAAATTCCAGATGCCACAACAGATACGGGTTCATGACTACATTCATTGATGTACATTAGATATATGATCACCTATGTGAAAAGGCAAATTCAGTGCATTTGGAAAGTCTTTAGACCTTTTTACTTTTTTCACATTTTGTTATGCTGTGGCCTTATCCTGAAATTAAAAAAATCCAGTTGTTCCCCATCATTCTGTACTCAGTACCCCATAATGAGAAAGTGAAAACAGTTTATTGAAAAAGAAAAACTAAAGCATTGCATTCACATACATATTCAGACCCTTTACTCAGTAGTTGAAGCCCCTTTGGCAGAAAATACAGCATCCAATCTTCTTTGGTATGATGCTACAAGGTTTTGACACCAGAATATGGGGGTTCCTGTCATTCTTCTCTGTAGATTTTCTCAATCTCTGTCAGGTTGGATGAAGACTGTCGGTGACCAGTATTTTTAGATCTCTTCAGAGATGTTCATTTAGGTTCTAGTCAGGGCTCTGGCTGGATCACTCATGGACATTTATGCATTGTATGTATGCTACAGTATTTGGGGCTCTGAGCACTTCCTTCCATTTAGGCCACTTTATTCAGTGATTTGGTTCTATTCTCAGGATTGGTCATCAATATCAGTGGGGGTCCGACACCCGGCAATCCCAAAGGTCAGTTGTTTTGGGCACCAATGTAATATTTATAAACTATCCTGGGGATAGATCTTAAAGAGGACCTGTCATCACTCCTGACAGAATCCTGTCTGTTTTATTAGCTTCATGCATTCCCCATGTAATAACAATTCTGGAGCATCTATTCTTATAACTCTATGTTGTACCATTCCCGACAATCGCCTGCTCGTCAGTGAAGGAAACCATTACATTTATATAGAGCGATCTCCTCCACAGTATGGCGAGAAGTGATCACTAATGCCATCACTCGTCCCCATACAGACTTGTTGACGATTTTTGTGTCCAAATGGATGATCTATTACCCGATGATCGAGTGGCCAGATAATCGCTAATAATAATTCTTGTGATTATCTTGCAGATGTTTCACCACTGCTGACATGCCTTTTTTAATAGCTACATTATTTCCAACAATTCTGGAGCATCTATTCTTATGGCTCTATGTTGTACCATTCCTTTATTATTTATTCTAGAAGTTATGAATGAATTGCTAGCAGTCTGCAGTAAGGGTACAGAGGGGTGGTAACCAGTTGGGGGGGTGTCCCTGCACAGACTCACTCTATCCAATCAGTGCTGCCATTGTCAGACTTTGCAGGTACACCCCAAACTTGTTACCTCCCCTCTGTACCCTTACTGCAGACTGCTAGCAATTCATTCATATCTTCTAGAAGAAATAATAAAGGAATGGTACAACATAGAGCCATAAGAATAGATGCTCCAGCATTTTTATTACATGGGGAATGCATGTAGCTATTAAAACAGGCATGTCAGGAGCGGTGACAGGTCCTCTTATGTTCAGAAAATTCCTTTTATAGGGGTTACCCACTTTCATATATTTTTGGGCAGCACCTAATCAGACATGTGGAGGGAAGCATATTTACCTGCTCCCCAATGCTTGGTTCCAGCCTAGTCATTCCTCTGAGATCCAGTCCCTGCCTGTCGACTTCCAAAACAAATGGGGGTCACATGTGCCGATGCAGCCAATGACTGACTGCAGCAGTGACATGTTCCTCAAGTGATTGCCCAAAAGTGTTTGAAAGCTGGCCAACCCTTTAAGACTCCCTTTACATGAGTTTATTGCATTTTTACAAGCATTTTTCTCTGCTATTTTTCTGAGCTTTGAGTCACCCAAAAAAATAATACTTTAGCCTTCATCTGCTACTGTGGCTGTGGCTCAATTATGGTGTAATTTGCACCATAATTTAGTTATTCATATAATTTTTGGCACAATTTTGGGTACCTCATTTTTAACCCCTTAATGCATAATGCTGTACATGTATGGCATTATGTGTAATGGAATATATGGAGAGAGCTGCTGCGCTGAGTCCACTCCATACGCAGTGGGTACTGGCTGTATAATACAGCCGGTACCCGGCTGCAATGACCGGCATCAGCGTCATTAGTCAGTTAACCCCTCAAGTGCCGCATTCAATGCTGTGCTGTAATCGCAGTTGTGAGCCGCATCCCTCTGACGTCCGATCGGAGCCCCAGGAACCCCTGCGGTGAAATTGTGGGGCTCAGAATGGTTACCATAACAACCTGGGGCCTGCTGAACATTCCCAAGCCTGTCATGGTAACCTGCCTGCCTAGCTGTGCATGAGGCACAGTTCAGCAGACAAGGCAGCACAATCCCATGCACCATAATAGATTTATATTATGGTGAATGGGACAAAGCATCAAAAGATCCCAGATTCTATCCCCCTAAGGGGGCTTTACGTTATAGTGTAAAAGATCAACTCACCCCTTTCCCAATTTCACATGTAAAAATATATAAACAATAAAGTAAAGTATGCGCCGCGTCTAAAAATGTCAGAACTATAAAAAAATATTGAAACATTTTACCTGCACCGTAATGGAAAAAACAATAAGAAAACACGATTCACCATTTTTGTCATCTTGCCCTCATATAGCCCTCATATAGCTCTGTAGACTGAAATATCATAAATTCAATAAAAATGGAGCCCAAGACAACAGTGTCACAACCTCCTGAGGAGATTCATCTATTATGAGGATTTAAAGACAACCTTTTACCATAAACGTGCTATCCAATCTACTGGCATAAGTTTACAGAGCGCATGGAGCTAATAAGATTGATATATACAGTAATTTTATGAGAAAAGATTGATTTAAATTCCTACTCTTTTTGTGCTTAGGAGTCCACTGGGTGGTATTACTCAATGATTGACAGCATTCCATATATGGGGCATGGAATGGCATGAAGAGGGGCATGGCATGGCATGAAGAGAGAACTATCAATTCACTGGTCTCCTAATCATAAAAAGAGAAAAAATTTAATACATTACAAACTAAAATCGAATCTTCTTCTACCAAACTATATATCAATTTGCTCCGTTTTTCCTACTCTGTGATATGCTGCCTGCAGACAGGACTGGATGTTCAGCATGACAAGTTCCCTTCAACTTGGTGTATTACTTTTTAGTACAAAAATATAGAGGCAATTGCTCATAAATAATCATGCTTACATTTGTGACTCTTTTATCTATTCATTGCAAGGAAGTTCTGCAAATGTTTTACTTCCCACTGCTCTCCCTTGTTAAAGTTTAAAAGGTAGACAAAAAGCTCACTACAGCATAGTCCCAGCCACTCAAAAAAGCCTCTTAGGATATGCAACTGAATATGTAAATTAAAGTTTCTAATGTAAAATTTAAAAAAAAATCTGTGCTCTGTGCTGTTTAGGCGCAGGATATGCACTAAACTCATTTCCATAATAGCCAGAGTAAGGCCCCTTTCACACGGGTGAGAGTTGCGCACGGGTGCAATGCGTGAGGTGAACGCATTGCACCCGCACTGAATCTGGACCCATTCACTTTAATGGGGCTGTGCACATGAGCGGTGATTTTCACGAATCATTTGTGCGTTGCATGAAAATCGCAGCAGGTTCTATATTCTGCGTTTTTCATGCGAAACGCAGGCCGCATAGAAATAAATGGGTATGCGTGAAAATCGCAAGCAAGTGCGAATGCGGTGCGATTTTCACACATGGTTACTAGGAGATGATAGGGATGAAAGCAACCCCAGACCCCATTAAAGTGTATTCCCTATATTATTTTCCCTTTATAACATGGTTATAAGGGAAAATAATAGCATTCTTAATATAGAATTTTAGTAAACTGTAGATTGAGGTGTTAAAAATAGAAATTTACTTACCTGTTCTAATTGATCGCGCAGCCGGCATCCTCCTCTTGCTTCTTCTTTCAGGACCTGCAAAAGATTATTATCTTCATTCAGCAGGACCTGTGCTGATGTCACCGCTCTCACCACGTGGTGAGCTTGGTTACCCCACCAAAGGTCCTTTTGCAGGTCTTAAAAGAAGAAGCAAGAAGAGGATGCTGACCACGAGATCAATTGGAACAGGTAAGTACATTTTTTTTATTTTTTAACACCTTATTCTACAGTTTACTAAGCATTCTGTATTAAGAATGCTATTATTTTCACTTATAACCATGTTATAAGGGAAAATATTAAAATCTACAGAATACCTAACCCAAACCCGAACTTCAGTGAAAGGGTTTGGGTCTGGGTACCACAGTCAGTTTTTTATCACGCGCGTGCAAAAACACATTGCACCTGCGTGATAAAAACTGAACATCGGAACGCAATCGCAGTCAAAACTGACTGCAATTGCGTACCTACTAGCGCGATTTTCCTTGATCGCAGATGCAACGCATCCAGACACGCTCGTCTGCAAGGGGCCTAAGAAGGAGACTTGAATTACTGCAGCCTTTTACCGCCTTCTTGTTAAGTGAGAGAGAGAGAGAAAATCTTACCCAAACAGCCTGGGTGTCTGTAGAAAACTTGCTAGCTAAAAGTGCTGTGATCATAGCAGCATCAGCACTGATTCAAGAAGGCAGTATCTCTCTCTCTGCTGTGAGCTAGGGATGTACCCAGGGCCGGTGATACCTTTTTTTTTTTTAAATCACTTGTGAGTTGCACCGCAGCACCGCTGACTGCCCTAGCCCGGGTGCGCCGTGTGGCCCCGGTCCTCACTCACAGAGCGGCACGGGCCCAGCAGCATGGTCACAAGGTCAGGCCAGGGGTGTGTGACTGACGAGTGGCGCAGCGGCGGGCGGCAGCATGGACTGGAGCTGACTGTATCTGTAAGGCTACATGCACACGAACGTTGTTTGTTTCCATGTCCGGTCCGTTCTTTTTGCAGATAGGATGTGGACCCATTCATTTCAATGGGTCTGCAAAAAACGCGGACAGCACACCGTGTGCTGTCCGCATCAGTATGTCCGTTCCGTTGCCCCGCCAAAAAAATTGTGCATGTCCTATTTTTTTCTAGTTAGCGGACAAGGATAGGCATTTTTACAATGGATCCTCAAAAAAATAGATCCGCAAAAACAACGGATGCCGTACAGAACGTCATCCGCCTAAGTCTGACTCACACACAGCCAGATTGCCGTAGCAGCAGGACAGGTGGGTAGGTGATCACTGATGAGCGCACTAGCGCCAGAGTGCACGGCATAAATGTGTTTTTAAAAAAATTATTACACAAACAACAATCATAAATGGATGGGGGGATGGTGACTGTAACATGATGGGAGGGGGGACAATGTCTGTAGTCTGTGACATGGGGATAGGGCCAGTGTCGGCCGGGGGTGGGGGGGGGGAATGATGTGCCATGGGGGGGACTGAAATGTGACACAATAGGAGATAATGATGTGATCATGATGTGACACGAAGGGGGTGATGTGACACAAAGGGAGTGATGTGACATGGTTTGGAGGGGGAGAAATGTGACATGGATGGAGGGGGAGAAATGTGACATGGAGGGGGCAAATGTGACATGGAGGGAGCAAATGTGACACGGAGGGCTGATGTGACATAGGGGGGTGATTTGATCTGGAGGGGAGAAATGTGACATGGGGGCATGATGGCTTACATGGGGGGCTGATGGAAGGGGGCTGATGGCTGACATTGGGGTCTGATCTGAGGCATTGGGGGTCTGATCTGAGGTCTGATTAACATTGAGGGTCTGATTGCTGGACAGACCTGAGGTGTAATGGAAATATTTTTTTCTTATTATCCTCCTCTAAAACCTAGGTGCGTCTTAGAGGGTGAAAAATACGGTCCTCAAATTAGCAATTGTCTGAAGCAGAGAGAAGATACCAGGACCACACAGAGGAGAAGCCAGCTGCTGCAGACGGGACCAGGGCCAGGTGAACTGCGAGGGAAGGGGGGCACCAAAATGTGGATTGCTTGTGTTGGCAAAAATCCTTGGACCGGCCCTGGGTGTATCACAGGAATTAACTAAATGGGTAGAGAGGAATGTGGGCCTAATATAATTTTATGATCTAGAGGAATGTAAACGGAGTGACAGTGACTGTCCTGCAGCTCTACTATATCTGTAACATAGCAGACAATTATAACAATTATATGTTAATTAATTGGGGAGAAGGAAAGGTATTCAGCACAAATGACAGACTTTTTAACGGAAAGATTAGAGATAAGCAAAGTTTTCAAAAATTCAATTCGGCAGCTTCACCAAAGTTCGCCAAGAAATACACTCACCTAAAGAATTATTAGGAACACCATACTAATACGGTGTTGGACGCCCTTTTGCCTTCAGAACTGCCTTAACTCTATGTGGCATTGATTCATCAAGGTGCTGATAGCATTCTTTAGAAATGTTGGCTCATATTGATAGGATAGCATCTTGCAGTTGATGGAGATTTGAGGGATGCACATCCAGGGCACGAAGCTCCCGTTCCACCACATCCCAAAGATGCTCTATTGGGTTGAGATCTAGGTGACTGTGGGGGCCATTTTAGTACAGTGAACTCATTGTCATGTTCAAGAAACCAATTTGAAATGATTTGAGCTTTGTGACATGGTGCATTATCCTGCTGGAAGTAGCCATCAGAGGATGGGTACATGGTGGTCATGAAGGGATGGACATGGTCAGAAACAATGCTCAGGTACCCCGTGACATTTAAACGATGGCCAATTGGCACTAAGGGGCCTAAAGTGTGCCCAGAAAACATCCCCCACACCATTACACCACCACCACCAGCCTGCACAGTGGTAACAAGGCATGATGGATACATGTTCTCATTCTGTTTACGCCAAATTCGGACTCTACCATTTGAATGTCTCAACAGAAATCGAGACTCATCAGACGAGGCAACATTTTTCCAGTCTTCATCAACAGTCCAATTTTGGTGAGCTCGTGCAAATTGTAGCCTCTTTTTCCTATTTGTAGTGGAGATGAGTGGTACCCGGTGGGGTCTTCTGTTGTTGTAGCCCATCCGCCTCAAGGTTGTGCGTGTTGTGGCTTCACAAATGCTTTGCTGCATACCTCGGTTGTAACGAGTGGGTATTTCAGTCAACGTTGCTCTTCTATCAGCTTGAATCAGTCGGCCCATTCTCCTCTGACCTCTAGCATCAACAAGGCATTTTCGCCCACAGGACTGCCGCATACTGGAAGTTTTTCCCTTTTCACACCATTCTTTGTAAACCCTAGAAATGGTTGTGCGTGAAAATCCCAGTAACTGAGCAGATTGTGAAATACTCAGACCGGCCCGTCTGGCACCAACAACCATGCCACGCTCAAAATTGCTTAAATCACCTTTCTTTCCCATTCTGACATTCAGTTTGGAGTTCAGGAGATTGTCTTGACCAGGACCACAACCCTACATGCATTAAAGCAACTGCCATGTGATTGGTTGACTAGATAATCGCATTAATGAGAAATAGAACAGGTGTTCCTAATAATTCTTTAGGTGAGTGTATAATTCATTACAAATTAATTTGTCATGAAACACCATAAATCAAGTATAGCATACTCAGGCCACTCTGCCTTAGGGTACGGGCACACAGAGCAACCGTGTGGCGGGTTGCGGCCATGCAAAAGAACTGTGCGGCCAATTAATCCACAGTTGCCTTTCATTTAATAATGAAGACCGCACTGTATAGTCCTTCATTGTTAATGGCCACGAGACACTTTTAAACAGGAACTGTTGGTGGTATAGGATTTGGCTGGTTTGGCTGGGACACAATATGCATATTATTGCTGTTCTGGCTTGCAATCTCCTGCAGGTTATTTGATAGTAAACACTGAATATTAATCAGCTCTGGAATACACACTTCTCCAACCCCAGCGCTCTCCTGCCCTACAGGTGGGAGTCCTTCTTCAGCCATTTGCTTTTCCTCCTTTTCCACATAATCTAATATCAATGACTATACGTCATCAGGAACATCCAGCCCCTTCTCTCTCTGCATCTTATTGACTTTTCTAGGACATGGAGACTGTGAACAATGATTTGGGTGAAGTAAAGCCAGCAAAAGATGAGGATGGTGATCATTAAGACCTGGCCCCCCTAAGGGGTGCAGAATAGATGGTATTGGTTGGCACACTGGTACTGGGATAATAAAAGCTTCCATCTTATTGCTATTGAATTACATTTACGGCTAGTGTAGTAATAAATAAATAAAACTGAAGCAGAATAAGTCTCTCTGAACTCTCCCTGTAGTTTCCCTTTCCAATATTTTTCTATTACCGTATTTTTCGCCCCATAAGACGCACTTTTTCTTCCCCCAAAATGGGGGAGAAATGCCCCTGCGTCTTATGGGGCGAATGCTTGCAGTTTTACATCGCTGGCAGCGATGTATCAGTGAGTGGGGACTCGGGGAGGGACTGGGAGGAGGGTCTGGGGGCTGGCAATAGCGGCGGGGCGGTGCAGTCAGTGTAGTATAGCACCGCCCCGCCGCTCCAGTATACTAATATAAGATGTAATTTTCAAGTAATACTTATTAAACTTGCCCCCTTAGTCCTATTACTACCTTACATCCTAATCGCGGCAGTAGAATTCAGGCCGGGCGGGCGGCAGCGTAACTCTTGTCACGTGCCTGCGCCGCCTACTTTATGAATGAAGCAGGCGGCGCAGGCAAGTGACGTCAGTAAGAGACGCGCCGGCCGCCCGTCCTGCCTGCCTGAATTCTTCAGCAGCGATTCGGATGTAAGGTAGAAATAGGACTGAGGGGGCATGTTTAATAAGTATTAATTGAATATGACATCTTATTTTAGTATACTGGCGGCGGGGGCGATCTGTGGATGGCACAGTTATGGGCTGGGGGGGTCTGTGGATGGCACAGTTATGGGCTGGGGGGGGGTCTGTGGATGGCACTGTTATGGGCTGGGGGGGGTCTGTGGATGGCACATATATAACAGTGCCACCCACTGATCCCCCCCAGCCCATAACAGTGCCATCCACAGATTCCCCCCCCCCTGTAACAATGCCATCCACAGATCCCCCTGTAATAGTGCAAGCCACAGATGCCCCCATAACAGTGTCCGTCATCCACAGATCCCCCCATAACAGTGTCCGTCATCCACAGATCCCCCCATAACAGTGTCCGTCATCCACAGATCCCCCCATAACAGTGTCCGTCATCCACAGATCCCCCCCATAACAGTGTCAGTCATCCACAGATCCCCCCATAACAGTGTCCGTCATCCACAGATCCCCCCATAACAGTGTCCGTCATCCACAGATCCCCCCATAACAGTGTCCGTCATCCACAGATCCCCCCATAACAGTGTCCGTCATCCACAGATCCCCCATAACAGTGTCCGTCATCCACAGATCCCCCACATAACAGTGTCAGTCATCCACAGATCCCCCACATAAGTGTCAGTCATCCACAGATCCCCAGTAATAGTGCCATCCAGAGACCACCATTCGTTCCAAACCCACCAAACACACAGCACACCTTTTGGTTAAAAATTATTTTTTTCTTATTTTCCTCCCCAAAAACCTAGGTGCGTCTTATGGGCCGGTGCGTCTTATAGGGTGAAAAATACGGTAATCGTTTTCAGCAACACTGTCCCTAGCACATGAGCACTTGCCACGTCTCTTGCTATGCTCAGCTCACAGGACAATGACGGAGACCACGCGGGTAAAGCGGACAACGGTGGAGACCACTAGGAAAGGTTTCACAAAGGCATTGCGCACAAGGATGTAAAAGTGAAATGTGGATTTGTCACTGGAGGTGCACCATAGCCATACTGTACAGGTTCTCCTACAGTTTGTTGTATACACAAGCTCTTAAAGATAAATTGTGTCAGATACCATTTTTGGTTCTTCCATCCATTCTCTGCCAAGGTACACAATGAGGCATAGCTAAATAGTATTAGGACTTCATTATTTGATGAATTCTATACAAATGTAAGCTTTATTGTATAGTAATGTGCACGTTAAGATAACCTGTCTGCATTGTTAGTTTCTGCTGCCTATTAATTAATTTCTTTATGCTCACCCTAATGCATGAATCTTGTATTTTCTTGATGCAGCGCTCGCAGCTCTCTCGTAATCTACAGTCTTCAATCTTAATAGCCTGACTCCTTCCTTGGAAGATTCACCATGGGAAATGTCTTTTTTTTTTTGTGCGTACTCTAACAGCACTGGAAACTCGATGACATTCCACTTTATCTTATTTTCTCGAAAACGAGATTATTGCGCTTGTAGGACTGCTGAGCAACCTTTGGGTGCAGTGGAAAGTACGCAAGTCTTCAGAAATGTAATTCTGAATTAGAATAAAAAATGGATGTTGTACAAAACAGTAATAAACAAGAAAAGGAAGAAAAAAATCTTATTCCATCTGGAAATGCAAGCAGAATCAGGGAGATTTTGACAGCAGGTAAGGTCACATATTATTGTATTTTTTAGTGGTCATCTTTACCCAAAAATTCTTTTTTCTCCTTGCATGAAAAATTACCCGGCCGGGATAATATTTGAGAGCATGGCAACGCATGGAAAAAATACATATATCCGTAAATACAAAGATATAATAATAAATCTGAAAAAAGTATGTGTAGGGTACATGAACAGTAATAGCTTAACTATAGATCACAATGGGGGAAATGTATCAAAATGGTCTAAAATAGAACTTGCCCATAGCAACCAAAGGACCTGTGATAAAGAAAAGGTGAAATCTGATTCGTTGCTATGGCAACTAAGCCAGTTCTACTTTACACCAGTTTGATAAATTCCCCGCCAATATGTATAGATTCAGAATTCTGAACTCATTGGGTACTGTGTGTGTGAAAACAGGCAATAATAAGTCATTTATGTCTTCTCTCTTAGCTCTCTATTAGCTTCTGATAGCCAAGCACCTGACATTGATCAAGCAGCCTGAAATCTTTGCTGCAAGTGCACGCGGTACAGTATTACAGCCCAGACTCTCCCCTTTGTCCTTAAAGGGGTTTTCCTATTTGAATCAACATCCTTTAAAATAACTATTTATAAAGGTAGCTGTAATTTTGCAATGTATTTATTTTACCTTTATTGTTCCTATCTTCTGTTCTGGGTGGTGTTCACATGACCATGTCCATGAAGCTCTTTCTAATTTCCTGTGATGTTATGTCCATGGGCATGTCACTGAAAGGGGAGTGTCTACATAACTAGCTGTGTGGGAGGAGCTATGAACTAGTTGGGTGTTGTTAGGGGCGGTGCTGGAGCTGTGGCAAGAAGGGAAAAAGGCATCATGGGTTTGGTTGGATACAACCGCAGGAAGTGCTACATACAGGATGGAAACAAACCAGAGGGACTGGTTTACATGGTGAAAACGAGTCCTAATTGGAAAAAAAATTCCAATCCACAGTAAACATGGAAAACCCCTTTAACACTTTCCCTCCAACTGTTTGGTACAGGCAGGAAGTATTTCCTGCATAGTGCATGATAGGCTACTTGCCAGTATAACAATGATAGGCAATAAAATTAAAAAAAATGTAAAAAAAAATAAAGGGGGTTAGGTGCACACAGCATTTCTACGCCACCCTCGATACTGGGGAGTAGGAGGACCAGGTGGAGGCATGATGAAGGCAGGACCATCTGCCCTGGCAAATTCCCTAACATTTACTCCTGTTTCCTGGTATAAATGACAGTTAAAATGTACTCCAGTCAGGGGTTGGAGTAGATTTCAATCTAGGCGCACGGTGCACCTAATTTTTGAAGAGGCATGTGCCTTGTCATAAATGAAAGGGGATCTCCGAGCTTTTAATATTGATGACCTATCTTCAGGATAGGTCATCAATATCAGATAGTTGGGGATCAGACACCCCCCTGATCAGCTGTATGAATGGAAGGCACGTGCAGACTGCACGCCCCGTCTCCTCATACAGCTGATCGGCTGGGGTGCCGGGTGTTGGACCCCCGCCGATCTAATATTGATGACCTATCCTGAGAATAGGTCATCAATATTAAAAGCCTGGAGAACTCTTTTAAGCGAATCCTCCAGCAGTGAAGGGAATATGAAAGACCGGCCACTCTTCGATAAATGACCCCCAGTGTGTTCAGAAACAAAATAAAAGATCCAAAGTTGAAAAAAAAACATTTCCTTTCAAGGTATTTTATTATGGGAAAAATAAATATATTTAAATTAAAGCTATACATAACTGGCATCAGTGCAACTGGAGCGACACATACCATGAAATGTGATATTTGTCTGTAGAAAACAAAAAAATATATAAGAAGAGTTAATCATTTATTCAGCGTGAATGAAACTAACAGGCCAAGTAATCGTTAATTTCTAACGATAATTTGTTTTCCCTTAGTCCTAACAGCAGCACAGATGGGGTTAACTGCCCCCTGTGGACTGGTAGGACCGGCGGAATTTTTAATGAGCCCAAGAACCAATAAATGATCTTCAGCTCCCTGAAAGGGAGGAGATCGTCCCCCAGCCCACCGTGTTTTCAACAAGCATAATGTACTTAGGGTGGCATATTTGTGTGCTGCTGTTAGGACTAAGGGAAAACAAATTATCGTTAGAAATTAACGATTCCCTTACATCCTACCAGCAGCACAGATGGGGAGATAGCAAGAAGATTCCCCTAGGGAGGGTCCTCATGCCTGGCAGAACTAAGAACTGTCTGCCCAAAGGCCGAAAACTCTGCCATCCTAGCATCTATCCTATAATGGGAGATGAAGGTTGACTCAGACCTCCAGGAAGCCGCCTTACAGATCAACTCTAAGGGGAGAAGTCTTCTCTCCGCAACAGAGGTGGAGACAGCCCTAGTAGAATGGGCTCTCACAAACTCCGGAGGATCTAGGGATTGGGAGACGAAGGCCTCCCTGATGGCTTCCTTAATCCAGCGACTAATGGTAGCTTTAGACGCTTTACGGCCTTTAGACTTACCGGCAAACAGGATGAGGAGATTCTCGTCTATCCTGAACTCTCTGGATCTATCCACATAGACCTGGAGGCATCTAAAAATGTCCAGCGGGTCTCTAGCTGGAGTATCCGAGGAGGAGGCTGGAAACAAAACTGGTAAAGGGATTACCTGGTTGATATTTTGGAAGGTTGGGACCTTAGGCCTGAAGTAGGGTAAAAACTTCAGGAGTACTCTGTCCTGCAGAAAAATGATATAGGGGTGAATTGCGGAAAAAGCCTGCAATTCAGAGATTCTTTTGGCTGAAGCTACAGCCAGAAGAAAAACCATCTTTAAAGTCAAAAACCTGAATTCCACCTCCTCCAATGGCTCGAAGGGGGGAGATGCTAGCCCCCTGAGCACTACTGAAAGATCCCACTGGGGAATAGGTTTCAGTATAGTAGGCTTTAGTCTTTCAGCTCCCTTAAGGAAGCGTTTGATGAGTGGGTCCCGAGAATGTGGCCTGTTAAGACAGGCCGAGATGGCACAAATCTGTACCTTCAAGGTAGCTGGAGAAAGACCTTTATCTAATCCATCTTGAAGAAATTGTAATATCGCAGGAAGGGGCGGATCTGCAGACGCCACCTGTTTGGAATCACCATGACATGAAGATTCTCATGATCCTGGAGTAGGCCTTCTTCGTAGACTCTGCTCGGGAATGCGACAAAGTTCTCAGGACCGACTCGGAAAGCCCTTCTATGTTGGGAAGGGACTGATCAACCTCCAGGCTGTCAGGTTGAACCTGTGCAGATCTGGGCAGAGGTGAGTGTCCCACGACACCAGGGTCTGCTCCGGGGGGAGTCTCCAGTATTGTCCCCGACTCATCTGAATGAGCTGGGTAAACCAGGATCTCTTGGGCCAGAACGGTATGATGGCAATTACCGAGGCCTGATCCTGACGGATTTTCGTCAATACCCTTGGTATCATGGAAAACGGAGGGAAGATGTAAGCCAGCCTGAACCTCCACGGTATCGACAGAGCATCTATCGCCAGGGGGTTGTCTTCCCTGTATAGGGAACAGAACCTCAGAACCTTGGCGTTGAACCCGGTTGCCATGAGATCCACCTCTGGCATACCCCATCTGTGAACTAACTGCCTGAAGATCTCCGGGTGCAGAGACCACTCCATGGTCGGTAATCCTTGACTTAGGCGGTCCGCTATCATGTTGAGGGAGCCTCGAATATGAGTGGCAGATAGATGGGAAAGGTTCGACTCTGCCCACCGAAGAATTACCCCGATCTCTGAAAGAAGGGGCAATGATCTTGTGCCTCCCTGCTGGTTTATATAGAGAACCACAGTCATATTATCTGACTGGACTTTCACAGCTTTGCCCCGAATCTGAGGGGCGAAGTGAAGGAGGGCTAGCCGGATAGCTCGCATCTCGCGAAGATTGGAGGAGAGACGCCGCTCCAGGGGAGACCAAGATCCCTGTACTGGGGATCCGTCTAGGTGAGCGCCCCAGCCTACAAGGGACGCGTCCGTAGTCAATATGAGCCAAGCTGGTTGGGTCATAGACTTCCCTGCTGGCAGATGGAACCACCATCAGAGGGAATTCCGGGTTTGACCGGACAGGGAGCACAGAGAATCTAGCCCCACAGGGCTGCCGTTCCATAAGCGTAAGACCTCCGACTGAAGAGGACGGAGGTGCCATAGTGCCCAAGGGACTGCGTCCGCAGCCGCTGACATGAGCCCCAGCATCTTCATGAGAGTCCGGATGGAGACTCAACGAGGGACATAAAGGACCTTTGCCAGGTCCTGAATCCGCACTCTCCTTTCTAGAGTCAACCGGAGGGACATCTCCACAGAGTCGACCACGAATCGTAGATAATGGATTGAAGTCGATGGGCTCATATTCGACTTCTGCCAGTTGATGATCCAGCCCAGGCGGAGGAGAAAGGAGATTGCGATCTGAAGATGGTGGGTAAGGATCGGAACTGAAGAGGCTATGAAAAGCCAATCGTCCAGATAGGGGATAATAGTCAGTCCTTGAAGTCTCAAAGCTGCCACCACCGACACCACCACCTTGGTGAAGATAAGGGGGGCGGAAGAGATTCCGAAGGGAAGCGCGGCGAACTGAAAGTGCCTGCGAACCCCTAAAATCTGGACTGCGATCCTGAGGAACTTCCGGGAAGTGGAATGGATCGGGATGTGAAGATACGCATCCTTGAGGTCTAGAGTAGCCATGACGTCCCCAGAGTTGAGGATATGGCTGACTGACCTTATGGTTTCCATACGAAACCTGGTTTTCCTTATAAATCGATTGAGGAATCTCAAGTCGATGATCATCCGGAGATCTCCCGTCTTCTTGGGAACCAGGAACACTGGAGAATAAATCCCTAGGCCTCTCTCCCCTGCCGGCACCTCCTCCAGGGCTCCCTTGGAGATATAGTCCTGAATATAAGACTCTAGGATCTTCTGTTTGGCCGACCCGAAGTTTCGCGTGGCGATGAATCTTTCTGGGGGAGGGGAGATGAGATCTACCCGGTAACCGGCAGAAATTATATCCTGAACCCAGGGGTATGCAATTTGCTGGGCCCAAAAGTCTTTGAAGTGGGAGAGATGGCCCCCCACGGGAATCTGGGGGAGGTGTACGGGAAAGTCTAGAGGAGATACTGCGGGGGTAGCAGGGCTTATCCAAGAGCCTCGAGGAGGCCCATAGTCAGGAGGGTTTCGCCTCCCTGGTGGGTTTGCGGGAGCGTCTCGAGAATCTACGAGACGGCCCCCCCAATCTCTGCGCTTAGCCTGCTGCCCTGAACGGTCTCCGCCTTTTTTATCCTGTCTGGGGCGTCCCCGAAAGGGCTGCTGGGGGAGACTCTTCCCTTTCTTATCGGAGAGTCCCTCCATGATTTTGTCCAATTCGGACCCGAACAGCCTATCCGGCTCGAAGGGGAGCCACATAGATTAAATTTGGACGCGTTGTCCGCGATCCACGGCTTCAGCCATAGTGGTCTGCGGGCAGCCGAAACTAGAGCCATTGTTTTGGCGGCCAGTTTCAACTGTATCTGGGAGGAATCGCACAAGAAATCCACGGCCAGATTGACTGATTTAAACGCTGTCAAGATGTCGTCTCTAGAAATGCTCTGGTCCACGTCTGTCTGGATCTGATTACGTTTGGAGCGTAAGAAGGAGGCTACTTCAGTGACCGCAATGGATGTCGATGCGGAGGCAGCAGCCGCCGCGTAACCCCTTCTAAAGGTGCACTCTGCCCTCCGGTCTAGAGGGTCCTGCAGGCTAGACCCATCGTCTGCAGGGACCAGAGTGCGCCTGGACAACTTGACTATTGCCATGTCCACCTAGGGAACGGAACCCCACGATTCCACCAAGGTTTTAGCCATTGGGTACATGAGCTTAAATTTCCTGGTGAGGACTGGACCTTTTTCATGCTTTCTCCACTCTGTACGCATCACAGAGAGAAGGGTCTCATCCGCTCTAAAGACACGCTGTGTCCGTCCGGCGGGATCGGAGGACTCCCCCATGTCAACATCCTGGTCCCCCGACCTGATGGACTTCAGCAACTTCTGCGTTTTCTCTGGAAGAAAAAAGCAAGAAGTTGATTCTTCCTCCTTAGAGGAAGACCCCACTGAACAGGGGGTAGGTCTCTCGACCGGTGCAGCCACTTCCATGGGAGTCTGAGAGGATCCTGGTAGCCTCTCATTAAGCAGGCGCACTACTCCTTTAATGGAATCATCCACGTAAGTTTTCGTCCACTGGAACATCTCTTGCATTGTGGGTTCTGTGGATGCCTGTGTGCGACAACCTTCACACCTTGAGTAAGGGCAGTTGTCGTCCAAAGGTGTGTTACACTCGTAACAGGCCAAATGCTTCCTTTTGGCGGTGGACTTCCGCTGATCAGAATCTCTGGGGGAAGCCATAACTGTAAAGAAAAAGAAAAAAACAAGTCATAACACCTACAAGCACCAAGTGGAGGTGAAACGAGACCATATGGGTGCCCACCAGCACTGAAGCAAAATAGAGCTGTGAAGAAAATACCCAAGCGAATCAATATATCTATGATAATATATCAAGCACAGGGAACTCTGGAGCTAGCTTGTGAAAGCGATGCAACCAGAGCACTGAATGACAGGCTCTGGGAGTTTAAAAAACTTATTTGGGCGGGGCCTCGATCGGAACAAGCCCAGAGAAGTAAAAGAGCCTAAATGAGGCTCAGCTGGACCCTATGTGTCTCCCCAAGCTATCCTGAAAATTCAGGATGTATAAAAGGAGAAAACAACCGAGCGGTGAGAAGAAAACCCCACCGCATCGGAGATAGCAAAAAACCCAGAAGTGACGAAGCGCAGCTGGTGCGCGTCACATCCGAAAGATGGCGGCGCCCATGGCACCGCACACATGCGGCAGGGAGAGAACGGGACACCGCAGAGACACCGAAATCCAGGCGAGATAGAAGAGGGGAGGAGAGCCACCCCCCCCCCCCGCCCCCCACGACGGTACCCTGTACAAAAAATAGCCGCGATTATGCCTAGAATAAAGGCAAAC
Organism: Bufo gargarizans; assembly: GCF_014858855.1. Taxonomy (NCBI): domain Eukaryota; kingdom Metazoa; phylum Chordata; class Amphibia; order Anura; family Bufonidae; genus Bufo; species Bufo gargarizans. The sequence goes on from NC_058082.1 coordinate 57,557,085, forward strand.
AGCAACAAAAAAAAGGGGGGCGATTTCCTTAGTGTTTAAGAAAATCTGAGCCCCTGCATACTTCAGCTCTCTGAGGGAAGCGACACGCCAGTCCACCTGTCCAGAGGACAGAAAAAAACACGGTGGGCTGGGGGACGATCTCCTCCCTTTCAGGGAGCTGAAGATCGTTTATTGGTTCTTGGGCTCATTAAAAATTCCGCCGGTCCTACCAGTCCACAGGGGGCAGTTAACCCCATCTGTGCTGCTGGTAGGACGTAAGGGAATCATATAATGTAATAAACAATTTGATATCTCAACACAAGCAGCCATGCTTTACTTATTTGCAACACACTATTATACCGCTCCTCACAGTCACCATATGGAACTCACATATGTTTACCACATGGACAGAAAATACAGATACCGCACAATATGTGAGTTGTCTTTTTTTTCATACATATCCTGAATAACCGAGTTGGGAAAGTTTTTTTGAGGACATATTTTATTTCCAGAATTTACCTGCAACTTTAGGTGTGGAGCTCTGAGCTTATTAAATTAGTCTCTGGGAGTGACGATCAATTTTGACCTTTTAAGCCACAGCAAGATTCATATGGATCCTTCTACTATCCCCAGTAACACCAAGTGCAATACATTCAAACCGCTATATCTAAATATCACCTTGGTTACTCTATTGGTGCAACCATCAAGAACATCTGAAATGATTCACACAAGTGCTTTTGGCTTCTGTACACAATCCATTATATTACAACTCCCTTCTCCACTAATTAACACTTTTCATTTTTTTTTTATAAATTGTGGTTACTTTAGTGTATTTTAGGCTTTAAAGGAGAACTCCATGCAGAAAATCCGATACATTGTGTTATGCTTAGGTCAGGGTCTGAGGGGGGCAGTGCAAGACACAGATTCAAAGAACTCCAAAGGGAGAATGTCTGTATCATGCCCCCTTCCTGTTTTGTCTGGAGTGTTACTTTAAATGAAGTTTACCTTTAGGTGGTACTCACGCTTTAACTATGACAACTAGATACCAGGATATTTACTGGGGTCTCCCAGAAATAAACATGACTTCAAACCATGTAATTTGACCCAAACATACATTTGTTGGCATACTGAAGCCAATATTCTTGGGCTGATGGCAGATCCAACCAACGATGCTGGAATCTACCAGCAAACTTTGCAGCCATTATTTTTGCTTTCATGTATCTAAATGAATAAGTGGTATTAATTAAAGGGGTTGTCCGAGTTGTCACTTACAGTGAAAAATACACATTTCACTTTTACATCCTTGTGCACAATGCCTTTGTGAAACCTTTCCTAGTGGTCTCCGCCATTGTCTGCTTTTCCCGCGTGGTCTCCGTCATTGTCCTGTGGGCTGAGCATAGCAAAAGACGTGGCAAGCGCTCATGTGCTAAGGACAGTGTTGCTGAAAACGATTAATAGAAAAATATTGGAGAAGGAAAGTGAAGGGAGAGTGCAGGGAGATTGCAAAGTGACTTATTCTGCGTCAGTTTTATTTATTTATTACTACAGGGTGGGCCATTTATATGGATACACCTTAATAAAATGGGAATGGTTGGTGATATTAACTTCCTGTTTGTGGCACATTAGTATATGTGAGGGGGGAAACTTTTCAAGATGGGTGGTGACCATGCCAACCATTTTGAAGTCGGTCATTTCGAATCCCACTTTTGTTTTTTCAATAGAAAGAGGGTCATGTGACACATCAAACTTATTGGGAATTTCACAAGAAAAACAATAGGTGTGCTTGGTGTTAACGTAACTTTATTCTTTCATGAGTTTCTGACCACTTATAAAATGTGTTCAATGTGCTGCCCATTGTGTTGGATTGTCAATGCAACCCTCTTCTCCCACTCTTCACACACTGATAGAAACACTGCAGGAGAAATGCTAGCACAGGCTTCCAGTATCCGTAGTTTCAGGTGCTGCATATGCTGTGAAGATACGAGATTCCTCACTACGAATCTCGTAATGTTTTGGCAGTTAGCCTTCATTCGGCTATTGTACATGGTGATGATGCAGCGGCGTTAGTGGTACAAGGTATTGGAAGGGTTACACCATCAACGAGGGGTGGTGACCATAAAAGATAGTTACTGAATCGGGAGGCTTACTGGATGTTCCAGTTGAAAACATGCAGCCCGCTGGTTTAAAAAGAAAGCATAATTTAATTTTGCAATATCATTAATTAATTGTTCGACAATTCCGGCCTTTTCTGTTTCTTATTTCCTTTATTAACTAAAGTTTTTTATTTGTAAAGAGAATGTTTTGTCCATTTTTAACCGTCCATGTTTTGTGTGTCACGTGACACCTAAATCCTTTTGGGATTGGTGTGACAACCACATATATACCATGAAGTTATTGTAGCATGTATCATCAGTAAGGACCGACATGTGATGGTTCGAAACGCGTAGATTGCTATGATGTGTGCTTTGGAGTTTTATACCTTTATAAAGGTTTGTTCATCTTACAGAGCTGGATCAATTATCTTTGTTCCTGCATATTTACGGCGACGTCCACGCTGTTGCTCTTGACGAGCTAGGCAGGTGAGAGCTTATTTGTAACCATGGAAACAAGCAGTGTATAATGTGATGAAAAAATGAATCCAGCCAACAAAGGAAGCAATATGGACAATCACAGTACATTAGTAAGTGGCTTGTATAAACTTTCTCTACATGATAAATGCCATTTACTGAAGTGAGACAACCCCTTTATTAATTGTGTCTCATCTGTGCAGGTCTATATGGCAAAAGCGAAATCTACACCAGAAAGGAGCGGATGTAGATGTCTACTATATTCTATGCCAGTTTCCTGATGTAGAGTATAATAAATATGCTATAGCTCCCCTGCACTTCCCAGTTCCGACACCTCTGGTAATGTGGTGGCTGGGGCTCTAAGCACCCAAAAAGTTGAAAAAAAATGGTTAAACCATGATGTGCTTCAAACTTTGTGACTTTTTGACGCCAGTTTTCTGGTATAAAGAGGATGAAAAATGTCCCCATAATATTTACAAATAGGGAAAGATACGTAGTGGGTCAGAGTGCCTTTAACAGTTATACACAATAGTAGACAGATTACATAAGGATTTATACTACATTGCTGGAAACGTGAAGGAAATGTAATTTGGCTTTGTAGCTTTGCAGAGGGAAAATTTCATTTAACACGCTCTCACTTGTCATCAAGTAAGGAATTATGTCAGTGACAGGGATAAACATCAGCGTCTAAATTTGTTTTTGGCTGTGCTTTCCTCTTGTCTGTATATTCGTTCTATGCCTGTGATCTTCTTATCTCACTCATTTCATCTGTGTGTCAAACCAATAAAAAACAACAGTGTTTGGAATTCTTGGAACATTCTTCAAATGATCTGAAAAGAAGTGATTCAAAACATATTGCTTCAACCCCTACTTCAATGGAATGTAAGACCCTGGGTTAAAAACATCCATAAAGCACCACTCTACATGTAGATATAATAGGCTCTACAAAACACAACAGGAATTTATTAAAGTAGGCCTTTATAGAGCTCACCCAACTCAAAACCAAGGGTGATGATTACATCGCATTTCAGGCATACATTATCAAACAATACTAATACATCCAGAAGTTGCTCATAGTCCACATGCAGCTTTAAAGGGGTATTCCAGGATTACTATAGGTTTTTAACAGATATGCTCATGTAGTTGCTGAGCTCATGAACGTGTTCCCCATGCTTTTTCTTTTTAAATTAGGACTCTCCTGACCTGTTTTCACCATGTAAACCAATCACTCTGGTTTGCTTCCATCCTGTATGTAGCAGTTCCTGTTGCCGTATCCAACCAAACCCAAGATGCACTTCTCCTTTCTCTGCCAAAGCTCCAGCACCGCCCCTAACAATGCCCAGATGGTTTATAGCTCCTCCCACCCAGCTAGTTACATAGACACTCCCCTATTACAGACCTGCCCACAGACATTACATCACAGGAAATAGGAAAGCTTCATAGACACAGCCCAGGACGGAGAATAGGGCAATACATGTAAAAGAAATGCATTACAAAATTACAGAGACCTTCATAAATGATTAATTTATTGCATGTTGATTCCAACCAGAAAACCCTTTTAAAGTATATAAGCAGAACCATTTATAATAATTTGCACATATGAACAATAGGTTTATGAAAGGAGGTAAGTTTTAGACCACGCAAGGAGAAATACTGCATAAAAATATGAAGACAATCAATAAACAAATTTCTGGATTTTCATACGTCATAGATTGACAGATACAGATGTGTCCACCCTTACCATGACTCTAGTTTGCCTAAGGACTCCAACTTCTTCTGAGAACAATTCAATATAATATTGTGACATGCTAGGCGTGATAGACTGCAAATCACAACATAACCCCTAGTTGGCCACACAATAGACTTATAGGATAGACACCTCCTGACACAATGTCACAAAATCATGTTGCTTTGAAAAGTTGGCTCACATACTGTATATCAAGATATGTCCAGCCACAAGGAAAACTAAGGAGGCACACATCTGTAGATTTTGAAGGGATAGGGTGCCTTTTTTGTAATATCCTCACTCTTTGAAGGATTGAATTCCACTTTTTTTTATATCCAGTTTCATTGCCAGACCGGACCTAGGCACATCAGTTAAAGACAAATTGGAGGATGGAACAAGACAATGACTTGAAGCACCTAATAAACTAAAGAATGGCTGAAAACAAAGAAAAAATTTTGGGCTGGACAAGTCTAAGTCCTGACCGTAAAGATGTATTCTAGCTTTTGATATTGATAACCTATGCTCTGGATAGGTCCTCAATATCAGATCAGTAGATGTCCGATGTGTGGTACCTCCACCGAACAGCTGTTTTTATAAGCCACCACCTTTTGCTTCCATCTCTATCCATGGTTTAGCCTCTGGTGCTTGCAGCTGCCAATTACAGCTGATGAAGGGGGTGGGTACCAGGTGTCTGACCTCCACCGATCTGATATTATTGACCTTTTTGGAACATAAGTCATCAATGTCAAAACACTGGAATAATCCTTTAAAGGGGTTTACTGGGTTTTAGATAGTGATGACCTATCCTTGGACCGCCAACAATTAGTTGTTCTCAGCAAGCACCTGACTCCAGAAAAAACACAGTGGACATAATTGGATACAGAAAGCTACATCCACTGTGTAATGGCTTTGTCAATATCCCGCAGCTTCCATTGGACTCAGCATAGCCATGTCAGGGGTAACATATGGTAGCAACAACAATGGTGGCTTCCTTTGAAAAATCAATTTGCCTTGTTGAGACAACTCCAATTCCTGTCTGAAATTACATTATCTGGTGTGGTAAAGGGATTAATACCAAACTTCAAAATTTGACTCCTCAAAAGAGAATATGAAATCTGTGCCCTGGGGTAATATGAAGAATGTTTATTGTAAAATTCGTGTTAATATTAATTGAGACTGTAATTGCTCAATTACCAATCCTTTCTGCTTCCACGCCCACAACTTTACTCATTCCCTTGGAAAAGCTGCACCAAAGTCACACAATATTTTCCTAGACAGCAATCTGTTGTATTTGGAAGAAAATCAAACTAATATGCAGTAGAAGTAATGTAGTCATTTCCTGCCATCTGAAGCTAACAGTTTCTGAAAAAAAGTAGGTTCACCAAAGTGAGACTACTATAAATTCTTTCATCACTTTGTTCCCCTCAGCCACCAACCACCCACTGCTCTGTTTCTTCAACAACTTCCGGTCTCTTGGCATGTTTCTGCTGAAGACACTTCCAATGCTGTTTGCCTCCTCCAATAGACCACTCCTCTTCTTTTCAGTTCCTGCCTTCACCTCACTCTCCTCCAAATCGCTCATGTTGAAGCTACACTAACTACACCCATGTGCTTGCAGAAACCCCACCTACTACACCTACGGTATAACTAGTACACAACTAAACACCAAGGACAATGGAGGATGTGCGGTGCACATTTATCAGTGCAGAAGACTGTAGACCTACAGAGGAACATTGTAGGCATACAGAGGAAATGTGTTAGAACTACACATGCATAAAAAAATATTTTTCATGCTTGTGCTTTAAACATCCAGCACGACCCACCCCATGTACATATTATCACATATATAGGAGGTGATGACTGCAAGAGGGGCAGATCATGGGAGCAATGTACACGGCACATCATGTACAAGTTATAGGGCGCAAGTGGAGCAGCTCAGAAGCATTTAAAAATGATAAATTAATTAACTTATTTAAGAGTATCTTATTACAGCATGTATGGCTAGGTTCAAGAATTTTTTTCCCCCCAGATAACCCCGTTAAAGGGAGAATTTTGATAGAAGAGATATGTTTGTTTTTTTACTCAATATTCATTTATTTCGGCAGTGCTATAGCATCGAAAATAAAATACAAAACATAGTTTTTTGGTAGCAGTCAGCAAAGACAGATTAAATTACTATATATTTGAAGGAAAGACCACGGCACTCTCTTTTTGCTGTTACGTCAAATGCTTATTTTTATTGTCTTATATCCATGATTCAGGAGGTGGGTAATCTAAAATTTTACATTTATTGATAATGCAAATAAAATATAAAGTAATTCCTAGATAAAGTGTGCAATAACAAACCTTGGGATAGAACGAATTGGTATACACTGTAATTAGCCTAAGTGTCCATCCCAAATGAAAAATACATATAAACACTTAAATAGTGCACGGCGGCACCAGTAACCAGTTGTCCTACTGGTACCGCGAGACAGGATACAGATCGTTCACCCCTGACAATGCTCCTATAGCAACTTCTTCATAAATGTTGACAAATGAAAAAGATGGTGTCAGGCAGTGATACACAGGAGTGCAGGGTCCCTGTATAGGCCCTATGGCTGACTAACATTAATTTCCCTAATTCTAAATATAGGTAGCAGCCTCACCACAGGGCACTCGTCCTTACAAGGACGACCCCGTCCGGAACCTGTCCCTGAAAGATAATACTAAATGTCCCTAAAGGATCTAGAAAAAAAGCTCCCTACACGCATGTTTCACTGCCTGCAAAAAAAGTATAACAAGCAGTTCATCAGGGGAGATGAAGGAAAGAGCACTAGGGATAAATATAAAATAAGTACTTAATCCCTAGAGACCAGCCTGACAAGATTCGTCGGCCAGTGATGGAGATTTGACCAGATGGTGGACTTCTCCTGGGGCGGTCTCTATAGATGGAGAGACTATGGTATTTGCAGCTATGTGATGCACAGAAAACTGCACCTGGGACGCCAACTTTACTGGCGTTCCCACCATTTTTAAATAGTTACCTGGCTGCCGCCTCCGCCGCCCACAATGTTGAAAGGCCAATGGGCGCATCCGTGCGTTCGCACGTCAGCGCCGCGCATGTGCCCATTGCGGAGGCAGGAGCGAGGCTTGAGACGCACGGAAGTGCCTTGGATGCCGGCTACTTCCTGCGCATGCCGCGGCATCGCTGGATCTCGCGATGCCGCTGCTGCCAGCTGAATTGACAGCGGCGCTTCAGACAGAGGATGATGCCACTCTTGCCTGTTATCGCTGTTAGGTAGCAGGGCGATCGGAACTCGCTCTGCTGCCACAGCGCAAAGGCCCCCAATCGGACCATCAGAAAATATACAGTATTTGGGCAACCGGTCCAATATAGACCAAGATTAGATATCTGGGAAGTGACAAGCACTAGTACATTAGTATGGTGACCAATGAATATGCTGCTGACATGAATAAATTGAAAAATATTGTATATTCAACAGTTGAGGAGAAATTCAATACATTTGGAAACCTTGAAACAGGGTATATATAGATATGCAGGCTGAACCTAGCCAGTTCAATAACATAGGTTGGCTAGGTGGACCTGAATGAACATTGGATCTGTCTAAACAAAACTGGACCCGGCTGATTCCATCACAGAAAACAGCTGAAATTCAACTGTTCATTCAGGCCCGTCAGTGCGACTGTCCGTAGGAGAAAGATCTAACGGGCTTCCCGCTGTAATATGATTTTGTCCCAGTCACCTCCACGTTTTGGGGGGGCAACTGCTTCAATACCATTAGCTTTAATGACCCGCGGATCACCTTGATGGAAGTCACACACATGGCGGGCCACAGCCGTGTCCCGTCAGTTTCTCTATATCAAGGAGATGTTCTCCTACTCGCCTTCGCAGCTCGCACTTGGTTTTGCCAATATACTCTTTATCACAAATACATGTGATTTTGTATATCACGCCTACAGTTCTACAAGAAATGAAATCCCTAATATCAAAAGTACGTTTGAGATTATTGCTGAAAAAAGTCTTCCCTGTAGCGATACTGTCACAGGCCACACAGCCGCTACACCTGAAACTACCTACGGGCCAGGTCTCAGGGGCAGCGGGTGATCTTATATCCATCCAAAAGGTTTTTCTGAGCCACTGGCCAACGTGACGGTCAGCAATCGACATTGATCACGGCCGTAGTCATGGTGCTGAGTGGTGGAGCAGGATGGCGTAATCCTGCTCCACCACTCAGCACCATGACTACGGCCGTGATCAAGGTCTATTGCTGACCGAAATGTTAGCCAGTGGATCAAAAAAAAATTTGGGATGGATATAATAAGACAATAAAAATAAGCATTTGAAGTAACAGCAAAAAGAGAGTGCCGTGGTCTTTCCTTCAAATACATGAACTTGTATACCAATGAGCACCTCCCTGCACACATTGAGGAGTGCCGTTCAACCTTTTCTTCAAATTAAATTCCTATATAGACACGGATCTCGTTATTTTATTGCTGCTGTGAGGGAAATATGTCATCTGATTTTAGAATAGTAGTATAGTAGCTTTTAGTAGTATTAGGATAACAGTATGACAGCTCTATTGTTCTCTTGAGAGGCCTAGATGAAGATGTCTACAGAAGAGCTTTGCACTTTTCAGTATAATGTGTGATGTCCTCTGTTCATGATGAATGGTCTGACTAAGGAAGTCAAGCGAGGCTGTTTGCTGTGCTATAAGTCCAAACAAAGAGAAAGTTAAAGGGCTAGGAAAGGAAGCAGAATTCATGGAGTGACTTATTCAGGAAACCATCCACCCATTTTTTTTATAAAACAAACTACTTAGAATATACACATTCAGGCTGCTAATATGTGATTAAAAATGTTTTTGGATGGTAGAGTTCTATAATTACTCAATGACCTAAGACGGTTGGCGCTGTTGCCTTGCAGCTCTGGGGTCCTGGGTTCGAATACATCCAAGGGCAATATCTGTATGAAGTTTGTATGTTCTGCTCGTGTTGGCATGGGTTTCTTCAAGGTGCTTCAGTTTTCTTCCACACTCCAAAAACAGACTTATAGGTTAATTTGAAATTTAGATTGTGAGTCCTATCGGGGACAGGGACTGATCTGTACAGCGCAGCAGAATATGTGAGCACTATATCAATAAAAAGTCCATTCTAAATAAGCATATGCCTCACTGTGCAGACACATTAGAACAGGGATCAACAACCCTCGGCAGTCCAGCTGTTGTGAAACTACAACTCCCAGCATGCAAATATGCTCGGCTGTTCTCTTCTAACTCCCACAGAAGTGAATGGAGCATTCTGGGAGTTGTAGCTTCGAAACACCTGGCGTGCCAAAGGTTGCTAATCCCTGCATTAGAAGATCAATAGCAGGCTGTAACACACTGACAGGTTAACCCTTTGTGTTCAGTGTTAATGGCTGCATGGAAGTGCAAATATGGAGGGCCGAACAGCTAATTTACCTACATTAGTCTACTGACTATGTACTGCTAAGTTAGTTTTAAGACTAGGTTCACATCCTCATTTAGTTTTCCATTCATCTGATCCATCAGAAGAACAGAAAAAAAAAGAAATCCTTTATTTTGAACATCCGTTGTGCTCATTTTTCATCTGTTTTAGCCATTTCCACGAAGGACTTTTCCCCCTGTCAAAAATAACAGATTTCTGATGATACTGACAAAAATGGATGCAAAATAAGCACAATGGATGCTAAAAATAAATTATCTGTTTTTTTTTCCTGTTCTTGTGATGGATCAGCAGAAAGGAAAACTAAACTGTAATGTGAACTCAAACTTAAAATTGTAACCTCTCCTGACATGTCCGATTTAGTAAATACTTGCCTTCTCCATTGAATAGTACGTTTGGAGCTTCTTTTCATTCTTCTGTTATTCCCCCTGGAAATGTATCTATAAAGTGTGAATGTGGTGATATAATACCCACAGGATCTGTCCCTAAGAATTTTGACACTGTCAGCACTCATCGGACAGTATCAGTCTGTCGCCTGAGTTGTGATGCCCAGTTGACAACTTATTCACACATTTCCTGGAAGACGAACAGAGGGACAACATAATGCAGAGTTCTAACAAAAAATTCAGACGGCAGTGTTTTTTATTTTTATCCATTTGCCTAGTGTACTGCACCCATACCCTTACAAGTCAGTGATGACGTTGACACCACTCGGGACCTTGACTACTTTGGTCTCCAACATTCATCAGGTTAAGGCCCTTCATGGCATATTGAAAATCAACTGTGAGTTGTGGCCACAATACGGACCCTTTTTTTTTATAGGAATCCCACCTAACACAGCCAAGTCAGGAGAACGGACATGTCCTCTTTAACTAGAAATAGAAATATATGTAAGAAGAAGCATTTTGCAAGAGAAAGCTGTATAAGCCACCTCCACGCCGTGTGCATCTTTCCTTTCATCAATTCTCCCAGTCACCAGATCTATAAAGCCTTGATCCTTATTAATTTCTATCAAGTAGTACATCTGTAGTCACCTGTCGAACAGATCTGTGGCATCGCAGCTGGATGTGTCTCTCTGCAATAAATATGGCATTTAATCTTGATACAAAGGTCTCTATAGCACACGGGCACCAGGGAGGACAGACATGAGAAGATCCAGGAAATCTGGGATGCAGATCAGGAGGCAGTGACAATAAAATGCAGAACCATGCATCATCCCGATAAAAGAAAAGTGGAGCAGATTAACCGAAACATAAATTCAATGCAACTCGCCTATTGTAGTGAATCAAAGAGAAGTAGAAAGCAATTAGCAAAGCATTGTCAGCAAAACCAAGCAAGGCATCATGATGAAAACGGAACAGAGTTAAAAAAGCACATCAAAAGTAAAACCTGAAAGTCGATTCTGCTACAATGAAAGCAAGGAATGAGCTTCCCGCTGACTGGTTGGTTATAAAGTTTTCAGCAGCACATTCAGCCAGACTATGGCCAGTAATTCAAGCTTCCCTGTTATACACACTGTTAACAAGTACATGAAAATCACTGGCAAATGAATATGGAAAATAACATAAATGATTAATTTATAATTCATTTATAAAGGAACGGTGTCCTCATTGATATGGATCTGGGTCCTTATGAGACTTATTGCTTAGATACAGTAGAATCAATTAGTCAGGTTTAAAGAAGCACTCACATAAAAATTGTATTATCTGTTAGAAAGATGCATGATGTAAACTGTAGTGAATGTAATCTTATTATTATTATTTGTGTTATAACCTCCCTTCTGATCCCCAGCTGAGTCATGTGACCAACAATCTAACTTTCCAAATAACACAGCATCTTATGTGTGGACAGTAAGCCAGTTTCTTTGTGTATTCCTATGGGAGCCCCAATGTCAGTCTTATATGAAAGAACAAAGAAGTAACTGACTTCTTGTACTGTGTCAGTTGGAGATCAGAGTGTTGGTCACATGACACAGCTGAGGATCAGAAGGGGGGTTATAATTCACAAATACAGTCACTGGAAATAAAATTACCTTCACTATAGTTTACATAATCTACTTTTCTAGCAGGTCAGAGAATATAAATTATTTGTGGGAGTACTACTTTAGCTCTGTAACTTTCAGTAAACTTTTCATATGCCATAGAAACATATCATAAGTTTAGATTGGTGGGGGGTCAGAGTATTGAGACTCCTGCCAATCTCTAGAACAAGGGGAGAAAAGTGCTCACCGTTCATCAACATGTAGAAAATGTTAAGACTTTGTTAAGTTTAATACAGGCCTCGTCCTTCAATGCTATGTTTCCACTGAACCGTTCCCCAGGGAGCAACAGCCTGAGGGAATACACTGTGACATAACACACAGCTCGTGTGTGGCATTGTATCAAATGCTTTTCTGAAAACCACATATATCACATCTGCCATATGACCAACATCAAGATTTTCACCTCTTTATAGAAACTCATCATCATGATCATTTATCATGTAGATAACGTTAATACAAGGCACTTACTGATGTATTGTGGCTGTTCATGTTGCCTCCTTGGCTGGCTAGATTCATTTTTCAACAGCAATATATGCTTCTCGTTTCCATAGTTTCAACCACCCTGAAATCACGCAGTAGTGGTCATGCTTGCACACTATAAAAAAAATCGCCATCCTATGTGCACTCCCATGGTCCTGGCCACCAGAAAAGACACTTTTTCTTATAGTGTGGAAGAACAGCCACTGCTGCTGGATTGAAGGGTGGTCGTAACCATGGAAATGGGAAGCATATAATGCAATTGTAAAATGAATCAAACCAGCAAAGGAAGCAATATGGACAATCACAATACATTAGTGAGTGCCTTGTGTAACACCCCGGAGTATTGTTACTATTATTTCATTCTGCTACTGTCTTTTATTTCTAACTCCTATGTCTGTGTATTTTTTTTCCAGGTCCTTCACAAGTGTGCATTGATATTACTGTTATGCAACTGTTTTGTTCAAGTAATATGCCTGGTTCACCAGCAGGTGGCAGCATATATGGCAGAGAGAGAGAGAGAGAGACAGATACTTAGATAGAAGGGAACTTGCCATTATCCCTCTTTTGGGCAGAAGTGGGCCAGTCCTGCTTCCTACCAGAAGGGAGGGGCAGATGTTCCAGTTAGTGCTAGTCTAGACAGGACAGTGTAAGCCTGGGCATGGTGACAGCCAGACATGCCTATAACAGCCAGTGCAGGCTAAGCTTTGCTTGCCATGGAATCAGATATATGGAAGATATAGCAGCCAGAGGAAACTGTTCTTTGGCTGGAGCAGGAGCCACAAAAGGGAAGTAGCTTGTAAAGCACCAGGATTCCATGCTAATTTACTTTACTGAGTGTCAGGAGGTGGATAACAGTCAACGGCACCCCAATACAATTATACCAGAACCAACCAGGTCCAGTAACCAGACCAAGCAGAGTTTAGCAAAGCAGAGAGAAAGAAAGCAGAGTTATTAAGCAAGCCTGTCAGCCCAGCAGAGAAATATATATAGAAAGCACAGTTACCAAGTTTGCCTGCCAGTTTACGCCAAAGCCTGCTGGAACCAAGAGAAAGCCTGAATGTAAGAAAAGCCTGAATATTGTCTGGAATCAAGTTTATCCACGTAAAGCTGTTGTTAAAGTTTACCAAGGTCTGGACTCAAGTTATTCTTCATCCCCTAACTCAACTATTCCACTTTATTTGCTTCTGAGCCTAAGCCTGGGGTCCCGCTGTATCCAGATAGGAGCACCGTGACACATATAGGCCGCACCATACCACTCAGCATTCCATTAAACCTGGGACACGATAAGGCCCTGGGGGGGGGGGGGGGGCGGCATGTTGCACTTGTATTAACTTTCTCTACATGATAAATGCCATTTGCTGAAGTGAGACAACCCTGGTAAACGTGTACGAGTTCTGTCAGTGGAAAATGGTTGTTTGTCCTACTGTCTCAGTCTTGCTTTATTGCTTTCTGTCATTCTGTTACATATTTTCTTATGGATATCATAAGTTTTCATGCTTTGTTCACGCACATGAAAAAAATTTGAAGAATAATACACTGCATCTCCTAGCAACAGTGAATAACGGACAATCTGAATTAGGCCTCATGCACACGGCCATTGCCCGGCCGTGAACATATTGCGGTTTGCAAACATTGGGTCTGTAATATGTGGGCACTGGCCGTGTGCTCCCCACATCACGGATGCGGACCCATTCACTTGAAACCAACTGAAGAACTACAGAGTGCTTCCGTAATGTTTCTGTCTAGGCTGCCGCACGGACCTTCCCCGTGCCATGGGGACCGCAAATTGCGGTCCTCAATTCAGGGAACAGCCGCACAACGACTGTGTGCATGAGGCCTTAGTCTGTTTTCACTGACCCATTGACTTGAGTGGGCAAGACCTGTGTTAAAAACACAATGCATGTCTTGCATTTTTCTTGTTTTCATGCAGAACCCATTCATTTCTATGGGAACCTTCTTGTGTTAAAACTGCAAAAGATATAACTTGCTGCATTTTTTTTCATGCAGGGCAATCTTGTGTGAGAAAAAAGCCCATGTTCATAAACTTATTGGGGCCGGGCTATGATAACCAGGCGCTTTGCCGGAGGCCTGATTTATGACGCAGTCTGGGGGACTGCTGCAGACTGTGCGCCTGGACTGAAATCTATGCCAGTCCCTGTGTAGAATTCAGTGAACTTCTATGCCAGAGGACAGATCATCAGTTAAAACAAACTGTAGAACCCCTTTGACTCTTGAGCCTCTACATGTCAATTGTGTTAAAGTTAACATAAAAAACACACAAATCAGCCAACACAAACCTATTATAGTACACATAACAAATTATTTTTTTCATGACAAGCTGTGCACACGCTTTAAATAGTTTTGTGAACTAACTCTTTGGGAGAGATTTATCAAACTGGCGTAAAGTAGAACTGGCTTAGTTGCCCACAGCAACCAATCAGATTCCACCTTTAATTTTCCAAAGGAGCTGTGAAAAATAAAAGGTGGAATCTGATTGGTTGTTATGGGCAACATAGCCAGTTCTACTTTACGCCAGTTTGATAAATCACCCCCAATGTGTATGTGATATTAAATCAAACCCGTAAACAATTTACTGATTAACCCAGAGAGTACCCGTGCCGTACATGTACGCCGCTGGTGGACGTGACTTAAGGACCAATGCTGTACATGTACGGGGGGCTGATCGGGTGGGTGCGCCTGCCCAATCAGTGGCACGGACCCGACAGTCACTGACAGCCGGGCTCATGCTGCATACACCGGCATCGGTGAAACATAAAAAACACACAAATCAGCCAACACAAACCTATTATAGTACACATAACAAAAAAAAAAATTACGCCGCTGGTGGACGTGACTTAAGGACCAATGCCGTACATGTACGGGGGGCTAATCGGGTGGGTGCGCCTGCCCAATCACCGATGCCGGCGTATTAACCAATTGTGTGCCGCGGTCAAAGCTGACCGCGGCATGCAGAGGGTTTGCGGAGGGTACGGTGCCCTCCGCATCTCCATCGGGTCCCCGCGCTGCAGTGGTGGGGACCCGATGGCAGAGAAAGGCATGCCCGATGGAAGCCTGGGAGATCCGCCCTTAGACTGGGTCTCACAGGCAGGCTGTCAGCATAAAAGCTGACAGCCAATGCATTACAATACAGGTTGTATTGTATTGTATTGCATTGCAGAGGGAATCAGACCCCAAAAATAAAAAGTAAAAAAAGTGTTTTTCATAATAAAAATAAATAAAGTTTAAAGTAAAAAAAAAAGAAAAAATTCTCTAAATAAATCACATAAAATTGTAAAAGAAATTTGAAAAATAAAATAAAAACAGACATATTGGCTATTGCCGCGTCCGTAACGTCCGGCTCTGTAAAATATCACATGTTCCACCCCCTCACTTGAACGCTGCAGAAAAATGATGGCAGGTGTATGCTGACTCCTATTTATCATGATTTTGAATGGGATTACTTAATTATGAACGCAGCTACATCCCCAGTTATAAGAGGGTGTGCACACTTATGCAACCACATTATTTTAGTTTTTTTAGTTTTCTTCCCTCCACCTTAAAGATTTCAGTTTGCTTTTCAACTGAGTGGTACAGTTTATAGGTCACATTAAAGGTGGAAAAAGTTCTGAAATTATTTATCTTTGTCTAATATTCCTGTCCGGAGCTCACCGTATCCAGCATAACCAGGTACCACCGTGCACCGCCGGATCCCCATTCACTGTAATAGGATCTGGCAGGGATCCAGATGCTTTCTGGCATATATGCCTGCTTTTGGCTGGACAAAAAATGCTCCATGTAGTTTTTTTTTTCCAGTGAAAAGCTGGTTTGTATGCTGGATACAGTGCATTTAAAGCATATATCTGAATCCAGCCTAACAATTAGTAGCTCTCACCCCGGTGGACTAACATAGTCATTTATATGTGTCCTTACTTACCATTCCTTCAGTTGAATGGCACAAGATGACTGGCTTTAAAAAAAAAAATTGCATTACTCAGACGCAATATTTTTTTCTCAAAACTGGTCATCTTGCAGGATGCATCTGGTGGAAAGTTAAGGAAGGACACACCTGTACATAGACAACCATGGGGAAATGTAAGTCCAGCGGCAGGGTCCCCCCTATGAGATCAGCTAAGGGATTTAAAAGCCAGCCCCACCCCCCCATATTTAGAATATAGTGTTAAATATTAGTATTCGCGAATAGTGTTGATAACAAATATTCTAATCGGGAATTTATCGTGACTATTGGCACTTAGCAACATCCCTAGCAACCAATAGGAAAGTTTCCTTCCCCTTAGTGTTGATTGCAGATATTCTAATCGCTAATTTTTATCGCAAATATATTACATTGCCGATTTTTGCAATTAAGTAAATAATGACTGGAGATCACAAATTCTCGAATTTGCGAATTTATGGCGAATATTCGGCAAAAAAAAATCACTAAATATTGCGAATTCAAATATTGCCTATACCGCTCATCACTATTCAGCAGAAGACTTATTTTATATTTCTGTGAAGGTTACCATGTAGCTGAATTGTATGGTGGTTAATATTTTTGTCTCTAATGTACAAGGTTGGGAGTTTAAATCCCAGCAGAAACATTTCAGAAATAGAGAATACATTTAGATATTTTTTATTTTTTTAAGTAATTGTAAAAAATGTATGGCACAAAATGAATGTGTAATTACTAAAATAGATAGATAGATAGATAAAATCATACTTCTGACATATATGAATGCATAATATCTGGGAAACTACTACAGATGTTTTTAGCCATAATATATTTACATATATTATATTCTAAATATATAATAATATATGTAAAAGTATTATGGCTGAAGGTTATATATATACAAACCGGATTCCAAAAAAGTTGGGACACTATACAAATCGTGAATAAAAACTGAATGCAATGATGTGGAGGTGCCAACTTCTAATATTTTATTCAGAATAGAATATAAATCACGGAACAAAAGTTTAAACTGAGAAAATGTACCATTTTAAGGGAAAAATATGTTGAATCAGAATTTCATGGTGTCAACAAATCCCAAAAAAGTTGGGACAAGGCCATTTTCACCACTGTGTGGCATCTCCCCTTCTTCTTACAACACTCAACAGACGTCTGGGGACCGAGGAGACCAGTTTCTCAAGTTTAGAAATAGGAATGCTCTCCCATTCTTGTCTAATACAGGCCTCTAACTGTTCAATCGCCTTGGGCCTTCTTTGTTGCACCTTCCTCTTTATGATGCGCCAAATGTTCTCTATAGGTGAAAGATCTGGACTGCAGACTGGCCATTTCAGTACCCGGATCCTTCTCCTACGCAGCCATGATGTTGTGATTGATGCAGAATGTGGTCTGGCATTATCTTCTTGAAAAATGCAGGGTCTTCCCTGAAAGAGATGACGTCTGGATGGGAGCATATGTTGTTCTAGAACCTGAATATATTTTTCTGCATTGATGGTACCTTTCCAGACATACAAGCTGCCCATGCCACACACACTCATGCAACCCCATACCATCAGAGATGCAGGCTTCTGAACTGAGCGTTGATAACAACTTGGGTTGTCCTTGTCCTCTTTGGTCTGGATGACATGGCATCCCAGATTTCCAAAAAGAACTTCGAATCGTGACTCGTCTGACCACAGAACAGTCTTCCATTTTGCCACACTCCATTTTAAATGATCCCTGGCCCAGTGAAAACGCCTGAGCTTGTGGATCTTGCTTAGAAATGGCTTCTTCTTTGCACTGTAGAGTTTCAGCTGGCAACGGCGGATGGCACGGTGGATTGTGTTCCCTGACAATGGTTTCTGGAAGTATTCCTGAGCCCATTCTGTGATTTCCTTTACAGTAGCATTCCTGTTTGTGGTGCAGTGTCGTTTAAGGGCCTGAAGATCACGGGCATCCAGTATGGTTTTACGGCCTTGACCCTTACGCACAGAGATTGTTCCAGATTCTCTGAATCTTCGGATGATGTTATGCACAGTTGATGATGATAGATGCAAAGTCTTTTTGCAATTTTTCGCTGGGTAACACCTTTCTGATATTGCTCCACTATCTTTCTGCGCAACATTGTGGGAATTGTTGATCCTCTACCCATCTTGGCTTCTGAGAGACACTGCCACTCTGAGAAGCTCTTTTTATACCCAATCATGTTGCCAATTGGCCTAATTAGTGTTAATTGGTCTTCCAGCTCTTCGTTATGCTCAAATTTACTTTTTCCAGCCTCTTATTGCTACTTGTCCTGACTGTTTGGGGATTTGTTGACACCGTGAAAATTTGAATCAACTTATTTTTCCTTTAAAATGATACATTTACTCGGATTAAACGTTTGATCTGTCATCTACGTTCTATTACAAATAAAATATTGACATTTGCCATCTCCACATCATTGCATTCAGTTTTTATTCACAATTTGTTTAGTGTCCCAACTTTTTTGGAATCCGGTTTGTATACATATATATATATATATATATATTGCTGCCAGGGTTTTAACTCTCAACCTTGTACATTAGAGGCAAGGATGTTAACTACTACACTATACTAGATAGCTACACATTAACCTGCACAGAAATATAAAATAAGTCTTCTGCTGAATAGGAATACTTACTACATCGGAAACTACTATGAGGTTTTTCTGACACAGTTTAGCATTCAGCTTTATAGCTGAGTGGATAAGGTCCTTGCCTTTAATGTACAAGGGGTTGGGAATTAAAATTTTCTGAAATAGATGCTAAATTACATTTAAATACACTGGCTCGAGCACACGTGGTGTTCCGCCAAGCATGCTTGCTCAACACTACTGAATAAAATACCTTTGTATGCAGCTGTATTTTGTTCTTTTATTGCCAGAATCTGCAGGAGAGACTCTTGCTACAACCTCCACTGCAGATGTGAACCTAGTCTAAACTTTTTGTTAGAATAATTTTAGCAACATAAACTACACTGATGTACACTCAATGAGTAAAGGTTATATCCACATTTAAATTTGGAAAGTTTGCAGTACCAATGGGAATTACATATCAGTTCATATTTGTTTGAAGCATTTTTCGATCGCAAACTTAAAGAGGACCTGTCACAACTACTGACGTTCCTGTTTTAATAGCTTCATGCAATTCCCCATGTAATAACAATGGCTCTATGTTGTGCCGTTCCTTTTTAATTTGCTTGAAATTAATTAATAACTTCTAGTAGAAATAATAAAGGAATAGCACAACATAGAGTCATAAGAATAGATGTTCCAGAATTGCTATTACTTGGGGAATGCATGATGCTATTAAAACAGGCATGTCAGGAGTGGGGAGAGGTCCTCTTTAAAGGGAATATTTATTTATTTACAGTCCTATTTAGTCTTATATAGTCTTAAAGTCTTATAGCATTTATAGTCTTATCAATAAGTCTATCAAACATATTAAACTTTGAGGCCATTCATATCTCATAATTATTCAGCAACTGCAAGTAGAACTCCAACTTGTGCAGTGACCCGCAGGGGGAAAGCTGGGAGGAGGGGAGTGGTAGTTGTGACACTGATAGGAGTGATAGTGGTTCGTAGTGGCTGTCCTCACTCCAACACTCCCGGGAGCCATGCAGTGAGTGGAGGGCGCACCCTTTCTTCCCTTGGGGCATACCCTGGACTTTCTGGGGATTCTGTCTGGTGTTAAGTTGGGTGCCCTTGCTGTTGGGAAGATGAGTGCAAGTCAGAGCAGATGTAGGTTATGGCAGATGGATGGTGGAGTCAATGACCAGGCCTGTTGGTTATAATATATAAAGTCTCTCTTTACTGAATTGATTATGGGATTAGTAGTAGTAGTACAAATAGCAGCAATAGGCACAGTTCCAAAGTATATTACATGGTAATTTTTCCCAATAGCTATGTACAGTTGCAAGAAAAAGTATGTGAACCCTTTGGAATGATATGGATTTCTGAACAAATTGGTCAGAAAATGTGATCTGATCTTCATATAAGTCACAACAATAGACAATCACAGTCTGCTTAAACTAATAACACACAAATAATTACATGTTACCATGTTCTTATTGAACACACCATGTAAATATTCACAGTGCAGGTGGAAAAGGTATGTGAACCCTTGGATTTAATAACTGGTTGAACCTCCTTTGGCAGCAATAACTTCAACCAAACGTTTCCTGTAGTTGCAGATCAGACGTGCACAACGGTCAGGAGTAATTCTTGACCATTCCTCTTTACAGAACAGTTTCAGTTCAGCAATATTCTTGGGATGTCTGGTGTGAGTCGCTTTCTTGAGGTCATGCCACAGCATCTCAATTGAATTGAGGTCAGGACTCTGACTGGGCCACTCCAGAAGGCGTATTTTCTTCTGTTTAAGCTATTCTTTTGTTGATTTACTTCTATGCTTTGGGTCGTTGTCCTGTTGCAACACCCATCTTCTGTTGAGCGTCAGCTGGTGGACAGATGGCCTTAAGTTCTCCTGCAAAATGTCTTGATAAACTTGGGAATTTATTTTTTCTTCGATGATAGCAATCTGTCCAGGCCCTGATGCAGCAAAGCAGCCCCAAACCATGATGCCCCCACCACCATACTTCACAGTTAGGATGAGGTTTTTATGTTGGTGTGCTGTGCCTCTTTTTCTCAACACATAGTGTTGTGTGTTTCTTCCAAACAACACAACTTTGGTTTCATCTGTCCACAGAATATTTTGCCAGTATTGCTGTGGAACATCCAGGTGCTCTTGTGCAAACTGCAAACGTGCAGCAATGTTTTTTTTGGACAGCAGCGGCTTCTTCTGTGGTATCCTCCCATGAAATCAATTCTTGTTCAGTGTTTTACGTATCGTAGATTCACTAACAGGGATGTTAGCATATGCCAGAGACTTTTGTAAGTCTTTAGCTGACACTCTAGGATTTTTCTTCACCTCATTGAGAAGTCTGCACTGTGTTCTTGCAGTCATCTTTACAGGATGGCCATTCCTAGGGAGAGTGCTGAACTTTTTCCAGTTATAGACAATTTGTCTTACCGTGGACTGATGAACAGCAAGGCTTTTGGAGATACTTTTATAACCCTTTCCAGCTTTATGCAAGTCAACAATTGTTAATCATAGGTCTTCTGAGAGCTCTTTTGTGTGAGGCATCATTCTCATCAGGCAATGCTTCTTGTGAAAAGCAAACCCAGAACTTGTGTGTGTTTTTTTATAGGGCAGGACTGCTGTAACCAACACCTCCAATCTTATCTCAAGTTGGCTAACACTTCACTCCAATTAACTCTTGGAGATGTCATTAGTCTAGGGGTTCACATACTTTTTCCACCTGCACTGTGAATGTTTACATGGTGTGTTCAATAAAAACATGGTAACATTTAATTCTTTGTGTGTTATTAGTTAAGCAGACTGTGATTGTCTATTGTTGTGACTTAGATGAAGATCAGATCACATTTTATGACCAATTTGTGCAGAAATCCATATCATTCCAAAGGGTTCAAATACTTTTTCTGGCAACTGTATAGGTAGCAATGATGGTAGTTAGTGGTGGTACTCCTTGTCGCCCTCTAAGTCCACTTTGCAGTCTCTCCAAATAACCACAGGCATGGAAATATGTTCTCATTAACTCTTTATGAAGTTCCCAGTTGCAGGGTGCATATCTTAGATCCAGATGACCATTCCATCCCAAAGTGTGGTTGATGCCAGAACAATATACCCTTTCCACAAGCCGTAAAGTATTATTGCCATACACGTACGGTACCTTACTGTCTGATTCCAGAACGACCTTGATGGTTCCAAACCTTCTGTGAACAAAGTTGTTCTTTGCCAGATTTTCTGTATCAGGAATGGGGTTTCCTGGATGAGGCTTCTCTTTGGGCCTACTTGGCAAGAGCTCACACTTGTAAATTTTGCAACTTGCTCTGCACCACTTAGACTCTCCACTAAACAGGGTATGGGACCAGCCCATCACCCTGGAAACTAGGCTAAAGACTCCCATTGTTAACCATTTTATGTCCATACACAATCATTTGGGATACACAGTGCATAAAGAAATGAGTGCTTTTAACCACCTCCGGACCGCCTAACGCAGATGTGCGGTCCGGAGGTGGCAGCGCTGCGCACAGTCACGCATATACGCGCAGTTCGCGCCGACTATTCGCACAGAAGTATTTCGTCAGCAACCTGCCAGCCAATGATCGTGGCTGGCAGGTTGCTGATTTTTAAAAAATCCAATCAAAGTGCCAGATAGCAGATCATATTTGTAAATATGATCTGTTATATGGCTGCCTGCTCCTCTGCTGGTTCTTTTCGTCGGTTGGATCCAGCAGAGGAGCAGGCTTCACAGTGAGTACACCAAACACTACACTATAGCCCCTGATCACCCCCCTGAACCCCAATTAACCCTTTGATCACCCCTTTGATCACCCCTGTCAATCACAAGTGAAAAGAAAAAAGTGATCAGTGCAAACTGTCACTTTTTTTTCACTGTTATTGACCGTTAGGTTTTAGGTATAGTTTAGGTCCCTTGGTTAGGTAGTTAGCGATCAGTTAGCGCCCAGCCCACCGCACCGCAGTCCGTTATTCGCTGATTAGCGTATCGCTAATCAGCATTTGTACTTTTATAGTATCTGGAAGTGATCAAAACTGATCACGGTCAGATCTATAATAGTACTAGTGTCACTTTAGTTCGCCCTCCACCCAAAACGCAGTGTTTGCCCGATCAGGCCTGATCGGTCGCCCACACGTGCGTTCGCCCACACCCGCCCCACCGCAGTGACAAAAAAAAATTTTTTTTTTGATCACTGCACATTCACTTTACACGCACTGCGGCGATAAAAAAAATCAGTTTTGATATTTTTTATCAACCGCAGCGGCCTCCGGTACTTCGCTAGCCTCCCCTTTGTAAGACAGGCTTGCTTTTTTTTTCTTGGGTAGTCTCAGGGAATACCCCTAAATTTAGTTGCCCACATGTCTAACAGGGGGTATTCTTCTGAAGAGGCCTACAGGCTTCTGACCCAGTCGGATGAGGAGTGGGAACCCTCATCTGATGAATCCAGCGGGTCAGAATACGAACCTGTAGAAAGCAGTGGCTCTCTGACCCAAAGTTCGGACGAGGAGGCTGAGGTCCCTGATACCACCAGGCGTACCCGGCCCCGTGTCGCTAGACCGCAGGTTGCGCAGGATCCGCTTCAAGAGCAGCAGAGTGGGGCTGGTGCTGTCGGATTACGTGGTGAGGCATACACCAGCAGCCCAGCCCTCCCTGGACCTAGTACCAGCACTGCCGTACAACCTGGTGAAGTAGCGAGCACCAGAAGGGCAGTTGAAGCTGGTACGGTGGCACGTGCAGTAGTGACCCCGTCGCAGCCACCGCAAAGACGTGCCCGTAGAGCCCCTAGAATCCCAGAGGTGCTGGCAAACCCTGATTGGCAGTCCCCAACTTCAGCCGCACCTGTAGTTTTCCCTTTCACTGCCCAGTCTGGAGTTCGGGTTGAGACGGCTCAGATCGGTTCGGCCCTGGGATTTTTTGAGCTGTTCTTGACTGCGGAGCTTTTAGACATAGTTGTGGCCGAAACAAACAGGTATGCCACACAATTTATCACCGCTAACCCGGGAAGCTTTTATGCCCAGCCTTTCCGGTGGAAACCAGTCCAAGTTTCCGAACTTAAAACTTTTCTGGGCCTCCTCCTCAACATGGGCCTGACAAAAAAGCATGAATTGCGGTCATATTGGTCCACGAACCCGATTCATCACATGCCCATGTTCTCTGCTGCCATGTCCAGGGCACGTTTTGAGGCCATCCTGCGTTTCCTGCACTTTAGTGACAACACCGCCTCCCGTCCCAGGGGCCACCCTGCTTTTGACCGGCTCCACAAAATTCGGCCCCTCATAGACCATTTCAACCAGAAATTTGCAGATATTTATACCCCAGAGCAAAACATCTGCATAACAATACATCCCAAGCAAGCGCGCCCGGTATGGGGTCAAATTGTATAAGCTCTGTGAAAGGGCCACAGGCTATACCCACAAATTTCGGGTCTATGAGGGAAAAGATCAGACCCTGGAGCCGGTCGGTTGCCCTGACTACCTGGGGAGCAGTGGGAAGACAGTTTGGGACTTGGTGTCACCCTTATTCGGCAAGGGGTACCATCTTTATGTGGACAATTTTTACACAATGTGGCCCTCTTTAGGCATTTGTTTCTAGAACGGATTGGCGCCTGTGGTACCGCGCGAACTAGTCGCGCGGGCTTCCCCCAACGGCTCGTTACCACCCGTCTTGCAAGGGGGCAGAGGGCCGCACTGTGTAACGAAGAACTGCTCGCGGTGAAATGGAGAGACAAGCGTGACGTTTACATGCTCTCCTCCATTCACGCAGACACGACAATACAAATTGAGCGAGCAACCCGTGTCATTGAAAAGCCCCTCTCAGTCCACGACTATAACCTCCACATGGGAGGGGTCGACTTCAATGACCAGATGTTGTCTCCGTATTTAGTTTCCCGACGCACCAGACGCTGGTATAAGAAGGTGTCTGTATATTTAATTCAATTGGCTCTGTACAATAGTTTTGTTCTCTACAGTAAGGCTGGGAGAACTGGATCCTCCCTCAAATTTCAGGAAGAGATCATCGAGAACCTCCTGTATCCAGGAGGTTCCATGGCCCCAACCACCAGTGTAGTTAGCCGTCTACACGGGCGACATTTCCCCAATGTCGTTCCTGGTACCTCAACCCAACAGTCACCCCGAAAAAGATGTTGTGTCTGTAGCAGGAGTGGAATAAGGCGTGACACCCGCTATTTCTGTCCTGACTGTCCGGACCACCCTGCCCTATGCTTTGGAGAGTGTTTCCGGAAGTACCACTCACAGGTACACTATTAGCATAGGGATCATCTCACCAGGACAGGCACACAGGGCTATTAGGGCCCATTCACTCACTGCTGCTGCAAACGTCTCCTTTCACATGGGACAAAGTGCATAACGCACTTCGCCACATCTTTGGGCGATTTGCGCTTTGCACATTGACCCATGGGGAAGGAGAGGCTTGTTCTATAAAGGTAAAAAAAAAAAAAAAAAAAAAAAAAAAACAGTAAGCAAACACGTTAATGTTCAGTTAAAAAAGTTAAAGTTTATATGTTCTGTTGCAAAGTTAATAAAATTATTGCGTTGCGGCCTGTTTTTTTTTTTTTTTTTTACCTTCCAGGTGGACCAACCGATTGACTAGCTGCAGCACCGATGTGCATTCTGACAGAAGCATTGCGCTGCTGTCAGATTACACGCAAGTCGGTGTATGCGGCGCTGCAAGACGGGATTTTCTCCTCTGCAGTGACAGATACGTTTGCCGAGGCATACGAGCTGAGGAGGGGCATGGCGAGTTCCTAGAATTTTTATTTTTTGTCGCAAGTTAGTGGAATATGAGACTTTGTAAGGAAAAAAGAGAAGAAAAAAATAATCATCATTTTCCGCTAACTTGTGACAAAAAATAAAAAATTCTAGGAACTCGCAGTGCCCCTCACGGAATACCTTGGGGTGTCTTCTTTCCAAAATGGGGTCACTTGTGGCGTAGTTATACTGCCCTGGCAATTTAGGGGCCCAAATGTGTGAGAAGTACCTTGCAATCAAAATGTGTAAAAAATGGCCTGCAAAATCTGAAAGGTGCACTTTGGAATATGTGCCCCTTTGCCCACCTTGGCAGCAAAAAAGTGTGACACATCTGGTATTGCCGTACTCAGGAGAAGTTGGGGAATGTGTTTTGGGGTGTCATTTTACATATACCCATGCTGGGTGAGAAAAATATCTTGGTCAAATGCCAACTTTGTATAAAAAAATGGGAAAAGTTGTCTTTTGCCAAGATATTTCTCTCACCCAGCATGGGTATATGTAAAATGACACCCCAAAACACATTCCCCAACTTCTCCTGAGTACGGCGATACCAGATGTGTGACACTTTTTTGATGCCAAGGTGGGCAAAGGGGCACATATTCCAAAGTGCACCTTTCGGATTTCACCGGTCATTTTTTACAGATTTTGATTGCAAAGTACTTCTCACACATATGGGCCCCTAAATTGCCAGGACAGTATAACTACGCCACAAGTGACCCCATTTTGGAAAGAAGACACCCCAAGGTATTCCGTGAGGGGCATGGCGAGTTCCTAGAATTTTTAATTTTTTGTCGCAAGTTAGCGGAAAATGATGACAAGATCTTGTAAGGAACCTTCAGTTGGTTATTCTTTGTAGACAACCACACCAGATCACCCACATTCAGGTCTGGACCAGGCACACGTCTCTTATCCGCCACACGCTTATATCTCTCACTCATCCTCTTCAGATTACCCTGAATCTTTTGCCAAATAAATGACAAAGACAAGGAAAATCTCTCCTCATCAGGTAAACCAGAAGACCCCTCTCCGAGAATGTCCCAAACTGCGGTTGAAACCCATATGCACCAAAAAATTGTGACTTATCAGAGGACTCCTGGCGACGGTTATTTAAACCAAACTCAGCAAGGGACAAAAAAGAATACCAATCCTCCTGATTCTCCGCCACACAACAGCGCAGATATGTCTCCAGATTCTGATTGACGCGTTCGGTCTGACCATTCGACTGCGGGTGAAAAGCAGAAGAAACTGACAACCTAATCCCCAAGCGAGAACAGAAGGCCTTCCAGAATCTGGAAACAAATTGCATGCCCCTATCAGAATCAATGTCTGAAGGAATGCTATGCAATTTAACAATATGATCAACAAACGCTTGCGCCAATGTCTTAGCATTGGGTAACCCAGGAAAGGGAATGAAATGCGCCATTTTGCTAAAATGGTCCACTACCACCAGAATCACAGTCTTCCCCGAGGAACGAGGCAGGTCTGTAATGAAGTCCACGGACAGATGCGTCCAAGAATGGGAAGGAATGGGTAACGGGAGGAGAGAACCCGATGGCCGTGAATGAGGGACCTTGGCATGAGCGCAGGTCTCGCAGGCTGCCACAAAACCCTTAACCGTCTTACGAAGAGCCGGCCACCAGAATCTCCGAGCAATGAGATCTACTGTGGCTCTACTCCCCGGGTACCCAGCAAGGACAGTATCGTGAAGCTCCTTAAAAACCTTGTGTCGTAAAGCGAGAGGCACAAACAACCTCCCAGGAGGACAAAGATCAGGAGCCTCTGCCTGGGCTGCCTGAACCTCTGCCTCCAAATCAGGATAAAGAGCAGAGACGACCACCCCTTCAGCCAAAATGCCCGGGTCTTCAAAGTTCCCCCCCCCTGGAAAACAACGTGACAGGGCATCCGCCTTCACATTTTTAACCCCAGGGCGGAATGTGACAACAAAATTAAACCAAGAAAAGAACAAAGACCATCTGGCCAGTCTCGGGTTCAGACGCTTGGCCGATTCCAAGTAGGCCAGATTCTTATGGTCGGTAAACACGGTTATAGGGTGTCTGGCTCCCTCTAACCAATGGCGCCATTCCTCAAAAGCTAATTTGATGGCCAACAACTCCCTATCTCCCACATCGTAATTTCTCTCTGCAGAGGAGAGTTTCCTTGAGAAAAAGGCACACGGTCGCCATTTGGCAGGAGAGGAACCCTGAGTTAAGACCGCACCCACACCCACCTCACAAGCGTCCACCTCAACAATAAAAGGTAGAGAGACATCAGGTTGTACCAAAATGGGAGCGGAAGCAAAACTGTCTTTGATACTAGAAAAGGCCTTAAGCGCATCTACCGACCAGGAGGAAAAATCTACCCCCTTTTTAGTTATATCAGTGAGTGGCTTAACAACAGAGGAATAATTCAAAAATAACTTTCTGTAATAATTGGCAAAACCCAAAAACCGCATCAGCGCCTTCTGATTCTCAGGAAGCTCCCAATCAAGCACAGCGCTGACCTTCTCAGGGCCCATGCGAAAACCAGAAGTGGAGAGAAGAAAACCAAGACATTGAATCTCCGGAACCGCAAACACACATTTTTCCTGTTTAGCGTACAATTTATTCTCCCGCAGAATGAGCAAGACCTGATGTAGGTGGTCCCTATGAGTTTTGAAATCAGGAGAAAGAATCAAAATGTCATCTAGATACACCCATACAAATTTCCCCATTAAATGATAAAAAATGCTGTTCACAAAATGTTGGAAGACGGCCGGAGCATTTATCAAACCAAAGGGCATAACCAAATTCTCGAAATGTCCCTCAGGGGTATTGAAGGCCGTCTTCCATTCGTCCCCTTCCCTGACCAGGTTGTATGCCCCTCTTAAATCCAACTTAGAAAAATCTTTAGCCCCAACAATCTGGTTAAACACTTCCGGGATCAGAGGAAGCGGATATGGGTCACGAATTGTGATACGGTTCAGCTCCCTGAAATCCAGACAAGGTTTTAAAGAACCATCTTTTTTCTTAACAAAAAAAAAACAGCGGCAACAGGTGACTTCGAGGGTCAGATGTGTCCCTTTCTCAGGCTTTCAGAGATATAAGCACGCATAGCGACTCTCTCAGGTTGGGAGAAATTGTATAAACGTGATTTTGGAAGCTTGCCGCCTGGGATGAGATTAATAGGGCAATCGTACTCCCGGTGAGGGGTCAACTCCTGGACACCACTCTCGGAAAAAACACATCCGAAAATTCTGAGAGAAAATAATGTACAGTCTTGGTAGAAACCTCTGAAAGAGACGCCGTGAGGCAATTCTCTCTGCAAAAGTCACTCCAACCATTTATTTGCCTTGCTTGCCAATCAATGGTGGGGTTATGTTTAGTGAGCCTGGGTAGCCCCAACACTAGAGGAGTAGGTAATCCGCTTAGGACGAAACATGACATATCCTCAACATGAGCATCACCTACAGTCAAACGGATATTGTGAACTATGCCCTTTAACAATCTTTGAGAAAGTGGAGCGGAATCGATAGCAAAAACAGGTATATCCTTTTCCAAAGTGC
This sequence comes from Bufo gargarizans, assembly GCF_014858855.1. Taxonomy (NCBI): domain Eukaryota; kingdom Metazoa; phylum Chordata; class Amphibia; order Anura; family Bufonidae; genus Bufo; species Bufo gargarizans. The sequence continues at coordinate 57,586,214 of NC_058082.1, forward strand.
ATACCAGGAAACCATGCGTTATAGCAAATTGATTATCAATGAGATTGACAGCTGCTTCTCTATCTACAAAAATCGAACAAACAATGTTCTTGCTGTCTAGCGCCACCCTGGCAGGTAGGAGAAAACGGGAACTACAAGCAAACGCCAAACCTTCAATTTCCGCATCAACCTTACCAATAGTAGCAAATGGAAAGTTTTTAGAGGGCTTTTTTTTAGTTTTTTTTATTACCCTCAGAAAACTCCATGAATCTCCTAGAGGGGCAAACATTAGCCAAATTATTTATACCACAACAGAAACAAACCCTCCTCTGAGAGCTGAATCCTCTACTATCAGAGGCAAGCAAACCCAGCTGCATGGCCTCCTGCTCAGAGGGGATTGAGAGAGACTGAGACCCCTGCGCACTGAATGAGACAGCCCCACTGTCCTTGGGCTGAATATGACAGTAAGGAGTAGTCTCCTCTCTCTCTCTAAGACGCCTGTCAATACGAACAGATAGAGACATGGCAGACTCCAACGAGGCAGGTCTCTCATGAAAAGCAAATGCATCTTTCAATCCCTCCGAAAGACCATGGCAAAATTGACTTCAGAGTGCAGCATCGTTCCAACCAGTATCAGCTGCCCATCTACGAAATTCAGAACAATATTACTCTGCGGACTGTTTACCCTGGCATAAAAGACACAGTTTAGATTCAGCCAGAGCAATACGATCCGGGTCATCCTATATCTGCCCCAGGGCTACAAAAAATTCATCCACCGATCGGAGGTGCCGTGCTCACACCAGCAGCGAATAGGCCCAAGACTGAGCGTTATCCCTGAGCAACGAGATGATGATCCCCACCCTCTGCTCCTCATCACCAGAGGAATGGGGAAGTAAGCGAAAATTGAGTTTGCAAGCCTCTCTAAAGCAAACAAAATTCTCACTACCCCCGGAGAACGTATCTGGAAGCGAGATCTTAGGCTCGGAACAAACTCAATGAACGCAAGCAGAACCGGTCACCTGAAATTGAGACACAATTTTACGGAGATCTGCTACCTCCAGTGAAAGACCTTGCATGCGGTCAATCAAGGCTGAATCCGGATCCATGCTTAAGACGGTAATGGCGTTTTCTAATGTTACGGATGATGTTGCAGATAGCTGGAAGTAATGAATAAATGTCCGACTGGCTTGATCCCAAACTAAGGAGCATATTGGTGACCCCTAAAAAACCCTAAGAGTTCACCCTGACTGCTAAGCACATACAAGGGTCTCAAAGGTAGACGATTGTATGCCCACGTACCTAAGACTGTGTGACACCTGAAAACCCTATAATAGCGAGGGGACATGACCACCGGCTCCCTGTACTTCATACGAAGGGAGTCAGGGTCACCTAGAATCAAGCCAGCAAGGAAACACAATACATGAAAGGACTTATCTGAACAAGCAGCAGCAGAAGCCTCCAGCGGTGAACACTTCATCCAGGAAGTAGTATAAACCGCAAGGTGAGCCAGAATGGGAGGGAATATAAAGGAATGAGGATTAGTCTAAATAGGTGACACCTGGGAGAAGGAAATGAGATGAGAAAGTGAAACCAAAACAAAGAACATCATGCAAGAGGTAGAGAAGGACGTCTGTCAGACCTTCTCAACAGAACTGGTGGTGACAATAACCATGCCATTACTGAATGCACCAAGAAGTTAGCTCCATACAATAACATTTTGAAACATGCATTTCAATTTGTACAATGTAGTCCTTATAAATAACAATGCTAGATCTTCTTTTTTAGGCTGCTATGTGCCTGTCCTCCATTATTCCTCCTGGGTTTGTATGAATAAATTGATAACTAGATATTACCATTCCCACTGATATAACCATTCCCAAAACCACAAATGGATCTTGGAAACATTGCACGGGTTCTGTGTTTTGGCCCTACGCCTGATTTTGGATAACACTGATGCAAAACACTGATGTATTAAAAAAGTATAATGAATCCGATTGTGCACAAGACCACCTTTCCCATGTATTAACTGTTTCCCCCAGGGCTCAGATACCCCCAATACTTATAGCATTGCTGAACTGAACAACAACTATACAGTCACAAAAACAACATATATGAAGTATTGATCCTGGCATAAAACAAAGTACTAAAATAAGCTCACTGATAGATGACATGAACCAAATGATGAGAGTCATAGATGGATGAGATGATCCAGCAATGGAGAGGATGTAAAAGGTATGGTATACAGGTAGAATGCAAATGAATGAACAGAAATGGAGAAATACTAGATTGATCTGAATTCAAACCAGCAAATCAATACAATTACATAGTAGCACACATAGCAAAAAAGACTGTGAAACGACAAATTCCAAAATACACAAAAAACATACTAGACTACAAGATGTAATGTGGACCTACAGATTGCAGAATACAGAACAACATACAAAATATGTGGAAGGAAATGCACATAGCAAACGCAATACCTGACACCCAGAATGGAGTAAGGCCTGGATAACAATCGGCAACTCTACCCTATCCAACCAAATCAAGCTAAACGATAACCAAACCCACATTTGGATGCAAGACAGTAGTAAGGCAACTGCCCGAATAACTTTAGTAACTAGGTAAACTAGGTGAATTTAGTAAACATAATTCCTCAGGCTGATGTTTTAATATGAATAGGTTGAAAAGACTACTAATTGCTGTTACAGAGCACAATAAATTAAATACTCCTATTTTAGGTGAATAAACTTGCTATGATGGATACGGTGTTACCTGCAACATTGGTTTACAGAAACAGAGACAATGAGAGATCGCAACACTGATGTTCTGGATAGTGAGGGCAGCGAGCATTGAAGCTCTCATTTATGTGAGTATTAAACTGTGATATCATTATATGCTCCTGAACACAATACTTCCACTCTCCAACAATTATTTTGCTTGTTTTATTTATTAATTATTTTTTTTGCTGCTGGTGTTTGAATATATGCATAGCTCTGGGAAGTTGCCAATTAATTATGACATTAAAAATAAAAAAGTAGATGTGTTTTTATTTCTCTGATTTGTGTCTTGTTAAAAGGATTGTCCTGGATTTGAAGAGCGCGTCTGTCTATTTAAAAAACAGTGCCAGACTTTAGAAAATCTGATAAATTCCCGTCACTACTGACAGGTGAAACAGGGAAGGAGCAGAAGCCCTGGAGTGGTGAGGGATTTATTAGGTGAGTAATTGTTTGTTTGCTTTTTAAGGCCCCTTTCACACACAAGTTTTCCGTGCGGGTGCAATATGTGAGGTGAACACATTGCACCCGCACTGAATCCTGACACATTCATTTCAATGGGTCTGTGTACATGAGCTGTGTTTTTCACACATCACTTGTGCATTGCGTGAAAATTGCCACTTGTTCTATATTCTGCGTTTTTCACGCAGCCCTGGCCCCCATAGAAGTGAATGGGGCTTCAGTGAAAAACGCATTGCATCCGCAAGCAAGTGTGGATGCAATGCGTTTTTCACTGATGGTTGCTAAGAGATGTTGTTTGTAAACCTTCAGTTTTTTATCACACGCATTAAAAAGCGCGTCAAAACGCATTGCACACGCTCGGAAAAAAATTAACAACTGAACGCAATCGCAGACAAAACTTACTGAACTTGCTTGCAAAATGGTGCGAGTTTCACTGAAAGCATCCGGACCTAATCTGTCACGCTCGTGTGAAAGGGGCCTAAGGCATTTCCTTCCAAATACTTTTAAACCCCTTAAATACACTAGACCGCCAGGGATTCTGACACTAACTCCATTACTACTTTAGAACACTAGACAATACTGGCCTTAACCTCCCTGGCGGTATGATTATGTCAGGAATTTTGTACCAAAAGTGGTACAATTTTTTGCATTGGAAATTTGATGTTATTTATTGTAGGCCTGCAATTCTTAGTAATTACTTACTTAAACCTGAACAAACAAGACTCTAGTAGACATCCCAGATATGATAAAGTTTGAAACACAAAATCATAAATTATAATCTAATAAATAATATAATTTTATTCAATAATGTAATAAAAAATTATGAAATTTGTCAAACAAAGAAAATTCAATAAACATCCTGAGTGGGATACATTTTGAAACATGGGACTGCACAAAGTCCGACGTCACAATCAGGACAATGCAACCTGGTTTCTTTTCGGACTTTCTTTCCATTGCCATCTCTCTTTGAGCAGCAAACCACGCACATCCTGGTAGGTGCTGCCTTTTTTGCAGTTGGATGTAGTCCATAAAGTGACGACCAGTCAGGTGTTCTGGGTTGACAACGTCAACAGCACAACGTCCAGGTCTGTTCACAGCTACTGATGGCGTCTGGTAGTTGACAAAAATCCGCTCAACCACCTTCCATATAAACTCAGAATGAACAAGAGGCTTGTCACTCTTTGCTCTGTGCAGAACATATGCATTCCAAAGGCATTGTTCCAAAAGATGCCTGAAGATCTTCTTATAATATTTTTTTGCTGTTTGCGCATAGCCGGATAAAATGTCATTGCCTGTTTGGCTCTGTCCACACCTCCCATGGTGTTATTATAGTCTATCACGACTTGCGGCTTCAGCACATCTTTCCCACCTTTTGTGTGGACCATGGCAGTAGAGGTATTGTGCACATTACTCATGAGACACACGTCCTTCTTGTCTCACCATCGCATTGCCATCATCTTACCCTTCTGCCAGGCAACCATTTCTCCAGTTTTGAGTTTTTTCTTGGCAAACATAGATGTCATGTCACATCGGGTAGGCCTAACGGTACCATATGCATCAGTCTTGTTTTGTAGCAAAACCTCATACAGTTCCGGAGACGTGTAGAAATTGTCTGTGGTCACACAATATCCCTGGTTCAGCAATGGCTCCAGAAGTGTAAGGACAGATGATGTGGCCATCCCATAGCCACTGTACCTGGGGTTGAACTTCGTGCCTTCACCGGTGTAAATGACCGAATTCCAGATGTACCAAGTGGATGACTCACAGAGCATGCAGGATTTGATGCCAAACCGCGCTCTATTGGATGCAATGTACTGTATCCAGCTTAGGCGTCCCTTGTAGGCCATCAAACTTTCATCTACACTGACGTCCCTTTCTGGCACGTAGGTCCACTGGAAATTGGTCACAATAATTTGCCATACCGCCCAGATTTTTTTAAGTTTGGGCGCAGGGTGCGTGGCCTTATCAAATTCTTAATTGTTCGTAAAGTGGAAATACTTCATGATGAGGGAAAACCGGTATTCTGACATCACGGTGCCAAAAAATGGAGTGGCCAGTAACTTATTGGTGGTCCAGTACCATTTCTGGAGCGGTTTCCCCATCACCCCCTGAAGATTGATGAGTCCCAGAAACTGCCACATGTCCTCTTTGGTCACCGGTTCCCACTTTCTGCTTCTGGAAAATGTGTCATGCAGCATAGCGGATTGCTGCTCTTGGTAGCGATTTGTCTACGTGATAATTTTTTTAATTACCTCCTCAGTGAGGAATAATTGCTGGTATGCCAGAGGGTTGTCACGCTCATCATCTACCTTCATCCCAGGTGATCCAGTGAACAGGAATCTTGGGGGCGCTACCTGGTCCGTATCACAGTCAATAGGGCACCAAGAGTGCACATGGCTGGGGTCAGGTGCAGGATAATCGCCGTTGTCGCTTGCCAGATCCGTGTCAGACGACAAATCTCCCCACAACTCACTATCGCTCAGTTCTGCGAGCACCTCCGTGTCACTGTCGCTGTCACTCAACTGGTCCAAAAGCGCGTTTGTAGTAAAGTTGCGCTTTTGTGATGCCATGTTATAAATATTTTATGGGCACAAATGATAGTAAAATGGCAGGCAAGGGGCACTGTACAGTGATCAAGTGTCAGATCTGAGGTGATGATAATGATAATCCTCTCAGATTACAATGTATAACCTCTTTTATGTGAGTGTGTCACTTTTATCTTTATGTCACTTTTGAATTTCCTGCCCAGTTCCGATCCCATGCGCTGCTGCTGCTCGCAGGGAATGGAACCAGGAAGACAGATGCCGGCCGGCGCTTTCGCCTGCGATCACAGTGGAGGACATCGCGGGATCGCCAGGAGATGAAGGGACTCCGCTGACAGCTCTGCAATGTCACCCCGGGAGTGACTCGGGGTTACCGCTCCTGGCAGCAAAAAGTAACCCCGAGTCACGCTCGGGAATATCGGCAGGAAGGTTAAAGGGATTGCCCAGAATAATCCTTTTTTTTACATTTACATTTCATTAAGGCTACATGCACACGACCATTGTTTTGATCCACATCCGAGCTGCAGTTTTTGCGGCTTGGATGTGGACCCATTCTCTTCAATGGGGCCACAAAAGATGCGGACAGCACTCCGCGTTGCTCCATTCCGTGGGCCGCAAAAAAAATATAACCTGTCCTATTCTTGTCCGTTTTGCGGATTCGCAATTTGCAGACCACAAAACACACAATGGTCGTGTGCATGTAGCCTAAGGATAAGAGGGCTTTTAAACTGAATGTCTTTAATAAAAGTGCCAGGACACTCATACATTGCATAGAAAAGATGTTCTCACTGTGGTTACTTATAGGGCTTTGTGGCCCTGCTGTTGAGTGTATTTGAAATCAATTCTAACCCCAGGGTTTACACATTTCGCCCTGTATATATTTACATGAATAGCACAGTCACACAGGGAAACCATTTCTGTGATATGCATGGCTTTCTCATACATTAAACAGGCGGGGATGGAAGGGGACAGGCAATGTATATATTGAGTGATGCCACAGTGTTTTATATATAGAAAGGCATTTAATATGCCTGTTAGCCTTATTGAATAATGCACTATGGACCTCCACTAGGTAATCCATTAAGGTTTCCATTACCTTTGACTGCAAGAGTGGTGCCTCATGGAATGCTGTTCTTGCCATTAAGTTTATTGAAACAGCCACGAAACCTGAGAGCTAATAATTCTGCTAGAATTCTCCTTTTTTCACACCTTTGTTAAATGTTAGGACCTATGCTGTTACTCAATATCACCAATAGGAATGACCAAATAGCAACGACCACAAACAACCAGCTCATTAGAAAGCAATGCAGGCCACAGAAGGAATTTAACACAGTTTGCAAAACCAGTTCAGAAAACTTTTGGTAGTCATCCAAAGGTGAAACAAATCCAAAATGTGGTCCACAATCCAATAAAGTTCCATGTGGAGATGCTGCCAAAGTGGAACAAGCATCTGCACATTTGTGTTGCATTTTAGAGGACCTCCCTCTTTCTTGAGCATGCACAGATTATTCTCCATTGCGGAAAAAACAGCATGCTGATTTGAGACAGATTAAAATCGCTATATAAACCTTTTTGAGAGCTCAAACATTTGGGATGCTCCCTCTCCTTGGTAGTGAGAACTGCTCCTATATAATTAAAGGAGTTATCCCGTGAATTTAAAACTTTTAAATTTTTTACTCATATATCTGGAGGAATTGCTTACCTTTCTGTGAATGAGCAGCAGCTCATTAAGCACCTGCATCTCCCAGGAACTAATGCAATTAGCTCTTGTTAACCGCTTCCTCCCTTGTATAGAAAATAGTCCATCATACAGGGAGTGCAGAATTATTAGGCAAGTTGTATTTTTATGGATTAATTTTATTATTGAACAACAACCATGTTCTCAATGAACCCAAAAAACTCATTAATATCAAAGCTGAATATTTTTGGAAGTAGTTTTTAGTTTGTTTTTAGTTTTAGCTATTTTAGGGGGATATCTGTGTGTGCAGGTGACTATTATTGTGCATAATTATTAGGCAACTTAACAAAAAACAAATATATACCCATTTCAATTATTTATTTTTACCAGTGAAACCAATATAACATCTCAACATTCACAAATATACATTTCTGACATTCAAAAACAAAACAAAAACAAATCAGTGACCAATATAGCCACCTTTCTTTGCAAGGACACTCAAAAGCCTGCCATCCATGGATTCTGTCAGTGTTTTGATCTGTTCACCATCAACATTGCGTGCAGCAGCAACCACAGCCTCCCAGACACTGTTCAGAGAGGTGTACTGTTTTCCCTCCTTGTAAATCTCACATTTGATGATGGACCACAGGTTCTCAATGGGGTTCAGATCAGGTGAACAAGGAGGCCATGTCATTAGATTTTCTTCTTTTATACCCTTTCTTGCCAGCCACGCTGTGGAGTACTTGGACGCGTGTGATTGAGCATTGTCCTGCATGAAAATCATGTTTTTCTTGAAGGATGCAGACTTCTTCCTGTGCCACTGCTTGAAGAAGGTGTCTTCCAGAAACTGGCAGTAGGACTGGGAGTTGAGCTTGACTCCATCCTCAACCCGAAAAGGCCCCACAAGCTCATCTTTGATGATACCAGCCCAAACCAGTACTCCACCTCCACCTTGCTGGCGTCTGAGTCGGACTGGAGCTCTCTGCCCTTTACCAATCCAGCCACGGGCCCATCCATCTGGCCCATCAAGACTCACTCTCATTTCATCAGTCCATAAAACCTTAGAAAAATCAGTCTTGAGATATTTCTTGGCCCAGTCTTGACGTTTCAGCTTGTGTGTCTTGTTCAGTGGTGGTCGTCTTTCAGCCTTTCTTACCATGGCCATGTCTCTGAGTATTGCACACCTTGTGCTTTTGGGCACTCCAGTGATGTTGCAGCTCTGAAATATGGCCAAACTGGTGGCAAGTGGCATCTTGGCAGCTGCACGCTTGACTTTTCTCAGTTCATCGGCAGTTATTTTGCGCCTTGGTTTTTCCACACGCTTCTTGCGACCCTGTTGACTATTTTGAATGAAACGCTTGATTGTTCGATGATCACGCTTCAGAAGCTTTGTAATTTTAAGAGTGCTGCATCCCTCTGCAAGACATCTCACTATTTTTGACTTTTCTGAGCCTGTCAAGTCCTTCTTTTGACCCATTTTGCCAAAGGAAAGGAAGTTGCCTAATAATTATGCACACCTGATATAGGGTGTTGATGTCATTAGACCACACCCCTTCTCATTACAGAGATGCACATCACCTAATATGCTTAATTGGTAGTAGGCTTTCAAGCCTATACAGCTTGGAGTAAGACAACATGCATAAAGAGGATGATGTGGTCAAAATACTCATTTGCCTAATAATTCTGCACTCCCTGTATATAGCCCCTGATGAAAGATTTGGAGTCACCTTGTTTTGCAATACTAACTCCTACCTTATGAATCTTGCTGTCCTCACTAGGAAAGTTCTTTGAGATAATCTGTACGGGCCATGGATTTCTTTCCACTTTCTGGTTATTCATAACACCATCTCCTATCTTAAGGTTCACTTTGGCATGCAGTCATTTTCTTTGTCTTTGAAGAGTAGCAAGGTATTCCCTTTTTCCATCTACTCCAGATGTTGAACACATTTCCACTGTCTGATATAGGTTACCAGATGTATATTCTTCAGGTGGACTAGGAACAGTTCCAAGTTTCTGGGTGAGAAGAGTCACTGGAGTAAGAATAACAGGGGATTCATGTCCATGAATACAGGAACAAGAGGCCTTGAGTTGATGATAGTGGACACCTCAGCTAAGAAGGTGGTTAAAGTATCATGAGTAGGGATGAGCGAACTCGAACTGTATAGTTCGGGTTCGTACCGAATTTTGGGGTGTCCGTGACACGGACCCGAACCCGGACATTTTCGTAAAAGTCCGGGTTCGGGTTCGGTGTTCGTCGCTTTCTTCGCGCTTTTGTGACGCTTTCTTGGCGCTTTTTGAAAGGCTGCAAAGCAGCCAATCAACAAGCGTCATACTACTTGCCCCAAGAGGCCATCACAGCCATGCCTACTATTGGCATGGCTGTGATTGGCCAGAGCACCATGTGACCCAGCCTCTATTTAAGCTGGAGTCACATAGCGCCGCCCGTCACTCTGCTCTGATTAGCGTAGGGAGAGGTTGCGGCTGCGACAGTAGGGCGAGATTAGGCAGATTAACTCCTCCAAAGGACTTGATTAACTGATCGATCTGCAGCTGTGGATCATTGAGCTGCTGATCCTCAATTGCTCACTGTTTTTAGGCTGCCCAGACCGTTTGTCAGTCACATTTTTCTGGGGTGATCGGCGGCCATTTTGTGTCTTGTGGTGCGCCAGCACAAGCTGCGACCAAGTGCATTTAACCCTCAATGGTGTGGTTGTTTTTTGGCTAAAGCCTACATCAGGGTGAAGCTGTCACACCAAGTGCATTTAACCAGCAATAGTCTGTTTATTTTTTGGCCATATACTACATCAGGGGCAAGCTGCGCCTGTCACCAAGTGCATTTAACCCTCAATGGTGCGTTTGTTTTTTGGCTAAAGCCTACATCAGGGTGAAGCTGTCACACCAAGTGCATTTAACCAGCAATAGTCTGTTTATTTTTTGGCCATATACTACATCAGGGGCAAGCTGCGCCCGTCACCAAGTGCATTTAACCCTCAGTAGTGTGGTTGGTCAAGCTATCACACCAAGTGCATTTAACCAGCAATAGTCTGTTCATTTTTTGGCCATATACTAAATCAGGGGCAAGCTGCGCCCGTCACCAAGTGCATTTAACCAGCAATAGTCTGTTCATTTTTTGGCCATATACTACATCAGGGGCAAGCTGCGCCCGTCACCAAGTGCATTTAACCCTCAGTAGTGTGGTTGGTCAAGCTGTGACACCAAGTGCATTTAACCAGCAATAGTCTGTTCATTTTTTGGCCATATACTACATCAGGGGCAAGCTGCGCCCATCACCAAGTGCATTTAACCAGCAATAGTGTGGTTATTTTTTGGCCATATCCCAGTCTAATTCTGTCACTAAATCCATACCGGTCACCCAGCGCCTAAATACTAGGCCTCAAATTTATATCCCGCTAAATCTCTCGTTACCGCTGTCCTGTTGTGGCTGGGAAAGTTATTTAGTGTCCGTCAAAGCACATTTTTTGTTCTGGGTTGAAATACAATTCCCAATTTAGCAATTTAAAAATTTAGTGGTTTCTGCTGTATCAGAGCTATTTGAAATCTATCCCTAAAAGGGTATATAATATTCAAGGTGCACATAGGGTCATTCAGAATAACTTCACACACCCGCTACTGTGCATTTCCAAGTCTAATTCTGTCACTAAACCCATACCTGTCACCCAGCGCCTAAATACTAGGCCTCAAATTCATATCCAGCTAAATCTGTCGTTAGTGCTGTAGCTGGGCGAGTTATTTAGTGTCCGTTCAAGCACATTTCTTGTTCTGGGTTGAAATACAATTCCCAATTTAGCAATTTCATAATTTAGTGGTTTCTGCTATATCAGAGCTATTTGAAATCTATCCCTAAAAGGGTAGATCATATTGAAGGTGCACATAGGGACATTCAGAATAACTTCACACACCCGCTACTGTGCATTTCCAAGTCTAATTCTGTCACTAAACCCATACCTGTCACCCAGCGCCTAAATACTAGGCCTCAAATTTATATCCAGCTAAATCTGTCCTTAGTGCTGTAGCTGGGCGAGTTATTTAGTGTCCGTTCAAGCACATTTCTTGTTCTGGGTTGAAATACAATTCCCAATTTAGCAATTTCATAATTTAGTGGTTTCTGCTATATCAGAGCTATTTGAAATCTATCCCTAAAAGGGTAGATCATATTGCAAGGTGCACATAGGGTACATTCAGAATAACTTCACACACACCCGCTACTGTGCATTTCCAAGTCTAATTCTGTCACTAAACCCATACCTGTCACCCAGCGCCTAAATACTAGGCCTCAAATTTATATCCAGCTAAATCTGTCCTTAGTGCTGTAGCTGGGCGAGTTATTTAGTGTCCGTTCAAGCACATTTCTTGTTCTGGGTTGAAATACAATTCCCAATTTAGCAATTTCATAATTTAGTGGTTTCTGCTATATCAGAGCTATTTGAAATCTATCCCTAAAAGGGTATATAATATTCAAGGTGCACATTGGGTCATTCAGAATAACTTCACACACACCCGCTACTGTGTATTTCCAAGTCTAATTCTGTCACTAAACCCATACCTGTCACCCAGCGCCTAAATACTAGGCCTCAAATTTATATCCAGCTAAATCTGTCCTTAGTGCTGTAGCTGGGCGAGTTATTTAGTGTCCGTTCAAGCACATTTCTTGTTCTGGGTTGAAATACAATTCCCAATTTAGCAATTTCATAATTTAGTGGTTTCTGCTATATCAGAGCTATTTGAAATCTATCCCTAAAAGGGTATATAATATTCAAGGTGCACATAGGGTCATTCAGAATAACTTCACACACACCCGCTACTGTGTATTTCCAAGTCTAATTCTGTCACTAAACCCATACCTGTCACCCAGCGCCTAAATACTAGGCCTCAAATTTATATCCAGCTAAATCTGTCCTTAGTGCTGTAGCTGGGCGAGTTATTTAGTGTCCGTTCAAGCACATTTCTTGTTCTGGGTTGAAATACAATTCCCAATTTAGCAATTTCATAATTTAGTGGTTTCTGCTATATCAGAGCTATTTGAAATCTATCCCTAAAAGGGTATATAATATTCAAGGTGCACATTGGGTCATTCAGAATAACTTCACACACACCCGCTACTGTGTATTTCCAAGTCTAATTCTGTCACTAAACCCATACCTGTCACCCAGCGCCTAAATACTAGGCCTCAAATTTATATCCAGCTAAATCTGTCCTTAGTGCTGTAGCTGGGCGAGTTATTTAGTGTCCGTTCAAGCACATTTCTTGTTCTGGGTTGAAATACAATTCCCAATTTAGCAATTTCATAATTTAGTGGTTTCTGCTATATCAGAGCTATTTGAAATCTATCCCTAAAAGGGTAGATCATATTGAAGGTGCACATAGGGACATTCAGAATAACTTCACACACCCGCTACTGTGCATTTCCAAGTCTAATTCTGTCACTAAACCCATACCTGTCACCCAGCGCCTAAATACTAGGCCTCAAATTTATATCCAGCTAAATCTGTCCTTAGTGCTGTAGCTGGGCGAGTTATTTAGTGTCCGTTCAAGCACATTTCTTGTTCTGGGTTGAAATACAATTCCCAATTTAGCAATTTCATAATTTAGTGGTTTCTGCTATATCAGAGCTATTTGAAATCTATCCCTAAAAGGGTATATAATATTCAAGGTGCACATTGGGTCATTCAGAATAACTTCACACACACCCGCTACTGTGTATTTCTAAGTCTAATTCTGTCACTAAACCCATACCTGTCACCCAGCGCCTAAATACTAGGCCTCAAATTTATATCCTGCTAAATCTCTCGTTAACGCTGTCCTGTTGTGGCTGGGAAAGTTATTTAGTGTCCGTCAAAGCACATTTTTTGTTCTGGGTTGAAATACAATTCCCAATTTAGCAATTTCATAATTTAGTGGTTTCTGCTATATCAGAGCTATTTGAAATCTATCCCTAAAAGGGTATATAATATTCAAGGTGCACATTGGGTCATTCAGAATAACTTCACACACACCCGCTACTGTGTATTTCTAAGTCTAATTCTGTCACTAAACCCATACCTGTCACCCAGCGCCTAAATACTAGGCCTCAAATTTATATCCTGCTAAATCTCTCGTTAACGCTGTCCTGTTGTGGCTGGGAAAGTTATTTAGTGTCCGTCAAAGCACATTTTTTGTTCTGGGTTGAAATACAATTCCCAATTTAGCAATTTCATAATTTAGTGGTTTCTGCTATATCAGAGCTATTTGAAATCTATCCCTAAAAGGGTATATAATATTCAAGGTGCACATTGGGTCATTCAGAATAACTTCACACACACACGCTTCTGTGCATTTCCAAGTCTAATTCTGTCACTAAATCCATACCGGTCACCCAGCGCCTAAATACTAGGCCTCAAATTTATATCCTGCTAAATCTCTCGTTAACGCTGTCCTGTTGTGGCTGGGAAAGTTATTTAGTGTCCGTCAAAGCACATTTTTTGTTCTGGGTTGAAATACAATTCCCAATTTAGCAATTTCATAATTTAGTGGTTTCTGCTATATCAGAGCTATTTGAAATCTATCCCTAAAAGGGTATATAATATTCAAGGTGCACATTGGGTCATTCAGAATAACTTCACACACACACGCTTCTGTGCATTTCCAAGTCTAATTCTGTCACTAAATCCATACCGGTCACCCAGCGCCTAAATACTAGGCCTCAAATTTATATCCCGCTGAATTTGAATACAATACATTGGGCCAAATAATATATTTGTTGTTGTGGTGAACCATAACAATGAGAAAAACATCTAGTAAGGGACGCGGACGTGGACATGGTCGTGGTGGTGTTAGTGGACCCTCTGGTGCTGGGAGAGGACGTGGCCGTTCTGCCACATCCACACGTCCTAGTGTACCAACTACCTCAGGTCCCAGTAGCCGCCAGAATTTACAGCGATATATGGTGGGGCCCAATGCCGTTCTAAGGATGGTAAGGCCTGAGCAGGTACAGGCATTAGTCAATTGGGTGGCCGACAGTGGATCCAGCACGTTCACATTATCTCCCACCCAGTCTTCTGCAGAAAGCGCACAGATGGCGCCTGAAAACCAACCCCATCAGTCTGTCACATCACCCCCATGCATACCAGGGAAACTGTCTCAGCCTCAAGTTATGCAGCAGTCTCTTATGCTGTTTGAAGACTCCGCTGGCAGGGTTTCCCAAGGGCATCCACCTAGCCCTTCCCCAGCGGTGAAAGACATAGAATGCACTGACGCACAACCACTTATGTTTCCTGATGATGAGGACATGGGAATACCACCTCAGCATGTCTCTGATGATGACGAAACACAGGTGCCAACTGCTGCGTCTTTCTGCAGTGTGCAGACTGAACAGGAGGTCAGGGATCAAGACTGGGTGGAAGACGATGCAGGGGACGATGAGGTCCTAGACCCCACATGGAATGAAGGTCGTGCCACTGACTTTCACAGTTCGGAGGAAGAGGCAGTGGTGAGACCGAGCCAACAGCGTAGCAAAAGAGGGAGCAGTGGGCAAAAGCAGAACACCCGCCGCCAAGAGACTCCGCCTGCTACTGACCGCCGCCATCTGGGACCGAGCACCCCAAAGGCAGCTTCAAGGAGTTCCCTGGCATGGCACTTCTTCAAACAATGTGCTGACGACAAGACCCGAGTGGTTTGCACGCTGTGCCATCAGAGCCTGAAGCGAGGCATTAACGTTCTGAACCTGAGCACAACCTGCATGACCAGGCACCTGCATGCAAAGCATGAACTGCAGTGGAGTAAACACCTTAAAACCAAGGAAGTCACTCAGGCTCCCCCTGCTACCTCTTCTGCTGCTGCCGCCTCGGCCTATTCTGCTGCTGCCGCCTCGGCCTCTTCCTCCGCCTCTGGAGGAACGTTGGCACCTGCCGCCCAGCAAACAGGGGATGTACCACCAACACCACCACCACCACCTCCGTCACCAAGCGTCTCAACCATGTCACACGCCAGCGTTCAGCTCTCCATCTCACAAACATTTGATAGAAAGCGTAAATTCCCACCTAGCCACCCTCGATCCCTGGCCCTGAATGCCAGCATTTCTAAACTACTGGCCTATGAAATGCTGTCATTTAGGCTGGTGGACACAGACAGCTTCAAACAGCTCATGTCGCTTGCTGTCCCACAGTATGTTGTTCCCAGCCGGCACTACTTCTCCAAGAGAGCCGTGCCTTCCCTGCACAACCAAGTATCCGATAAAATCAAGTGTGCACTGCGCAACGCCATCTGTAGCAAGGTCCACCTAACCACAGATACGTGGACCAGTAAGCACGGCCAGGGACGCTATATCTCCCTAACTGCACACTGGGTAAATGTAGTGGCAGCTGGGCCCCAGGCGGAGAGCTGTTTGGCGCACGTCCTTCCGCCGCCAAGGATCGCAGGGCAACATTCTTTGCCTCCTGTTGCCACCTCCTCCTTCTCGGCTTCCTCCTCCTCTTCTTCCACCTGCTCATCCAGTCAGCCACACACCTTCACCACCAACTTCAGCACAGCCCGGGGTAAACGTCAGCAGGCCATTCTGAAACTCATATGTTTGGGGGACAGGCCCCACACCGCACAGGAGTTGTGGCGGGGTATTGAACAACAGACCGACGAGTGGTTGCTGCCGGTGAGCCTCAAGCCCGGCCTGGTGGTGTGTGATAATGGGCGAAATCTCGTTGCAGCTCTGGGACTAGCCAATTTGACGCACATCCCTTGCTTGGCGCATGTGCTGAATTTGGTGGTGCAGAAGTTCATTCACAACTACCCCGACATGTCAGAGCTGCTGCATAAAGTGCGGGCCGTCTGTTCGCGCTTCCGGCGTTCACATCCTGCTGCTGCTCGCCTGTCTGCGCTACAGCGTAACTTCGGCCTTCCCGCTCACCGCCTCATATGCGACGTGCCCACCAGGTGGAACTCCACCTTGCACATGCTGGACAGACTGTGCGAGCAGCAGCAGGCCATAGTGGAGTTTCAGCTGCAGCACGCACGGGTCAGTCGCACTACAGAACAGCACCACTTCACCACCAATGACTGGGCCTCCATGCGAGACCTGTGTGCCCTGTTGCGCTGTTTCGAGTACTCCACCAACATGGCCAGTGGCGATGACACCGTTATCAGCGTTACAATACCACTTCTATGTCTCCTTGAGAAAACACTTAGGGCGATGATGGAAGAGGAGGTGGCCCAGGAGGAGGAGGAGGAGGAGGAAGAGGGGTCATTTTTAGCACTTTCAGGCCAGTCTCTTCGAAGTGACTCAGAGGGAGGTTTTTGGCAACAGCAGAGGCCAGGTACAAATGTGGCCAGCCAGGGCCCACTACTGGAGGACGAGGAGGACGAGGATGAGGAGGAGGTGGAGGAGGATGAGGATGAAGCATGGTCACAGCGGGGTGGCACCCAACGCAGCTCGGGTCCATCACTGGTGCGTGGCTGGGGGGAAAGGCAGGACGATGACGATACGCCTCCCACAGAGGACAGCTTGTCCTTACCCCTGGGCAGCCTGGCACACATGAGCGACTACATGCTGCAGTGCCTGCGCAACGACAGCAGAGTTGCCCACATTTTAACCTGTGCGGACTACTGGGTTGCCACCCTGCTGGATCCACGCTACAAAGACAATGTGCCCACCTTACTTCCTGCACTGGAGCGTGATAGGAAGATGCGCGAGTACAAGCGCACGTTGGTAGACGCGCTACTGAGAGCATTCCCAAATGTCACAGGGGAACAAGTGGAAGCCCAAGGCCAAGGCAGAGGAGGAGCAAGAGGTCGCCAAGGCAGCTGTGTCACGGCCAGCTCCTCTGAGGGCAGGGTTAGCATGGCAGAGATGTGGAAAACTTTTGTCAACACGCCACAGCTAACTGCACCACCACCTGATACGCAACGTGTTAGCAGGAGGCAACATTTCACTAACATGGTGGAACAGTACGTGTGCACACCCCTCCACGTACTGACTGATGGTTCGGCCCCATTCAACTTCTGGGTCTCTAAATTGTCCACGTGGCCAGAGCTAGCCTTTTATGCCTTGGAGGTGCTGGCCTGCCCGGCAGCCAGCGTTTTGTCTGAACGTGTATTCAGCACGGCAGGGGGCGTCATTACAGACAAACGCAGCCGCCTGTCTACAGCCAATGTGGACAAGCTGACGTTCATAAAAATGAACCAGGCATGGATCCCACAGGACCTGTCCGTCCCTTGTCCAGATTAGACATTAACTACCTCCCCATAACCATATATTATTGGACTCCAGGGCACTTCCTCATTCAATCCTATTTTTATTTTCATTTTACCATTATATTGCGAGGCTACCCAAAGTTGAATGAACCTCTCCTCTGCCTGTGTGCTAGGCCTAAATATATGCCAATGGACTGTTGCAGTGGTGGCTGACATGAAGCCTGATTCTCTGCTATGACATGCAGACTAATTCTCTGCTGACATGAAGCCAGATTGTCTGTTACGGGACCTCTCTCCTCTGCCTGGGTGCTGGGCCTAAATTTATGACAATGGACTGTTGCAGTGGTGGCTGACGTGAAGCCTGATTCTCTGCTATGACATGCAGACTGATTCTCTGCTGACATGAAGCCAGATTGTCTGTTACGGGACCTCTCTGCTCTGCCTGTGTGCTAGGCCTAAATATATGCCAATGGACTGTTGCAGTGGTGGGTGACGTGAAGCCTCATTCTCTGCTATGACATGCAGACTGATTCTCTGCTGTCATGAAGCCAGATTGTCTGTTACGGGACCTCTCTGCTCTGCCTGTGTGCTAGGCCTAAATATATGCCAATGGACTGTTGCAGTGGTGGGTGACGTGAAGCCTCATTCTCTGCTATGACATGCAGACTGATTCTCTGCTGACATGAAGCCAGATTGTCTGTTACGGGACCTCTCTCCTCTGCCTGTGTGCTAGGCCTAAATATATGCCAATGGACTGTTGCAGTGGTGGCTGACGTGAAGCCTCATTCTCTGCTATGACATGCAGACTGATTCTCTGCTGACATGAAGCCAGATCGTCTGTTACGGGACCTCTCTGCTCTGCCTGTGTGCTAGGCCTAAATATATGCCAATGGACTGTTGCAGTGGTGGGTGACGTGAAGCCTCATTCTCTGCTATGACATGCAGACTGATTCTCTGCTGTCATGAAGCCAGATTGTCTGTTACGGGACCTCTCTGCTCTGCCTGTGTGCTAGGCCTAAATATATGCCAATGGACTGTTGCAGTGGTGGGTGACGTGAAGCCTCATTCTCTGCTATGACATGCAGACTGATTCTCTGCTGACATGAAGCCAGATTGTCTGTTACGGGACCTCTCTCCTCTGCCTGTGTGCTAGGCCTAAATATATGCCAATGGACTGTTGCAGTGGTGGCTGACGTGAAGCCTCATTCTCTGCTATGACATGCAGACTGATTCTCTGCTGACATGAAGCCAGATTGTCTGTTACGGGACCTCTCTCCTCTGCCTGGGTGCTGGGCCTAAATTATGACAATGGACTGTTGCAGTGGTGGCTGACGTGAAGCCTCATTCTCTGCTATGACATGCAGACTGATTCTCTGCTGACATGAAGCCAGATTCTCTGTTACGGGACCTCTCTCCTCTGCCTGGGTGCTGGGCCTAAATATATGCCAATGGACTGTTGCAGTGGTGGCTGACGTGAAGCCTCATTCTCTGCTATGACATGCAGACTGATTCTCTGCTGACATGAAGCCAGATTGTCTGTTACGGGACCTCTCTCCTCTGCCTGTGTGCTAGGGCCTAAATATATGCCAATGGACTGTTGCAGTGGTGGCTGACGTGAAGCCTCATTCTCTGCTATGACATGCAGACTGATTCTCTGCTGACATGAAGCCAGATTCTCTGTTACGGGACCTCTCTCCTCTGCCTGTGTGCTAGGGCCTAAATATATGCCAATGGACTGTTGCAGTGGTGGCTGACGTGAAGCCTCATTCTCTGCTATGACATGCAGACTAATTCTCTGCTGACATGAAGCCAGATTCGTCTGTTACGGGACCTCTCTCCTCTGCCTGTGTGCTGGGCCTAAATATATGCCAATGGACTGTTGCAGTGGTGGCTGACGTGAAGCCTCATTCTCTGCTATGACATGCAGACTGATTCTCTGCTGACATGAAGCCAGATTCTCTGTTACGGGACCTCTCTCCTCTGCCTGTGTGTGCTGGGCCTAAATATATGCCAATGGACTGTTGCAGTGGTGGCTGACGTGAAGCCTCATTCTCTGCTATGACATGCAGACTAATTCTCTGCTGACATGAAGCCAGATTCTCTGTTACGGGACCTCTCTCCTCTGCCTGTGGTGCTGGGCCTAAATATATGCCAATGGACTGTTGCAGTGGTGGCTGACGTGAAGCCTCATTCTCTGCTATGACATGCAGACTGATTCTCTGCTGACATGAAGCCAGATTCTCTGTTACGGGACCTCTCTCCTCTGCCTGTGTGTGTGCTGGGCCTAAATATATGCCAATGGACTGTTGCAGTGGTGGCTGACGTGAAGCCTCATTCTCTGCTATGACATGCAGACTGATTCTCTGCTGACATGAAGCCAGATTCTCTGTTACGGGACCTCTCTCCTCTGCCTGTGTGTGTGCTGGGCCTAAATATATGCCAATGGACTGTTGCAGTGGTGGCTGACGTGAAGCCTCATTCTCTGCTATGACATGCAGACTGATTCTCTGCTGACATGAAGACAGATTCTCTGTTACGGGACCTCCCTCCTCTGCCTGGGTGCTGGGCCTAAATATATGCCAATGGACTGTTGCAGTGGTGGCTGACGTGAAGCCTCATTCTCTGCTATGACATGCAGACTAATTCTCTGCTGACATGAAGACAGATTCTCTGTTACGGGACCTCCCTCCTCTGCCTGGGTGCTGGGCCTAAATATATGCCAATGGACTGTTGCAGTGGTGGCTGACGTGAAGCCTCATTCTCTGCTATGACATGCAGACTGATTCTCTGCTGACATGAAGCCAGATTCTCTGTTACGGGACCTCTCTCCTCTGCCTGTGTGTGTGCTGGGCCTAAATATATGCCAATGGACTGTTGCAGTGGTGGCTGACGTGAAGCCTCATTCTCTGCTATGACATGCAGACTGATTCTCTGCTGACATGAAGCCAGATTCTCTGTTACGGGACCTCTCTCCTCTGCCTGTGTGTGTGCTGGGCCTAAATATATGCCAATGGACTGTTGCAGTGGTGGCTGACGTGAAGCCTCATTCTCTGCTATGACATGCAGACTGATTCTCTGCTGACATGAAGACAGATTCTCTGTTACGGGACCTCCCTCCTCTGCCTGGGTGCTGGGCCTAAATATATGCCAATGGACTGTTGCAGTGGTGGCTGACGTGAAGCCTCATTCTCTGCTATGACATGCAGACTAATTCTCTGCTGACATGAAGACAGATTCTCTGTTACGGGACCTCTCTCCTCTGCCTGGGTGCCGGGGCCTAAATATCTGAGAATGGACTGTTCCAGTGGTGGGTGACGGGAAGCCAGATTCTCTGCTATGGAACCTCTCTCCAATTGATTTTGGTTAATTTTTATTTATTTAATTTTTATTTTAATTCATTTCCCTATCCACATTTGTTTGCAGGGGATTTACCTACATGTTGCTGCCTTTTGCAGCCCTCTAGCTCTTTCCTGGGCTGTTTTACAGCCTTTTTAGTGCCGAAAAGTTCGGGTCCCCATTGACTTCAATGGGGTTCGGGTTCGGGACGAAGTTCGGATCGGGTTCGGATCCCGAACCCGAACATTTCCGGGATGTTCGGCCGAACTTCTCGAACCCGAACATCCAGGTGTTCGCTCAACTCTAATCATGAGTAAGAAGATTAAATCCATGAGCATAGACTCTAATATTTTATGAGTGATACCTATGACTCACACATATGAGAAGCACAGGGAGGGTAAAAGACCCATGTACAACCATTGTCAGTAAAGTAATCCTGGGCTGGCTTAGAGTTAATTTGCAATTCTCAATAGGCACCTGTGAAGTTGGTTCCACAGTCAGATCTCAATAGTCTTTCTTGTTCTCTGATGGTGAGAAATTGTCTTTGTCACTTCTGAGTGTATAGCACATACATTCATGCATTTAAACAACACCACCCATGACTGCCCATGGCCCAAAGATATCTAGGCCAATGTGAGTAAATGGTGGTTCAGTACTAGTCCTATCTGAGGTCAAATCCGACATTCGCTGTTGTTGCAACTTTCCTCTTGATTTGCAACACTGAATGCAATGGTAAATTCGGTGGGCAATCTGTCTTCTTTGCTCCTGCTATCCAAAGGCTTGCTGCTCTTAAAGTGCCCTCAGTAAAATGTCTGTCTGGTGTTTAACAGTTTTATGATAATGCCATATCAGCAGTGTGGTAACATGGTAAAGACTGGGAATAATAAGAGGATTCCTTTCTGAATTGTTCAACTTGGAGCTATGTAAGTGACCACCAACCCTAAGCATATCATGACGGTCAATTACTGGTTTTAGGTTGTTGAAGGGGTTATTTATAGATTTCAATTCCATGTCAAAGACACTCTGCTGTCCACTAAGAATAACAAGTGACTCAGGGCAATATCCTCTGCATAGAGAGGCTTATGACACATGTGCCAGCCATCAGTGTTAGTGTTCTCAGTAAAACAGCAATATACAATATGAACTAGCTCACCGCGCAGTCCCCACATACCCTCTACACAACTAGTCAGTCCACTTATCCCAAAACCCGGTTCTCCACCAATACAGAAGAAAAACTCTCCACTCTACTCTCCAGATCACATCTCACAGCCTGGGCACTTGACCCAATCCCATACCACCTCATCCCTAACCTCACCACAATGTTTATCCCAGCCCTAACTCATCTCTTTAACCTATCACCAACCTCTGGTATCTTCCCCTCTGGTTTTAAACATGCTACCATTACACCCATCCTCAAAAAGCTTTTGTCCAGTTATCGTCCCATGTCACTTCTTCCATATGCCTCAAAGCTACTTGAGCAACATGTCCATTCTGAACTGTCCTCTCATCTCTCCTCCTGCTCCCTCTTTGACTGGCTACATGTCAAGGTCCCTCCTGTGAGAGAGGTGAGATCGGATAGACTTGCTGCACGTGAGGCTATCTGACTGGTCTCTGTGTTTTCCTCTATTTATGTTGTTGTTTTGCAGGATCTCTCCTCTCCTCAGGTGCCGCTCGTTATCAGTGATGAGGGTCTATGCTGACCATGCGGTTGATAGTTTCTGCTTGGAGTTGCTAGTGCTGGTTTGTCTTGGTTCTCCTGCTTCTCCATACATCTAAGTACTTGTTGCCTTCACTGTTTCTTATTATCTGGTGTGTGTTGTTTCTAGGCCTCAGGGAGACGCAGGTTCCTTCATTCTGGAAGGAACCAGCTGTCTCATCCTCTGCTACCTATCCTAGGGCTTGTCAGCTTTTGCAGGGCTTTAGGTTTCCGGTGTATGAGTATTTCTACCATCAGGATCTGCTCATACTGGCAGGAGTAAGGGAAAGGCCTAGGGATTACTAGGAGGTCACCATCCCTCTTCCTTAGCTTTTGAGGCCTAGATCATTGTGGTGTGTATTTGGTGTTTTCCCTTCCCCTTAACCTGTGACACTACAATCTGCCTTCCGACCTCACCACTCAACTGAGACTGCCCTCACCAAAGTCACCAATGACCTACTAACAGCCAAAACCAAAAAACATTACTCTGTCTTTTAGCGTCTCCCAATCTCACACCACCTCATCGTCTCATTCCCTCTCTGTTGGTTTCCCGCAAGGCTCTGTCCTAGAACCCCTGCTCTTCTCTATCTACACTTTCGGCCTGGGACAGCTCATAGAGTCCCATGGCTTTCAGTATCACTTTTATGCTGATGACACACAAATCTACCGCTCTGGTCCAGACTTTACTACCTTCTATCCAGAATCCCACAACGCCTATCTTCCATATCCTCCTTCTTCTCCTCTCGCTTTCTAAAACTTAACATGAATAAAACAGAATTCTTCATCTTTCCCCCATCTTGCTCAACCCCCCCAACAGACCTATCTATCACGATCAATGGCTGCACACTCTCCCCAGTCAACCAAGTCAGCTGCCTTGGAGTGACCTTGGATTCTGCCCTCTCCTTCCGACCACACATCCAAGCCCTTTCCACCACCTGCTGCCTCCAACTCGAAAACATCTCCCGCATCCGCGCTTTCCTCAACTTTGAGTCTGCGAAAATGCATCTCCCGCCTAGACTACTGCAACATCCTCCTCTGTGGCCTTCCATCTAGCACTCTTGCACCCCTCCAATCTATCCTTAACTCTGCTGTCCAACTAATCCACCTCTCACCCTGTTACTCCTCTTCCTCTCCCCTCTGCCAATCCCTTCACTGGCTCCCCATTGCCCAGTGAATTCAGTTAGTGATGAGCGGCAGGTGCCATATTCGATTTCGACGAAATTCGCGAATATTCGATAGAATATTCGTTTTATATTCGTCGAAATCGAATATTCGTCATTATTCTTGTTATCGCGATTAATATGCGATTTAAATAATCGAATTTCGATTTTAACTTAAAGGCTACTCTCCTATTGAAATCGCAATTCGATTTTTTCAAGTTATAATAATCGAATTTCGATTTTAACTTAGCACTGCTATATGCCATATTAGGCTAACTAATATGGCATATAGCAGTGCTAAGTTAAAATCGAAATTCGATTATTATAACTTGAAAAAATCGAATTGCGATTTCAACGTAATTCTCAAATCCGACAGTACATTCTAGTATATGGAGTCGTTCCCATGGTGATGGGGACTCTCCATAAGCATGGAATATGGCTTCAATGGCTTGGTAGAATTAGCGAATTGACGAATATATTCGCTATATTCCACAAAACGAATATAACGAATGTATTCGTCATATTCCACAAAACGAATATAACGAATGTATTCGTCATATTCCACAAAACGAAGATAACGAAGTATTCTGCATCTTCATTTTAGCTACCTATTCATCAATTTCGCTAATTCTAGCAATGATATAGGAAAGTTGACTATAGAAACAGCTAAGTTTAATTCGCTATGCGATTATATTACTGCTTTTTTTTAAAATAAATAGAATAATTATAATACCTGATAATTATTATAATTATACTATTTATAAAAAAAAAGCAGTCATATAATCGCATAGCGAATTATTCTTAGCTGTCTCTATAGTCAACTTTCCTATATCATTGCTAGAATTAGCGAAATTGATGAATAGGTAGCTAAAATGAAGATGCAGAATACTTCGTTATCTTCGTTTTGTGGAATATGACGAATACATTCGTTATATTCGTTTTGTGGAATATGACGAATACATTCGTTATATTCGTTTTGTGGAATATAACGAATATATTCGTCAATTCGCTAATTCTACCAAGCCATTGAAGCCATATTCCATGCTTATGGAGCGTCCCCATCACCATGGGAACGACTCCATATACTAGAATGTACTGTCGGATTTGAGAATTACGTTGAAATCGAAATTCGATTTTTTCAAGTTATAATAATCGAATTTCGATTTTAACTTAGCACTGCTATATGCCATATTAGTTAGCCTAATATGGCATATAGCAGTGCTAAGTTAAAATCGAAATTCGATTATTATAACTTGAAAAAATCGAATTGCGATTTCAACGTAATTCTCAAATCCGACAGTACATTCTAGTATATGGAGATGTTCCCATGGTGATGGGGACGCTCCATGAGCATGGAAGTCGGCAGAAGCGGCAACGGGCACTGACTGGAGCAGCCAGGAAGCCAGGAATCCAAAGGACAGGTAAGAACAACTTTAGGGAAGTGGGAAAGAAAAAAATATAACAATAAAAAAAAAAAAAAAAAATGAATATTCGAAATATCGAATTTATATCACTATATTCGAAATATTCGCGAATTAGCGAAGTGCCGATATTCGCGAAAAAAATTCGATATTCGAATATTCGCGCTCAACACTAGATTCAGTTCAAAATACTAACAAATACATACAAGGCTGTCCACAACCTGTCCCCTCCCTACATCTCTGAGCTACTTTCCTGCTATATCCCCACACACAATATCCGATCCTCACAAGACCACCTTCTCTCCTCTCCTCTTATTACCTCTTCCCACAATCGCCTTCAAGATTTCTCCTGTGCATCCCCCACACTCTGGAACTCACTACCCCAACATATCAGACTCTCACCTACAGTGGAATTCTTCAAAAGAAACCTAAAAACACACCTTTCAGACAAGCCTACAACCAGCTGCCTCCATACTGCCTTTACCAACTTTACCCTCTCCTACTGTGTCCTTCTCCCATACCATGTAGATTGTAAGCCCTCATGGGCAGTGCTCTCTCCTTCTGTACCAGTTTGTAACTCATCTTGTTCATGCAATTGTATGTATTATGTATGTATACCCCTTTTCATATTTACAGTGCTATGGAATGAATGGCGCTTTAATAATAAATAATAATAATAACTAATCTTGTAATGGCGTGTAATTAGTGTTTGATGCGCATAAGCCAAATTTCTTTTTGGATCTGGTCACAATGGTATGTCTGGATCATTTTCAGAGTCTTGATAAATGAAGATGCCTTCAATAGAAATCTCTTTGGTTTTGATCATCAGGAACTGTCAACCAAGAAGAATGTGCAGAAGATGCTGGTCTGATGGCACAATCTGCAGAGTGGAGATGAGATGAAACATAGTGTCATTGTTCAGGTTTAGAGAACTTCCTAATACTTTCAACGCGGTTAGATTCATCTTTGGAGAATCCACTATCTATTATTTTAATAAACTCTTTGTCTTCTATGGACAAGGCTATTTTCTTGCTATCTTGTGCAAAACACTGATCTCCTTAAAGGGGTTGTCCAAGTTATATTTATTGATGACCTATCCTCAGGATAGGTCATCAATATCAGATCAGCGGGGGTCCGACACCCGGCACCCCCTCCGATCAGCTGTTTGAAGAGAAGGCGTGCGCGGTGTCAGCGCTGCCTCCTCTTCACTGTTTACCTTCTAGCCGTTGCATCTGCAGTGGTGAGCAGGTGTAATTACACCCAAGCCGTCCCATTCATTTCAATAGGAAGGCTTGGGTGTAATTACACCTGCTCACCACTGCAGATGCAACGGCTAGAAGGTAAACAGTGAAGAGGAGGCAGCGCTGACACCGCGCGAGTCTTCTCTTCAAACAGCTGATCGGAGGGGGTGCCGGGTGTTGGACCCCCGCCGATCTGATATTGATGACCTATCCTGAGGATAGGTCATCAATAAATATAACTTGGACAACCCCTTTAAGTCAGGGGTGCTCAACCTGCAGCCCTCCAGCTGTTGTAAAACTACAAGTCCCACCATGCCCTTCTGTAGGCTGATAGTGGTAGGCTGTCCGGGAATTATGGGAGCTGTAGTTTTGCAACAGCTGCCTGCCCTAAGTCATCATCATAAGGAATAGGAATGACATCTGGCGCTTTGATGAGTTAGAGAGCCTTTTCTTCACCTCCTAATAAATTCTATTAGCTGACCTTCTGGAACGAGAAGATCTGGAAAACTGAGATGTTACTTTGGTGAAGGTTGACTGATATGATCTAACCCCTTGCAGGTGTGCAATGTGGAGTTCTGCCTTATCCTTGAAATTTTGTACTAAAGCATCCTAAAGTACAATATTTTTCTCAGCTAGCTCCGCTGAGGCATCATTGATTTCAGAGTTACTAAGGAATGTGATGTATTTTGCAGAAAGTCGCTGATAGCGATCATAGATGGCAGATAAACGATTCAAACCTGCGGTATGCTCTGCTCCATCTTTGTTAAAGCGTGGAAGAGCTGCTATATAGTGCTCAGCTCTTTCCCATAAATCGTCTAGATTGTTGTGGAACTCATCTCTGGTTGCCTCAATGTTTTCTATAATCTATTGTGTCAGTTTTATCACAGGTTACCAGAAACATGATCCATTTGCTTTAGTGCAGTGACAAATGCTCCACAGAGCTTTTTGCAGACATGTTATGCTTTTGCTCAGAAAGGCATATACAGTATGCCATATGCTTTCGCAAAGTAGGTGGACAGCTCTAAGCTTGTTTTCAAACTATGCGTATACATGCTGTAGATTTAGGTTTCCTTTGACTAGTCTACCACCAATATACGTGAAAGAAGTCTTTGATGAGTGTGAGTGGCAATCTCTTGTACAAGCAATAGAAGACAGTGAACTCAGCCATAATTATTCCCCTATCGACACCAGTTGCATGTAGAATTCCAGTGAGGAAGATGCATTGGATATGCCGTTAGGTAATTTATTGAATGTACCTTGAGAAATGATGATACAGGTCAAAGGAAAATCCTTTCTGTAGCTCTGTAATGCATGTCTGACAAACAGCAAAAGACAAAAGGACACAGGATATGAGATCACAGAGGAGGAGGTATTACAGGATAAATAACGTGAAATTACAGTGTAGATAACTTACATAAATCAAATATAACAGTGGCCACTAGATGCAGCCAAGTACACTAAACATATCGTGGATAACAGATAACACAGAATACAATTAATATGGATTCCAAATGAAAAACCATTAGCTGGGAAATCTCATCTGGTGTTTGCTACACTGCACGCTGTTACATCAGTTCAGGTGTCTGTTCCACCTTACATTGTTAGTACTGGTATCTGCTGCACTGGAGAGTGTTGGACTAGTACTGGTATCTGCTGCACCGCACAACGTTACATCAGTTTAATTAGTCTTTTCAAGCTCCAAAATAATTATGTCTTTATTTAGAGACTTAACACAGTTGAAGGAAACAATCTGTGGCATATATTCTTTGTGGCATACAGTATGTGTTTTATAATTTATCTTGTTACATATATTGTTATTTTCATCTCTCTCCAGACGTACAGTGCAGTCATTGAAATTACAATGATTCTGTGAAATCCTTCTGTATCACTTCCTTTTTCAGTGACCTCACATAAAATGGCTGACAAAGTAGTGGCTGATATTTTCACATGATCATAATAGAAATTGAAGAAACAAAAGCAAATAATGGGTGATCCCTACCGGTTAAAGAGAACCTTTCATCGGTCCAAACATTGTGAACTAAGTGTCATGATCTGTACAGCGGCGCCCAGGGATCTCACTGCACTTACTATTATCCTGGGCGCCGCTCCATTCTCCTGCTATGCCCTCCGGTATGTTCGGTCACTCGGTTATAGTAGGCGGAGACTTAAGGGACTTGGTTATAGTAGGAGGAGACTGCCCTTGTTCTCCTGGGCATCATCTTCTCCTAGGCTGTAGCACTGGCCAATCGCAGCGCAGAGCTCACAGCCTCAGAGGAAAAAAACCTCCCTGGCTGTGAGCTCTGCACTGTGATTGGCCAGCGCTACAGCCTGGAAGAAGAAGACGCCCAGGAGAGCAAGGGCAGTCTCCTCCTACTATAACCAAGTGACTGAACATACCGGAGGGCATAACGGGAGAACGGAGCGGCGCCCAGAGATAATAGTAAGTGCAGTGAGATCCCTGGGCGCCGCTGTATATGTCATGATACTTAGTTCACAATGTTTGGACCGATGAAAGGTCCTCTTTAAAATCATTCATGACCACCAATGAATGATCGTAGTTTGACAAATAGTAGCCGTAATACAGATGAGAGAGGAAACTTTTCAGAAGTACGTACTGAATGGCATTCCATGTCAAGGTATCTGTTAATTATCTGGCGAACAGCTTTCATTGAAATAAAATGTCATGAACAGTATCTTCTAGATGACTAAATCCTAAGAGACATCAAACCAGAATTATTGATTTACTTAAGTGTTATCTAAGCTGAAAATTGTGAAATTAAAATATGCACTAACCCATTAAATTAGATTGCAGACTATGTACGTTAGTGTGTGCATTTATCAGAGGCGCAGCGAGTATACTCCACGTGATGTACATATATGCCTGAGTTTGGAAAGATGCTCTGGAATGTCATATTAACCTTGCACACTGGGACTTAACTGGCGAATTCATTAGCCCCAGTTTGTCACCTAGTGAACCTAATTATCCAGCACACAAATTAGATTTTATTTTAGTAACCGCCAAGCATACAAATTAGCTGTTTTCACTTTTCTTTTTTAAAACTTTATGTTGTGTACATATCAAAATAACCTTTAAAATGGTTCTCCCACTCTCCCAATAGAAGAGAATGAGGGGGGCTATCAGACCTTTATGCATATTCTATAGATCTTGTGAAAAGCCCATTAAAATGAGATGTCTTGTATATTTGAAAATAAATAACAGCCCAGATTTACTAATCTCTATAAAAGTGGCACAAAAGTTGGTGCAATTTGGCACATCTAAGATTTCTACATTTTTTTTCAGACATGCTCGACAAGGAGGCGGGGCTTCACAGAAGGTGACGAAACATCACAGAAAATGGGTGGGGCCCAATATTCTGACATAAATATCTATCTCAAAGTAAGCCAACTAATAGTTGTTATAGAGTGAGAGAAAAGTGTCTGTCCCTGCACCACATGTATCATCCAGCCTGAGCCCCCGTGATAAATATGGTGCATAAGTTTACATCATCTATAGCAGGCATGCTCAACCTGCGGCCCTCCAGCTGTTGCTATGATTATGATATGATTATGCAAATTAGCCCTGAAGGTGCCCAGAGGGGCGTTTTGTTCCCCTTAGTGTGCCCAGTAACGTCCCTCTTACAGTGCCCAGCACACCTTCCTTCCGACTGCCTAACCTCCCACAGCCTCTCATCCCTCTCCTCCCCCTCCCTCATGGCCGAATGAACTCTTGCACAGGCGCAGTACCCACTGAGGGCTGCGCCAGTGCGATCTGCAGGAGACTGAGGGCAGGAGCTTCATCCTCGTCACTGGGCATGCGCTGAGCCCAGTGACGTCCGATGCTCGCTCTTCCCTCAGTCAGCCTGCTGACTGAGGGAAGAGTCACTGGGCTCGGCGCATGCCCAGTGACGCGGATGAAGCTCCTGGTCTGATAAACAGTTTGGTCTCATTTTGTTTGAAAATCTTGACCTCAACTTTACGGACATGTCCGTCTTCACTTGGGAACACTTTAGTAATGAGGCCCAAAGGCCAATGATTTCTTTGAGCCTGAGAGTCTTTAACAAGAACAATGTCATCAGGTTTTAGGTTGGGCTTAACTGTGTGCCATTTGGTTCTTGTCTGTAAGGTGGGAAGATATTGCCTCTTCCACCTATTCCAGAAGGTATCAGCAAGGCCTTGCGCTTGTCTCCATTGGCGTTTGTAGAGATCTTTGGTGCCAAACTTTACAGTTACATTCCATAACAAATGGGGCATGCTTGAAGGAACGGGCTATGTGTGCTAAGCAGGTGATAGCTCGTACAAGTGACTTCCAGGTGGAAAACCTGATGAAATGGTGACTACCAAGCTGATTGTACGAATTTACAGTGAGTAGTACAGATACCTGGGGGCGGATTTCTTTGTCAGAATCTGCATCTAACAGCTCATATGAGTCACAGGCAGAAGAATGTTCTGAGTTGTATAGAAAGGCAGGACCCGTGAACCAGACTGTGTCCCTAAGGTGACTGGCAGCAACTGACCTTGTTGCTAAGTCTGCTGGGTTATGGTCAGTAGGTACAAAGTGCCATTGTTTTGGGATAGTGGACCTCCTGATTCTTAACACACGATTGTTAACGTAAACGTAAAAACGCCTAGTTTGGTTGTAAATGTAGCCCAGGACCACTTTACTGTCTGTATAAAACTCAGTGTCTCGAATCTCTAGGTTTATCTCTGATGTAATTAATTCCGCTAGTTCAACGGCTAGTACAGCGGCACAGAGCTCTAGCCTGGGTATTGTATGTTCGAGAAGTGGTGCGAGTTTTGCTTTGCCCATGACAGACCTTGTGTGGCACTTACCTTTGTTGTCAGTAGTTTTAAGATACACTACAGCGGCAATTGCTTTGATGGACGCATCAGAGAATACATAGAGTTTTTGTGTTTTTACTTCTGTGGATGGCACAGGAGCGTAAGAACGTGGAACATGCAGGCTAGATAAAGTCTTTAGGGAGTTTCTCCACTCTATCCATAGGTTTCTTTTTTCAGGGGATAGTGGGTGATCCCAATCCAATGTTTCCTGAGTTAAGTCTCTAAGTAGTGATTTGCCCTGGTATGTAACAGGGGCAGTGAATCCTAAGGGATCATAAAGACTGTTTATGGCAGAAAGGACACCTCTACGGGTAAAGGGCTTCTCTTCCTGGCTGACTTGGAAGGTAAACGTATCTGATTTTAGATCCCAGAGGAGACCAAGGCTACGTTGTATAGGAAGGGAGTCAGTCCCTAAGTCTAAGCTCTGTAGGTCATTTGAATGGTCTTGAGAGGGAAATGCTTCTATCAGCTGCTTACTATTGGAGGCTATTTTGTGGAGTCTCAGGTTTGAGCATGCAAGCATTTCTTGAGCTCTCTTAAGGAGACTTATTGCACCCTCAACAGTGGGTAGTGATTTTAGACAGTCATCTACATAAAAGTCTCTTTCTACGAATTGTCTGACGTCTGGCCCATATTCTAGTTCGCCTTCCTGAGCAGAGTGTCTAAGACCATAAGTTGCAACTGCAGGGGAGGGGCTGTTACCAAAGATATGTACCCGCATGCGGTACTCCGCAATATCTTTTGTGGGGTCATTGTCAACAAACCAAAGAAATCTTAAGAAGTTTCTGTGTTCCTCTTTAACGAGAAAGCAATGAAACATCTGCTGAATGTCTGCCATGAAGGCAACAGAGTCTTTGTGAAAACGAAGCAGTACTCCTAGGAGCTTGTTGTTAAGATCAGGACCTGAGAGCAGGACGTCGTTTAAGGAGACGCCTTCATATTTTGCACTAGAGTCAAACACTACTCTAATTTGGCCCGGTTTCTTTGGGTGGTAAACCCCGAATGTGGGTAAATACCAACATTCTTCTGAGTTTTTAAGGGTAGGAGCTACCTCAGCATGACCATTCTCAAATATTTTCCTCATGAAAGTAAAGAAGTGATCTTTCATTTCTGGCTTCTTATGGAAGCTACGCCTTAGAGAGACAAAACGTCTGTAGACTTGCTCTCTGTTATTAGGCAAACGTTGCCTTTGAGGCCTGAAGGGAAGGGGTGCGACCCAACTATTTGTTTCATCCTTAGTGATTTCCTTTTGCATGGTTTCTAAAAACAATCTGTCTTCGTGGGACATTGCTACCTGATTGTCCTCCTTGGTCCTTTGGAACACTGAGCAACCTAGATGGTCTTTGTCACTGTCACAAGCTATGTCGTGGTCTACAGAGTCTATGAAAGAACAAGGTAGTTGAGTGCTATGTGGCAATTCCTTTATGAGGAAGTTGTTTTTACATGGTTGGAAGATAGAGGGACGTCCATTATCTAATGTGCTTGTAAGCATGCTATTAATGGAAGTTGGTTTGTGTACGCTTCCTAAGCAGACATCTCCTACTATGACCCATCCTAGGTCAAGACTTTGGGCATAAGGAGCATGATGAGGGCCATTAATCTGCTCTCTAGTTTTATGGACTTGTAAGATATCTCTCCCTAGGAGTAGGATTATCTGAGCGTTAGGATCAAGTTTTGGTAAGAGATGGGCTATACGCTGTAAATGGGGGTGATGTATGGCTACCTCTGGTGTAGGGATCTCGTGTCTATTATCAGGGATTTGGTTACATTCAGTAATAGTTGGTAAGGAAAGACACGTTTTACCATCTATGGATTCAATTAGATAGCCACTAGCTCTCCTCCCCGCTGTTTCTACAATACCTGCACAGGTCTTTAGGGAATAAGGAGTGTTGGGCCCTTTGATGCTGAAAATGTCAAAGAAAGTAGATTTGGCTAGGGACGCATTACTTTGGTCATCTAGGATGGCGTAAACATTGATGGCTTTGTCTCTGCAGCCCTTTGGGTATACTTTTGTTAGGCAGATTTTTGAGCAGGACCTGCCGCCTATGAGTCCTTTACAGACTTCCGTGCATTGTGAAGTAACTGCTGGTGGGTTAGCTTCAGAGGTACTTTCCTCCCCGCCATGCTCTCTGGCACTGTTACTCTGTGATGAGGTCCATGGGGAAGGCCCAGGATGTAGGGCCGTGTTGTGATCGGAGTTGTTGCATTCTGTGCATTTTACACTAACCTGACAGTCTTTGGCAATATGTGATGTAGATGAGCAGCACTTGTAGCAAATGCGGTTCTCCTTGAGGAAGGCTTTGCGATCTCCTATGGACATTTCTCTAAAGGCTCTGCACTTCAGAAGAGGGTGTGGCTTCTTGTGTAGAGGGCACTGCTTACCAGGATCTTTGACTGTTTCGTGGCTGGCGGAGCTGTAATGCCTGTAAGAATCTGCAGGTGAAATGTTAGTTTTGTGCACTGCCACTGATCCTTTGTGTGGTCTGTGGTCATAGGGAGTGGCACAAGACTGTGATAGATCAAAGCTAGGGTCATTACGAATATTAGCCTCTAGCCTTACAAAGTCAACAAACACACTGAAGGTAGGGAATGGCACGTTGTAGGTATGTTTGTACCTTGACCCGTGGGAGACCCATTTCTCCTGCAGGTTGTAGGGAAGCTTTCATACAATAGGCTTGACACCTCTGGCAGTGTCAAGGAAAGCAAGCCCCGGTAAATCCCCTTCGGCCTTGGCAACCTGTAATTCCATCAGTAGATCACTTAAATCCCTACGTTTCTGGAACCCTTTGCTAGATATTTTAGGGAATTCGTCAATTCTTTTAAACAACGCATCCTCTATGACCTCTGCAGAACCATAACATTCATCAAGTCTATCCCAGAT
Organism: Bufo gargarizans; assembly: GCF_014858855.1. Classification (NCBI taxonomy): domain Eukaryota; kingdom Metazoa; phylum Chordata; class Amphibia; order Anura; family Bufonidae; genus Bufo; species Bufo gargarizans. The sequence goes on from NC_058082.1 coordinate 57,620,403, forward strand.
CATTTTTAGGCCAATCTCTGGGTAGTTTATATTAATATCTCTGATTCTCTTGGCATGTTCTACAGAGTCTTTCCCAAGCCGATCTACAAGGAAGTCTATCTCCTCACTGTATGACAGACCCAAGTCTTTTGTAATGTTATAAAAGGAGGCCCGCCATGCTCTATAGTTTTCAGGGCGATCGCTGAACTTCGCCAGTCCCTTTGTAACAAGCTCTCGTTTAGTAAAGAACCTGGCAAAGTCTATTGTGCTCTGGTTACTACTAAGGTTGGTTGGAGGTGGAAAGTCACAGTGAGAGTGTGGTGTGCGATCATACCTGTATGGAGTCTCTGACTTTGGCCAGCCCATGTCATACCGTCTTATGGGATGCGGTGGCTCTGCAGGCTGGACTGGAAGCTGGCTTCCTTGGTGTGCAGGGAAGTTAGCTGGAGTTTTGTCACGTGGCTCTGGGTTCTCTTGTTTGTAGGACTGGGTTCCGAGTGTGACTCTTTCTTTTGGACGGTATGATTCTTCTGTGGCATAGGTGACATCTTCGGTTCCTGGGAATGGATACGCATTGCTGCTTGGTCTGGAGTGTTGACGGACGTACTCTGAAGTGCGTTGTACAGGATCTTGCTGGCCGAGTTCTGGGCTAAGCACGCTGCGGCGACTTCCGGTTTTTGGGTATTCCATTGCCTCCAAGAACTCTGCTTCAGCTATGGCGGCTGCCATTTCTTTCTCTACGGCGAGTTTCTCTAGCTTTGCATCTAAGAGGACCTTTTGCATGTCTATTGAAGCCTCTAGCTGTGCCTTTTCTTCTTTCATCTTCATTTCCAGCTGTGCCTTTTCTTCTTTCATCTTCATTTCTTGTTCGGCAAAGGCTGCTTTGACCTTCGCGGCTTCTGCCTTTGTGCGGGCAATGGCAGCCGCATTGCTAACAGAAGACGACTTAGTGGAACCATCCTTCCCTGATCTTGTCTTGTAGCTTGATACTGCGCTACGCGACATGGTGTTGATGAAGACACTTAACCGCGTGGAGACTACTGTGCGGTGGAATGCCGGTCGCTGTGCTTAGAGAGCGGTCACAGTATGCAATCAAATGTGTCTACATTGCTTGAAGCAGCTATCCCCTTGCAGCACTGGACTGTATAGAAGTCGCTGTGGTGCCCGTTTGCAGATATTGCGTGGACCGTAACAGACTTCTGTGTAGTCAGGTGTGCTTCTCTCGCTAGAAGTTGTCGTTTACTGTCCTGTTCTCACAACATGTACCCCCGGGGTCTATATGCAGTTCAACAGGCAGATATCACCATTCTACTAGTTAATAAGATGAGACTTCTTTCTGTAATCTGTGGCTTTATTAACCGGCAGTAGATAAGGTAAACTATAGGAAAATGAACATACAAGAACTGAGTATACAGCACAATGTACACAAAACCAATACAAAAACATAAATAAATCCCTTACCGACGATGCTTTAGTAAGAGACACACAATGTGCAGCTGCTCCTTCCATGAGGTGAGGAGAAAAGGAAGCAGGAGCTTGTCTCTTTCCCAGAAAGCACTGTGAGCAGGAAGTCAGGTGACCTAATGAATATGCATAACTTAAAAAGGCAGAAGATGCACTTACAGCTAAAGGTCACTAGATGGTGCTGAAGACACACACATGAGCACTCACATTAACAACTATGCATAGAAGACAGTACAATGGGTGACTTGGCTGTAGTCCCTCATTTTACAGCAGTGTCTGTAGAAGCTGATGTAGCAGGTCTGCTGTCTAAAATCTCAGGGTTTTACTTGAGGACAATGTAGAGCAGTTCTCTCTGGAGAAATCTGTAACAGAAGCAGGAGCCCAGCAAGTTGCTTTCTCTCCTTTATGTAGCTAAACAGGAACTCGCCCTCCTGGCAGGAAGCAGGACTAAGAGGGGAGGAACAGGGTGGTTAACACTGTTCCTGCCAACCTTTGTCATTCGTTCCTTGCTGGAAGTAATGGCCAGGAGACAAACAGTAAAATACATAACAATACAATTTGTAGTACCCCAGGTCTGGGGTGTCCAAAGATATTCCCTTGGACAAGGCGACACCATCCTCAGACTGTGCTTGTGGTCCATCCTGGTAGACATGCATCAGATGTCCAAGGCCACTGTTGACGCCTACCCCCTCCCTCCCATTTCTGACCAGATTAAAGGGGGTGTCTCACCTCAGTAATCAACTTTTAACCAATACTTTGTAGTCCTAGGATCCTTTCTGTCATGTAGTTCAGTCACCTTGCCTTCTCCTTCAAACAGCCTCAAATGTCATGCTTGTTTCTAGGGGTTACAGCCACCGCTATAACGTTCTCAGTAGTGGCCACACAGGCGCACAGAAACACTCGGCAGCTCAGCTGGCTCATCTGATGATTTTACAGGAGTGAGTGCACACATATTCTTGAACATGCGCAGTCACTCCTGGCCCCGGCCACTTCGTCAGTGTTCAGCTCTGTCCCCAGCAAGCAGAGAATAGAGATCCTGAGAGCCAAAGAAGAGTTTCGAAAATATCAAGGTGATACAACCCATCTAAGGACATAAGTGCTTATACAGAAGACAATGGCTAGATTAACAGTTCTGACTACCAGGGGGAAATATAGCTTGTCCAGGGGGGCCCAGTCCATGATGGTGCCAAGCAGGGGTGCTAGCTACCTATGCTAATAAAACAGTCCCCAGCTATGGGCTGTCAGAGTCCTGGTAGGATAAAATTACTTGGTACTGGAGCTCTTATCCAGAGTCCCAGAAACACCACTCAGGTGCATTTGAGTCCTGGAGGTGGGTGATGATCTTAACACGTTGCAGGAAAACAAGTCCACCACTTATGTCTCTGAAAGCAGAGTCCTGGAAGCACAGGTGAGGGGCACAAGGACAAGGAGCTTAGGTACATGTGAGTCTCTCCTTTGGGTGCATCTCTTTTTTTTATTTATTTTTTAGAACCGTTGCACCTCTTCCTCTTGACAAGATGGATCCAAACCTAAAGGGGAAGGGAAAGGGTACAACGGGTGCAACTTGGTGTTTAAATAAGTGCCTAAAAATACTTTGTGGTGCAAAGCATGTATGCCAGTTTTGGTGAACATTTTTTAAGAATTTTGGGTCATTTTGATTAGTATATCTCCCTTCACTGTCTCTGGAAATTCCGGGGTGATAATCAGCTAATTGAATATTCATATAAATGTTCATTCCCAATCATTGCTCTGTGTGAATATGTCCAGTGAAAAAAATGCTCATTTGTCACTGATTGCATCTTTTATGCGAGCATTAAATTCATTATTTGTCACCAGCACATGTCCTCGTGTAAACAAGGGGATGCTCTGGCCGCAATAATGCAGACTCTATGAGGAAGAACAATAGTACTAGCAATCATTCATGTCCATACATACGATGATTGCTGCATATAAATTGAATTTAAATGAATACTGGTCAACTTGCTATATTGTCAACTGGTGCATGCTATGGGCAGATCATTTTCCATAGGTGATAACTAAGTGTACCTGCTAAACGATGATATGTTCTATGTGTGCAAAATTCACAATGCAATTAAAACTGGACATGCACATACATTTATATAATGATAGGCGATCTCTGAGATTTCTTTGTGTGGTCTTTTTCGTTGCCAATAAATAAGAAACCTGGCTTCTAGGAAGTAGTAAATTTTTTTCCCTTAGGGCTCATGCACACGACCATATTATGGACCGTATGTCTCGGAGGGCATACGGTCGTGTGCATGAGCCCTTAAAGTATTGTAAAGTATCACATTTCCAATAAATGCACTGATTCAACCGAAACAATACGGGTAGCCTAAATGTCCCAGATAATGAAAGTCCAGCTGTGTACCATTGAGAAGAAACCATTTTGTCGCAACTAGTGTTGATCGAGCACCCTAGTGCTCGGGTGCTCAGGGGCTTGGGCCGAACACATTGCGCACCCAAGTATAATGGGAGTCAATAGGAGAACCAGAGCATTAAACCAGTTACCACCTGCTCTGAAGAGAGGAGGGTGCATGGTTCATAGGAAAATGTCAGAAATTGATGGAAACAACACCAAAATGGTTCTGGAACGGCATGGAGAGGATGTCTGGATGCATCTTGTACTTGCAAGTTGCTGCTGGGAGCGATGTTGTCCGAATAGTACGCCACTTTTACAGATTGACAATCAAACGCACAAAACCGAAGAAATTTTTTTTAGACGAAAAGTTCATAGGAAGCATTCTTTCCTGTATATTTAGGCTCCTTTCACACCTGCGTTCAGGTGTCCGCTCGTGAGTTCCGTTTGAAGGGGCTCACGAGCGGCCCTGAACGCAGCCGTCTGGCCCTAATGCATTCTCAGTGGAGGCGGATCCACTGAGAATGCATCCGCCTGCCAGCGCTCAGCCTCCGCTCCATTCAGTGAGCGGACACCTGAACGCTGCAAGCAGCGTTCGGGTGTTCGCCTGGCAGTGCGGAGGCGAGCGGATCCGTTCCGACTTACAATGTAAGTCAATGGGGACGGATCCGCTTGAAGATGACACCATATGGCTCAATCTTCAAGCGGATCCGTCCCCCATTGACTTTCAATGTAAAGTCGGAACGGATCCGCTCAGGCTACTTTCAGACTTAGAAAATTTTTCTAAGTTCTAATGCAGACGGATCCGTTCTGAACGGAGCCACCGTCTGCATTAATATGAGTGGATCCGTTCAGAATGGATCCAATCGAACGCAGGTGTGAAAGTAGCCTTACTTGTACAAAGAGGATTCCAAAAAAGTTGGGACACTATACAAATCGTTAATAAAAACTGAATGCAATGATGTGGAGGTGCCAACTTCTAATATTTTATTCAGAATAGAACATAAATCACAGAACAAAAGTTTAAACTGAGAAAATGTACAATTTTAAGGGAAAAATATGTTGAATCAGAATTTCATGGTGTCAACAAATCCCCAAAAAGTTGGGACAAGGCCATTTTCACCACTGTGTGGCATCTCCCCTTCTTCTTACAACACTCAACAGACGTCTGGGGACCGAGGAGACCAGTTTCTCAAGTTTAGAAATAGGAATGCTCTCCCATTCTTGTCTAATACAGGCCTCTAACTGTTCAATCGTCTTGGGCCTTCTTTGTTGCACCTTCCTCTTTATGATGCGCCAAATGTTCTCTATAGGTGAAAGATCTGGACTGCAGACTGGCCATTTCAGTACCCGGATCCTTCTCCTACGCAGCCATGATGTTGTGATTGATGCAGAATGTGGTCTGGCATTATCTTGTTAAAAAAATGCAGGGTCTTCCCTGAAAGAGATGACGTCTGGATGGGAGCATATGTTGTTCTAGAACCTGAATATATTTTTCTGCATTGATGGTGCCTTTCCAGACATGCAAGCTGCCCATGCCACACGCACTCATGCAACCCCATACCATCAGAGATGCAGGCTTCTGAACTGAGCGTTGATAACAACTTGGGTTGTCCTTGTCCTCTTTGGTCCGGATGACATGGCGTCCCAGATTTCCAAAAAGAACTTTGAATCGTGACTCGTCTGACCACAGAACAGTCTTCCATTTTGCCACACTCCATTTTAAATGATCCCTGGCCCAGTGAAAACGCCTGAGCTTGTGGATCTTGCTTAGAAATGGCTTCTTCTTTGCACTGTAGAGTTTCAGCTGGCAACGGCGGATGGCACGGTGGATTGTGTTCACTGACAATGGTTTCTGGAAGTATTCCTGAGCCCATTCTGTGATTTCCTTTACAGTAGCATTCCTGTTTGTGGTGCAGTGTCGTTTAAGGGCCCGGAGATCACGGGCATCCAGTATGGTTTTACGGCCTTGACCCTTACGCACAGAGATTGTTCCAGATTCTCTGAATCTTCGGATGATGTTATGCACAGTTGATGATGATAGATGCAAAGTCTTTGCAATATTTCGCTGGGTAACACCTTTCTGATATTGCTCCACTATCTTTCTGCGCAACATTGTGGGAATTGTTGATCCTCTACCCATCTTGGCTTCTGAGAGACACTGCCACTCTGAGTAGCTCTTTTTATACCCAATCATGTTGCCAATTGACCTAATTAGTGTTACTTGTTCTTCCAGCTCTTTATTATGCTCAAATTTACTTTTTCCAGCCTCCTATTGCTACTTGTCCCAACTTTTTTGGGATTTGTTGACACCGTGAAAATTTGAATCAACATATTTTTCCTTTAAAATGATGCGTTTACTCGGATTAAACGTTTGATCTGTCATCTACGTTCTATTACAAATAAAATATTGACATTTGCCATCTCCACATCATTGCATTCAGTTTTTATTCACAATTTGTTTAGTGTCCCAACTTTTTTGGAATCCGGTTTGTATATAAAGTCCAAGTGCTGCCAAAAATCACAAGGAAGAGGCACCCTGATGCAACCAATTGCTCATGTAGTGGGACTCCTATACTCATAAAGCCTGTGCACTAAGTGAAAGGGCTGCCAAAAATTACAAGGAACCAGCACTCCAATAGATCCTTTGTTGCACATAAAGGAGGGCATCATACACAGCCTTAAAAAATTATGATTGATGGCCTGCTGGTGACCCTCAAAAACATTTAGAACAAGGGCTTGCTGATCTGACCATCTAAAACCTTAGGGACGAGGGCCTGCTGCCGCATTGGTGATTCTAGATAACCTGGGGCCGATCGCACATCCCCGTGACAGCAACGATGCATTCGGATGTCTGCCCTATCAACTTTCAATGTTATTTTAAGCCCAAGCCATGTAGAGCATGGGAAACGGGGGAGGGAGCCTGAGAAACAGCTACGGCTACCACATCCAAGCAAGGCAGCATGCGCGCAAATTACCTATTAGGTATAATTAGGTAAGGGCCTGCAGATGAGCTGACCCTGTAAAAGATTTTAGGTGCGGGCCTGCAGGTGAGATGACCCTGTAAAAGATTTTATGTGTGAGCCTGCTGGTGAGCTGACCCACTAAAATATTGTAGGTGAAGGCCTGCTGGTGAGCTGACCATCTAAAAAATTATATGCGTGGGCCTGAAGGGGAGCTGACCCTGTAAAAGATTGTAGGTGAGGGCCTGCTGGTGAACTGACTCTCTATAACACTATATGCGAGGGCCTACAGCTGAGCTGACCCTCTAAAAAAATTATATGCGAGGGCCTGCAGCTGAGCTGCCCCTCTAAAAAATGATATGTGAGGGCCAGCAGCTGAGCTAACCCTCTAAAAAATGATATGCGTGGGCCTGCAGGTGAGCTGACCCTGTAAAACATTGTATGAGAAGGGCATTATATGTAGCGAATAAGCATGTTGATATGATGAAAGAGGAGGAGGAGGATGAGAAAAGGAAGATTCAACCACATACCCTTATTTGTGGTGGAAGGGGTGCATGGGCATACAGTGTATTCAGTACATTATAAACAACACATTTAAAGTGCCTTTATGTTCATCAGCTTTCCTCTGGTGGAGTCGAGATGTCATGGTCAATCCAGGCCTTGCTCATTTTTATAAGAGTCAACCTGTCAGCATTTTCAGTTGACAAGTGGACACGCTTATCTGTTATAATGCAAACAGTAGCTCTAAATACCCGCTCAGGCAAAACTCTGCCGGCAAGGAAGGCCAGCACCTCCAAGGCATAGAGCGCCAGTTCGTGCCACGTGTCCAGCTTGGACACCCAGTAGTTGTAAGGCACTGAGGGATAATTGAGGACGCTGACACGGACTGCCATGTACTCCTTCACCATCTTCCAAAATGTTTCTCCTTCACCATCTTCCAAAATGTTTCCCTCCTTGTGACAGTAGGCCGCAGATCAGGGTTAGGGTGCTAGCGGGGTGTCATGAAACTGTCCCAGGCTTTGGAGATTGTTGCCCTGCCCCTGTTGGAATGGCTGTGTGTTCCCCTTGTCTCCCCTCCTCGGTTGGCCAAGGAACTACAGACTCTGCTGCCAGCGTTGTCAGATAGAAATTTTTGGAGCAATTTTTCAACAAGGATCTTCTGATATGGAACCGTTTTGCTCGTCCTCTCCACCAGAGGAATGAGAAATGAGAAATTCTCTTTGCAGCAGGGGTCGAGAAGGGTGAACAACCAGTAATCCGTGTTGTCTAAAATTTAGGTCGCTGGAAAAGCAGTCTAACATGAAGTCAGATATGTGTGCCAGAGTACCAACAGGCAAGACTTTGCTGTTGTCATCAGGAGGATCACTCTGAGTCTCCTCATCCTCTTCCTTCTCTTCTGCCCACCCACACTGAACAGATGGAATTAAACTTCCATGGGTACTACCCTTAGTAGCAGAGGCAACCTTCTCCTGCTCCTCCTCCTCCTCCTTATAGTCCAATTTGCACTGAGAAGACAAACTAAGGGGTTCTGGCTATCACCCTGTGTAATGTCGTCCCCATTTCCACCTCTTTCACATGCAATGCGTCATCCTTAATTGTGAGCAGCGAGCATTTGACTAGACACAGAAGTGAGATGGTTATGCTGATAATAGTGTTATTGCCGCTCACCATCTGTGTTGATTCCTGAAAGTTTCTTAAAACCTCACAGAGGTCAGACATCCATGCCCACTCCTCGCTTGTGAATAGCAGAAGCTGAATGGAAAGGCGACGACCATGTTGCAGCTGGTATTCCACTACTGCCCTCTGCTGCTCACAAAGCCTGGCCAGCAAGTGGAATGTCGAGTTTGAGCGCGTGCTCACGTTGCACAACAGCTGGTGAGCAGGAAATTTCAAGCACTGCTGCAGCGTTGACAGACGGGCTGAAACTGTCGGTGAATTGCTGAAATGTGGATACATGCGGTGCACCTTCACCAGTAGCTCAGGCAAATTGGGGTAGGTTTTGAGAAACCGCTAAACCACAAGGTTGAACACGTGGGATAGGCATGGGATGTGTCTGAGCTTGCTGAGCTCCAAAGCCGCCACCAAGTTACGGCCATTATCAGACACAACCATGCCTGGTTCTAGGTTGAGTGGCGAGAGACACATCTCAGTCTGGTCTCATCATCTGCCACAGCTCTGCGGCGGTGTGCTGTTTGTCCCCTAAGTATACCAGCTTCAGCACAGCCTGTTGCCGCTTACCAACTACAGTGCTGCACTGCTTCCAGCTACCAACTGATGACCAACTGGAGATGTACGCGGATAATTCGCAGGTGGAAGTGGAGGAGGAGGCAGAGGAAGAGAAGTGGGGGTTGGAGCCGCTAACGTAGGTGCTGGTCGGAAACCCTGATTGACGTAGGTCCCGCAGTACTTGGAACGACTCGCTCATGGCCTCCACAACGTTCACCCAGTGTGCCATCAGGGAAATGTAGCGTCCCTGGCCGAATGCACTTGTCCATGTGTCTGTGGTACGTGGATCTTCCCAGTAACTGCGTTGGTCAGGGCACGTGTGATGTTACGGCACACATATTGGTGTAATTCGGGCACTGGCACACCGTGATACATAGTGGCGGCTGGGGACTGCGTAACAATGGATGGCCACCGACATCATGCTTCGGAAGACCTCAGTGTCCACAGGCCTAAATGGCAACAGGGCCAGTAATTTGGAAAGTTGCTAATTTAGTGCTATGGACTGTGGTTGGGTGGCTGGGTATTTGTGCTTGCGTTCAAATGCCTGGGGTAAGGACATTTGTACACTGCGTTTGGATGTTGAAGTGGATGTGGTCGTTGATGGTGCTTGTGAAGGTCCAGGTGCAGGGAGGGATGCATCCGGGCCTGCACCTTCAACAGGGGATTGACCAGCACGTAACACAGGGGAAGAGGAGGCAGTGGTATGCCCCGGGTACACAGATTGTGGACCCAGGCGTTCATCCCACTTATTACGGTGCTTGGATGCCATGTGGTGCATCATGCTGATGGTGGTGAGGTTGCTAGTGTTCACACCCTAATAGAAAGTTTGGAACTGCGCTGCTTTAGACTAGATTCCCCGGTCACTGATGGATGGCATTGGGCTCCACAAGCCTTTTCTTTATCACCCCAGCAGGGTCCGGTCTTCCACACACAATAGCCTCTATGAGGTTCAAAAGGATAGGCAAAATAGTGAAGTACCCTTTGTCAGATGGTTTTAAAAGGTTTTAATCTACTCACAAGAGTTGTTCAACAAAAAGCATATAGTAATATCACTTTAGATCGTCTCGTTCCTGCCCGACCCGGGTTTCGCTGCCTCGCTTCTTCAGGGGCGAACTGCGCATATGCGCAATCGGGCTCTTTAAATAGCCCAGCTGCCTCGTTACATTCAATGTTTAACCGGATCGTATCCGGGAATTACACAGCAAACTTTTACATTATATACTTTTAAAACAGCATTATTTTCATCGTAGTTGTTATCATCAACCTGATCATAAATCATGACCACTCTTCTCTTATGTCACAATATCATTATAGTCAGCCTAATCATAATCCATGACCACATTTATCTAGTACAACAGTTCCTACTAATAGCTACATTTTTTTAAAACAACACACATTTTCCAAAAGTTGTTACACATTATTCTCACATCTCATAACCTTGTTCGTCATCTTCTAATATCTTTTTTTGTCTATCAATATTCATAATACTGTCATTTCACCCCACCTTCTCCTAGAGCGTCATTCGAGTCTGCCCAATCCCGCCTCCCTCATCACCTCCAGCCACGTCACACCATGACGCCGCCCTATCAGGGCAGTCCAGCCCCTTGACGTCACTCGAAGGTCCTCAAGAGGCGAGATGGGGAAGAATCAAATAGCGCAACCAGGTAAAATTATATCACAAAAGACACGGTTTCAGATCAAATTCAATATTTAATCCACCTGGCTGCAGAGTCCCTAGCTGGTAGATCCACTCGACCTCTTTCTTGTTTATTTGTGCCAGTGAATCCCCTCCTCACCAATGTGGTCTAACAGACTCAACTCCAGCAAATTTCAAACCCCGCGGATTTTTCCCGTGCGCAAGTTTGAAATGGGCTGATACGCTATGGGTGATAAGACCTTTTTTAATATTTCGTATATGTTCTTGTATTCGAACTTTTAGCTTCCTTATTGTTCTACCCACGTACTGGAGCCCACATGGGCATTCCAGTACGTATATGACATTCTCGTTTTCGCATGAACAGTTCCCTCTTATGCGGAATTCCATTCCATTCTTGCTAGATGTTATGCTATTACTATTTCTCTTGTGTTCCTTTGTGTTCCGGTTTCTGCAACCTGCGCAAAAACCACACCAAGTAAACTTTCCTCCCTCTCTATTTATTTTAATATTTGCTGGTGGAATAGCGCTGTGTACAAGCTTGGTTTTAATATTGGCCGCTTTTTTAAAAATAAAGGAAGGATTTTCGGGTATGATCTTTCCTAAAACCGGATCGTTCTTCAGTGTCCCCCAGTTCTTTTTTACCATTTTCTTAATATTATCGGACATGGAACAATACTTTGTCACAAATGAAAACTTATAGTCCCTATTCTCTTTTTTCTTCACTATTTTCCTTGTGCTATCACTTTCTTCCTTTTTCTCTTTTTCCACAGTGTTTATGCATACGTCCAGATCCGCCTCATCATAACCCCTTTCAATAAATCAGTTTTTTAGTATATTACTCTGTATTCTATATTCTTCCGTTTTTGTGCAATTACGGGCCATCCTCTTGAACTGTCCCTTTGGGATATTCTTGAGCCAAGGCCCGTAGTGGCAGCTAGTCACATCAATGTAGGAGTTGACGTCTGTCTCCTTAAAGTATGAACTGGTTAGGAACTGGCCGTCTTCTATCCGTATGCATAGGTCAAGGAAATTCACTGAACTATTACTAATTTCCCCCACAAATTTCAAATTCCAGTGGTTGTTATTTAGTTGACAGATGAAGGACTCAAGGCCTTCTCTCTCTCCTTCCCACACTAGGAGACAGTCATCGATATACCTCCTCCAGAAGGTCAATCTCCCTCCTGGGGTATCTGCTCCTAGTGTGGGACGGATAGTGGTCTCTTCCCATGCCCCCATAAAAATGTTGGCAAAGCTTGGGGCGAATTTCGCCCCCATCGCCGTACCAATACACTGTACATAGTGTGAGTCAATACACCAGAAATAGTTGTGATCAAGGCAATAGCTGAGGCATTCCATGATAAAAGCTCCCTGTAGTTCCCCTATTTTCACATCTTTTTTAATCCTGTTTTCCACAGCTTCCATCCCTAGATTCTTTGGGATGACAGTATATAGGGATGCCACATCAATTGTGGCCATCCAGGTATTAATAGTAGGGGGACTTAGTTCTTTAATCAGTTGCAATACTGCCCCGGTGTCTTTCAGGTGCGAGGGATTCTGTACCACATATCCCTGCAGATGGAAATCTATATATTCAGTAACCCTGCATGTTAATGAGTTAAGACCCGAAATTATTGGTCTTCCCGGGGGGTCGATTAAGCTCTTATGTACCTTTGGCAAGTACATAAGAGCTTAATCGACCCCCCGGGAAGACCAATAGTTTCGGGTCTTAACTCATTAACATGCAGGGTTACTGAATATATAGATTTCCATCTGCAGGGATATGTGGTACAGAATCCCTCGCACCTGAAAGACACCGGGGCAGTATTGCAACTGATTAAAGAACTAAGTCCCCCTACTATTAATACCTGGATGGCCACAATTGATGTGGCATCCCTATATACTGTCATCCCAAAGAATCTAGGGATGGAAGCTGTGGAAAACAGGATTAAAAAAGATGTGAAAATAGGGGAACTACAGGGAGCTTTTATCTTGGAATGCCTCAGCTATTGCCTTGATCACAACTATTTCTGGTGTATTGACTCACACTATGTACAGTGTATTGGTACGGCGATGGGGGCGAAATTCGCCCCAAGCTTTGCCAACATTTTTATGGGGGCATGGGAAGAGACCACTATCCTTCCCACACTAGGAGCAGATACCCCAGGAGGGAGATTGACCTTCTGGAGGAGGTATATCGATGACTGTCTCCTAGTGTGGGAAGGAGAGAGAGAAGGCCTTGAGTCCTTCATCTGTCAACTAAATAACAACCACTGGAATTTGAAATTTGTGGGGGAAATTAGTAATAGTTCAGTGAATTTCCTTGACCTATGCATACGGATAGAAGACGGCCAGTTCCTAACCAGTTCATACTTTAAGGAGACAGACGTCAACTCCTACATTGATGTGACTAGCTGCCACTACGGGCCTTGGCTCAAGAATATCCCAAAGGGACAGTTCAAGAGGATGGCCCGTAATTGCACAAAAACGGAAGAATATAGAATACAGAGTAATATACTAAAAAACAGATTTATTGAAAGGGGTTATGATGAGGCGGATCTGGACGTATGCATAAACACTGTGGAAAAAGAGAAAAAGGAAGAAAGTGATAGCACAAGGAAAATAGTGAAGAAAAAAGAGAATAGGGACTATAAGTTTTCATTTGTGACAAAGTATTGTTCCATGTCCGATAATATTAAGAAAATGGTAAAAAAGAACTGGGGGACACTGAAGAACGATCCGGTTTTAGGAAAGATCATACCCGAAAATCCTTCCTTTATTTTTAAAAAAGCGGCCAATATTAAAACCAAGCTTGTACACAGCGCTATTCCACCAGCAAATATTAAAATAAATAGAGAGGGAGGAAAGTTTACTTGGTGTGGTTTTTGCGCAGGTTGCAGAAACCGGAACACAAAGGAACACAAGAGAAATAGTAATAGCATAACATCTAGCAAGAATGGAATGGAATTCCGCATAAGAGGGAACTGTTCATGCGAAAACGAGAATGTCATATACGTACTGGAGTGCCCATGTGGGCTCCAGTACGTGGGTAGAACAATAAGGAAACTAAAAGTTCGAATACAAGAACATATACGAAATATTAAAAAAGGTCTTATCACCCATAGCGTATCAGCCCATTTCAAACTTGCGCACGGGAAAAATCTGCGGGGTTTGAAATTTGCTGGAGTTGAGACTGTTAGACCACATTGGCGAGGAGGGGATTCACTGGCACAAATAAACAAGAAAGAGGTCGAGTGGATCTACCAGCTAGGGACTCTGCAGCCAGGTGGATTAAATATTGAATTTGATCTGAAACCGTGTCTTTTGTGATATAATTTTACCTGGTTGCGCTATTTGATTCTTCCCCATCTCGCCTCTTGAGGACCTTCGAGTGACGTCAAGGGGCTGGACTGCCCTGATAGGGCGGCGTCATGGTGTGACGTGGCTGGAGGTGATGAGGGAGGCGGGATTGGGCAGACTCGAATGACGCTCTAGGAGAAGGTGGGGTGAAATGACGGTATTATGAATATTGATAGACAAAAAAAGATATTAGGAGATGACGAACAAGGTTATGAGATGTGAGAATAATGTGTAACAACTTTTGGAAAATGTGTGTTGTTTTAAAAAAATGTAGCTATTAGTAGGAACTGTTGTACTAGATAAATGTGGTCATGGATTATGATTAGGCTGACTATAATGATATTGTGACATAAGAGAAGAGTGGTCATGATTTATGATCAGGTTGATGATAACAACTACGATGAAAATAATGCTGTTTTAAAAGTATATAATGTAAAAGTTTGCTGTGTAATTCCCGGATACGATCCGGTTAAACATTGAATGTAACGAGGCAGCTGGGCTATTTAAAGAGCCCGATTGCGCATATGCGCAGTTCGCCCCTGAAGAAGCGAGGCAGCGAAACCCGGGTCGGGCAGGAACGAGACGATCTAAAGTGATATTACTATATGCTTTTTGTTGAACAACTCTTGTGAGTAGATTAAAACCTTTTAAAACCATCTGACAAAGGGTACTTCACTATTTTGCCTATCCTTTTGAACCTCATAGAGGCTATTGTGTGTGGAAGACCGGACCCTGCAGGGGTGATAAAGAAAAGGCTTGTGGAGCCCAATGCCATCCATCAGTGACCGGGGAATCTAGTCTAAAGCAGCGCGGTTCCAAACTTTCTATTATCTGCATTGAGTGTGAACACCTACCACACTACTCCGGAGCCTGCAGCAGCGCAAGTATCTGCCCTTATTGGGACACAGGACTGACTTTTATTGTATTGTCTTTCTGAAGTGTTCACACCCTGACTCATTTTCGTACGGCACAGATTACAAACTACAATTCTTTTGTCGTCCGCACTTTCCTAAAAAAAAAAACGCCATGCTGCGGAACATCTACCCCTTAAAAAGGGAGATTTTCGCAAGGGGTTGCTCCGTGGAACAGTTGCAGGCCTGTTTGGTGTGGCCTGCCTTTTCCCTTTTACCACCCCACTGCCTCTTCCAGCCTTCTGTGGTGCTGCAGATCCCTCCCCCTCTGTACTGCTGTCCTTGCTCGACTTTCCACCTTCCCAGGTTGGGTCAGTGACCTCATCGTCCACCACCTCCTCTTCCAGTTCCTCCCTCTGATCATCCTCCTGATTTGCTGACCTAACCACAACCTGATTGACAACTGTGTCTCATCCTCTTCATTAACCTCCTGAGACAGTAATTGCGGTTGACTCATTGGCAACTATGTCTCATCATCATCCACCTCATTAAACATTAATTGCCGTTTCCCACCGTCATGTTCTTGTGACTGTGGATGTTCAAGAGGTTGGGAATCAAGGACACAAGATCTGTCTCTCTTCAAGCATGCTTGCCAAGATGGCCAAATCAAGTAATGGCGATGAAAAGAGGTCCTCGGAATATCCAATTGTGGGATCACTTGTTTCGCCAACATATGGTGGGAGGAAGGAGGATCAGGGTGAGGATTGTGTTGACCAGACTCTTGGCTACTCAGACTGGACTTGGTGAAAGACAGAGTGATGCTTAACCGACTGGAAGCAGAATCCGCTGCATTCCAACCGACCACCTGGTCGCACTGGTCTGACTTCAAGAGTGATGTCCTGCGCCGCCTTGCAAACTGGGACATAAAGCTAGGTATCTTGGATGATAGTTTTTCTTGTGCTTTGGCAGCAGGCACTGTTTCTCTGTGCCCAGGGCCAAGGTCACCATCAGCATGCACCATCAGCATCATGGCCACTTCCCTGTCCCTTACTGCTAGCCATCTTCATTTTAAATGTGATATATGCTTCAAAGTATGTCACACGTACAGTAAGGTAGGATTTGGAAGTGTATGTGCAAAAAAATTTACAAAGGTATTTGTGATGAGGAAACGTTATACAGGACAGGTACCACAGGTAATGTCAAAGTTCCCAGTGTTTACGGAAAAAGTGTACTGGATGTCACTGATATTTTAGAGATGTGCACACTTTTAACAGGAGATGTGGTTTCGGATAATTTAACTGTCCACAGCGGACACCGTCTTTGGAAAAAGTGCACTGGATGTCACTGATATTTTAAGGATCTGCACACTTTAAACAGGACATGTGGGGCGGATAATTTAACAGTCCGCAGCGGACACCGTCTATGAAAAAAGTACACTGGATGTCACTGATATTTTAGGGATGTGCACACTTTAAACAGGAGATGTGGCGCGGATAATTTAACTGTCCGCAGCGGACACTGTCTACAGAAAAAGTTTACTGGATGTCACTGATATTTTAGGGATGCGCACACTTTAAACAGGAGAGGTGACGCAGATAATTTTACTGTCTGCAGGGGACACCGGCTACGGAAATAGTGCAATGGATGTCACTGATATTTTAAGGATGCACACACTTCAAACAGGAGATGTGGCGCGGATAATTTAACTTTCCGCAGCGGACACCGTCTACGGAAAAAGTGCAATGGATGTCACATATTTTTTAGGGATGTACACACTTTAAATAGGAGATGTGGCACAGATAATTTAACTGTCCGCAGCAGACACCATCTACGGAAAAAGTGTACTGGATGTCACTGATATTTTAGGGATGCGCACACTTTAAACAGGAGATGTGACGCGGATAATTTTACTGTCCGCAGGGGACACCATCTACGATCGCGGCACCTGTTAAGTGATGCCGCTCCATCTTCCTTCTATTCAGAGCCCCCGCAGTGAAATTGCAGGGCTCCGATCGGTTGCCATGGCAGCCTGGACGCTGCTGAATCGATCCAGGCCTGCCATGGCTTTCTCCATACTGAGCTACAGTATGCCCGAGGCATAGCACAGAATGGAGTGTGTAAAAATCCTATTCACCGTAATAGATCTCTATTATGGTGAATAGGAGAGGGGATCAAAAGATCCCATGTACAAGGCCCCTATGGGGGCTAGTTGTTGTAAAAAAAAGTTTAATAAAGTTAAAAAAAAAGTTAAAAAACACCAATATATTAAAAGTTTAAATCACCCCCTTTCCCAATTTTACATATAAAAATACATAAAAAAATAAAAATAAACATATTGGGTATCACCGTATCTGAAAATGTCTGAACTATTAAAAAAATTTAAAAAATTCTTGTGCGGTGAACGCAATACGTGATTTGCCATTTTGCTTTTATTTTGTCCCCAAAAAAATTGAATAACGGTGATCAAAACATTGTATATACTACAAAAATGGCATCAATGAAAACTAAAGTTCGTTACGCAAAAAACAAGCCCTGATAAAGCTCTGTAGACCGCAATATAAAAAGTTATGGCTGTCAGAATATAGCGATGCAAAGACATTTTTTATTTTTCTAAAGGTTTTAATTTGTAGCAAAACACAAAAAAAAAATTCAAGTTTGGTATCGCCGCATTCATATAGAGCCGCAGAATAAGAATGTCAGGTCATTTTTTGTATATAGTGAACACTGTGATATCAAAACCCCAAAAACTTTGGTGGAATTTTTTTGTTTGGTTTTTTTTTTCAATTTTGCCACACCAATAATATTTTCTTTTCCACTTTTCTAATACAAGACATGGTAAATTAAATGGTGGCATTAAAAAATGCATCTTGTCCCGGAAAAAGTGCACTGGATGTCACTAATATTTTAGGGATGCGCATAATTTGCACAGGAGATGTGATGCGAATAATTTAACAGTCTGCAGCGGCCTATTACACAGCATACGCTAAAAATACGCTAAAAATATATATTGCTGCTGTCACACACAATAGTCCTTAAAAGGACTTTTAGGTCTCAAAAGTTTTTTGTATAGAAATCTTCCTATTACACTCCCTACACTGTCTGCCCCTTCCTATGCACAGCTCTCCTTAACAATGAGCAATTTAGCGCAGGTTGCGCTACAAACATATATTGTTGCTGTCACACACAATAGTTCTTACAAGGACTTTTGGGTCTATGAAACATTCTTGTAGAAAAATGTATATAGCACCTGATGACGCGTTTCGGCCAGCCAATCACTGTAATGCCAGTAGCCAACATTGCTACTGGCATTACAGTGAGGGCAGTACTCACCTGCACGTTTATTGGCTGCTTAGCAGCCTCGAAACGTGCGGGAGGGAGACTCGTGCATTGCAGCTCGAGCAGATGCGGTACTTGGCAAAGTACCGCCATGTGCCGAGTATAGCGATGCTCGAGCCAAACTGGTATTCGGCCGAGCATGCTCGCTACAACACTGGTCGCCGCCATTTATTTTACAGTTCACCTTAAAACATAAAAGTGACCTCCTGTGTCCCATAAATGTCCCTGTCTACCACCATGCAAGCAGAATTAGGTCACTTAGCTGGGACAGATGTGATCAGTGCAGTTTGGATAGAGTGGATTTGCTTTGATAGGGATACTTTGTTATTGAAGTCTTCTTCTCAAAAGTAGAGCTTTGAAAACACATTTAGCTAATTCACTTGTGAAGATAAAAAGTAAAGCGCATTATATTGAGAGAAAATCATTTGTTTTCTGTCAGTTTAAACCCAATAAGCTTCTTAAAACTTTATCTGCTTCCAATTAAGTTCTGCAAAGTTTTACTGTGAAAAAGTAAGACAGCCTTGTGACTGTGTAAACGTATTCATATATGAATGATATTGGAGAAATGTTAATTATGGTTAGGAAAAAATATGAATTCTAATATTTAGAAATTTTGAGATCACTCAGGTTCTCATTTAATGAGAGATGACCTTCACTGGTGTCGTAACTCTAGGACATGCAAAGGTAGCCATTTCACCCATACATGAGAGGACCTAAAAGCTCCTCTGAACAGGAATATATGCAAATGCCACATGGGGCCTCTGTTAGTGATTTAACATTAGGGCCCAGGAACTTGAAGCTATGCTTTTTCTGGATCAACATTGAAGGATAGCAGATTAGGCTTCAAGGACCTGTGTATGTTTCAACATTACTATGTTACTATGTTCAACAATATTTTTCAATGTTTCCAAAAATGGCCAAAAGATCTGAAATTAAGCAGTCTTTTCGATGGAGGCTAAGCTTAATGAGGGCAACATTAAACTTAATGTGTGGTGTGTGATATATTCATTTCTGGTATATATCGGTGTGGGCGGTATATTGACTGCAAATAGACATTGGTATGTGCAGTATATTCACTGCTGGTAGATATTGGTATATGCAGTATATTCATTGCTGGTAGATGTTGGTATGTTTATTCGCTGCCAGTATATAATGAAATTAATGTGTGCAGTATATTCAGTTGGCTACTTGATTTTCTTACCTTTGGGGGTTGGAGAGCCATTTCAATTTTCGCCTCAGGAAGCTGAAAAGCTAGAATCGGCCCTGCAAACACCTAACCTCAAGGGCATCCCAGCTACTATCAGATAGGAGCCCCAGAACCAGGGTGTGCCCTGAGGGAAGAAAGCATACCCTCTCTTTATGCTGCACAACCCTCGGGAGCAACGATGTGAGGACAGCTGCCGTGATAAACTGTGTGATAACAGGAGCCACTACCACTCTCATCCTCCGCTCTGGCTCCTCAAGGACTTCCTGCACAAGATGTCCCAAAATTTTTATCATAATACAAGTTCTTGAATGTACAAAAAAAATTCTCATGTGGGAAATGTGGTATTAGTATTGGACTGGATTCATACCAGTGCTATCAATTTCTGGTGTTCTGCTGTGCTATTGAAGCAGTACAATAAAAATACCAGAAGATCCAGCACATAACTAGATGGCACCGAACAAACCCCATTGACTATAATGGTGTCCTTTCGGTTTGTGCTTGGAAGTCCATTTGTTTACCAGACAGAAAAGACCTGCTGCTTGCAGTAGTTTTTTCTGCTATTTGGGATTATTTCTGTGAAGCAGCACCAATGCAAATGTGAACTTAGCCTTACTGATGAATCAGAGCGATCAGGGACAAACAGTGAAATGTGTATAGTATACTATATTAATATGTCTGCTTCTATGTAATTATACACGCATCCTTGATCCAAGTTTATGCAACAGCTGCCCCATATAACATGCCTATATCCAGTATATACACAGCCAGCCCTTCCAGACAGTAGGAGATTAACCCCTCAATGTCCACAAATGTGCCTTTTTATGGTGGTCACTATGGGGCCTTAGGCTGGGCTACCTCCTTTTTATGGCAGCCTAGTCTAAGTGCTGCACAGGTTTTCTGCGCAGCTGAGAACGGGATTCCGCTCTAATGTTATAGCCATGCTCCTGCTCTAACAGCCATGCTCCTGCTCTAACAAGTGGTTAGACCAGACTCCCTCTGTTTCCCATCGACACTCCATGAAATAGATTGCCGAGTGTGTGCATGCAGGCTAGGACCTAGTGAAGGCCCCAGGCTTGCCTTAGCCTACTGGTGAATGTCGCCCAGTCTCTGGCGCAGCCTACTGATGAACGTCTCTACAGAACTGACAGTAAAATACATTGCACTACAGGAATAGAGTAATGTATTTGAGAAGCAAACAAAAGGTTGCCTTTTATAATTCCCTCGTGAGACTATTAAATGTTTTTAAAAAGTTTTGAAAATTTCTTGAAAAAAAAAATCCTTACAAAAATAAACCTTTTTTTCATTGAAAAAACTATTTTCAATAGAAAAAAATGCAAAAATAAAATCTCCTCCGTGTATTTAGTATCACCTGCATCTATAACAATCCATACTACACAATTATCATGTATCACAATGGCAGTAGTGCAGATTTTTTCCCATCCCCCTCCCAAAGAGTTAGGGTTATTGCACACGAGCAAGATGATTGCGGGAATCACTCCCCGTGTGTGTGTAATTGTCACGGATGGTGTTGCAGAAAACTAGAAGACACAAATAAAGATCCGACTGACTTGATCCCAAACTAAGGAACATAAGGGTGAGCCCTATAAAAGCCCTAGAGCTCTCCCTGACTGCTCAGCCCATGCAAAGATCTTTATGATAGAAAATCGCATGCCCTTGTACCTAGACTGTGTGACACCTGAAAACTCTATAATAGTGAGGGGACACGACCACCGGCTCCCTACACTTAATACGGAGGGAGTCAGGGTCACCTAGGATCAAGTCAACAGGAAAACACAAATGAAAGGAACAGACTTACTGAAGAGCCAGCAGTTGCAGCATCTAGCAGTGAGCACCATCCAGGAAGTTGTATAAACCGCAAAGTGATGCAGTATGGGAGGGGATATAAAGGGATGCAATCAATGCAACTAGATGACATGCTGAGAGAGGGAAACGAGATGACAAAATGAAACCAAAACAAAAGAACCTCAAGCAAGAGGTACTGAAGAACGTCTGTCAGAGCTTCTCAGATCTCTGGCGGTGACAGTGATCCTCCGTTCTGGACTTATACGGATTTATAATGCTGTGTGCCTCTACTTGACCTTACTTCCATAGAAACATACCAACATAAAGCTGTCAGTATGATCCTGTAGCAATAAGCTCAAGCAGAGTTACACAGCATTATAAATCAGTATAATGCCGTGTGGTCCTGAAAGTCCAGAATAGAGGGTCACGCTCACACACACACAGCGTGATACCTGCAATGGACTCGCTTAGGCCTCTTTCACACAGGCGTCGCGTGTGAGGGCTGGACAAGATGCGTGTGTGTGTGTTGCAGGAAAATGCGTGATTTTTCAGCGCGAGTGCAAAGCGTTTTAATGTGTTTTGAACGCGCGTGAGAAAAATCGGCATGTTTGGTACCCAAACCCGAACTTCTTCACAGATCGGTGTTGTGTATATTTTTATATTTTCCCTTATAACATGTGTGGTAAGGTGCAGGGTACAGTATTGGATGGCAGATACATGTCACCGAGGTTCCTAGCCTCGGTGAGGTAATGTCCATATATGGAGTCAGTGCTAAGGGACACCCAGTATTTAAATCTAATTTAGCCTCTATTTCTGAAAAGTTTCTGATGGGATTCAAACTCACAGCCTTCTACGCTACAGCCCAGAATGTTAACCACTACACTATAGAGACTTCAGCTGTTACTAGTAGTAAGTATTCCGATACAGCAGAAGTCTCATTTTTGTTTTTTTCTGTGTAGAAGTGGGCTGGTCCCACATCCTGCAGCATAGGTGGGGAAGGAAGTTAGAGTGAGTGTACCAGCCACCCCTGCGAGGGAAAGGCTGTGTGATAGTGTCCATAAGAACCCCTGTATAGAGAAGACAGCAAGGACCTAGTCTTGGCTGAGACTTGGCCATATACCCAGTCTGAGCACCTTCATCTCAGCTACATGAGAAAAGCAGAAAACTACAGACAACCTCCAGAGTTCCAAGAAGAAAGCATCACCTGAGAATGCATCTGTGAGTTAAGTCCAGAGTCCTAGGAGAAGCCAATTCCTCCTCAGTTAGTCTGTCCCCACACAGCAGAAAGTACCAGATAAGTGCAGAAACTAATCCTGCCATAGTTACAGAGCTACCAAGCTACCAAGCTTCTGCAAGCTCCACATTTAAAGCAGAAGTACTCATTCCTGCCAATGATTGCGAAAACCTGCTGGGACCAAGAGACCAAAGCTGTATACCTCTTGGGTGCAAGTTATTTCAAGTAAAGCAACGTCTGAACTCAGTTATTCTGACAAGTTCCTCTATTACTCCTACTATCACTACACTCAAATTTATTGCAAGTGAGCCAGGAGCCAGGAGTCCAGCTGTACCCAGGTAGGAGACACTGTGACAAAACTACCACAAAACTACAGAGACATTATAGGCCATTACACCACTCTGGCATTCCTAATCTGGGATAGTACCCTGTGCACGCTGCAATTGGCGTCACAACAAATACAGGATATTTTATCCACCCGTACCTGCAATTGCAATGTCACAGGTATTTGAGATGTGGAAACGTTATACAGGAGAAATACCGCAGATAATGACGCTGATGTCACCAGCGGCTAATAACAATTACAGGGAATGTCACAGGTATTTGGGATGTGGAAACGTTACACAGGAGATGTACCCCAGGTAATGTCATTGTCCACAGTGGACATCGTCTACGGAAAAAGTACACTGGATGTCACAGATATTTTTTGGATGTGCACATGTTACACAGGAGATGTAGCGCAGCTAATGTAACTGCCCGCAGCGGACACCGTCTATGGAAAATGTACACTGGATGTCACAGATATTTTTGGGATGTGCACACATTACACTGGAGATGTAGCGCAGATAATGTCGCTGTCTGCAGCGCCCTTACTATTGCATGCTATTTAGCGCAGGATGCGCTAAAAATATATATTGCTGCCACACACAATAGTCCTTAAAAGGACTTTTAGGCCTGTAAAGTTTTAGTAATATAGCGCAGGTGGCACTGAAAATATATATTGCTGCCACACACAACAATAGTCCATAAAAGGACTTTTGGGTCTCTGACAAGTTTTTGAACTTAAAAAATTTCACTCCCTACACTATCTTTTCTTCTTCAGCACAGCTCTCCCTGACTAAGGCTCCATTCAAACGTCCAAAAAATGGGTCCGCATCTGTTCTGCAATTTGCGGATCCGCACTTCCGTTCCACAAAAGAATAGAATAAGTCCTATTCTTGTCCGTAATTGGGACAAGAAAAGGCATTTTCTATTAGATTGCCGGACACATTCCCGGTGTCCAAGTTTTGCGGATACTCAATTTGCAGATCCGCAAAACACATACGGATGTGTAAATGGACCCTAATATTGAGCCGAACACATGTCATCGGGTGCTATATAGCTACGGCCAGCCAATCTGTCAAGGAAGGTGTACAGGAAACAAGACAATGCAAAATGAATATATGACTCACTGGATCCAAAACTAAGGAACAAAAAGGGAGACCCCTGTATCAGACCTGGCTCTCTCCCTTACTGCTCAGCCTATTCGATAATCCCAATGGTGGATGATCGCATATCCTCGTACCTCGACTATATAACACCTGAACACCCTACAATAGTGAAGGGACACGACCACCGGCTCCCTACACTAGACACGGAGGGAGTCAGGGTCACCTGGGATCCAGCAAACAGAGAATCACAAATGAATGTACAACACTTAACTTGTAGAAGACTGGGAAATAGGATCAGCATGCACACACACTCCAGGAAGCTGTATAAACCGCACACTAATGCATTATGGGGAGGAATTTAAAGGGATGCAATCAGTCCAACTACATGACAGCTGAGAGAGGCTAACGAGATGAGGAACTGAAAACCAAAAACAAAGAAAACTCAAGGAGGAGGTTCTGAAATGCTTCTGTCAGAGCTTCTCAGCTGTCTGGTTGTGACACAATCACTGTAATGCCAGTAAACAACATGGCTACAGCATAGCAGTGAAGGTCAGTACTTCCCTGCACGCAGTGTCGGACTGGTGTACCTAGGGCCCACCAGTAAAATTTTTATTTTGGGGACCCACCATACGGATACATTCAAATATAATAAATATCGTATTTTTCGCCCCATAAGTTGCAAAGTGGGGGAAAAATGCCCCTGCAACTTATGGGGTGAATACTAATGAGCTCTTCCATTTATGGCTGCGCATAGCGTGAGGGCGCTCTGTGACCTCATGTTGTGCGCGCCGGTTCACAGCACAGCCGACGGAGGAGGAAGACACGACACAGGCAGTGAGAAGCGTTCAGGAGCAGGAAAGGTAAGTGGTTTATTTATTTTGTGATTTGAGGCTGGGGTGTTGCCAAAACGTGGCTGGGGGTTATGAGATATAGCAGGGGGCTGATATGAGGCCTGGGGTCTGAATGGGGGGGTCTTCTTCATATTGGGCTCTGATCTGAGGTCTGATTGAGGGTCTTATTAACTTTGGGGGTCTGATTGGGGCCGTGAGCTGAGGTCTGATTAATATTGGGGGTCTGATTGCTGATCTGAGGTCTAATGAAAAAAAAAATAATTCTTATTGTCTCCTCTAAAACCTAGGTGTGTCTTATGGGCCAGTGCATCTTATAGGGCGAAAAATACGGTAATGTAACAAGTTTTTTATACGAACACAGGCTGGTTGAGGTGCTGTTCATTGAATATATGTATGAAGTGCAGTAAGTACTGTGTTATGTGCCACTTGTGCAGGGGGTGGGAGACCAGGGGCCCACTTTGCTCAGGGGCCCACCGGGGGATTACCCTGTACCCCTGTGGGCCAGCTGCATAGCAGCCAACAAACGTGCGGGGAGGAGACTCGAGCATTGCGCTCGAGCACATGCGGTATTCGGCCGAATACCGCCATGTGCCGAGCATCGAGATGCTCGAGCCGAACTGGTGTTCGGCCAAGCATGCTCGATCAACACTAATCAACTCCTTCTGTGAACCTCAGCATTCAGTTCCTGTACCATGCGTATAGTATATAGAATAACGATAGCGGCACTCACCCAATGTTGCAACAACTTCTTTTATTCGTTCACTTCAAGTAAAAGTAGTAAGCGGGCTGGGGCGGACCATAGCGTGCATCTGCTGAGTGATCAGCTGGCGACGGCCGTTTCGCGCACTTGCGCTTCCTCTGGCCTCTGTAGTCGCGCTGCCTATGCGCTCATTTTAAAGCGTCTCTGTTGCCTAGGCAACCAGTGACGCTATAAGGCAATCTGTCTCGCAATCAAAGCGCGAGGCAGATGATAGACTATAAACATCCCTAAACACAAAATAATCTTTCTGCATGTGTGTATACTCGCATATTCTGTTTGTTGTGTGTTATAAGCATACACTTAGGTCATTGCGATCATTTAGTCCCAATGGAGCAATCGCTGAAGTGCGGATTATCCACTCTTTTGCATAAGGGAGCGGTCTCTATCTCCACCTAATACGGGGGCAGGGACATGTTCCAAGGCTGCAAACTTTAAACAATTCGTGTTGCAATCATGCTTACTGCGTACATGTTCGATGAGCCTGGGACACCCCTTTCCTGACCTGACAGAATTAATATGTTCCCTGAATCTCTCATACATACATAGGGTGGATAGTCTTCCCTAGGTAGAGAGATCCACAGGAACATAATACTAAGTAGACTACATATTTTGTCTTACATGTCGTGAATTGTTTTACTTTATGTCTGATGCCTGCGAAGAAGAGGTACTTGCCCTGTAAAGCATGCTGACAGAAAGAACAATCCCCACACTTATAGCTCCCTATTGGTATGCGTTCAGTGAGCCAATTTTTGGTTTTCTTTTCCTTCAACCTACTCCTGACTAGTTTGTCTTTAATGGTATGACACTTTTTAAACGCCCCAGCCCGCTTACTACTTTTACTTGAGGTGAATGAATAAAATACGTTTTTGCAACATTGGGTGAGTGCCGCTATCGTTATTCTATCTACTATACGCATGTTACATTGTGGACTTCTTTGATAGCAGAGCACCACTGAAAATTTGCTACTTACTTGACTGCGTTGCATACTGCTACGTCTATGCACCAGACATTACTGGATTTACCAGCAGTGCCGCCTCACACTTCTTCGTTTGCACATTCAGTTCCTGTACTCCACAGGAGAGTTTGTTTTAGTGTCTTGTTTTCTGCTAGTGTTGATACATGCTCCATATATGTTGTTCTTGTAATGATTTATGCACTGACACCAGGATGTCGCATCATCGCTCTGGGAGGAGTGATGGGGATAAAAGGAGGGGGTTTGGTGGAGGCTTAGCAGATCTACTCTGGGGTTTTGTGACCTGGGGATTCTCTGTAGTAAAGTCCAGATCCTTGTAGAGGGATTAAAGGGTGAAAACCAGGAATTCCTTATGTTCATGGCCTGGGTTTAACCAGTGCCAGTTGGAATGCTATTTTTGGGGTGCACTCACACTAACCTCCAGTACATAAAACATAAATCTCAATCATTACTAAGGGCTCTTTCACACCTGCGTTCTTTTCTTCCGGCATAGAGTTCCGTCGTCGGGGCTCTATGCCGGAAGAATCCTGATCAGTTTTATACTAATGCATCCTGAATGGAGAGAAATCCTGTTCAGGATGCATCAGGATGTCTTCAGTTCCGGACCGGAACGTTTTTTGGCCGGAGAAAATACCGCAGCATGCTGCGCTTTTTGCTCCGGCCAAAAATCCTGAAGACTTGCCGCAAGGCCGGATCCGGAATTAATGCCCATTGAAAGGCATTGATCCGGATCCGGCCTTAAGCTAAACGTCGTTTCGGCACATTGCCGGATCCGACGTTTAGCTTTTTCTGAATGGTTACCATGGCTGCCGTGACGCTAAAGTCCTGGCAGCCATGGTAGAGTGTAGTGGGGAGCGGGGGAGCAGTATACTTACCGTCCGTGCGGCTCCCGGGGCGCTCCAGAGTGACGTCAGGGCGCCCCACGCACATGGATGACGTGATCACATGGCACGTCATCCATGCGCATGGCGCGCTCTGACGTCATTCTGGAGCGCCCCGGGAGCCGCACGGACTGTAAGTATACCGCTCCCCCGCTCCCCACTACTACTATGGCAACCAGGACTTTAATAGCGTCCTGGCTGCCATAGTAACACTGAAAGCATTTTGAAGACGGATCCGTCTTCATATGCTTTCAGTTTACTTGCGTTTTTCCGGATCCGGCGTGTAATTCCGGCAAGTGGAGTACACGCCGGATCCGGACAACGCAAGTGTGAAAGAACCCTAATAAATATAATATTTATGTTACTGTGACTATACAATACCAATTATAGCAAAAATGGTTCAAATTGTGGGTATGATGTTTTTATTTATGCTCCCTTCCATACAAGATTTCCATAGTAAGTGTCACACAATGGCAAATCTTTAAATGTATGGAAGTATTGATCTTTAGATTTTGCTATGAGGAAGATGCCAGATGGCTGGTGCAGATACAGTATATTATACATATGGGGCAGTATTCAATATACTTGTGTAGACAGCATCGAATGCGGAGTTTACATTTGTCGGAAGCATAGACTGCTATTGATGACACTAACCTAGTATTGGTCTCTGACAGGTAGCAAAATGACTGGATCCAGCAGGTACCAAAGACTAGGACAGATACACTGAAATTAAGTCTCCATCAGCCTTTGATCTACTATTATTATAGCTTTAAGTTGTATAGCATTCATTGGGGGCAAGAAATTCTAGCCAGCTACTTCCTACAGATAAACATGACTTAGGCTCAGTCACAAGTTGCTATTGTTGTTTTAATAGTTATATTGATCTCAAGAAAATCAAACATAAAGAAAGTAATCATTGTGAAACGTTTCCCGTACAACTCTGTTTCCTGCAGGAAAATGGAACTTACTGTGGTCTCACTGACCAATTCCAGGCGATTCTTCTCTCTGTCGTCCATGCTATTGTGTAAGGCACATTTATAGTCATTGTGCTGTATTGACTCAAATACATGTACTTTCTCGTAATCTATAAAATGAAAGGAAGATAAGTGATCTTGGATCTGAATCAGATGACTGTTTATTGCAGGGCACAAATGAAAAGCAAATCCATTTACCTCCTGACATACAACTTGGCCTGAATAGATTTAAAGGCTCCTGATGAACTGAGAAAGATATAATCGAAGTGTTTGAAATATTAAACTGTATATATGCACGCCAATATGGTCAATATAATATGTTCAATAATCTGCATGTGATTAGGTGACTTGCTTTTGTCATGGACATCAAGGCCACAGAACCACCCGTTGGGTATGTTCACTCAGCGCCAGAAATCACCACCATCTCTGCCGAGTTTCTTCACTTTGGATGCCACAAACACATCCATTGCAGCTTAACTGCTTGCGGACACATGATGTGGATTTATATGCATCTGACCGCACATTGCGCCAAGAAGGGACATGTCCCTTCTCTGTGCAGTCTGTGTCAGTTTTGCCTCCCATTATAAACAATGAAAGGCGGACACCTTGCAACCGACGCTGAAATTTTGGCCAAAAATTCCAGAAGCGTAAACCACCATGTAAGCAGGCCCATCTGATTATTATAGGCAGGCCAGTATTTACAGCTTGTACTGCCTTAAGCACTAAGCCTGAATATGTCCTATTAAAATCCAACTGAACAAGGGTAATGATAATTAGTAATGAAAAATTATCCATAATGGATCATCAGTTGTCATGCTTAGAGATGAGCGAATTTCTCAAAAATTCGATTCGGCCGGCTCACCGAATTTTCGGAAAAAATTTGGCTCGATCCGAATTTATTTGTGGCGAATCACGTTAAAAAATTGCTATTTTCTGGCTGTAGAGAGCCTTTTTAGTGGTGTAGAACACTGTGCCTTGCAGTAACACGCATAGGGAGTCTGCTTTGGTAGTGAAATTATACTGTGAGTCAGTATGACATGTAGATGACAGGCGTAGCTCTTAGAATCACTGCACACTTCACTTATTTGGGCAGTTACGGGGCCAAAACTGACCAAATAACTCAAGTGTGAACTCAGCCTTACAGGTCGATGTTGCCGCCAGGTATAAAGAACCGTGCAGATGCCCAAGATCCTACTATAGTGTGAAAGAGCACACTCCTTTTACACCAATTCACTGATTCCACATAGAGTTCTACAGAACCTGTTCTATTAAACGCTCAGGGGCATAGCTATAGGGGGTGCAGAGGTAGCAGTCACTACTGGGCCCAGGAGCCTGAGGGGGCCCAAATACCTCTGTGCCACATAAGAAGAGACCGGTATTATGGAAAGTACGTGCTGGACAAGTTACACTTCCCGCTGGAGAGAAGGGGTTAGGGTGAGAATTTGGCATGGGGGGGTGCTGTTACAATTTTTGCCTCAGTCAGCACGAAAGCTATGTGCTTCCCTGCCCTTGGCCACAAACACTGAGGGAAGGGGGGCCAAAGCTGAGCTCTTGCACCAGGGCCCATGAGCCTTTAGCTACGCCCCTGTAAACGCTTCTACAAGTAGAGCCCCAGACAGAGTGGAGAGGGTGTCAGCAGTAAGTTTGTGCTGATGTTACTGATTATTTTGCCCTTCCTCTGATCTATCAGAATAATAACCCCCAAAAAATGGATCCTGTCTGTGGAGCATACGCCTTTACTCGGTCAGCATTTGGTCAGTAACCTATCAGTATTGCTAAAGCCAAAAAACAGGAGTGGATCCAAAACAGAAATGACACGTGAATGGATATTTGCATGTCTTCTGTGCTTTGTACCCACTCCTGCTTTTGGCTACCAAATCATAAGCCAATTCTGATGCAAAATAGAGACCATGTCGTGCAGGCCTCACAGCTGTTACATAGACAGGATCCGTTGTGCGTCTCATATTTCCTTCCTTCTGACAGATCAGGAGAAGGGTCAAATAAATGATGATGTCAAAGTAAAGATAAGAATACTGGGCTCTTTCACTTTATGTAGAATCATACAGTTTATTTAAACATATAGAAGCATAATCATGACTTATAAAACAATACAATTGGACATCAATAAGACTTATAAAACACTAAAATACTACCTAAAAATGTAAAATAAATCGCTAAATGGTAAAATACCGCACTATAGCTATGAGACTGACAAGTTCATAAGAATATGTGGACAATGGGGTTGAATCCTGACTAATTGCTGATACAGATCTTGTAACTAAAGATGACCTTCTCAAAAAGTCCTTTTTGACCCCCACTTCAAGTTCCCTCTGGTAAAATACCGCACTATAGCTATGAGACTGACAAGTCCATAAGAATATGTGGACAATGGGGTTGAATCCAGACTAATTGCTGATACAGATCTTGTAACTGAAGATAATCTTCTCAAAAAGTCCTTTTTGACCCCCACTTCAAGTTCCCTCTTATGGGTTTGGGATACTACAGTTTGGATAGTTAACCCTTAGTGAGTGTATTAACGCGCCGTAGCTGTTAAATTCTCAGGCTTCCACTACCGTGCCTCTGAAGTGCTCTGGGTACCGCTCCGTAGCTTCTCAGAGCCGGTACTCCCTGAGATTCAGATCGCCTTCTCCCACGCCAGCTTACTTGAACCACGGTACTTTATATCCTCGTGCTGTGTGCTTTAGTCGCCGGCGTGTCAGGACTTGGTTACTCACAGAATACTCAAATTCTTGGGTGGAAAAAGCCTTTATAGTTCCAGCGTATAGATTATGTGGTTGGTCAGGGGGTCTTTCACCAAACGCGTTTCGGGGTACTTTGCCCCTTCCTCAGTGGTAATGATTCCCCCACAAGCAGTTCCTTTTATAGAGCCATTGGTGATTCAAGTTCCTCAAACAGGTGTTGATTCTCCCCATTCTCCACAAAAGCTGGTACAGATTTTTGACTCTTTCATTGTAGATTTAAGCCTAATCTTCCATTAAAACATCCCCACGTTAAAAAATTACTCAGCTATACACACCTTTATATTCACAAACCCCTATATACTCAATATGCTAGAGTAATAAGCTAAAATGCACTATATTAGTATATACACCATACAGCCGTTCAAATGAAAAAAACTGGAAAAAACTGAAAAAAACATTCCTGCGGTATCAGTCTATTCACTATCAATCAGAGGGATTTGGATGACTAGTTGCTGCCTCCCTCATGCAGATTATATCGACCAAGATGAAATAACATTGAGATAAAATAACATTATCTTGATACAGATTCCTATTCTTTATCCCAGGGGGCTAGATCTTGCCATAAACCCTTTAGTGACCGAATCAGATGTATTTCTCCATGTTTCTCTATTTCTCAATCTCCAATATCCTGGCACTCAGATGTCTTTTATGGACCATAATCATTATTACACCGTCCCTAATATATCTAACAGAAAAAGTGATTCTTTTTTATTTGTTTATTATTTATTTATTTTTAATTATTTATTTTATTTTTCTCTATTTTTTCAATACATTTTTGAGATACTTCACTTTTGTTTCTTTTGGTAATTTTGGATAGGGGGTAGATAGAATCTTCCCAAGCTGGGGATAAGATGACGGGTGAAGGTCCCCTGCGAAGGGCCGAACCCCCCAGGAAAGAAAAAACCTGCAGGGGTTTTGCCGTCCACGGGGGACATCCACCAATTTTCACAGGAATCCGAACAACTCGAACTCTGCGTTCAATCCACCCGGCATCAGTGTGTTCAACTCATATATTCGTTGGGACTCTAGTCTGGACATTTTACTTATGTGGTCCCCTCCTCTCCATCCTTTCTCTACCTTGTCGATTGCTGCAAATTTAATGCCCGAAGGGTTTTTATCATGCATCAACTTAAAATGTTTAGACAATGTATGTGTTTCTAGGCCCTTTTTAATATTAGTGATATGTTCGGAGATGCGTTTCTTTAAAAGTCTTTTTGTTCTTCCAACATATTGCCGCCCACATGGGCACTCTATAATGTATATAACGTTGCCGGAGTTACACGTTAGGAAATCCTTTATTGTATGTTTATGATTGTTTACCGTAGATATAAACTCCTTTGTCTTCCGGGGGAATGAATTCATCCTGCAATTCCCACATTTACCGCATCTATAGAAACCCTCCATATTCAGCCAATTTTGTATAGAATTGCTTTCTTTATCTCTTCTTTTTATTGTTGGGGCCACCTTATTGCCTAAACTAGGGGCTTTAGTAAAAGTTATCCGAGATTTTTCTGGAATTAAGGGGCCTATTATTTTATCCTTTTTTAGTAAATGCCAATGCCTCCCTATTATTTTCTAAATCCTCCTATAATCATCATTAAATGGTAGAATAATCCTTATTTCTTCCTTTTCCCCATCTTTATTAATCACCTTATCTAAAAAAAAAAGGCTTCCCTTCTCATGTCTCTCACTTTATTTAAGGATCCAGTTATTAACTCCTCAGGATAATCTTTTTCTAAAAATGCCTCTCTCATCTTGTTTGCTTCTTTTTCAAATTGATCTTCTGATGTGCAATTGCGCTTTATTCTTTGAAATTGGCCCTGCGGTATGTTGATCAGCCAGCTAGGTAAATGACAGCTGTTATACAGAATGTAGCTGTTTGGAGACACTAGAATTTTTAGATTTGAGAATTTTTGTAGAGGATAAGGTATTAAAAAGTTGCACTTATATGAAACCCACCATGAGAAACAGCTACATTCTGTATAACAGCTGTCATTTACCTAGCTGGCTGATCAACATACCGCAGGGCCAATTTCAAAGAATAAAGCGCAATTGCACATCAGAAGATCAATTTGAAAAAGAAGCAAACAAGATGAGAGAGGCATTTTTAGAAAAAGATTATCCTGAGGAGTTAATAACTGGATCCTTAAAAAAAGTGAGAGACATGAGAAGGGAAGCCTTTTTTTTAGATAAGGTGATTAATAAATATGGGGAGAAGGAAGAAATAAGGATTATTCTACCATTTAATGATGATTATAGGAGGATCCAGAAAATAATAGGGAGGCATTGGCATTTACTAAAAAAGGATAAAATAATAGGCCCCTTAATTCCAGAAAAACCTTGGATAACTTTTACTAAAGCCCCTAGTTTAGGCAATAAGGTGGCCCCAACAATAAAAAGAAGAGATAAAGAAAGTAATTCTATACAAAATTGGCTGAATATGGAGGGTTTCTATAGATGCGGTGAATGTGGGAATTGCAGGATGAATTCATTCCCCCGGAAGACAAAGGAGTTTATATCTACGGTAAACAATCATAAACATACAATAAAGGATTTCCTAACGTGTAACTCCGACAACGTTATATACATTATAGAGTGCCCATGTGGGCGGCAATATGTTGGAAGAACAAAAAGACTTTTAAAGAAACGCATCTCCGAACATATCACTAATATTAAAAAGGGCCTAGAAACACATACATTGTCTAAACATTTTAAGTTGATGCATGATAAAAACCCTTCGGGCATTAAATTTGCAGCAATCGACAAGGTAGAGAAAGGATGGAGAGGAGGGGACCACATAAGTAAAATGTCCAGACTAGAGTCCCAACGAATATATGAGTTGAACACACTGATGCCGGGTGGATTGAACGCAGAGTTCGAGTTGTTCGGATTCCTGTGAAAATTGGTGGATGTCCCCCGTGGACGGCAAAACCCCTGCAGGTTTTTTCTTTCCTGGGGGGTTCGGCCCTTCGCGGGGGACCTTCACCCGTCATCTTATCCCCAGCTTGGGAAGATTCTATCTACCCCCTATCCAAAATTACCAAAAGAAACAAAAGTGAAGTATCTCAAAAATGTATTGAAAAAATAGAGAAAAATAAAATAAATAATTAAAAATAAATAAATAATAAACAAATAAAAAAGAATCACTTTTTCTGTTAGATATATTAGGGACGGTGTAATAATGATTAT
Source organism: Bufo gargarizans (assembly GCF_014858855.1). Taxonomy (NCBI): domain Eukaryota; kingdom Metazoa; phylum Chordata; class Amphibia; order Anura; family Bufonidae; genus Bufo; species Bufo gargarizans. Next base: position 57,654,677 of record NC_058082.1, read on the forward strand.
GGTCCATAAAAGACATCTGAGTGCCAGGATATTGGAGATTGAGAAATAGAGAAACATGGAGAAATACATCTGATTCGGTCACTAAAGGGTTTATGGCAAGATCTAGCCCCCTGGGATAAAGAATAGGAATCTGTATCAAGATAATGTTATTTTATCTCAATGTTATTTCATCTTGGTCGATATAATCTGCATGAGGGAGGCAGCAACTAGTCATCCAAATCCCTCTGATTGATAGTGAATAGACTAACGCATGATACCGCAGGAATGTTTTTTTCAGTTTTTTCCAGTTTTTTTCATTTGAACGGCTGTATGGTGTATATACTAATATAGTGCATTTTAGCCTTATTACTCTAGCATATTGAGTATATAGGGGTTTGTGAATATAAAGGTGTGTATAGCTGAGTAATTTTTTAACGTGGGGATGTTTTAATGGAAGATTAGGCTTAAATCTACAATAAAAGAGTCAAAAATCTGTACCAGCTTTTGTGGAGAATGGGGAGAATCAACACCTGTTTGAGGAACTTAAATCACCAATGGCTCTATAAAAGGAACTGCTTGTGGGGGAATCATTACCACTGAGGAAGGGGCAAAGTACCCCGAAACGCGTTTGGTGAAAGACCCCCCGACCAACCACATAATCTATACGCTGGAACTATAAAGGCTTTTTCCACCCAAGAATTTGAGTATTCCGTGAGTAACCAAGTCCTGACACGCCGGCGACTAAAGCACACAGCACGAGGATATAAAGTACCGTGGTTCAAGTAAGCTGGCGTGGGAGAAGGCGATCTGAATCTCAGGGAGTACCGGCTCTGAGAAGCTACGGAGCGGTACCCAGAGCACTTCAGAGGCACGGTAGTGGAAGCCTGAGAATTTAACAGCTACGGCGCGATCTTTTGGACAGCAAGTACAGCAGCAGGAAAATTATCGCTGCGCAGTGAGTATAGCGGGACGCCGCGTTAATACACTCACTAAGGGTTAACTATCCAAACTGTAGTATCCCAAACCCATAAGAGGGAACTTGAAGTGGGGGTCAAAAAGGACTTTTTGAGAAGGTTATCTTTAGTTACAAGATCTGTATCAGCAATTAGTCTGGATTCAACCCCATTGTCCACATATTCTTATGGACTTGTCAGTCTCATAGCTATAGTGCGGTATTTTACCATTTAGCGATTTATTGTACAATTTTAGGTAGTATTTTAGTGTTTTATAAGTCTTATTGATGTCCAATTGTATTGTTTTATAAGTCATGATTATGCTTCTATATGTTTAAATAAACTGTATGATTCTACATAAAGTGAGAGTGCCCAGTATTCTTATCTTTACTTTGCTTATTTGTCAGAGGAAGGGCGTATCCTCTTTACTGTGAGAACCTCCACCTGATTTTATTCACTCCTGTGCATCACACAAGCTAACCAAATGATGATGTCAGCCAGGCCAAAAGGCAAAATAGTGGCCCAGTGTCACCACCAGACATCTGAGAAGCTCTGACAGATGCCTTTCAGAACCTCCTCTTTGAGCTTCCTTTGTTTTGCTTTCAGTTCCTCATCTCGTTAGCCTCTCTCAGCTGTCATGTAGTTGTACTGATTGCATCCCTTTAAATTCCTCCCCATAGTGCATCAGTGTGCGGTTTATATTACTTCCTGGAGTGTGTGTGCATGCTGATCCTACTTCTCAGTCTTCTACAAGATAAAGGTTGTGCATTCAGTTGTGTTTTTCTGTTTGCTGGATCCCAGGTGACCCTGACTCCCTCCGTATCTAGTGTAGGGAGCCGGTGGTCATGTCCCCTCACTATTATAGGGTGTTCAGGTGTTATACAGTCAAGGTACGAGGATATGCGATCATCTTCCATTGGGATTTTTGCATAGGCTGAGCAGTAAGGGAGAGAGCCAGGTCTGATGCAGGGGTCTCCCTTTTTGTTCCTTAGTTTTGGATCCAGTGAGTCGTATATTCATTTTGTGTTGTCTTGTTTCCTGTACACCTTCCGCGACATTATAAATCGCCAAAACCGTCTCAAGCATGGATCCGGTTTCACTTTTGACTGAACGCATGCAGGGTCTTTCTTTGGAGGTAGCAGATCTCCGTAAGACTCTTTCTCAGTTTCAAGTGACCGGTTCAGCTTGCGTTCATGGAGTTTGTTCTGAGCCTAAGATCTCGCTCCCGGATATGTTCTCCGGGGGTAGTGAGAATTTTGTGCGTTTTAGAGAGGCTTGCAAACTCCATTTTCGCTTACTTCCCCATTCCTCTGGTGATGAGGAACGGAGGGTGGGGATCATTATATCGCAGCTCAGGGATAACGCTCAGTCCTGGGCCTATTCGCTGCCGGTGGGGGCACGGCCCCTCGTTCAGTGGATGAATTCTTTTTAGCCCTGGGTCAGATATATGATGATCCGGATCGTATTGCTTTGGCTGAGTCTAGACCACATCTGTTATGCTAGGGTAAACAATCCGCAGAGATATACTGCTCAGAATTTCGGAGATGGGCAGCTGATACTGGTTGGAATGATGCTGCACTCCGAAGTCAATTTTGCCATGGTCTTTCAGAGGGATTGAAAGATGCATTTGCCTTTCATGAGAGGCCTACCTCCTTGGACTCTGCCATGTCTCGGGCCGTTCGTATTGACAGGCGTCTTAGAGAGAGAGGAGAGATCACTCCTTCCTGTCATACTCAATCCCAGGACAGTGCAGCGGTCTCATTCAGTGCGCAGGGGTCTCAGTCGCTGTCAACCCCTTCTGAGCAGGAGCCCATGCAGCGGGGGTTGATTGCCTCTGACAATAGAAGATTCAGCTCGCATGGGAAGGTTTGTTTTTGTTGTGGAGGTATAAATATTTTGGCAAATGTTTGTCCCTCTAGGAGATTCAGACAGTCTTTTGAGAATAATAAAGAAACAAAAAGGAAAAAATCCTTTAAAAATGTTCCATCTGTTAACATTGGCAGGGTTGAGGCGGAAATTGAAGGTTTTCCGTTTGCTTGTAGTTCCCGTTTTGTCCTGCCTGCCAGGGTGGCGCTAGAGAGCAAGAACATTTTTTGTGAGATTTTTGTAGATAGTGGAGCAGCTGTCAATCTCATTGATAATCAATTTGCGATAACTCATGGTTTCCAGGTGTGCACTTTGGGAAAGGATATTCCTGTTTTTGCTATTGATTCCGCTCCACTTTCTCAGAAATCATTAAAGGGCATAGTTCACAATATCCGTTTAATTGTGAGTGATGCTCATGTTGAGGATGTGTCATGTTTCGTCCTTAGCGGATTGCCTACTCCTCTAGTGTTGGGGCTACCCTGGCTCACTAAACATAACCCCACCATTGATTGGCAAGCGAGGCAAATAAATGGTTGGAGTGACTTTTGCAGAGAGAATTGCCTCACGACATCTGTTTCTGAGGTTTCTACTAAGACTGTACCACCTTTTCTCTCTGAATTTTCAGATGTCTTCTCTGAGAGTGGAGTTCAGGATTTGCCCCCGCACAGGGAGTACGATTGCCCTATTAATCTCACCCCAGGCGCCAAGCTGCCTAAATCTCGTTTATACAATCTCTGCCAACCTGAAAGGGTCGCTATGCGTGCTTATATCTCTGAGAGTCTGAGAAAAGGACACATACGACCCTCGAAGTCACCTGTTGCCGCTGGTTTTTTCTTTGTTAAGAAAAAAGATGGTTCTTTAAGACCTTGTCTGGATTTCAGAGAGCTGAACAGTATCACAATTCGTGACCCTTATTCGCTTCCTCTGATCCTGGACCTGTTTAACCAGCTTGTTGGGGATAAAGTTTTTTCCAAATTAGATCTAAGAGGGGCATACAACCTGGTCAGGGTCAGAGAAGGAGACGAATGGAAGACGGCCTTCAATACCCCTGAGGGTCATTTTGAGAATTTGGTTATGCCTTTTGGTTTGATGAATGCTCCAGCTGTTTTTCAGCATTTTGTGAACAGCATTTTTTATCATTTAATTGGGAAATTTGTATTAGTGTATTTGGATGACATTTAGATTTTTTCTCCTGATTTCAAAACTCATAAGGAACACTTACGTCAGGTCTTGCTCATCCTGTGGGAGAATAAATTGTACGCGAAATTCAATTTCTGGGGTTTCTTCTCTCCGCTTCTGGTTTTCGCATGGACCCCGAGAAGGTCCGCTCTGTGCTTGAGTGGGAGCTTTCTGAGAATCAGAAGGCGCTGATGCATTTTTGGGCCTTTGCCAATTATTACAGGAAGTTTATTTTGAATTATTCCTCTGTTGTTAGACCACTCACTGATATGACTAGAAAGGGGGTAGATTTTTTTTCCTGGTCGGTAGAGGCGCGTAAGGCCTTTTCTAATATCAAGGAGAGTTTTGCTTCCGCTCCCATCTTGGAACAACCTGATATTTCTCTACCCTTCATAGTTGAGGTTAATGCTTCTGAGGTGGGTGTGGGTGCGGTCTTGTCTCAGGGTCCCTCTCCTGCCAAATGGCGACCGTGTGCCTTTTTCTCGTAGAAACTCTCCTCCGCAGAGAGAAATTACGATGAGGGAGATAGGGAGTTGTTGGCCATCAAGTTGGCTTTTGAGGAATGGCGCCATTGGCTAGAGGGAGCCAGACACCCTATTACCGTGTTTACTGACCATAAAAATCTAGCCTACTTGGAGTCAGCCAAGCGTCTGAACCCGAGACAGGCCAGATGGTCTTTGTTCTTTTCAAGGTTTAATTTTGTTGTCACGTTCCGCCCTGGGGTTAAGAATGTGAAGGCAGATGCCCTGTCACGTTGTTTTCCGGGAGGTGGGAATTTTAAAGACCCGGGTCCCATTTTGGCTGAAGGTGTGGTGGTCTCTGCTCTTTATCCTGAATTGGAGGCAGAGGTGCAGGTAGCCCAGTCAGAGGCTCCTGATCTTTGTCCTCCTGGGAGGTTGTTTGTGCCTCTCGCTTTAAGACAAAAGATTTTTAAGGAACACCATGATACTGTCCTTGCTGGGCACCCGGGGGCAAGAGCCACAGTGGATCTCATCGCTCGGAGATTCTGGTGGCTGGCGCTTCGTAAGTCGGTTGAGGGTTTTGTGGCAGTGTCACAACCAGACAGCTGAGAAGCTCTGACAGAAGCCTTTCAGAACCTCCTCCTTGAGTTTTCTTTGTTGTGGTGTTCAGTTCCTCATCTCGTTAGCCTCTCTCAGCTGTCATGTAGTTCGACTGATTGCATCCCTTTAAATTCCGCCCCATAATGCATTACTGGGCGGCTTATACTTCTTCCTGGATTGTGTGTGCATGCTGATCCTGTTTCCCAGTCTGCTACAAAGTTAAGTGCTGTACATTTATCTGTTATTTTCTGTTTGCTGGATCCCAGGTGACCCTGACTCCCTCCGTGTCTGGTGTAGGGAGCCGGTGGTCGTGTCCCCTCACTATTGTAGGGTGTTCAGGGGTTATATAGTCGAGGTACTTGGATATGCAACCATCCACCTTTGGGATCTTTGCATAGGCTGAGCAGCCAGGGAAAGTGCCAGGTCTTGTGCAGGGGTCTCCCTTTTGGTTCCTTAGCTTTGGATCCAGTGAGTCATATATGCATGTTGCTTTGTCTTGTTTCCTGTACACCGTCTGTGACAGGCAGCCTGCGAGACCTGCGCTCGTGCCAAAGTCCCTCATTCACGGCCATCAGGTCCTCTCCTTCCCTTACCCATTCCTTCCCGTCCTTGGACACATCTGTCCATGGACTTCATAACGGACCTGCCTCGTTCCTCGGGGAAGACTGTGATTCTGGTGGTGGTGGACCGTTTTAGCAAAATGGTGCATTTCATCCCTTTTCCTGGCTTGCCCAATGCTAAGATGCTGGCGCAGGCATTTATTGATCACATTGTCAAATTGCATGGTATTCCTTCAGACATAGTCTCTGATAGGGGCACGCAGTTTGTTTCCAGATTCTGGAAGGCTTTCTGTTCTCGCTTGGGGGTTCGGTTGTCATTCTCTTCTGCTTTCCACCTCAGTCGAATAGCCAGACAGAGCGCGTCAATCAGAATCTGGAGACATATCTGCGCTGTTTTGTGGCGGAGAATCAGGAGGATTGGTGTTCTTTTTTGTCCCTTGCTGAGTTTGCTTTAAATAACCGTTGTCAGGAGTCCTCTGATAAGTCACCATTTTTTTTTAGGGGGGCATCTATGGGGACACTTACTGGCACATTATTGGGTGGCACTGTGGGGCCACTTCTTATTGGCACATTATTGGGGGGCACTATGGGGGCATCTACTGAGGCCACAAAGAAGGGGTATTTTATATGGGGGGGCTCTGTGTGGTACTAGTATTATCATGGGTATTATCTGTTTCTGCAGTATAGTATTGGGGAGCACAGCGGCACAGTATTGGGGGTGTTAGGATGATTTGTCCAGAAGATGGGAGGATGATGGAAAAGTAGTAAACTAAGATTTTTTTTTGTCAAGCTGCAGAGACGAAAAATGGCTGAAAAATGGTGGTCTGGTCTGAAGGTCTGAAAGGAGAAGATGAGGAAAGAGAACATCTACAAGAGACGTCACTGAATGTAAGAGGTATGGGGCTGTATTACCCTGTATATTCTGTAGTGATAGGAGCAGGGGTCATAGCAGGGGTCATCGCGGTCATATAGGGTGCGACCGTGACTGGGAGGTGGAGGTTCAGACAAACTGACGCGGTCTGACTTTGTTTCTTACACCGTTCACACAATTATGTACAGGATTCGTAGGATTCGAGATTCCAAAGATTCAATATATTCGAGAACCTTTTCGGATTCGGATTCGAAAAAAATTGGATTCGTCCCACCTCTAGTTTATATGGTCTCATATTTATTTATTTATCTGTACATTATAGGGGCAAAAAAGTGCTTTATGGTTATGAGCCCTTTTAGCTTTAATGCACATATTTATTCTCCATTTTATTTTTTATCCTGTATAAGCATATCTGTTTTTAGATTTATATTTATATTTATCCACCTAACATATGTTCCCCTTGATATCCATTGCGGTTCCAGTCCACATTACCTCATAGCGCTCAGTACTTCTATTCCAGGGACACTGGGCTCCGTTTTAAACTGCAGAGCAGCGTCTCTGTAGACATGGATACTGATCGCGATCTTGCGGTCACATTAACAGCCGCCCAGAGAGAAAACATAGGGAAGCAGAGCGCACGCTCTGGGCTCCGTTCAAACTACAGAGCAGCGTCTCTGTAGTCATAGATACTGGCCATGTGATCGCGATTCTTGCGATCACATGACCAGCTGCCCAGAGAAGAAACATAGGGAAGCAGAGCGCAGGCGCCGAGTGCCGGACTTGGTAGCCGCTCTGCTGCAATCACATGACCGCACTGCAGCGGTCATGTGACTTTAGTTTATCGATCTTAGGTTCATCTAGATATAGTACACAATCACCTACTATTATCTGTATTATTTCACCTATGCACCACCAGTAATAATAAGCAATATATATATTGAGGTTTATTAGTTGAAAAGCTGTATTCTTATTTGTGACATTTTACCTGGGGCTAGCCCCTCCCATTTGTGGGCAGCTCTCAGGTAACCCGTTTTTTGGCAGTTTTTTTCCTCTTTCTATACCTGTATCCACTATTAGTTATTGTGACTACTGTTAACCTGATGAAGGGGACATTTTGAGCCCAGAAACGCGTTGTTCTATACATTTTATGTAATTTAGGGTACTTTCACACTTGCGTTTTTCTTTTCCGGCATAGAGTTCCGTCACAGGGGCTCTATACCGGAAAAAAACTGATCAGTTTTATCCCCATGCATTCTGAATGGAGAGTAATCTGTTCAGTTTGCATCAGGATGTCTTCAGTTCAGTCGTTTTGACTGATCAGGCAAAAGAGAAAACCGCAGCATGCTACGGTTTTCTCTCCGGCCAAAAAAACTGAATACATGCCTGAACGCCGGATCCGGCATTTTTTCCCATAGGAATGTATTAGCGCCAGATCCGGCATTCAGAATACCGGAATGCCGGATCCCTCGTTCCGGCATGCGCATGCGCAGATCGGCAAAAATATGAAAAAATGTACAAGACGGATCCGTCTGTCCGCATGACAAGCGGAGAGATGGATCCGTCCTTGCAATGCATTTGTGAGACGGATCCGCATCCGTCTCACAAATGCTTTCAGTCAGCGGCAGATCGGCGGATCCGGCGGCCAGTTCCGACGACGGAACTGCCCGCCGGATCACACTGCCGCAAGTGTGAAAGTAGCCTAAAGAAGATTCACCTATAAGAGACGGATTGGAGCCTGTGATTTTGCGCCTGATCAGAAACCTTTTTCTCTATAGTGTGAAGGTGGAGCAGCATCAGGATACCACAGAGTGGCAAGATGACATAGTGTGGAGGTGGCAGCATCAGAAGACCAAAAGAGTGACCCGGTGACAGAGTGGGGCCGGAAGGTGGCAAAACCAGTACCAGCTGAAGATGGTGAGTGAAAAGAAGGAACACTTGGCATCAGATGTGTGGCATCAGCTGGATGACAGCATCAGAATAGTAGCTGAGGCAGGTAGCCAGAAGAAATCGGTCTCTTTTGTCAAAGGGTTGGTGTGGCACTATGGAGGATCTAGTCTGATGCATCAGGCATTGGCGGGTGGAAATCCTGGCTGATCCACGCCTGATTCATCTTGACAAAGGTCAGTCTCTCCACATTTTCGGTAGACAAGTAAGTTCTTCTTGGGGTAACTATGGCCCCCGCTGCACTAAACACCCACTCTGATGCCACACTACTGGCTGGGCAGGACAGCTTTTCCAGGGCAAACTCGACCAGTTGCAGCCACAAATCCAGTTTGGCTGCCCAGTAGTCCAGTGGATCTTCAATGACAGCTGGTAGGGTGCACTCCAAGTATGCCACCACCTGCTGGTTCAGGTTCTGCTCATTTAGCTGGTGTTTTAGACACTGGGCTTAATACTTCTTTAGCTGGCGGTGGCCACCGGATTTATGTAGAAGCGCTGGCCTCTACCTAACGCCAGCGTATCCACCGTCTGTCTAAATTTACGCCAGCTCCCTTGCTGGTGTAGATTTAGACCATTTTCTACACCTTAAACAGGAAATGATAAATGAGACGGCCCTGCTGACCCACCATATTTGTTAAAAATGCGATCTGCTGTTTTGTTTTGTTTTTTGTCATTTTTAGCAGTCAGTGATAATAGTAAGAAAAATGCATTTAACGTCAGAGTGCACGCCCCCAGAAGAAACTCATCATAGGTCACAGATCAAAGCACAAATCGATCAGCAATTTGCAATTTTAACTTACAATATTGTCAACCAAGCGTGAAGGACGTTTAGAAACAAACACCTTTGAATGCATTTCATGGCCAGCTTAAAGGGACTCCTCTATCAGAAAGGCTTTTTAAACAAAAGAGTCAACATTGATAAAAGCATTTTTATTTTTTTAGATTTTTTTTATTTATTTTTTCACTTCCTGCTATTCCATTTAGAAGGAAATATAAAATATTGTCTGTCTGCAGCAGTCACCCCATTGACTGTACTATATAAATAAGTAATTCATTTTCGGTTTACTGTTGTTGTGAGTGGAAGATGTTATCTGCAAGTTAATCCTCATTTTTTTTGCATTTTCATTTTTTCCACCCCACCTTCAAGAGCCACAACCTTTTTAATTTACTGTTCATATAACCATATGAGGGCTTAATTTTTCTGGGATAAATTGTATTTTTTTTTTTTTTTTTTTTTTGAACAATAGTTTTTTATTAAGATTTACATAAAATAAAAAAAATAAAAAGGTTACAATTGCATGAATACAATCACATGAATACATTCTTAGCAGAGGTATTTTTAGGCACTTGTGAAACTTCTTTTAGAACATTAGAAATTACACTTCATAAGACAGATAAACTGATACCAGTAATAATAAATGACATCACAGGTACTTCACCTAGCAAAATATTAGTGTACAGGTAATGCAACACGATTGAAATGTTATAACCTAATAGACGCATTGGGAGGTATCTTGCACTTATTGTCGTTCAACCACATATCCCAGTTCTTTAGAAAGGTAAGTTTCGAGTTCCTAGATGACGCCCAAATTCCTTCATATAAACAACAATTATCTAGCGTTCTAAGAATTCTCTTGATATTGGGGAGATCACCGGCTTTCCAGCAGGCAGCAATTTTTAGGCGGGTAACAAATATTAGATGGCTGACAATGGATCTATAATCTTGAGGGAGTTCAATAAGGCCTACAGATAAAAGAGCCATCTTAGGAGAGGGAGCGATTTGGGAGCCTGCTAGATGAGATATTAATTCAAAAATTGAGATCCATAAGCAACTAACTGATGGGCAGTCCCACCACATGTGTAGGTATGTACCAGGGGCATTACCACATCTCCAACATGCTTGCGACAATTCAGGAAATATTTTATTCAAGTACATAGGGGTTCTGTACCATCTATATAGTATTTTTCTCGCTCCTTCTAAATGGTCTGAGCATTTGGAAAGCTTAGATACAGAGTTGAAGGCTTCCCCCCATTCCGCTTCTGTGAGAACAGAGCCCAACTCAGAGTTCCACAAGTCCATGATGTGTTGTAATGGATTTGTGCTAGATTCTTTTAGTAATTGATATCCTTTCGTGATACCTTTATCTAGTCTATGTGTCATATGGATCCAGTCCATTAGCGAACGGTTTTGTGAGGTAAATTGAAAGTTTCTTGGGGATTGAAGTAGATGTCTTATTCTAAGGTATTTATAGAAATCTGAGTTGGGAATACTGAATTCTCTATGAAGATAAGCAAAGTCAACAAAAACTTCATCAATTCTCAATTGACCAATATCTGTAATACCGGAGGATATCCAGTTACCAATCTGAAGGTCTGGTATGGCTAATTCACATATTTCTAGAGGTAGGGAGGAGATTGAAGAAGTAACTAATTTTTCTGTTCTAGCAATGACATACCAGATGCTAAAGATTGCATTCAGGGTTGATAGTGCAGAGACATGTTTGATACCAAAGACCGCTGTGGCTGAGAGCCATAAGTTTAAGTCATGGGCACCCATTATATTTTTCTCCAGTACAACCCATTTTTTAGAGGTATCATTTTTAATCAAGTATCTCATTTGATCAAGTATAGAAGAGGCATAGTAGTGTTTAATAGAAGGGGTGTTGAGTCCGCCTGTTTTAAGTGTTCTTTGAAGGATGAGACCTTTCACTCTGGGCTTAAATTTCCCCCATATATGTCGGTTGAGTAAGGTTTGTAGTTTAGATAAATATCCTTTGGGAATGGTAATTGGGATATTACGAAACATATAAATAATTTTGGGTAATATCATCATTTTAATTGCTGCTATTCTCCCTAACCATGAAAGAGAGTCCATTCTTAGGTTGTTTAAGGAATCATTTATCTTATTATATAGTGGCCAAAAATTAACTTTGAATAATTTACTAGTAGGGAATGCAAGCTGAATGCCTAGGTATGTCAATGACTCAACAGCCCAGGGGTATTTGTATGAGTTGGAGATTAAGTTTTTGGTAGTTCTGGATAAACCCAGGTCAAGAATTTGGGACTTGTTGATATTAACTTTATAGAAGGACGCTTTGCCAAATTTAGTAATTATATTGTTAATAGCGTTTAATGCAGTTGCAGGATTTGAAGTTAAGATTAACACATCATCTGCAAAAAGGCCTATGCGATGATCTGTGTTCCCCACCGTTAACCCTTTAATGAGAGGGGAGGATCTAATATGCTCCGCAAAGGGTTCCATTGCAAGGGCAAATATTAAAGGGGACATGGGGCACCCTTGTCTAGTTCCATTCTTAATATTGAATGGAGCAGATAAGAAACTAGATGAGTAAATAGAGGCGCTAGGGTTGGAATATAAGGACATTACCGCAGACAGGAAAAAATCACCAAATCCAAATTTTTTCAAGGTTGCGTGAATGTATTTCCAATGTATCCTATCAAACGCCTTCTCCGCGTCCAAGGAGAGGAGCAGAGAAGGCGTTCGTGTAGAGTATGCTACATCCAAAAGGTCTATGAACCTCCTAGTGCCATCTGATGATTGCCTGTTGGGGACAAAACCAATTTGGTCATTAGCTATTAAAGTAGGAAGGATACCAGATAATCTTTTTGCCAGAATTTTCGCAAAAATCTTTATATCTGAGTTTAGTAGTGATATAGGCCTGAAGTTAGCCGGCTTGTCTGCAGATTTACCAGGTTTGGGGAGCGTAATTATCAGTGCGTTTAACATATCTTTGGGGATCGACTCCTGTTCTGCTATTAAGTTGAAGGATCTATTCAAAAAAGGGTTTAGAATGTGTGAGAAAATTTTATAATATTCATTTGTAAGTCCGTCCGGACCAGGAGATTTATTGTTTTTGAGAGAATGTATTGCTTCAGAAATTTCCTGATGTGTGATTTTAGAGTTAAGGGATTGGTTTTGGGCTGGAGTTATGGAAGGAAGTGATATACCAGTAAGAAAATCATTAATATATTCAGTAGTCGGTTGGACAATGTCAGGCGCATTCTCCAGATTATATAAATTTTCATAATATTTGGCGAATTCCTCTGCTATATGCTTGGGATTATATAATTTTTGGTCTTGACTGTCATATAAGAAGGGGATTCTTGATTTAATTTCTCTTTTTTTAATTCTATTAGCTAAAATTTTTGACGCTTTATTACCTTGAGAGTAGTGGTCTGAATTGAGTTTACGCAGGTGGAATTCATGTTTTTCGTGTAAATGAAGATATAAATGGTGTCTGGCTGTTTTTAATTTGCTGATAATTTTAGGGTCTAACGAAATCTTAGAAGAATCCTCTAGGTTTTTGATATCAGCTAGTAATTTATCAAGAGTTTTCCGTCTATTCTTCTTTTGGATAGCCGCATGTTTTAACAAAACACCCCTTATAAATGCCTTGTGCGCGCTCCATAATGTAATATCTGAAACCAGCTTATTGTCATTGGATTTAAAATATTCATTTAATGAATTTTCTACTTCTGTACGAATAGAAGAATTTTGGAGTAAGGAGTTATTGAGTCTCCATGGGGAATATATTCTATTACTATACTTATCATCCAGAGTAAGAGTGATAAACGCATGGTCAGACCATGTTATATTAGAGATTGATACTTCTAACACTTTTTGAAGGAGCCATTTATCTGATACAAAGAGGTCAATTCTAGAGTAAGTATTGTGTGGGTGTGAAAAAAAAGTAAAATCTTTTTCATTAGCATGGTGAACCCTCCATATATCCAGAAGACCCTCTTGGAATAAGAAATCTCTGAGGTGTGAATTCTTTTGAGAGGGAAGAGGAGAGGGCAGTCTATCAATTGAGGAGTCAGGACACATGTTGAAGTCGCCACAAATCAATAGAGAGCCTTGCTTAGAGTCCTGAGCTATTTTGACTGTACGTTTGATAAAATTAATCTGATCAGCATTAGGGGCATATAAATTAACTATTGTGTATCTAGAGTTGTTTATATCGCATATAATGATGATGTATCTGCCCTCTTCATCAATTATTGTATTATGACACTGGAAGGCAACAGAATTTTTAAAGCCTATAATCACACCTTTTCTTTTATTTGAAGCTGATGAGAAAAAGATGTGTGGAAAGGAGGGGTGATAAAATCTGTAGGAGTCTTCCTTATTAAGGTGGGACTCTTGAATACAGATAATGTCAGCTCCTTGTTTCCTCACCTCATTCCAACATGCTGACCGCTTAAATGGGCTATTAAGACCCTTAACATTTGCAGAGAAGATTTTTATACCTTTACTAGCCATATTGATTCCTAATGCAATATGCTAATATTTCTAACCTGAGATGATTAATTATTAGTGTGTGAGTGAAATAGTGAAGTACACCTAAGTTACCATGAAGAAATTGTGGGGAACGTAGATTTGAATCTTTGACTTCCTTTGTTTGAGGTAGACCTTTTTTGTGTAACCTTGTAAAACAATAAGATAAAACATAGAAAAAAAAAAGATTAATAAATAACAGAAACATAACAATGGTCTAACAGCGACCAGAAGTAGTGATGTATCTCACTTAGTATGGGAGGCGTTAGGAAAACAGTGGATTAGGGAATGTGAACACAGAGATGTAATATGTGTTCTCAGAGGTAGAGCATCAGGGTGTGGAACCCCATAAGAATAGCATAATAGTAGTATAACTAAACAAGTATAACATGGAAGGATACTTATGGTATCATAGAAACTGTCCAGCATAAGTTTCACGGAGGATTTCTTCCCACTTTGGTCCATTCTGGAGTTAGGTTAAGGTGGCTTCTATCAGAGGAAGGTCTATTAGAAGGAGAGTTCATTGCTTTGTCTCTTTCTTTGTCTTTATCTTTGGCTTTGGCGCCCTCCGGTGGCACAGAGATGTTCCATTTGGCAAAAGCTACTGACGCTTCCTGTGGAGAAACTAGGACATTTGATGAATTTTGGTATCTCACAATCAGCTTGACAGGGAAACCCCATTTGTAAGGAATATTGTTATCCCTTAGTGCTTTGGTGTATACTTGGAACTCGCGTCTCCTGCTCAGCGTCGCTGGTGATAAGTCAGTGAATAGGAGGACATTACAAAATCTTTCAGGGATATCCGTCCTCTTTTTTTGAGCTTCTCTCATTAGGGAGTCTTTTAGGTGATAAAAGTGTATTCTGGCAAGAACATCTCTGGGAATAGAGGCTGGAAGAGCTTTGGGTTTGGGAACCCGGTGAACCCGGTCTAATATCAACTCTGTCCCTGGAGTGTCTGGCAGATATGCCACTATGAGATCCGCAATAAAATCCTGCAACTGAGAGTCCAGAACACTTTCAGGAATGCCTCTGAATCTAATGTTGTTTCTTCTGGAGCGATCCTCCAGATCAGCGATTTTAAGTTTCATGGAGGCTATGTCATCTTCAACCGCATTATGATTATCAACTAGTGAGTTATGCGCTGCGACAAATTCCTCCATTTTTTCTTCCAAATGTGCGGTTCTTTCTCCTATAGCGACTATGTCTGCATGAATAACAGAGATTGTCTCTTTAAAGTCGCCATGAATAGATCGTTTTAGATCTGACAGCATGTCCTGCATTGCATTGACTGTTAATCCAGGATCTATGCCTGGTGACGCAGGGTAAGTATCAAGGGGAGGACTGTATGGCTGCTGTTCACTCACCCTCTTTTGTTTTTTAGGTTCCTGTGAAGAAGGAGAGTCGGATCCTGCTGAAGAGGGAGACCCTGGTGAACGCTGAATGAGCGCCGCTGCAGAGGACGGGCAGGGCGCTCCCTCTGTGTGGCGGGAACCGGCGCCATCTTGTGAAGACCCAGGAGCTGGATGGAAGAATGCCGTCATCTTCTGAGGCTGCGATCCCTTCTTCCTTCCTCTGGTCATCATCGGAAGAAGTGCTGGAGCAAGGTCCGTTCTGGGGCAGGTAAGTATCCCCAAATCTTTTGAATTATAACTGCTTTGTGCCGCTGTCGGAGTTCCACAGCCGGAGCTCAGGCACTATGCGACCTCTCCTCCCGGCATCCGGCCACGCCCCCCCAAATTGTATTTTTTAATGGCACCATTTCATTTAGCATTCCTTGAATTGCAAAATGGAAAAATTATCCTTTGTGGGGTGAAATTGAAAACAAGGACACATCTGCCATGGTTTTTTGAGTCTGTTTTTTGCAGAATTCAGGGTACAGCTACACAGCAATCTCATTCACATCTACGGGATCACTGCTACTCAGCGAACTTGGCTGTGATGGCTGTCGCGCAACGTGTAGCTGTACTCTTACAATGATCTAAAATGGCATGATGTCCTTATTCTAGAACATCTTTACACTTCTGTCTACAGTGCTTGATTTTTGTGGGGTGAGCTATAATTTTTATAGTACATTTGAATTTTTGATCACTTTTTATTAAATTTTTAAGGAAGACAAGGTAAATTTTGTTTTATTGTTTATATGTATATGTAAAATTAAGAAAGGGCTTATTTACATTTTTGATATTTTGTTTTCCTTTTTTATAAAAAACTTTCTATTATTCACTGTAATTTTTAGTCCCCTTAGGGTTTTGAAAATGCGATCCTCTGATATCTTGCACCATCGGCTGTAATAGTATACTATTGCAGTCTGTGGGATTTTTACTGTCTGCCTGTCAAGCCATGCCACAGGCACGTCTTAGCAAGCAGCACATTACTATGACAAGTCTGGGAGCCATCACAAGGCCCCAGGCTGTCATAGCAATGGATTGGAGCCCAGTGATTTCACACCCTTAAGGAGTCCTGCACACGAACGTGTGCTTCCCGTTGCCGTATTGCGGACCGCATTTGCGGATCCGCAATACACAGGTGCCGTTCTGTGGCCATTCCGCATCACAGATGCAGACCCATTCACTTCAATGGGTCCGCAAACTAGGAGATGCGGAAAGGTGCAGAACATAAGCACGGAACGGAACCCTACGGAAGCACTATGGAGTGCTTCTGTGGGGTTTCGTCCCGTTCTTCCGTTCCGCAAAAAGATGGAACATATCCTATCTTTTTGTAGAACGGCCGGATTAAAGTGAATGGATCCACGATCCGCTGCGGCTGTCCCATGGACGGTGTTCGTGCATTGCGGCCTGCATGGGCCACAGCACTACCACGAGCTGCACATGTTCGTGTGCAAGGGGCCTTACTCTGTCTAACTGCTAAGATGCCACTGTTGCCATTGACCTTGACATCTGAGGGGTTTATTGAATGGGATCAGAGTTATCTTCTATTCTCATCATTGCAGCTGGGTGTCTGCTGTATTACACAGCCAACACCCGCTGCATATGGGGTGGGCTCATCTTGTGAGACCCCAACATACGTTTTGCATAGCTTCTTTTTGGGGGCATCAAGAAGCTGAGTGAAACGTATGTTTGGGTGTTGGTGCTTCCAAGACCCTGGTCTAATTTCTTCTACTAGGAGTTTTTTTCCTTCTCATACTATGGTAATAGTCACTGGTATGGGAATGAGATAATTGTACTGCACGATTGAACATGACATATGGAGTTATTCATCCTGAGAATTGTTGATTTCTGGTTGTGCAACACCACATTCCCTTTTATATAATGTGATTTGCTATTTACTATCATCTTCAGAATCCTCCAATATAATAGAGCAGACTCATGGATGGCAGCGTTTTGTGATATGTCATGTCCAATTAAACTGCATACACGAGGCTTTTAAATCTCTTTTTAATTATGTTACAATAAAGATGTATTTGATTTTGATATTGAAGTGTTTATTTTGTTAGTGTTTAACTTTACACTGCACTGAACGGCTACTTTCACACTCGCATTTGGTGTGGATCCATCATAGATCTGCACAGACGGATCCGTACTGATAATACAACCGCATGCATCCGTTCAGAACGGATCAGTTTGTATAATCTTTAACATTGCCAAAATCCGTCTTGAACACCATTGAAAGTCAATGGGGGGCTGATCCGTTTTGCATTGTGTCAATGAAAACTGATCCGTCCCCATCGACTTACATTGTGTGTCAGGATCCGTTTGCTTCCGCATCGTCAGGCGGACACCAAAACGCTGCAAGCAGTGTTTGGGTGTCCGCCTCCAGAGCGGAATGGAGGCGGAACGGAGGCAAACTGATGCATTCTGAACGGATCCTTATCCATTCAGAATGCATTACGGCAAAACTGATCCGTTTTGGACCGCTTGTGAGAGCCCTGAAACGGATCTCATAAACTGAAAGCCAAAACGCCTCTGTGAAAGTAGCCGAATTTGTAGCCGAAAAGCCTCAACCTGCACGTTTCCTTTGGATATAGGGCTTTTTTTGTGTGCACGCGGTTCGCTAGTGTTACAGCACTATGGGTTATAAAGACTCAGCTCTCCAAGGAGCGCTCTGCTGTGCATTTGTATTAAAGCCGAATGTTATCTGTTATCTATCATAAATGTTATTTAATTTAGTGTCAGAAAAGCAATCTGCAAGGGTATTTCACAGGAGATAACGAAACGTCCGAAAGATGAGTGCAAAGTAGTAGACATTATTAATGTTGCCATAGTCTTAATAGATAAGCGCAGAATATACAGTATGCCGTCAGCATAAAACTACAGGTTTACCCAGACAGAAAGTCATAAGTCAATTACGGTAAAATGAAAGCTAGCACAATAGCACTCCGAGGATAGGACTGGAGCACTAAAAAAAATATAACTGCATCAACACAGGTTTATATTCCCACTCTATTATTTCTTTCCTCTGGCAGCGTTTGCCACCGTTGGCTTATTGTTTGTATGTACCAAGCTCTCTTTATGACCAAAGGGAATTTCTGCATTGTAGCTGAGAAAGTTTAACAACCCAAAATATACGTATATGATTTATACACTCACTCCTGTGTCCATGACCCTGTATTATTTCAAGAGGCCAGAATGTCAGACTATTAATGGGTTTGGCTCCCTGTTTGGGAGTTTTTGGGCAACCCCCTCCCTCCTGGGCAGACCTGCAGAGAGAAGAATACTTACCTGCTCCCCGCCAATAGGTCCCGAGTGTTTCACTTTCCAACTTGGCTGCCTCACTCGGGTCCCCCACTGTCCACATCCGCCCTGACATCGCTGCAGCCAATCACTAGCCACAGCCATGACCTGCTCCTCTTGAAGTACGTGACCAATTAACGTGAAGCAAGGAGAGCAGTTTATTGCTGCGGCCAGGAATTGGCTGCAGCGGTGTCAAGCAGATTCTTTACGTTAAGAGCATGGAGACTATGGAACTCTGTGTAATAATATTACAAGTTATAGTTACTAGAGAGGGATTGTTGATCCAGGGAGTTATTCTTATTGCCTGATCGGAGTTGGGAATTTTTTTCCCCTAAAGTGAGGAAAATTGGCTTCTTGCCTTCCTCTGGATCAACTTGCAGGATAACAGGCTGGCCTAGATGGGCAGATTACTTTTTTCAGCCTTATAAACTATGTTACTATGTTGACAGGGAGGCAGTCGAGGCTGGGGAGCAAAGGAGTGGTGGGGAGCAGGTATGCTTCACTTTGCAGGTCTGCCAAGAGGGGGGTACCAAAAACCTCCCCATAAGGTAGCCAACCCCTTAAAAGGTCTAGGAGGGAATAAATAGTAATAATAAATTGTCATCTTCTTTAGATGCTAATCTTATGGATGGTGATTATTCTTAGTTTGGATGAATAAAAATATTTCATTTTTCTAAAAACAGTGCCACTTTCTCATAGTCTGTATTTGAAACTGCAGCTCAGCTCCAATCAGTTGAACAGAGCTTAGCTGCAGGACCACACACAGACCATGAACAGGAGTGGTGCTGTTCCTTGGGAAAAAAAAAAAGACCTTTTTTCTAGTCTGTGAGAATACTTTTAAAGGGGTTATCCAACCCCTACAATGACCCCTCAATGCCCGGGCACCTAATATAGGTTATACTTACCCTGCGCCCCAGCACCGACGTCACTCCTGGTCCCTGCACGGCCGCCGCTGCATCTCCCTGCCACGTGGATCAAAACATCCGGCAACTGGGGGAGGGGGGTAGCCAATATTAGGCCAGAACAGGGACAGCCTGCTATTGCACGACCCCTCCCCCTTCACCGGATGTTTTGATTCGTGCGACGGGGAGATGCAGTGGCGGCTGCGTGGGAGTCAGAAGGGACGCGGGTGCCGGGGAGCGGAGTAAGTATAACCTATATGAAGTGCCCGGGCATTGGGGGGGTCATTATAGAGGTTGGATAACCCCTTTAAGGCCAGGTTGACACAGTACAAGCTTTTATGCCAAAACACATGATATATAAAAGAGAAAAAGTATATAGTATTTTTTCAGACTATAAGATGCACCTAGGATTTGGGGGAGGAAAATAAGAAAAAAAATATTTTCCAGTAGACCTCAGAGCCGACCCCTCAATAAGATCCCCATTCTTCATCAGACCTCAGATCAGACCCTCATCAGACCCCTAGTCCTCATAAGACCCCCAAATAAGACCCCCCATTCTTCATAAGATCATAGATCTCACCCCAAAATCAGACCCAAAGCTCCATCAGCCTCAGATCAGCCTCCCATCAGAATCCCCAGCCTTTATCAGCCTCAGATCAGACCCCCCATTAGCCTCAGATTAGACCCCCCACCTCTATCAACCCCAGATCAGACCCCCTCAACCTCCATCAGCCTCAGAGCAGCCCCTCATCAGTATTCCCAGCCTCCAACAGCCTCAGATCAGACCCTCATAGCCTCTATTAGCCCAGATCAGCCCTCCATCAGAGCCCCCAGCCACCATCAAACTCAGATCAGATCCCCAATCAGCCTCAGATTGGATTCCCCATAGTGCCTAAGTGCACAACATTCTGATGCTGTATGCGATTAGGACACAAAGCACAGCAGGACAGGCCAGCCTGCCCTCACAACCCCTTGACTACCGCATGCTAATGACCACTTTCAGAATGGAAGCGGCCATTAGCATTCGGACTATAAGATTCACTGCCACTTTTCTTTTTCTCCATATTCTTATAGTCTGAAAAATAGGGTAAATCTTTCCTTCATATATTTCTTCTCTCTAAGATCCATTCCAAAGATAAAAACTAGCAAAAACTGCCAACTCCACATTCAGAAAATGTTTACTTATTTGACTATTCGTTTACTTTATTTGAAATTCAGTCATAGTTTGTATGCAGTACCCTAGAACAACAGGGTCACTGCAAAAAGATTGATTGTTCTAATGTTGAATTGTTAAGTGAAATGTTGAGATTTATTGTATTTGTGTACTCAATAGCATTGTTTAGATAGATCTGGGTTAGCAACTTTGACTCAGCCCTTTAGGTTGCTAGGAGGTGGACCTGGATCTGCTCCTAATCTGTATGGAGAGTCTAGTCTAGCTGTGCTACTGAGAGTAGTGTTGATAGAGCATGCTTGGCCGAACACCAGTTCAGCTCGAGCATCTCGATGCTCAGCACATGGCAGTATTCGGCCGAATACCGCATGTGCTCGAGCGCAATGCTCGAGTCTCCTCCCCGCACGTTTGTTGGCTGCTACGCAGGTAACAGCTGCCCTTCATTGTAATGTCGTAGCCATGTTGGTAACTGGCATTAAAGTGATTGGCTGGCCGGAACGCGTCATCGGGTGCTATATAGCACCCAATGAAACATATTCTGCTTAGTGTTATTCAGGGAGAGCTGTGCTGAGGAAGGGAAAGATAGCGTAGGGAGAGAATATTTTTGGGGGGAAGTTCAAACACTTGTCAGAGACCCAAAAGTCCTTTTAAGGACTATTGTTGTGTGAGGCAGCAGCAATATATATTTCTAGCGCAACCTGCGTTAAATTTCTAAAACTTTACAGACCCAAAAGTCCTATTAAGGACTATTGTGTGTGGCAGCAATATCTATTTTAGCACATCCTGCGCTAAATAGCGTGCAATAGTTAGGCCGCTGCAGACAGCGACATCTCCTGTGTAACGTGTGCGCATCCCAAAAATATCTGACATCCAGTGTACTTTGGACAGTGACATTACCTGGGGTACATCACCTATGTAACGTTTCCACATCCCAAATACCTGTGACATTCCCTGTAATTTTTTATTAGCCGCTGCTGACATCAGCAACATTATCTGCGGCATTTCTCCTGTGTAATGTGTGCACATCCTAAATACCTGTGACATTCCCTCTAATTTTTTATTAGCCGCTGCTGACATCAGAGACATCTGCAGTATATTTCCTGTGTGACGTTTTTCACATCCCAAATACCTATTTTTATTTTTTTGCGCATACACTTCCAAATCCTACGCTACTGTACGTGTGAGATACTTTCAAGCCTATATAACATTTAATATGAAGAAGGCGAGCAGTAAGGGACAGGGAATGGCCGTGATGCTGATAGTGCATGCAGAGGCCGTGGCCCTGTGCCTGCTGCCAGAGAACAAGAAAAACAATCATCCACGATACCTAGCTTCATGTCACAGTCTGCAGGGCGGTACAGGACAACGCTCTCGATGTTAGACCAGTGCGACCAGGTAGTCAGTTGGATTGCAGCAGATAATGCTTCCAGTCGGTTAAGCACCACCCTGTTTTCCACCAGATCAAGTCTCAGTAGCCAAGAGTCTGATCAACACAATCCTCACCCTGATCCTCCTTTCTCCCACCATGGAGAGTTTTTCCATGGAGAGTCTTTTTCCGTAGACAGTTTAGAGCTGCGGACAGTGACATTACCTGGGGTACATCTCCTGTGTAACATATTCACATCCCAAAAAACTGTGACATTCCCTATAATTTTATATTAGCCACTGCTGATATCAGCGATATTATCTGCGGTATATCTCCTGTGTGACGTTTCCACATCCCAATTTCCCAAATACCTTTTTACATTTTTTGGCACATACATTTAAAAATCCTACGCTACTGTAGATGTGACATACTTTCAAGCATATATAACATTTAATATGAAGAAGGCAAGCAGTAAGGGACAGGGAAGTGGCCATGATGCCACGTCTTCTCAGCGTGTGGGAGATAGAATTTATAACTCTCTATATATAATGTGAACATTCTGTAGTCTACATTTTTGTGTAGTAGAAATGTTGTCCACTAGATGGCCGCAAACCAGATGTATGAGCCACATGTGCATTATGGTCAATAGGGGGGCGGATTAGGTTGCAGTTTTCAAATCTACCTATGAACTCAGAGTTGAAGTTGCTGAAACCACTTCTATCAGGTTACGGAGCCAATAGTCTCTTCTTATGGAACACCCCTTTTGTGATGTCATGTCTGCTATTTAAGTCAATGTAATGTAAAGTTCTGCTACCATGGCTCAGGGGGGATGAGAAGATGCTTTCATGAAACCACCTAGCGTGTCTGGTCTCATTATGAAAGCAGTATAGCACGTGCATACTTATACTTCTAATTGATTTGGCACCACACAAAGAAGAAGGAAATCATATGAATTGCAATGACAATTTTGGCATCCCCTGGGTGGGCAGACAGCTTGCGTAATTTCCGATTCAAACGCCACAAGAGGACTTGCGCAAAACCATCAGACGAGGTCACAAGCTGCAGCAAAAGGTAAGAAGCTATAATTCTTACAAACCTCCTCTGAGTCTTTTGCCCAAGTAGATTCCCAAGAGTTGAATTGGTGTAATCATGATAGAAGGGTTCAAATTATAGTTATAGCTGATCTGTCCTTTAGAACGAAATAACCAGCTTAAATATTCCTTCTTTGTGTGGTAGGACATGCTGGAACTAAACGGAAGTTGTTAGACAGCTGAGTAGGATATCCGTGACATAGAATTGGATCCCAGCCAAGCTCTGAACAGAGATTTATAAGTAGGATTAACACCAATTGCGTATTACATAGGCGATTGGAAGTGTGGCAATGTGAACATTGAGATGTGCAGTTAAGTCCCGGGGAAGCATAATAAAAGGGGTTTTTGCAACAGGAGCGTGTCACCAAGGGGCCCGGCTTGGTGGAGTAAAGGCCCCTAGATAGGTATCCACTAAGTTAGCTGGTGGACACCAAAATAGTTCAAATAGCTGGTTCCAGCTAGTCTAGGGTGCGTTTTTACTGGGAACAGGCAATGTGCTGGGTGGGTGCCTGTTCCCCATGCTCCAGTCTGGGACTTAGGACATGCTCACATCGAGGGATTCCATTTAACCTGTTCCAGACACATGACGTACCAGTACGGCATGATGTCACTGTACTTAAGGACACATGACGTACCGGTACATCATGCATAGTTCCGATCACCGCCGCCTGGCAGGCGGTGATCGGAACAAGGTGCCTGCTCAAATCATTGAGCAGGCATCTTGGGTCAATGCGCAGGGGGGCCCTGAGACCCACCCGTGTCGGCAATCAGGTCAATTCAGACCTGTGGTTTGCGGCTTTTACATGTTGCGGCGGCGGTGCCATCGGGTCCTGTGCGGCTGTAGGGGGACCCGATGGCATGGAAGGCAGCGCGATGCCTTCCTTAGGAATCGGCGCTGCCTTTCGGTGACGAGCCTGTGAGATCCATCCCCCTTTATCTCACAGGCCAGAAGCTGTATGAGTAATACACACTGTATTACACATACGGCCAATGCATTCTAATACAGAAGTATTGGAATGCATTGTAAAGGGGATTAGACCCCCAAAAGTTGTAGTCCCAAAGTGGGACAAAAAAAGTGAAAAAAAAAAGTTGAAAAAAAAGTTGAAAAAAAGTTCCCCCCCCAAAAAAATTTAAATTTTTAGGAAAAATGAACAAAAACATAATTTTCCCCAAAGAAAGTAAAAAATATTAGGTATTGCTGCGTCCGTATCGACTGGCTCTATAAAAATATATCACATGACCTAACCCTTCAGATGAACACCGTAAAAAAATAAAAACTGCTAAATAAACCATTTTTTTGTCACCTTACATCACAAAAAGTACAACAGCAAGCGATCAAAAAGGCGTATGCCCACCAAAATAGTACCAATCTAACCATCACCTCATCCCACAAAAAATTAGCCCCAAAAAATTAAAAAAACTATGGCTCAGAATATGGAGACACTAAAACATAATTTTTTGGGTTTTAAAGAAGCTGTTATTGTGTAAAACTTAAGTAAACTAAAAAAGTATACATATTATGTATTGCCGCGTCCATAATAACCTATAAAGATATCACATGACCTAACCCCTCAGGTGAACGCCATAAAAAAAAAAAAGGGTGGAAAATAAGCCATTTTTTGTCACCTTACATCACAAAAAGTGTAATAGCAAGCGATCAAAAAGTCATATGCACCCCAAAATATTGCCAATCAAACCGTCATCTCATCCCGTAAAAAATGAGATTCTACCTAAGATAATCGCCCAAAAACTGAAAAAACTATGGCTCTCAGAATATGGAGACACTGAAACATAATTTTTTTAACTTTTTCAAAAATGAAATAATTGTGTGAAACTTAAATAAAAAAGTATACATATTAGGTATCGCCGCGTCCGTAATAACATGCTATAAGAAAATATCACATTACCTAACCCCTCAGGTGAATACTGTAAAAAAACTGTGTAAAAAAAAGCCTTTTTTTGTCACCTTACATCACAAAAAGTGTAATAGCAAGCAATCAAAAAATCATACGCACCCAAAAATAGTGCCAATCAAACCGTCATCTCTCAGACTATGGAAACACTAAAACATGATATTTTTTTTGTTTTAAAAATGAAATCATTGTGTAAAACTTACATAAATAAAAAAAAGTATACATATTAGGTATCGCCGCGTCCGTGACAACCTGCTCTATAAAAATACCACATGATCTAACCTGTCAGATGAATATTGTAAATAACAAAAAAAACTGCTATCTCTTGTTACCTTGCCTCACAAAAAGTGTAAGATAGAGCAACCAAAAATCATATGTACCCTAAACTAGTACCAACAAAACTGCCACCCTATCCCGTAGTTTCTAAAAGGTCACTCTTTTGGAGTTTCTACTCTAGGGGTGCATCAGGGGGGCTTCAAATGGAACATGGTGTCAAAAAAACAATCCAGCAAAATTTGCCTTCCAAAAACCGTATGGCATTCCTTTCCTTCTGTGCCCTGCCATGTGCCCGTACAGCAGTTTATGACCACATATGGGGTGTTTCTGTAAAATACAGGATCAGTGCCATAAATATTGAGGTTTTTTTGGCTGTTAACCCTTGCTTTGTAACTGGAAAAAAAATTATTAAAATGGAAAATCTGATCAAAAAGGTAAATTTTGAAATTGTATCTCTATTTTCCATAAATTCTTGTGAAACACCTAAAGGGTTAACCAAGTTTGTGAAATCAGTTTTAAATACCTTGAGGAGTGTAGTTTCTAGAATGGGTTCATTTTTGGGTGGTTTCTAATATGTAAGCCTCACAAAGTGACTTCAGACCTAAACTGGTCCTTAAAATTGGGTTTTTGAAAATTTCTGAAAAATTTCAAGATTTGCTTCTAAACTTCTAAGCCTTGTAACATCCCCAAAAAATAAAATATCATTCCCAAAATGATCCAAACATGAAGTAGACTTATACCTAGCTTAACAGCTCTGCATAACATAATGTCCCTGAAACAAGGTAGATCTCACTCACCAGATATACTTGCACAAAGATGGTGAAGTTTAAGAAGGAGAACTGCATGGAACAGCTCTGCTGATGTCCTGTAGTCTGTATGTAGACTGAAGACTGGGCTTCTCCTTCCCAGAATGCCTTGCACTACCCACAATGCCTAACAGCTCCCACACAGCAATAATCTTTATTAGCAAGAAAACAAGGTGCAATACATTTTACCACCACTTGACCTAACTAATAACTACAGGAATACTGAAATTGCAGCTAAATGAATTAGAAATTAAATAGATGTGAACTGAATTGAATCTCCCTCTGCTGGAGGCAGAACACTCCCTGTCTGGCATCAACAGACGCCACCACAGTATCATACTTCTTAGCAGCCTATTTTGGTCAATGGTGGGACCAAGCTTTTTCAAAGTGTTGTCTATGGAGACGCTTTGGCTTTTGCTGATGTAGTCTATTTCCTTAGCATGATTTTCAAATGTGAAATTGTATAATGTGAAATATGATGTTCTTGGACCTTTTCAGATTAGTAGCGATAAAGGCATGTTCGCAGTCAAGCCAACCTTGGCAGGGCTTCTGGCTCACAGGTAATGACTGAGCTGTATGAACTACAAAGGCTATAGCACAAAAGAGCAACATCCAGGTGGAGAACATGCTGAAGCAATGGGATTTGAGTTGGTGGTCGATAGTCACTGTACGTAGAGTAGATACTTTGGGTCGGATTTCTTCATCTAAATCTGGGTCTACCAATTCAAATGTGTTGGATCTTATTTTGCAAGTCGTTGAACGGTAGAGGAATGCAGGACCCGTAAACCATGTTGTGTCCCTAAGGTGGCTTGGTGCGACAAATCTAGTCGCGTAGTCCGCAGGATTATGCTGTGTGGGCCACGTAGTGCCACTGTTTAGGACAAGTGGATCTCCTGATCCTTAGCACCTGATTGCAGACCAAGTTGTAAAAATGTCTGGTTTGTTGCAGATATATCCTAGGACTACCTTGCTGTCTGTATAAAACTCAACCTTCTGTATTTCCAGGTTCATGTCTGATGTTATAAATTTAGCCAACTCCACTGCAAGCACAGCAGCGCAGAGCTCAAACCTGGGAATCGTGTGTTCGCAGAGTGGTGCCAGTTTGGTCCGGCTCATGACAAATCCTATATGCCATTATTCTTTTACGTCAATAGTCTTTAGGTGTGCTACGGCAGCAATTTCTTGACTGAAGCTTCGCAGAAGATATATCATCTTGACTTCAGTAGATGGCACGGAAGCATATGGTCGTGCCACATGAAGACTGATCAAAGCTTCAAGAGACTTCTTCCAACCTGTCCACAGGCCCTTTTGCTCCATGGGAAGCCTATCATCCCAATCAGACGTCTGTGGTGATGTCCCTTAGCATCATTTTGCTTTGGATGGTAACAGGCGCTACGAATCCCGGAGGATCATACAAATTGTTTATGATGGACAGAACTCCTCTGTGTGTGAAGGGCTTATCTTCCTTGCTGATTTGGAAGGTGAATGTGTCTGCCTTTAAATTCCAGAGCAAACCGAGACTCCACTGCATGGGAAGGGAGTCGGTACTAAGATCTAGGTCCTTTAGATCACTTGAATGATCTTGGGGTGAGAAGGCTGTTGGAGGCGATTTTGTGCAACCTCAAATTAGATAGCCCAGGCATTTCTTGAGCCCTTTTCAGGAGACTGATTGCGGTCTCGCTTGTGGGTATGGATTTCAAGCAGTCGTCTACGTAGAAATCTTTTTCCACAAAGGATCTGCCATCTGATCCATACTTTTGTTTACCCTCTCGGGCTGAATGTCTGAGACCGTAGATAGCGACTGCAGGGGAAGGACTGTTTCCGAAGATGTGCACTCTCAATCGGTACTCTACAATGTCTTCATTGGGGTCGTTGTTGCGGTACCAGAATAACCTCAAGTAGTTTCTGTGTTCTTCCTTGATGAGGAAGCAGTGGAACATCTGTTGTATGTCGGCCATAAATGCTATGGAATCTCTGCAGAAGTGTAGAAGTACCTCCAGAAGTCTGTTGTTGAGGTCTGGATCAGACAGTAAGACATCATTCAGCAAAACGCCTTCGCACCTGGCGCTCAAGTCGAATACTACTCTTATCTGCCCTGGCTTTTTAGGATGATACATGCCAAATATAGGTAAGTACCAACAGTCTTCGGAGTCTTGGAGCGCAGGTGCGATTTCTGCATGGTTGTTCTGGAATATTCTTTCCATGAAGGTAAAGAAATGTTCTTTAGTCTCTGGTGTCCTCTGAAGTTTGCGTTTGAGGGAGATAAATCCACTGTAGACAAGTTCTTTGTTGTTAGGTATTATCGCAATTAATGCGATTATCTTCTTCTTTGTGTGGTGCCAAATCAATTAGGATTGTAGGTATGAGCTCATACAGCTTTCTCAATGAGACCAATACAGGCTGGTATAATGGAAAATATGCCATCCTTTATTCAAGTAACATACACTTATACAGGAGATGTGAGGTAGACAAAAAGGGTGATCCTTAAAGAAAGGTTATTGGCTCTTTGACAAAATGGGATTAGTTTGCCAATTTTATCCCTGAGTTTTATTGGCACATTTGAAAAAGGCAACCTAACTCCCCCTTCCCTCCCACAGTGACCTTAAGACAAAAAATGCACATGAGGCTCACACATCTGGTTAGCTACCATCTTGTGGACAGAAAAGAGTAATACAGTACATATTTATAGAAAAATAAAACCTATCTCTGTCAATTCCCTCCTTTTGCGTTAAATAGATACAAGATGAATAAGCAAAGTGAGGTACTAACCCAACGCCCTAACGGCGAAGAGCTGGATTTTCTGTATTGCTTCACCAGGTCCCCCCAACTCCCTTCCAGGTTTGCTTTCATTTTGTTCTATTTACTCAGCAACCATCAACAAGGTTTTATTTGTATTAGGATGGAATTGCATTCCTCAAAGAGGTGCTCATAATAATCTTTGGTTTGGACAGTGTCACAATGCATGTACATGGTGTTTGCAGGCATGGTCGAATCGAACATTTTTTTTTCCCCCCCTAAAACAAGGAACCACACATCACCCTATTAATGCCAATACCAAAAATACTACTACCAGAGTAATTAACAGATTAGCCAACACACTAGACCAGTTCCCAAACCACTGTTCTAGCCATAAAGTAAATGGGTTATTGATAAGAGTTTTCTGCCAGTTCGTTCGATAAAGCCGTCAGTCCTTTCAAAGCCTTGGTTATGCTTCCATCAGGGGCAGTGTTGTTCGGAATAAAGGTGCAATAGGAAATTCCAATCATCTTGCAGATGCCTCCTTTTTCTGCCAAGATCATATCGAGGGCCAGTCAGTTCTGCAACGTCATCACCATTGAAGAGCTCAGTTGTTCCGCTATTCACAAATCTCTGTTGATTATTAGTGATGGCCTTGTGGTTCGCCTGACGGTCAGTTCAGGGCCACAAAAGTCCTTTTAAGGACTGGTAACGTTGTGCTATCGATAGGTGTGATACACAGAGGGGTGTGATATACTTAAAATCTATTTTCTAACATAGAAAGTATATTATAGTGCATTTGTATGCTTCCAGAAAATACTGATTGAGGGCTGCGATTGCGAGGGGTTTTGATATACCTGCTTCAACTAACAACTGATTGAGGCCTGCCATATATCAGCTTCCACAAAAATAGTGATAGAGGTTTTCCATATACCTGCGTCCACAAAATTACTGCTTGAGGGTGATATACCAGCTTCAACTAACAACTGATTGAGGCCTGCCATATATCAGCTTCCACAAATACTGTTCTTCTCTATAGACTTTGGCACAGGGTCATTTGGAAAATGACAGGCAGAGGAAGAGGCAGGCCTAGTGACGACCTAGTGACGACCTCATTAAGAAGGCACCTGGCCTTCCATCACCGAGCCCATTGGGAGTAATGCTGGCAGAACCCACAAAGCCACACTCCCGGCGCGCCACATCCTTCCTCTTATCCTTCTCCTCTTTTCTTCCATTTGTCCTCCACTCCACCTTTCATCGTGCCCTCGTCTCGTTCATCTGGCACAAATCAGGCTTCCGTGGCCCAAATGTTTGAGCGTAAAAAAATTATGACGCCGGATATTCCTCTTGCCCAACGGCTGACCGCTGGCTTGTCGAAACTGCTAGCACGCCAGTTACTGCCATATAAATTGGTGGACTCTGAGGCCTTTAGAAAATTTGTGGCCGTTGGCACACCCCATCAAAGGTCCCCGGAAGGAAATATTTCTCCCAAAAGGGCATCCCTGAAGGCCACGTTCAGCGGCAAGTTAATATATCTCTGGCACAGTGTCAGTGCCAAGATACATCTGGCCACAGACACGTGGTCTAGCAAACACGGGCAGGGAAGGTAAATAACTTTTACTGCCCACTGGGTGAACCTTCTGACGGCCATCAAGCATGTACCCATGGCACCTTGTGTGGATTTGGTGTTACTGCCACCGATTGTATGCAGGCCTGCCTTTTCTTCTCCTCCTCCTACTCCATCCTCCATCTCCTCCTCAGCTGACTCCTCCTTTTTCACTGCTACCGCCTCTTCCAATTCACTCCCCAAGCTCCCCAGAACCTATTTGACGTGCCAGGTAAGACGTTGCCATGCTGTGCAGCGGCTGTTGTGCCTGGAAGCCAAGAGAAACACCAGTCCTGCACTCCTTTCAGCTCTGCGGTCACAGGCCGATCAGTAGCTAACCCCGCTCAATTTGACAGTTGGTAAAGTGGTGTGCGACAATAGTGCCAATCTGCTGAGCGCGCTGAAACAGGGCAAAATAACACACATGCCGTGGATGGCAAACGTCCTGAACTTAGTAGGCAGCGAATCATTGCCAAATAACCTGGGGTCCAGGGCGTCTTGCGGCATTTTAGAAGATCTTACACGACTATGGCTCACCTTGCTGATGTTCAGCGGCGACACCAATTGCCCGTCAGAAGTCTGATTTGTGACTGCCCAACACGCTGAAACTCTACATTGTATATGCTTGATTGTCTTCTCCAGCAGAAACGTGCCGTTAACAACTACCTGTATGAACTCTGCGGCAGACAGATTCTGGGATGCTTGGTTTTTATTCACGGCGCCAGTGGCTGCTCATGCACGACGCATGCAGACTTCTGCGGCCATTTGATGAGATCACCAAACTGGTTAGTCGCAGCCAGGGCGCCATCAGTGACATTGTACCTTACGCCTTCTTTCTAGAGCGTGCATTGCCTCGTGTCATTGATCAAGCCGTCGAGGAGCAGAAGCTGGAAGATGAGGAAGTCGCAATAATAAATGAATTCCCAGGGGGAGTTACTCAATCTGAGACAATTCAGCTGGAGTCAGAGGAGGATGGTGGCTGAGGGGAGGAGGAGCAAGAAGAGCAGGCTTTAAACTTTTCAGGGATCCCTGGTGTGGTCCGTGGCTAGGGGGAGGAGACCGAGGACGACATTCTCCTGGGCGATGAACAGGAGCCAGGGCACTCCACCTCTTCCAATTTACTGAAAATGGGGGCCTTCATGCTCCAGTGTTTGAAGATTGACCCCCGTATAAAAAGCATAAAGGTCAAGAACCTGTACTGGGTGGCAACGTACTTAGACCCCCGGTATAAACACAAAATGGCATACATGTTACCAGCATCACAAAGGGCTGTCAGAATGCAGCATTTCCAGGCCTTGCTGCGAGAGATGCTGCATTCTGCTGTTGTGGGTACTTGCAGAGGGATTTCCATCCACAGCGAAACAGGTGCGGGTACCAATCCTACCGCGCCTGCAAAAAGAAGGCGGTTTTAAGATGTGTTGGTCACTTCGGATATGAGATCATTCTTGCAGCCAACCCTCCGGATCCAGCCGCCCTCCGGATCCAGCCTCAGGGAACGCCTAGACCGACAGGTGTCTGACTACATCGGGTTAATGGCCGATGTGGACGCTCTGAGAAGCAAGGAACTCCTTGACTACTGGGTGTGCACGCTTGACCTGTGGCAATAGCTGGCACAATTCGACATAGAACTCTTGGCTTGCCCCTGATCAAGTGTCCTGTCCGATAAGCTCACTTGCCTAGCTCACGACAGTGTGGACTACCTCACATTTTTTAAAATGAATGAGACATGGATCTCGGAGAAATTCAACTGTGATGACCACGTGTAATTGAATTTCCTCATGCCAGCCCACACATATCCGCCACCACCCAGAAAAAATAATGGTTCTTGCCTTATTTATATACAGCGGCATAAAAGGCCTTTTATGTTAGGTGAATGCCTCATTTTTGGGCCCAGTACTGGCTGACAGCTGCATATTTATCCTGTGACCGCTTAATGCACCTCCAGCCACAGAATCCAAAGTTCTGTGCTGTCAGGTGAATGCCTATTGGCTAATTTATGGGGCCTGTACTGGCCAAACGTTACATATTTATCCTGTGACCGCCTAATGTACCTCCAGCCACAGAATCCAAAGTTGTTTGCTGTCAGGTGAATGCCTATTGCCTAATTTTTGGGGCATGTACTGGCCGACAGTTACATATTTATCCAGTGATCGCCTAATGTACCACCAGCCACAGAATCCAAAGTTCTTTGCTGTCAGGTGAATGCCTATTGCCTAATTTTTGGGGCATGTACTGGCCAACAGTTACATTTTTTATCTCTAGCCATATAATCACACCCCTGTCTCACTTCTCTGCCTCTCATTATGGTGGCATATGTATCGCATTCACCATAAGGACCTTCTAATGTCACAGGATCACCCTGTACTATGCCCCCTTATACCCTGCATTGTGCCCTCTTACCACACCCTGTGCAGTGCCCCTAGTCATTCCCTATACTGTGCTCTCCTATACCCTTTTATCCGGTCACTGTACAGAGGTGTTATCCGGTCAATATACAGTTTCAAGAAAAAGTATGTGAACCCTTTGGAATGATATGGATTTCTGAACAAATTGGTCATAAAATGTGATCTGATCTTCATCTAAGTCACAACAATAGGCAATCACAGTCTGCTTAAACTAATAACACACAAATAATTAAATGTTACCATGTTTTTATTGCACACCATGTAAACATTCACAGTGCATGTGGAAAAAGTATGTGAACCCTTTTAATAACTGGTTGAACCTCCTTTGGCAGCAAAACCTTCAACCAAACGTTTCCTGTAGTTGCAGATCAGACGTGCATAGCGGTTTCTTGACCATTCATCTTTACAGAACTGTTTCAGTTCAGCAATATTCTTGGGATGTCTGGTGTGCTTTTTTGAGGTCATGCCACAGCATCTCAATCGGGTTGAGGTCAGGACTCTGACTGGGCCACTCCAGAAGGCGTAATTTTTCTGTTTAAGCCATTCTGTTGTTGATTTACTTCTATTCTTTGGGTCGTTGTCCTGTTGCAACATCCATCTTCTGTTGAGCTTCAGCTGATGGACAGATGGCCTTAATTTCTCCTGCAAAATGTCTTGATAAACTTGGGAATTCATTTTTCCTTTGATGATAACAATCCGTCCAGGTCCTGACGCAGCAAAGCAGCCCCAAACCATGATGCCCCCACCACCATACTTCACAGTTGGGATGAGGATTTGATGTTGGTGTGCTGTGCCTCTTTTACTCCACACATAGTGTTGTGTGTTTCTTCCAAACAACTCAACTGCGGTTTCATCTGTCCACAGAATATTTTGCCAGTACTGCTGTGGAACATCCAGGTGCTCTTGTGAAAACTGTAAATGTGCAGCAATGTTTTTTTTGGGACAGCGGTGGCTTCCTCTGTGGTATCCTCCATGAAATCCATTCTTGTTTAGTGTGTTACGTATCGTAGATTCGCTAACAGGGATGTTAGCATATGCCAGAGACTTTTGCAAGTTTTTAGCTGACACTCTAGGATTCTTATTCACCTCATTGAGCAGTCTGCGCTGTGTTCTTGCAGTCATCTTTACAGGACAGCCACTCCTAGGGAGAGTAGCAGCAGTGCTGAACTTTCTACATTTATAGACAATTTGTCTTACCGTGGACTGATGAACAGCAAGGCTTTTGGAGATACTTGTATAACCCTTTCCAGCTTTATGCAAATCAACAATTCTTAATCGTAGGTCTTCTGGGAGCTCTTTTGTGTGAGGCATCATTCAGGCAATGCTTCTTGTGAAAAGCAAACCTAGAACTGGTGTGTGTTTTTTCATATTCATATTATTCTAACGGGTTCACATACTTTTTCTTGCAACTGTATTGTGGTGGTATCCAATAACTGGATGGCCATAACTGTATCCCTTTTCCTGCCCACGCCATCCTTTTTTAGAGCTGGCATGAGCGGAAAAAATATGCAGAGTGCGGTGCTAAAGACCTTTGCGCCACAATCTGTCAGAAATACGCCAAACATAGACGTATTTCTATATAATAAATGACCACCTAATTGTATTATTATTTGGGGGTAGCGCTAATATCTTTATATTATTTAGATCATAGTGTATTATACTGTGCCCTGTATTTCCCAGTAGAAAATGATCCTTGGAAAACACAGTCCTTATCCCTGACCACCAGGACCAGGTAGCGCTCTGTCAGTACATGGCGGCCTCCCCTCTCCGCCCCGCTGCTCCGCTGTGTACTGGTTCTTATTCTGACACTAGGGCTGGGTTCACATCCTATTTTTTCCATCCATTTAATGCATACCAAAAATGTATGTGTTAACAGATGCCCCAGACTGATGCCGTACAGTGGCGTCTGTTCACCATACAGTTCCATGGTAGAAAAAAAATGTAAGTTAACGTATGCATTTTTTTAATGGACTCTGCAGGATACAAAAACGTGGAGTGCTGCACATTTGTATACATCAAACCGATAGGAAATAAAACATTTCTAGGCTCCAGCAGGGTATATTTTAGAGAGACGCATAAAAATGGCCCCTGATTAAAATGAATATTTTTTGTCTGAATTTTTGCCAATTATCCCTCTCTGGTATGTCACTGGCCATGTTGTGGGACTATTTGTGCACTCATTGTTTGTATTTGGTGGCTGTAAATATTACCTGAAGGTTTTTCAGGTTTGCCTGCCATTACAGTGAATGTGGCCAGCCGCGAACACGAGGTTCGCGAACATTTGATCGCAAACGAGCATCCCAGCCGATGTTCGTCCATCACTAGTGGCAAAGTCCTCAGCTTAGATGAGAGGAGAGGTGTGGCAGGCACAGCACTATAAAGTGCCTTTTGTGCTGTTGTGGCATTAGAAGAATTTTTATATCTCTGACTTTTTAGTCTAACTAGACTACCTATTACTCTGTAATTCCTCTAGCACCATTCTATGGATGCAGTAGGTTTAAAGAGCACACCAAATGCTTGAAATAACTTCTTTATTAACGTCAACTTTTCTTCATATATAACAATACCGCCTCCGCAGCAGATAGTCCATGTACAAAAAACGTGTTGATTAAAGTATCATAAAATGGCAGTATGCATAAAGATGATAGTTCAACTGTTCAATCTTGTCATTCAACATAAAATGGTGGATATATTTCTCTCTTGAGTATCTGTACTCTCACTTTAAGTTATTTAAGCACTTTATCATCTCTCTGAGAGGTATATCGGAGGTTAACCAATAGTTCACTTGCTCTACTTGGTTTGAAGTTTGCTCTATATAATTGCTTATGATCTGGTATGAGCAGTTCGCATTTGTATGCAATTTGTTTGGATTGTATGGCTTAGTAGTTCATTTGTATGCAATTTAATATGTGGTTTGGTGGAACTGTAAGTAAACACACATATAACCAGTTCAGTATACAGTTCTAATCACTATATTAACAGTACATAGAAACATAGAAACATAGAATGTGTCGGCAGATAAGAACCATTTGGCCCATCTAGTCTGCCCAATATATCTGAATCCTATGAATAGTCCCTGGCCCTATCTTATATGAAGGATAGCCTTATGTCTATCCCATGCATGCTTAAACTCCTTCACTGTATTTGCCGCTACCACTTCTGCAGGAAGGCTATTCCATGCATCCACTACTCTCTCAGTAAAGTAATACTTCCTTATATTACTTTTAAACCTTTGCCCCTCTAATTTAAAACTGTGTCCTCTTGTGGTAGTTTTTCTTCTTTTAAATATGCTCTCCTCTTTTACCGAGTTGATTCCCTTTATGTATTTAAAAGTTTCTATCATATCCCCTCGGTCTCTTCTTTCTTCCAAGCTATACATATTAAGGTCTTTTAACCTTTCCTGGTACAAACATTATATAACTGTTTTAAATACCTATTTTGGCCTCTTGCTTCCATATAACACAGCTCTTAGTAGAGTGTGTGTCTGTTCAGCTTCTCTCCTGGTGAATAATGATTCCAGCAGTTCCTGCTAGGGGAATTTCCCATACAAGCTGTGTGTGAGGCTGGCTGTAATTGGTCAAAACTCCTGGGCTGTGTGAGGCTGGCTAGGATTGGTCAAGACTCCTGCTTAGCAACAACAGTTTACCTCTATGCTTTCTGTTGTGTCTGCTGTGTCATTGAGCTTAGCTTACATTATATAATGATTCTTAAAGGCATATTATATTTTTCTGCTTCTGTGAACACAACATACATAACTGTTATATGACATCCAAACACGAAGTCTCTGTAAATAACTCTGCTTTTGTCTAACATATAAACATGTAAGCTGTATTAAGGTTATTGGCAGGTATAGCTGTATAAACACACAAGCTATATTAGCAACCTAGGACAGGTCATAGCTGGCCAGCTACAAGAGGGTGGGAGCAGCTGGGGGACGGAGAAGGGAGTTAAAAGTGTTCTAGGGCTGTGGAGTAAAAAGTTGTCTAGGGCTGTGGACAGGGAAGATATGAGAGATGGGATGTAGGCCTGTTTTGCATCAGCGAGTGAGGATTTGAAAATGAGGAGGGATTGCTTGCATGTGGCCACTCAGCAGCCCTGGAAGCTTGTCTAAGTTTTTAAATCAGGTTGGTGTGCCAGGGTTGACCATTGATTCTTCGGGTTTTGTTGTGTGTGAGGAGGGCAACCTATGTCCAGAGCTGTACTTATTGTGGTGTTATAAAGGGTGGTGGCAGTATCTGGGTCTTGGAGGATACAAATGGTAGAGAGTGGCAAAAGAGAGTCAGAAAGCAAGCGAAAGTTGAGATGTTTAATGTTCCTGCGGTGTGCGTTAGTGTATGGACCAGGGGAGCAGCAGAAGAGACCAGTAAAGAGACGGTGAGTAGGTTGTGGTCGGATAGGGGAAGAGGCAAATTAGAAAGGTTAGATAGGGAGGAGAGGTGGGTAAAGATAAGATCCAAAGTGTGACCATCTCTGTGGGTGGAAGCGGAAGAGGCCAAAGGAGGAAGAAAGTGATAGGAGTTTAGAGGAGGCTGAGTGACAGGTGTCAATAGGGATGTTGAAGTCACTCATGATGATAGTGGGGATGTCGGCAGAAAGAAAGTGTAGAAGCCAGGTGTTAAAGTGGTCAAGAAAGATGGGGGCTGGACATGGGGGGGTGGTAAATGACAGATACTTGGAGGATGGAGGGAGAGTACATGTGAACAGAGTGTACTTCAAATGAAGTGAGTGTAATGGAGGGTGGCATTGGAGTTGGGCTGTAGGAGAAGGTGTCTAATAGGAGAAGACCAACTCCTCCACCATGTTTGCTGCCGGGGCGGGGGGTGTGAGTGAAATTAAATCCACTATAAGTGAGTGCAGCAGGGGAGGAGGTGTCAGAGGGTGTCAGCCATGTTTCTGTGAGACCCAGTAAGGAAAGTTTTCGAGAGATGAAGAGGTCATGAATGTAGGACAGTTTGTTACAAATAGAGCGTGCCTATTCTCTGTGTGTATCCTGTAGTGATTAGTGCGCCCTTAAGGCAATTAAATATATAATTTAATCTTGTGCTGTCCTTGTATCTCGATCACGAATTCCCACGTCCGTGTTTTGGCATAGTTGTACGCTACTGCGGGTTGGCTTCTCACCCTATATAGTCTTGTTAGCGGAGCGGGCTTATATCAAACGAGGAACTGGTGGCAGTCTACCGGGCTGAGGAAGCTTAGTTTCACTGGGGCAGTGAAAAGGCTCTCTCAGCTTGTCAGGGTTGTGAGCGAATGTGGAGTTAAGCCGACCGTCGCTCACCCCTCTGCCTCTTCGTGCCCGCGTGGACAGGAGGCATCTGCGTAAACTGTATCAAGATGACCTTACGTTCTCCCAGGGAGGGCGTAACGTCACGTCTTGGAAAGCAGTGACTATACCGTATCTCAGGAGTTTGACGTAGTTGACGTCAGGCGGGGCCGCGAGGAGCGGTATTTGTCACATATTGGAACAGTATAGTGATATTTGTTATGTTTG
Source organism: Bufo gargarizans (assembly GCF_014858855.1). Lineage (NCBI taxonomy): Eukaryota > Metazoa > Chordata > Amphibia > Anura > Bufonidae > Bufo > Bufo gargarizans. The sequence continues at coordinate 57,692,840 of NC_058082.1, forward strand.
GTGCGGTTCTCCATACACAGAAAACTGTGTACTGTATATTTAGCATAAATAATATTAATATTCATCATCTTGATTGTATGGATTCATTACATAAAGAGTGATATTTTTAAAGCATTTATTTATTTTAAATGTTGATGATTATAGCTTACAACTAATGAAAACCCAAAAGTCAGTATCTCAGAAAATTAGAATATTGTGAAAAAGTTCAATATTGTCACACTCTAATCAGCTAATCAATATAAAATACCTACAACGGTTTCCTAAGCCTTTAAATAGTTCCTCAGTTTGTTTCAGTGGGCTACACAATCATGGGGAAGACTGCTGACTTGACAGTTGTCCAGGAGACACCCTCCACAAAGAGGGTAAGCCAGAAAAGGTCATTGCTAAAGAAGCTGCTTGTATCCAAGTAAATTCATGGAAAGTTGAGTGGAAGGAAAAAAAGTGTGCTAGAAAAAGGCTACTTTCACACTAGCGTTCGATCGGATCCGTTCTGAACGGATCCGATCATAATAATGTAGACGGAGGCTCCGTTCAGAACGGATCCGTCTGCATTATTTTAGCATATAACAGCTAAGTGTGAAAATAGCCTCGTACGGATCCGTCCAGACTTTCAATGTAAAGTCAATGGGGGACGGATCCGCCTGAAGATTGAGCCATATTGTGGCATCTTCAAACGGATCCGTCCCCATTGACTTACATTGTAAGTCTGGACGGATCCGCACGCCTCCGCACGGCCAGGCGGACACCCGAACGCTGCAAGCAGCGTTCAGCTGTCCGCCTGTCCGTGCGGAGGCGAGCGGAGCGGAGGCTGAACGCCGCCAGACTGATGCAGTCTGAGCGGATCCGCTCCATTCAGACTGCATCAGGGCTGGACGGCTGCGTTCGGGTCCGCTCGTGAGCCCCTTCAAACGGAGCTCACGAGCGGACCGACGAACGCTAGTGTGAAAGTAGCCAAAGGTGTGGGAGATTTACAAGGAGTGGACTGCAGCTGGAGTCAGTGCTTCAAAAGCCATCACGCATGGACGTATACAGGTCATGGGCTACAACCAGTGGCGGATTACAATAGGGACGTTCGGACATACTGTGATGGGGCACGAGAGCGCATAGTTCCCTGCCCCGCCGTCGATCACTGCCATTAGCTTCAGCCCTAGTAGGCCTGAGGCCTATGCGGTAGTTAAATACAGGCCCAGGCATATGTGATAATATCACTGCGCGCGCCTGTGCCAGGACGCAGCACAGTGAAGTGTACGCGCCTGCCATCGCACACCTGGACATAGGTGAGTATTTCGTTTTTTTTAAGTTTTTTATTTTATGTGCCAACTTTGGGGGACAAAGTACTATGTCGGGGGAAAATATTATGGTGGGATTACTGTGTGAGGGCAAATTATTATGGGAGGGATTACTACGTGGGGGGGAAATTATTATGGGAGGGTTTACTATGTGGGGGCAAATTACTATATGGGGCAATGTGGGGGAACTACTGTGTGGGGGAAATTACTATATGGGGGCAGTGTGGGGTAAACTACTGTGTGGGGACAGTGTGGGGGAAATTACTGTATGGGGGCAGTGTGGTGGAAATTACTGTGTGGGGCAGTGTGGGAGAAATTACTGTATGGGGCAAACTACTATATGGGGGGAGTGTGGTGGAAATTACTGTGTGGGGCAAATTACTATGTGGCGGAAATTACTGTGTGGGGGGAAATTACTATGGGTATTACTATTGGGGGGCAGTGTGGGGGGCCTTGCTATTGGGGAGGCACTGTAGGGGCAATGCTATTTCTTGGGACACTATACACTTCAGTTTTAATGCCGTTTCCATACATCATTAAAATGCATTGACGTTGTGGAGCCAAACTTAGTCTCGGCCGAAGTGGGGCAAGACTTTGTTGGATTACTTTGGTATTCCTATGTGCGTATTGAAAAACATTTAAAAATAGGAACCTGAAGTCGGCTTTGATACCGGCTGGTACCTTGGTACTAAAGCCTACTTCGGATTCGTATTTTAAAATGTTTTTCAGTACGCACATAGGAATATTGAAGTGTTAAAGGTCTGCGACTAGTGGTTACCGGTGGACATTAGCGCCGGGTGTGTCGGCAGTTGGGAAAGGGCTAACTTCCAAGCCTTCATACTGAGATTGGGCTGTTAGGGAAATATCCCTTCACCCTATGATTGCTGGAATCCAAATTAAAAGGGATACGATACGAGCGCTCGGGAAAACTGACACAGTCATTGGATATAGCTGGATCAGATTTCTCACAATAATATAGGCTTGAAACAGAAAAAAAAACCAAAAATCACATGACATTTGCGGTTACCAGATATAGATCATAAGACCATACATGCTATGTTTCCATTCCTCTCTCCTCTTCCCTCCTCCTCACCCTGCACTTCCTGAGGCTCAGGCTATACTATCTGCTAGAGAGGAAATTGGGGGGAGGGGTGTGTGGGTGCGATCAACACACAAACTGACTTTTTGACCTTGTTTTTAGACATTATTATTATCTGTCTATTTAACCCTGTAAGCTCCATTTAGGACCTGACCTAAATGTCCCATATACACAAGATGGAGGACATGTTTATAGAAAATGGATTCTCATCCCTCACGAATCCCCCAGATATCTTTAGTTCTGCAGCTGGCGCAGGTCAGAAGATTTTCTCAATAGTCTCTATAATCTCTTCTCTTGGTACATACTTTGTACTCATAAACAGTAGCCTAAGCAATACATTTGCTATAAGGATAACTATGGCGACTTGGATAATCGTTTGAAGAATTCCCATGAACTACCCTCCCAAAGTTTTGAACCAGTTGGTAGGGTTGAGGAAGGAAAAGGTACCTCCCCACCATGAGTCTTTGTCTGCACTATTTTCCTGTAACCATTTGTCTCTCATGGCTTTCACCTTTTCTTTTCCAGCTTTTTCCTGTAGGTTACCTTGGGGGATCTATATAATGGCAACAAGCAGGTCCTACAACCTGACACATACCTCCTTCCTTGCTTCCTTGCTGTCAGGTAGTCTAAAACGAAGGTGTGTTGATTGCTGACAATGATTATCTGGTTCTGGACAATGTTAGAGGTGTTCATGAGTTTTAACACCTCCCATATCTGATCATCCAAATAATTAGTTGCCACCACTAGCCTGTTCCACATCTGCATTCCCATGGGGTACAAGAACAAGGTACTGAAAATCTTATTGGAGATGCTCATCTCTACTACATGAGGTTTACCATTTGGTCTGGGTGTATTGTCCTTGGCCCTTCGATACAGAGTATGTTTGGGTACAGCATTTATATCTATGTTGGAATGGGGTATTATAAAGGTTGCAGGAGTAAGCCGGGCAATTATACATAGACCAGTGACATTTCTAGGCACATATATCTTCTGGGACTGCAACCACCATACAATTAAACAACTGAGTTATTAATTTGGCCAGCTGGACACCTTCTGCCAGTTTTGTCCCTTTTCCTGACCCTCTGAGGAGTTAGAGGTTATTCCAGCAATTAAATCAACTAAGGTACAATTGTTGCAGGCCAGATTCTTACCCTTTACAGGATCTATACCAACACACTGCACCAGGCTGTTCGGGTTAGAGTCATTGCAGCCAAATTTGTTATGAGGACTAAAAGACATACCTTTCAAATGTATTTGCAAACAATAACAGTGTGTCCAACTTGGAAAGCATGACACATTGCACCACATGTTCTTGTTCCAGGGGTTAGAACTATAATAAACTGGTGGCCCTTATCTGTTTACCATGAGACAGGGGGGCTCAGTCCATCCTGCAATGGGTAAGGGTGCTTCCCTGTCTCTAGTTTTATAACCTGCTTCATGCCTGAGAAAAAGATAGTAGAGTTGGCCAGTTCAGTCAATTCAGAAAAATTGAGGGGCACGGAAAAATAGGGCTTACTGGCTGAACTCACAGGACTGTGAGTACAGATCCAACAGTCCCTCAATTTTTCAATGTCATTCAGTCAGGAGGATATTCATCCTGTGGTTCCAAGACTTTCTTGCAGTGAGAAGCATGTATTCAGTTGAGTTTTCCTTCAACCTTTACAGTGGTGTGGGTGGTCAACAGTACTTGAAAGGGACCATCGAATCTTGGATCTATTCCTTTTCTCACATGATTTATCACCACCCAGTCTCCGGGCTGCAAGCTTTGAGTTCCTTCTACTGAGTCAGGATCTGGAAGTGAAGCAAACACTTGTTAATGAGTATGTTCAAGCCATTTTGTGAGAGGCCTGGACATACCCAGCGAGATTGTCATTGTTCATCTGTAACTAATGGGGGAAGTACAACCCAAGCCTGGGAGCGCACCCAAGCAAAATCTCAAAAGGAAGCAGTCCTGTTTTTCGGTTGGAAGTGGTCCTAACAGAATATAGGGCGAGGGGCATGCATTCTGGCAAAGGTCTTTGGGTTTCCTGCATGGCTTTCTGGATCTTTAACTTAAATGTGTCGTTGAGGCGTTCAACTCAGCCACTGCTTTGGGGATAGTAGGCCATGTGAAACGCTTAAGTGACCCCTAGTACCCGCATGACCTCCCTCATTACTTATTCTGTGAAATAGGACCCCCTATCTGACTCAGTGACTTCAGAAACAACGTACCTTGGTGGTATTGTTTGCATTTGCTTTTGCTACTGGGAAGGCTTCCAGACATCCTGAAAAGAGATCAACACACACAAGAAAAAACTCCTACACACCTACCTCAGGTAGCTGTATATAGTCTATATACAATCTCTGAAATGGGTAAAATGGCCTTGGGGTGTGCTTGCTTGGAGTCTTTACCATTTGACCGGGATTATTTAATGCACAAATCATGCATCCTTGTACAAACCGAGCTGCTACTGTGGAAAACCCTGGTGCAATCCAACCAGCATTTACAACACTTACTAGAGCACCTTCAGACAGATGGGTAGGCCCATGGGCCTCCTGAGCCATAGCAGGATACATTGAAAGAGATAAACAAGTCCATTCTTTGTTTCTCCAGATTCCATGTTCATCAACCTCAGCCCTGTGCTTTGCCCAAAGTTCTTTTTCCTCAGGAGGGGCTTGATCAGTCATTTTCTGGAGCATACTTACAGATACGTCTTCAGGCTTCAGGATTTTTACCTGAGGTGGGGACAGTCTTTACGGGCTGTAGTGCGACTTGTTTGACCGCTTTGTCAGCTCGATCGTTACCTTTTGCCTCCACCGTGGTGTGCCTGGTGTGTGTCTTGACCTTGATGATGGCAACTTCCTCTGGTAACAACAGAGAGTTCATAAGTTCTAGTACAGAGTCTTTATTCTTTATAGGCTGGCCAGCAGATGTTAGGAAGTCCCTGTGCAATAGAGCCGGACCGTGGGTACAGTTACACGGACGCCAAATTATGCAGTGGGTCAGGATATGGGTATAATAGTCTATAGTTTTGTTCGTGACACCAATTGCAGCGTGCGCAGGATACTGTCACAGGGCCCTTTAAGGTGTTGTAACTACTTGACCAGGTTAGGAATGCCAAAGTGGTGTAATGTCTCTGTATGATAGCAGTAATGGTGTCAACGGTGTCTCCTACCTGGGTACGGCTGGACTCCTGGATCCTGGCTCACTTGCAATAAAATGAGTGTGGTGCTAGTAGGAGTAATTGAGGAATTTGCAGCAGAAATTGAGATCCAGACCTTTGGTAAAGTTCAAACTTGTCTTCAGGGGCGGATTAAGTGCATGATAGGCCCGGGGCTGTCTACCCAACTTGGCCCCCAAACTGCCCCCATATAGTAGTTTGCCCCCACACAGTAATTTGCCCCACACTGCCCCCACATAGTAATTTCCCCCACATAGTAATTTGCCCCACACTGCCCCCACATAGTAATTTGCCCCACACTGCCCCCACATAGTAATTTGCCCCACACTGCCCCCACATAGTAATTTCCACCACACTGCCCCCACATAGTAATTTGCCCCACACTGCCCCCACATAGTAATTTGCCCCACACTGCCCCCACATAGTAATTTCCACCACACTGCCCCCACATAGTAATTTCCACCACACTGCCCCCACATAGTAATTTCCACCACACTGTCCCCACATAGTAATTTCCACCACACTGTCCCCACATAGTATTTTGCCCCCACATAGCAATTTTCCCACATAGCAATTACCCCACACTGTCCCCACATAGAAATTACCCCACACAGTCCCCACATTGCAATTTCCCCCACACAATAGTTTCCCCCACATAGTAATTTGCCCCCACACTGCCCCATATAGTAATTTATCCCCACATAGCAATTTCCCCACACTGCCCCCACATATCAATTTGCCCCCACACTGCCCCATCTAGTAATTTGCCCCCACACTGCCCCATCTAGTAATTTGCCCCCACATAGTAGTCCCTCTCATAATAATTTGCCCCCACACAATAGTTTTCCCCACACTGCCCCCACATAGTAATTTGCCCCCACATAGTAATTTGCCCGCACATAGCAATTACCCCACACTGTCCCCACATAGAAATTACCCCACACTGTCCCCACATAGCAATTACCCCACACTGCCCCCACATAGCAATTACCCCACACTGCCCCCACACAATAATTTGCCCCCATATAGTCCCCACATAGCAATTACCCCCACACAATAGTTTCCCCCACACTACCCCCAGATAGAAATTTGCCCCCACATAGTAGTCCCTCCCATAATAATTTGCCCCCTCATAATAATTTTCCCCCACACTGCCCCATCTAGTAATTTGCCCCCACATAGTATTCCCTCATAATAATTTGTCCCCACACTGCCCCATCTAGTAATTTGCCCCCACATAGTATTCCCTCATAATAATTTGCCCCCACACTGCCCCATCTAGTAATTTGCCCCCACATAGTATTCCCTCCTATAATAATTTGGCCCCATACAGCCCCCACATTCCCCCCCATGTAATCGATTTATCTTCCCTAATAGGTCCTCCTGTGTCCCCCCCCCCCCCCAAGTAGGCAAATGAAATAAAAAAATAAAAAATGAACAAAAAATGAAAAAATAAATACTCACCTATGTCCAGGGCCAGGCGCTTGCTCGCAGAGGAAGGCGGGCGGGATGAGTCAGGCGCGTCACAGTGCTGACGTCATCACGCACGCCTGCGCCGGGATTTCACTACCGCATAGGCCTCAGGCCTACAAGGCCTGAGGCCTATGCGGTGAATGCCGGTGATCGGCGACGGGACAGGGAGCTATGCGCTCCCGTGCCCCGCCGCAGTATGTGGGCGTTCGGGTCAGCGTTGGGCCCCCCAGCAGTGCTGGGCCCGGGGCTGCCGACCCGAACGTCCCTATTGTAATCCGCCACTGCTTGTCTTTACTGGTTGAAGCTTTCATCCAAGCAAGGTACAGCATTAGTCTTTGGTCCCAGCAGGTATTGGCAATGTGGCAATGTGTGGCAGGAGTATATCTTCTGCTCTATCATGTACCTGGAGCTAGCTGAGGAGGAATATGGCTTCTCCTGAGTCTCTGGACGGTACTCACAGCTATTTTCACAGGGTATGGCTCTTCCTGGAACTCTGGAGTTGTCTGCTTGCTTCTTCCAGCTGAGGCTGCAAGGCTCAGGCTGGGGATGATGATCAATGTCTGGGAGCTCCTATACACACAGCCTCCCCCTAGCAGGGGTGGCTGGCACACCAACTTAACTTCCTCCTCTCCCCATGAGGCAGGATATGGGCGCAGCCCACTTTGCTCATAGAGGGGGGAGCTAAACTGGAATGTACTATTCCAGCCTAGGAACACTAAACTGGCTCTAGTCCCTGCCAGAACATTGCTGCCACCTGCTGGTGAACATGAAGAATGACAACAATATACATTTAGCAAGGCTTTCAATGCACATTTGTGAGAATATTATGTGAAATTACATTAGATGACAATGTTAATGCTCCTAACAGGTTGTAGCAGGGTAAAAGAGTTTCGTAACACAACTCTGGGGTGTTACACCTGGCCTGCCAAATAGTTCCATAGTCATGTGCAATACCAAAAGCATACCTTGAGTCTGTGGAGATATTCACCTTCTTCCCCTTGGCCATTTTACACGCCTCAGTGAGTGCCTTCAACTCCGCCTCTTGTGATGATAAATGAGGTGGGAGTGGTTCAGCTGTAACTACCTCGTACTCTGTGACCACTGCATATCCAGTATGGAACCGGCCATCCTCTCCCATGAACCTGCTTCTATTTACAAAATACTCAAAGTCAGGATTAGAAAGAGGTTTTTCATGAACGTGTTCAAAACCAGACGTTTCCTGCTGCATTAATTGTACGCAATCATGAGGGTCATATTCAAGAAGATCAGTTAAAAGTTCTGATACACCTCCCTCCCCATTTCTGAATCTGAAATCGGTAACAGAGTAGCAGGATTCAGAGTAGTACAACGTTTGAATGAAATGTTTGCAGGCATGAGGAGTGCACACTGTAGTCTCAGTTGTCGGGCCATGGAGATATGTTTTGGTTGCACTTGAGTGAGAATGCCTTAAATGTCATGAGGAGTTTGAACAGTTACAAGGTAGTCCAGAACAATTTCAGAAGCTTTTTCAATCATGGCTTGCACTGCCGCTACTGCCCTGACACAAGAGGGGGCGCCTCTGGCAACAGGATAAAGGCGAGCAGAAAAGTGGGCAACGGGACGTTGCCGATCTTCGTGTTTGAGTCAATACAGCAGTGCTATGCCCCTGCATTTCAGAACAAAACAAACAGAAAGGTTCATCATATTTTGGAATGCCCAGAGCGGGGACATACAGTATGCACAGTTTCAAAGTATGAAAGTTATTAACAGCTTCTTCTGTAAGATGAAAGAGATCAGAAGACAAACAGTCATAGAGGGGCTGCATTAACATAGATGCGTGCTGTATCCAGGGGTGGCAGTATGAGACAAGACCCAAAAATACTCTCAAGTTCTGTGCTCCTTAGGGCACCTGTATCTTTTCCACTGGCTCTTTTCATTCAGGGGTAAGGTGCCAGGCAACAATATAACAAAATAGCAAAAGACAGGTGCACTCTGCGGTATTACTAAATCCTCAAACTGGTTTTAAAATTGAGAGATTAGGTCCCGGGCTACTTGAGAAACCTTGTCGCGGTGCCCGGGCTTAGACATGTCCTACACCGTAGGACATGTTGACTAATCTCTCAATTTTAAAACCAGTTTGAGGATTTAGTAATACCGCAGAGTGCACCTGTCTTTTGCTATTTTGTTATATTGTTATATTGATTATCACATCCACACAATTGTTACCTTGTGTAGGATGTCTATTGTGGTACTTGTGGTTCGCTGCGGGCATCCTCCACCGTATGCATGTTTGCTGGGGATTGCCATTAGCAACGGGCCACAAGTGCAGGATTTGCTCCCCTATATATATGCACGACTGCATGTGGGTTTGAGCACCTCCTGCTATACCACGTCATTCCATTCAGTTTGTATATATAGAGATTCCTGGAGGTATATAAACTCCAATTTAAATGTGCCTGTTTTCCATCTACAGGCCACATTTAGGTGCACCTGTGAGGCCTGGGCCATACCAGACAGTCTTGAGTGGGACTTGCAGACTCCTCCCTCCTCCCATTGCAAGCATGGATACATGCTGGAGGTAACTGGTGAGTTGTTTGTGAGTCGGCCTTATGCTCCTGTAATTTGCCCACTGGCTCCTGGTATTTGCCCACTGGCACAGGTAGGAGAGTGTTAGGTCCCGGGCTACTTGAGAAACCTTGTCGCGGTGTCCGGGCTTAGACATGTCCTACACCGTAGGACATGTTGACTAATCTCTCAATTTTAAAACCAGTTTGAGGATTTAGTAATACCGCAGAGTGCACCTGTCTTTTGCTATTTTGTTATATTGTTATATTGATTATCACATCCACACAATTGTTACCTTGTGTAGGATGTCTATTGTGGTACTTGTGGTTCGCTGCGGGCATCCTCCACCGTATGCATGTTTGCTGGGGATTGCCATTAGCAACGGGCCACAAGTGCAGGATTTGCTCCCCTATATATATGCACGACTGCATGTGGGTTTGAGCACCTCCTGCTATACCACGTCATTCCATTCAGTTTGTATATATAGAGATTCCTGGAGGTATATAAACTCCAATTTAAATGTGCCTGTTTTCCATCTACAGGCCACATTTAGGTGCACCTGTGAGGCCTGGGCCATACCAGACAGTCTTGAGTGGGACTTGCAGACTCCTCCCTCCTCCCATTGCAAGCATGGATACATGCTGGAGGTAACTGGTGAGTTGTTTGTGAGTCGGCCTTATGCTCCTGTAATTTGCCCACTGGCTCCTGGTATTTGCCCACTGGCACAGGTAGGAGAGTGTTAGGTCCCGGGCTACTTAAGAAACCTTGTCGCGGTGCCCGGGCTTAGACATGTCCTACACCGTAGGACATGTTGACTAATCTCTCAATTTTAAAACCAGTTTGAGGATTTAGTAATACCGCAGAGTGCACCTGTCTTTTGCTATTTTGTTATATTGTTATATTGATTATCACATCCACACAATTGTTACCTTGTGTAGGATGTCTATTGTGGTACTTGTGGTTCGCTGCGGGCATCCTCCACCGTATGCATGTTTGCTGGGGATTGCCATTAGCAACGGGCCACAAGTGCAGGATTTGCTCCCCTATATATATGCACGACTGCATGTGGGTTTGAGCACCTCCTGCTATACCACGTCATTCCATTCAGTTTGTAAGGTGCCAGGCACCATGCGAGAGGCAGTGTCCAAGAAATATCACCTTGTCTTTACAAAACTTTATGCCTAAAAGCTTTACACCCATTTTCTTGGAGAAAAATTTGGAGTGACAGAGTGTCAGCTTGACAGCTAGTCTCAGTTTCAGCACACAAAAATAAGGTCATCGACATATTGCAATAAGACCACAGTTTCAGGAGGGGACCAGTTGGCTAGGACAAACTGTAGGGCCTGACTGTACATGGTGGCTGAGTTCTGGGCCCCCTGGGGTAAAACAGTCCATGTATACTGGTTCACCTTGAAAGTGAAAGCAAAAAGATACTGACAATCTGGATGCACTGAAAAATGCATTTGTCACAATGAAACAGGTAGCTGTGGACAGAACTTGGGACAGCTGAGTTTGCGGATTAAGCACTATTGGTGTTGGTAGGACTCTGACTTTTTTGACCTCTCGAAGATCATGGACTATTCAATATGTGATTGGCTGACCCTTAACGACCTTCTTCTTCAGTGGAAATAGGGGAGTGTTTGCCGGGGACACAATCTTGATGAGAACACCTGCTCGGAGAAAAGTATCTATTTGGCTGGACACTGCTATTTCCTAAGCGTGACTCAATTGGTACTGTTTAACTTGCGGGGGCTGACACCCGGGCTTTAGAGACATCATCACAGGGTTTACAGGTAATTTGCCTATGTCCGTCTTTGAGATGGCCCAAAGGCTCTCATGGACCTGGCTGAGCAGACTCTTTTCAGATTCTGTCCAGGAATATTTAATTCAGCCACCATAATTGGGCAGAAAACTTCTTCTGGGACTCCAAAGTCTCCCTGACTAGTCCCTTCTGGATGTAGATGGATACTGGCCCCGAGCTCTTGGAGTACATTAGTTCTCAGAATAGGTTCAGGGAGCTCATCCTTTACTAAAATTTTAGTGATAACAGTACTGTCATTTTTAGTTTGACTGGTTCAGACTCACGGACAAACACGGTTTCCCCAGTGAAACCCATGGCTGGGACATGGTATGGATTGAGTTGATAGGGTTTTAAAAAGTTCTGTCAACAACTGTTTTGGCTGCCCCCATGTCGACCAGGAATGGTACTGCCTTTTTATTTCCTAGGGATACCGGGATATGTATTTGGGGGCCCACAGACTCTACTTTTACAGGCAGAACCGTCACAGGGGTACCGGTATCCTAGTCTGAAGACGGTGGTGATTGTGGACTAAATTGGCCATCGTTGTCTCTAGGTCTCCTGGGAGCCCTGCAATCTCTCTTCATGTGACCTGGTTTGCCACAATTGTAACATTTAAAATCCTGTTTGAGTTTGGGACCGGTGTCCTGCCCCATGTATTTAACCAGAGTAGGGTTAAATACATGTCTAGTTCTAACCCTTTGGCTGCAGCAATTAATTGGGTTTAAAGGGGTCACACGCTATTCAGGTTTACAAGCTTTCAGCTTAGCCTGGAGGGTGGGTCGAAGCCCCTCCATGAATGCACATATCAACAGTTTTTCTCCCATGTTTCCAGCTTGATCCCAACCCATATCGGTCCAGATAGTCCTTAGTCCTGCAGCATAAGTATCTACAGTCTCCTGAGGACCCTGTACTGCGTCTTTAAGACTTCGGGAACTTTCTTCCTCCCTTGTACGTGCCCATTCTGTAAAAACCCTGACAAATTCAGTCTCAGACTGTAAAGTCTTGACCCAGTCTCTAGTCATAATATCCATGGGGACATTTCTGTGTTCGTTTATATAGTCAGTCACCATTTGATATTGTGACTCACCCATCCTCAGCAACATCAGATCCTTCAAGTCAGTCCACGTAGCCCCATAAGTCACCTGGATCTGTTGAAGAGTCCTAGAAGTAGGCATAGGCCTCGTCAGAGGATCGGGCAGTCAGGTCAAAAGTCTGAGTTGGTCTTTTGGACTCCAGGGGTGGTACTCAGTCACATTGGCGTGAAGAAATTCAGGTTCCTGATTCCGGCTGGTCACTCCAATAACCTGTCCGGGTGGTATTATTTGAATTTGTGATATTTCACGAATATTTGTGAATTCGAGAATTCCTTATCTCCAGTCATTATTTTCTTGATTGCGGAAATCGGCAATTGAAAAATTTGTGATGAAAATTTGCATTACGAAAATTTGCAATCAACACTACTCATAAAGTCAAAGATACTGCAGCCTTCTCATTGGCCCACAAGATAGAAGCAGGGAGGGATCATGTGTACTGATTAAAAAAAATCTTGAATATTCAAAATTACGAATATATATCACTATATTCTAAATATTCGCAAATTCTGGAAGTGCCGATATTCGCGATAAAAATTCACAATTCGAATATTCGTGATCAACACTATGTATCAGGTCCTCCTCCCGTCGCCCCCCGGTTGTCCTGTTGTGGGTCTGGGTAGGAGTCTTGTCTTAGAACAGGGTAGAGTCCTACAGGTCTGTGGGGTCGGGGGGCACCACAGGCACTGCATGTATTGGCCCAATCTGGATTCTGATTGCCACAGACATTACAAGTCCATCCCTCCAGTCCATTCCCTCTTGGAGGTCTAAGGGCAGTTGGATATGGGGGAGGTTGTTCGTCAATGTCATTTTTTTTTTATTTCTGAGTATACAACAGTCTACCTCTGACTAATTCTCCTCACCACCCCTCAGTTTCAACTTCTCCTGCCACTTTAACCCAGGTATTAACTACTTCTTCACATCCATGATCCTTTATCCAACCACAATGTGTCCTTGTGAATCTTTCCCAAGTATCCACATTCAAATTTCCATCCTTCATTCCTACCTTCTTCAACACCCTGTCAATATTTGTCAAACCTTCTTTTCCTTCCCTTTTTTCGACTAAAGTCTTAGCTGTTTTGCAACCCTCTGGTATACTAAAATTGTTCCCCATTTTGTATGTCAATATTTTTCCACAGAAAGTTAAACAATTATTCAGACGTCTATTTTTCCTCAGTTTCCTCAGAATTTCCCCACTATATTTACCTAGTGTATTCTGTTACTGAGTTTCTTAACCAATCAAAACCTCACAAACCGGACATTGGAGTCCAAGCACTGTGATTACCCTTCCTGTAATTCTCTGAGATTTTCCACATACAATAAAGAACAGATAAGGCATATACCAAAACTCCCAAAATTAAACCAAAGACTTCCCAATTGAAACTGTCCATTTCTTAGGTCTTATTTTCAGGTTCTTACGAAAAATAGGCTAAACTTTAAAAGGACTTACACGTATTTCCAATCACCAGATCCTCGAACCGGACAAACCACTCAGGGAGACACAGATATAGTGTAAGATAAAGTCTCTTACCTTTTAGCGCTATTTCTTATATCTGCAAATCCCGGAACAGAACGTCCAATTTGTCGGAGACCAGATGAAGTGTCCTTTAGTTGAGCCCTACATTAGAAGCTAAGATTTTGTTAGGGAAATATCCTTTCACCCTATGATTGTTGGAATCCAAATTACCTGTAAAAGGGATATGATATGAGCACTCAAGGAAAACTGACACAGTCATTGGATAAAGCTGGATCAGATTTCTCTTTAATTTAAAAACAAACTAACTATAATATAGGCTTAAAACATTACATGACAAACATGACATTTGCGGTTACGAGATATAGATCATAAGACCATACAAGACCATACAAGCTATGTTTCGAATCTTCTCTCCTCTTCCCTCCCCCCACACTTCCTGAGGATCAGACTATACTATCTGCTAGAGAGGAAACTAGGGGGAGGGGTGTGTGGGTGCGATCAACACACATAAACTGACTTTTTGACCTTGTTTTTAAACATTATTATTATCTGTCTATTTAACACTGTAAGCTCCATTTAGGACCTAACCTAAATCTCCCATATACACAAGATGGAGGACATGTTTATAGAAAATGGATTCTCATCCCTCACAGGGCCACTAAGTAGGAAGAATACGATTAGGAAGAGGGGCTTGGGTATACAGCAATTCAGACAAATTAATTTGGAACGAATTGAATTTCTTGGTGAACTTCGGCGAATCGCCGGAATCGAATTTTTCAAAACTTCACTCATCTTTAACCTTCATGTATATATGTATATCTTGTTTGTTATGCGTATTTTCCATTAAAAGGGGTGAAATCTGCACAAGAAAAATGCAATGACAATTGACATGCTGCAGTTTCCAAAATCTGCACAACAGGTTAGTTTCCACACCTAAGAAAAAAGCAAAGTGCAGATGAGATTTGTCTGATCTCATACACAATGCCGGTGCTGTACTATTCGGTGGTTTTTCCGCTCAAAAATCCATATCGTGTGCAGGTACCCTAATGCTGAATTGGCACTGTGCTGACAGCAGGGAAGGGGAAATAAATCTGATCAACAGTCAATCAATGCCAGCTCCTATCTAGGCAGGTATTTAATAATCAAATCTCATGCACATTTTTAGGATAAGGAAGATTATTTCCTGCTAAAACTTTATTAAATATCCCCATAATCGTGTTTGCCTCTTTTATTTAACATTTACATAAACGGAGTCTGTTCAAAAGGCCAGAACAGACTCATCACAGCTCCAACTGGATAAAATTAAGATTTTAAAAATGATGAGCGATATTATAAAATAATAAAAATACCAAATGTGAAATGTATAACAAGGGACACTCGGAAAGGAATATTCAGCTTGGGTTTTATAGACATGAGTCATTCACTTATTCTGAATATTTTTTACTTGCAAAGAGCAGTTCAAATGGTTTAATTTAGTGATACTTCAATATCCTAATGGCAGTGCTATTTTCCTTGAGGAGATATGTATTTCTTCTGCTGCATTGTATTTTATGATGTAAGGCTTATTTCACATCTGCTTTAAGCAGAACCAGCAGGCTGTTCCAGCCAGGAACAGCCTGCCAGATCTGTCACTGCTGTGCACTGCCGGAAATATGTTTGGCCCATTTTACTATAATGGGGACCGGCAAAGATCTAGCCGCAACCAGGCAAATATGCAGAGGAGCAGACGGACAAATACCGCACAGCTGTGTCTGGCAGTGATGGCCGCAAAAGCCTGCCGGACTTGCTTAAACGCAGATGTGAAACTCGCCTTAAAGAGATTCCGTCATCAGATATGCTGCAATAAAACCGTCTCACCTGAGATTGGTGATTGATAGTTAAACATCATGGTGTTGGTCCCATCTTCCTAGGTGCCTTCATTCATGAGAAAATTGATGTTTTATATTTTGCAAAAGAACCCAAAGGAGCAATGAGAATCGTACCATTGCACCCTGTTGCTCCCAGAGGCTCCACTCACTGCCCTTCATGCCACGCCTCCACCACTGACCGATAGGGCCAGGCTGTGAAGACATACTCACGTCTGGCCCTGAAATCTCGCAGGAGCTCATTCAGCGCACACACTGTACAGAGATCAAAGTGCTCCAAACTCTTAAGAAATGGTTTTCCACCCTGATGAGTGTAAAATGTGTACCGAGGTGGGCTCCCCAGGATACAGTGAAGTCACAAACGAGAAAAGCAACCCCAACACCAGCTTTTGCCAAAACATAATTTTATTTAAATGTGGCAATAAACACAACCACAAATGCTGGGATCATACAAACAATTTACATACACCCAGCCCGAAGGCTGAGACCCTTGTGCTGCACAGCACGGCGCCCTCCGATAGATGAAGGAGAAAAGTGAAGTAATTTACCTACTGGCGGGCACAACTAAACTGCCACAGCCTGCCTGTTATTAGCCTAAAAACAAGAACCATTGTATGGGTGTGTGTTACGGGCTATCCTGCGGTGCAGCACAACAGCTTACAATCTTACCAAGTTCTACAGTATTACCCCTCTCATAACTGGTCCTGTAGCATGTGCCTGAGTATTCCTCCCGAGCAAGAAAATGCCAGCCTGGCTTGAGTTTGTGAGCATTTTATCAGCTCTCCAATGTGAAACATCACTTTAAGTTATGGAGTCATTGAAATGAAGTAGTAATACTTGTGGTCTGACACAAACAAAAAACCCTAACTAACTACAGGCCGGGTCTGCTTTGCATCTGTGGTGACTCTGAACAGAACAAACGTCTCTTCAACAAGCATGCGGTACCGCAGTGTATGTTGCTTTGTTCCTCTGCTCTCATCAGTGTTCCTGGCAGCAATCCTCCTTCATCTAGACAGAATCAGGGTCTTGGACACGATCAGCTTCACTTAGCTGCAGCTCTGGTCACTGAGGAAGGCTTTCACACCTGGATGCCTTTTACTCACAGGTTGAACATAGTCCTGTTCAGGGGAATTTATGGTAGAATGTGGTTGTTAAACGAGAATTCACAGAAATACCACCATTCTAAAACATAACCTTTAATGCTTGTATGTTAAAAAGTTAATACACCCTTATAATTATAAATAAATAATAATCAAAAAAAGAGAAAGAAAAAGAAAATCTAGGTAGGTTGCTATTCCCTTGCACGGTGTTTGCAGGAGGGTAAGGAGGTGTTAGTGGGGCCTATTGGGGGCAGTATCCCTACTTCTGGCCCTACTCAGAAGGCCCTACCTAATTACGGAATAGCCGCCCCGATAGGGGCGATCCCGTTTCTCGTGCCTCCTAGTGTCCCTGGGTTGACCCTAGCAGGGAGGGATTCCAAAAGATAGCCCTATCGGAGACCTAGGCTAATATAAGTACAAAAAATAATAAACAATTGAGTGCAAATACCCAGATAAAGTGACAGAAAAAACACCCTGCTTAATTGGTGAAATACATAGTATAAAGTATTTGAAAAGATAATTCATAGAGATGTCCAATATCGTCCCTACGCGTTTCGCCTGGTTGGTGTCAGGCTCATCAGGGGACATATCTGACCATAGAATACCTATTACCGTTAGTAGTCACCTGAGCACTTAAAATTATATTATATACAAATTAATTTATTTACTTTTTAATTTGTATTATTTTCTCTTTTAAGATAGTGAAAAATCTCTGGGACACGTGGTAGAGATTTATTACCAGTTACTGAGTGACTACTCGTTATAGAGAATCAACAGTCCAACTTATAGAACACCGGATATGGGTCATATAGATATAATCTAGGTATTAATGTTTAAGGTGACCTAGAAAGACCCCTATACCCGGTGTTCTAGGCTGAATGGGATATACCAATTTATCTATACAAGTGTATGACCCGCATTTTGAGATAAATAAAACGATGCCCAATTATTCAATTACCACCAGTCACTGAATGTATATATCTAGGTAGTATCAGGAGTAATATGATACGAGTAAATCTACTACATATAGTATACAACAATGATTTATGGCCATTCATGGGATGGTAACCAGACCAGATGAATGGTACAAAACAAATTATCAGTGTATCATAGGAGCTGGTACCACAAAGTAATACTGATATAATTAGCGGCACTTTATATTTTTTCAGATGAATCATCAGTGATGTCCAGAGGATAAAAGGCCAATAGCGGTGGGGCATCTTAGAAGATCACAGGTACACTGGCAATGTCGTTTGGCAGGTCTGGATGCCGTCAGATTATCTGCTTACACAGTTTGTTCGTTTCACCTCCTTCTAATATGTCTGCTCTCTCTCTTCTCTACAGACTCTGTGTAAACCCCACCTCTCATGAATATGGAGATATCTGTGCAGTCTGTAGCTGTGTTTATGAAACAGTGGCATTTTGTGGCCAAACAGCAGAAGAATGTCAGTCCAGAACATTTAATTTAACTACACAAACAGTGTTCAGACAAGGAGAGCTGTTTCCCCATCTCACATGAGCACCAACAATTCTTCCTCTGAGGTCCTCAGAAATCTCCTTTATTCGCACCAAGATACACTTTCACAAAGATGTGCTGTGATAGACTTTTGATAGATCCTTATTCTTTAAATAAAACACCACTGATTGTCCTCCCTCTTGACTCTAATTTCACCTTCATATTATCAAATTATCTGCTAATCCTAAGGGGTTCAAATATTTATGCAACTCACAGACATGGTATATTGGACGATTTCCCTCAATATGTAAAACATCCAAGTCTAATATTTTGACATTTTTTGTGTGAAAATCTGATTTTCTAGTTTTAGGTCAAATGTATGCAGAAATATAAAATAATATAATAATAAATCACTGCAAAAGGTGCACTACAACAATATGCAAATAATAATATATAACTAAACCCTCACGCTGGTGTTAAAAATTAGATTTTGGCCAATATATTCCAGTCAAGAACATATCGGAGCCTGCTCACCCCGTCAAGGTAGCTCAGTGTAGCGTGTGACTAAACGCTAAGCTACCTGTAGTGTGTGAACACTGTCTGATAGGTGCATGTGACGCAGTCTATCAGGTACACCAGAATGTTACCAAAGATGAAAACCGACACATTCCATACATATAACAAAACCAAATCAATTAATAAAGTGGCCTTAATGGAAGTAAGCGCTCAGAACCCCAGATACTGTAGCCTATTTATAACCAGGGGAGCAAACCCTCCTCATGTGGTCCATTGCCAACGGCAATTCCCAGCAAAAATGCATACAATGGAGGATGCTGGCAACGCAACAAACCACATGTGCCACAACAACATCCTACACAAAAATGGATACATGTGTGGATGAGACTATAAAAATAGATAAATCACTGCAAAAGGTGCGCTACAACAATATACAAATAATAATATATAGCTAAACCCTCACGCGGGTGTTAAAAATTAGATTTTAGCTAATATATTCCGGTCAAGAACATGTCTGAGACCGCGCACCCTGTCAGCGTACCTCAGTGTAGCGCGGGACCGAACGTTAACCTACCGATAGTATGGGAACACTGTCCCCTGGTTATAAATACGGGGCCGTTGGCCTCAGGACACAGGGCTCTCAGTATAGTACATAATAACATGTGCGAGCAGGAATGTAATATGATTAAGAAATAAAATGAAACACACTACTACTGAGGCACACAATATCCAAAGAGCCACAGGCCTATCTTGTATCTTCTAAGGTCATTGCTCATAACTCCACAATGAAATAGCAACTACATAAAAATGCAAATATTACAAAATTGCAAGTCGCAAACCAATTCTACTGAAAATCAGGGCTTGGTTACAGCATGGACAAAAGGGGAAGGTACACTGGGGCCTCCACTACCATGCCCTCTGTGTGCTGCTATTTGTGAGTAAAGTATAGTAGTATTTCTTAAAAGGTCAGAATTGCATAAAAAAAAAGTTAGTGATGATTACCTCTCTGATGTCACACCGCTTCTGTTCCCATGCTTCCGGGATCCTCTCTGGGTCCCTTTTCACATACAAGGACTGGCTGCTCAGTCCTCCGATCCATTAGGCATAATGTCCTATGTGTCAAGAGGGGCCAGGAAGTACAGACCAGCTTGGACCTAGGATTCATTGGAACAGGAGTGAGTATCACACACTACAGATAGGTTAGTGTTAGGCCCCGCGCACTGAGATACCTTGACAGGGTGTGCGGGCTCAGATATGTTCTTGACCGGAATATATTGACTAAAATCTCATTTTTAACACCAGCATGAGGGTTTAGCTAAATATTATAATTTGCATATTGTTGTAGTGCACCTTTTGCATGTGATTTATCTATTGCCGTTAGCAACTGATCACATGAGGAGGATTTGCTCTCCCTGGTTATAAATACACTACAGTATTTGGGGTTCTGAGCACTTCTTCCCATTTAGGCCACTTTATTCAGTGATTTGGATTCACAAACAAGCATCACTGTACTCCCATGTATTTTAATTTCTTATGACATGGTTCACACAGATAGTATAAACTACACAGTACTGCAGTTTAACAGCTTTTCAAGCCATACTATTTTCTCTTTTATATTTCTTTTTGTTGTCTTTCCAGTATTTGATAGAGATTCCCAGATGGTAACATTTCCAAGGATGAACCAAGGATGAACATCACAGCTAAAGGATCCTGTCATCAAATGTTTTAGGTGAAAAAGTATAAGTAAAAGCAAAATACTCAGTTCCTCTTTTTTGGCAAAGAACTGTGTATAATACAGCACCATTTAGTAAAGCTTTTGATAGGCATTGTCCATTATTTTTTATTTATTGGTTCAAAATTAACTAGATCTGTTAATATTACTAGTTGATGGGCTGAAATGAGTAAGCTGTCTACAAAAAATACATTGTGTGTGATCACAGTTCTCATGAAAGCCTGGTCAAACAGGGAAACCAGGATAAGTAGTAAAAGCATAGGGGATTCAAGAACTTTGGGTAAGATTACTAAACCATGAAAAAAACAGCAATAACATGGGTGAAAGGTACAAGCACCCATGTGAACAAGCCTCTATGGCTGTGTAAACAATGAAGGGGCCCCTTCATTCTGTTGATCGCCAAAGGTTTCAGAATTTGATCAAACACTGATCAAACACTGATCGGCTCTCCTAAGAATAGGCCATCAGTGTTTAACATCTGACAAACCCCTTTAAAATAAAATAAATAAAAAATATTACTTGGTAGGTAGTGGGACCTTAATAGCTGTACAGTTCCCATACAGTTGAACTGGAAGAGCGTAGGCGCAGGTAGTGTTCGGTGCTGCGCCTGCAGGCTATGCTGAAGGAAAAGGATGGGCTGGGTTATCAGCCTCTCGTGACGTTGCCGGGGAAAGGGCAACAGCGCTGATGAGGGCGTAATGTATGAGCGGAGGAGAGGCGTGCTTGGGCTCTTGTAGGGGGGGGGGGGGGCGGCCTGAGCACTTGATGGGGCACCTTTGAATAAATAAAAATAACGCCCTTCTGGGCACCTTTATGCCTCATTATGGATAAAAGTAGATTTTATGAAGATATAATACCCGCTCCAAAGAAAAAGAAAAACCTATGGAAAGAAGGTATGAAGTGCTGTAAGGATGTTGGTTGGCCAGTCATTTCCTTTTAAAGGGACAGAATAACATAATAAAGAAATGATACTCACTCCTGCACTCCTGTTTCAATGAATCCTAGGTCCAGGCTGGTCTGTACTTCCTGGCCCCTCTTGACACATAGGACATTATGCCTAATGGATCTGAGGACTTGTATGTGAAAAGGGACCCAGTTGGGATCCCGGGAGCATGGGGACAGGAGCGGTGGGGCATCAGAGAGGTAATCATCACTACTTTTTTTTGCTATTCTGACTCTTTAAGAAATACTACTACACTGTACTCACGAATAGCAGCACACAGAGGGCATGGTAGTGAAGGCCCCAGTGTACCTTCCCCTTTTGTCGATGCTGTAATCCAGCCCTGATTTTCAGTAGAATTGGTTTGTGACATGCAATTTTGTAATATTTGCATTTTTATGCAGTTTCTATTTCATTGTGGAGTCATGAGCAATGACCTTAGAAGATACAAGATAGGCCTGTGGCTCTTTGGATATTGTGTGCCTCAGTAGTAGCGTGTTTCATTTTATTTCTTAATCATATTACATTCCTGCTCGTACATGGTAATATTATGTACTGTACTGAAAGCCCTATGTCTAGTCCTGAGGCCAACGGCTTTGAGCATAACAGCATGTATGTTGTTAGCAGCATGTACAGTATCTTTTGTAAGTACTAGAAATTGATTTATACAAAACCAACGGAAAAGATATTTTAGGGTATAAAAGATCTATTTTATATACAGAGGTATATAAAATTAAGACATACTAGTTTGTAAATTTATTTTTAATGATGTTTTATATGGACCTAATTTTTATTATTATATATTTGTGTACCTCATTCGTAGAGGGTTATTAGTAAATATTACTTTTTAAGCTGTTGTTTTTGAAGGACTCCATTTATCTCTAATGGGTTAAGCTCTAGTTATATTACTTTATAATGCATAATACTCCCACCCCTCCCCAGTATATTAGGGGCGACTCATGTATTTTGGCCATTCATGTATTTTGGTGGTAAGAAAGTAATGCTATTGATCACTAGAAGTGAAACTATTTATTGAAAACAGAGGTTATGAAAGACGCTTATAATAATAAGCTTGAAGGGTAAAAATAATTGTGAGGCTTGTAGATCAGTGTAGAGGAGAAATATGGCTCCAAGCCCAGTTTGTTATCAGGAGACAAGCTAGCAGAATTATATAAATCTTAATGTAATTTAAATATGGACACCATGGTCATATTAACCATAATTTTATTAATTTATGCATATTTTACTTATGTGTTTTGTCTATTTTCCTATTGGTGATGAGAGAGAAAGAGCAAGAGAAAGTGCAAAAGAGTGTGTTAGAGTGAGATAGAAAGAGACTTTCCAGGCAAAGTACTTTCAACTCGGGCAAAATAGTGCGAGTTTCACTGAACGCACTCTGAACGCATCCGGCCCTAATCCGCAACGCCCGTGTGAAACCAGCCTTATAGTGCCAAAGGTAAAATATATTTGCCGTTCAGTGGTGCAGTTATATGTTCTAAAGCCCTTTTTTGTCTGTATTAGTGTGACAAAAACATTTCTGCTGAAGTGAGAAAATTACAGACTTTTTTGGGGTGTTTTAATTTCGTTTTTATTTATTATTTTGATCTAACAGTATGTCAGACAGAGAAGTGCCAGGCCCTGCACAGGGGAGTGGCAGAGGCCTAAATGTTTGTGGCGCAGGAAGAGGTCGCAGCAGAGTAAAGGGCCGTGGCAGCAAGGGTCACTTCGAGAGGCCTGAGCTCTCAGTGTGAGCTAGCGGTCGTGTCTTGACCAGCAACCCAGCGGTTCTTGAATGGTTGACTTGATCTTCGACTTCATCGCAAGTGACATCAGACACCCCAGCAAAGAGTCAATGGGTTCTTCAGACATAACTCTTACTTGGCATGGCCCAGGAGCAGGCCCTGTGCCCTCACCTTTTCTCAACCTGCCTTTGTCTTTTTCTGTTACCTCAGCCAGAGAAGTATTGTATGCTGTGGGCAGAGCTCCACTATACAGTGAGGACGAGCTTCTAGAAGACAGTCAGCAGCTACTGGCAAGCCAAGATGTGGAGGAGACATCCTCCACTAGGCAGGTAAGTAGTGATGAGGAGAGTGGTGTGTCACCAGGGTGGCAGCAGTGGGAAGTTGCCGGGAGTCAGCAGAGTGGCAGCAGTGGGAAGTCAAGAGCCAAACGTGCCTAGGGTAGACCACCCGCTTCGCAGGAGCCTACCTGCCTGGGAAGTAGAGGTGTCAATGTTGGCACCATGGCTCTGCATCAACATATGCAGCATCACCATAAAGTGACCTGGGAGAACAGTGGCTCTGATGTGGTGGTCCAACCTGCCGCAGCAACTGCTGCATCACCCAGTGGCACGCAGACGATTTCAGGAAGTCAAAGCTCCACCACCTCAGCCGAAGGGAGCCGTCTGTCCTTCCCTTCATCTGCTGGTCCTAATGCTCCTGCTCCTCGCCCTCCTACTTCTCGTCAGTCATTCCGTCAGCACTCATCTAACGGCGCAGAAGCTGAACGTGCTCCTGTCCAAGTTGCTAGTACTGTAGTCCCTCCCTTTCCAAGTGGTGGACTCTGCACCTTTCAGAGAACTGATGGCTTGTGCTGAGCCGAGGCGGAGAGTCCCAAGCCGTCATTTCCTTGCCAAAAAGCCCTGCACACACATGTAGAACAGAAGGTGGGCCAAAGTGCACGACAGCGCCGAAATGTGGAACTGTAACTACGGTCAGGGACAATACATGTCCTTTACAGACCACTGGGTGAATGTGGTTCCTGCACAGCCACTCCAGCAATTTGGCCAGGTGACACCACTTTCGCCTCTACATTGTCACGCCATTGGTCCTGCGACAATGTCCGCCTCTGCCTGCTCATCCTCCACTGTGTCCGCAGCCTCCACTGCAGGGATAATTCACAGTGCCCCTCCAGCATACCACATGTGCAGGGCATGGCAGTGTCACGCTGTTCTGCACCTCGTTTGCCTTGGAGAACGGAGTCTCACAGGTGAGGAACTGATTTCCTTCATCAAGAAATCGAATCCTGTCTCTCTCCACGAAAACTCAAATTCGGAATCATGGTGACCGACAAAGGGAAGAACATGGTGTCGGCGCTGCGTCAAGGAGGGCTGAGTCATGAGCCCTGCATGGCACACGTGTTCAATCTGGTTGTCAAGCGGTTCCTGAAGTCTTCCACCCATCTGCAAGACATCCTAAAAATGGCCAGGAAACTTTGCATGCACTTCAGCCACTCATACACCACAAGGCACACCCTCCTTGAGCTGCATCGGCAGAATGGCATCCCAAACATAGGCTGATATGTGACGTTTCCACCTGTTGACATATCACCCTCCATATGTTACACCGACTGTACAAACAGAGAAAGGCCATAAACAACTTCTTGATGATCCAAGCAGACAGGAGTACTCCCCTGTGTAACTTCAATATCCATCAGTGGCAGCTCATGCGTGACACCTACTATTTGCTCAGGCACGTTGAGGAGGCCACATTATTTGTCAGTTGCCAGGACTACGGGATGAACAATGTCATTCCACTGCTTCAAGTCCTGGAACAGATGTTGTTAAATCTGGCTGGTCAGGGGACTGGAGACATGGAGCCTAGATCTCACGGCCACATGAGCCCTGTGGGGGCTGAACTGGAGGAGGAGGAGGATATTGGAGCACAAGCAATGTGTAGCGAAATGGGTGGTTTTTGCACACAGGTGATAGGAGAGGAGGAGCAGCCAGAGGAGCGACAGGGCGATGAGGAAGATAAGACAGAGGACCCAGTCACACCAAGGCAGTATGCAGTGGAGATGGAGGCAGGGAGTAGTGATGAGCGGCAGAAGTCATATTCGAATTTGCGATATTTCGCGAATATTTCGTAAATTCGAAAATTTGCGATATTTTTTTTACTCGAAAAATCGGCAAGGTAATGATTGTGTAATATGCAAATTTTTGTCATTCGAATTTTTGATTCGAACATTTTATTGCTAATTTTTCAACTTACAACTATTAGATAAAGAAGATTATAGCACTATATTAGATAAATTGTTCTATATTAGATTTTTTTTGAATATTCGCTAAATTGCTATAACTTAGTTTTTTCGAATATTCGTAATATTCTAAAACAAGAATATATAGCAATATAGCGAATATTCGAAAAACTAATATAGAGCAATTTAGCTAATATAGTGCTATAATCTTTTTTTTTATAGTTGTAATTTTTTTCCAATCTGAACTTCAGATGAGAAAAAAATTACAACTATTAGACAAAGAAGATTATAGCACTATATTAGCTAAATTGCTGTATATTCTTTTTTTTTCTCGAATATTCGCTGTATTGCTATAACTTTGTTTTTTCGAATATTCATGATATTCTAAAACAAGAATATATAGCAATATAGCGAATATTCGAAAAAAACAAATATAGAGCAAAATTCGCAAACACTACTATTCCTAAAGTCAAGTATATTGCAGCCTTCTTATTGGTCCACAAGCTAGAAGCAGGGAGGGATCATGTGTACTGATAAAAAAAAAAAATGAATAAAAAAAAAAAGTTACGCCTGGCGTAACTTAACTCACCAGCAGATATCTTCTGCGATTCCCATATAACGCCCGCTATCTGAGCAGTCTTTCCAGCGGCACTAGTCTGATGAAGGCCAGATTGTGTCCAAAACGTCACATATATGATATGCCGCAATTCTAATTAAATGAAATCTATTACACCGCACAAACTGGAGTTAATATTCTTCTTGACGAAACGGGGTGCGAACCCAACTTCCAGTAGCGTACTAACAAAGTTTTTTCTTCCGTACAGTACACCCTCTCCACTCTGTCAGGGGGCTCTACTTGTATAAGCGCTTAATAGAACAGGTTCTGTAGACATCTATGTGGAATCAGCTGATGACAGTGTAAAAGGAGTGCGCTTTTTCATGGCGCTAACATTGACCTGTAAGGCTGAGTTCATACTTGACTTATTTGGTAACTGGCCCCATGACTGCCCAAATAAGTGAAGTGTGCAGTGATTCTAAGAGCGACGCCTGTCATCTGCATGTCATACAGTATTATTTCACTACCACAGCAGACTCCCTATGCATGTTACTGCAAGGCACAGTGTTCTACACCACTATAAAGGCTCGCTGCAGCAAGCAAATAGCTATTTTTAATGTAATTCGCCACAAATAAATTCGGATTGAACCAAATTTTTTCAAAAAATTCGGCGAACCGGCCAAATTGAATTTTTGAAAAATTCACTCATCTCTATTTATGAGGTCAAGAGATCAGAAATAAGGCTTCACATAAGCAGTCAGCGGATGGGACTGAGAAGTAATACTCTGCAAACAAGACTTATCTTTAACCCTTGCTTCTCAAAAACCACTGAACATTTTTAATAAAAATTATTTTTAGCCCAAAATACGTAAAATTCAATCATGAAAAAAATAGCCTCAAAGGTGTCCATGGCCTTAAGTTAGCATGAAGCTCCTGCATAATCTAAACACTCTAACAGTGATGTCTCAGCTTACTGAGTGTAGAGGTGGCCACAGCTTTCTCCATCAAATCTGTGGGGAGACATGGAACTCCCATTGAATTGCATAGAGAGAGCTGTACATTCATGGCCATCTCTACACCACACATACAGCAGTCTTGTAGGGCATGGGTCTGAACTAGTGGAGGTCCAGAGGTGGGACCCTAACATATGTATGGCATACTGTATCCTGCAATATGAGGAAACATATGCAGTCTTTCCACATCAGACAGTAACATTGACTTACAATTCTCAATATTCAATGTTCAAATGTCCCATCTGTGGGTCTAAAACACTCCACAGGACACTTCTGCTTTTAGTACATAGGCAGTGCATTGTTACGTGAAGTCAGAACTACGTTCTCTTCTGTAGGTTGCAATAGAGATCCAATGAAATATGTGGGATAATATTTGTTTTCGTGATCTGACATTTTTATTTCTAAGATGGTTAGAACCAATCACGTTTATCCAGCTATAAAATGATCAGCATTTCTTTCCAACCATATATTATTAGCTGACATTTTTGTTTATGATTGCAGCCTACAACTGGTAGGAGAACAAATAAACCAAAAAATGTCACCTTATGGATCATCCATCATTCTTTAATATGAGTTTGGGTATTGTTTAGATCTATATTTATCATATTCTGCTATCACGTGAGTAATGCCATTTCATTAATGGCTTGCTTTAACTGTTAGAACTGAATGGATTCTGGGGTTATACACTGCCTGTCCAAAAAAATGTCGTCACCTGGATTTAACTAAGCAAATAGTTATGAGCCTCCTATTGGATAATTACTGCATGGGCGATTATCTTTCAGCTGGTAATATGTTTTTAACCCCAACTGGTGCAATGAGTTGCTTCTCATTTCTTAAACAACCATGTCGAAAGACCATCTCGTGGTTGTGGAAAAGATGTTCGTCTGTTTGAGAAGGGTCATCAAGCAGAGAAAACATCTAAGGAGATTACAGAAACTACTAAAATTGGGTTAAGAACTGTCCAACGCATTATTAAAAACTGGAAGGATAGTGGGGACCCATCATATTCGAGGAAGAAATGTGGCAGGAAAAAAAATCCTGAATGATCGTGATTGGAGATCACTTAAACATTTGGTGAAATCAAATCGAAGAAAAAGAGTAGAACTCAGGGCTATGTTTAATAGTGAAAGTAAGAGCATTTCCACAAGCACAATGCAAAGGGAATTCAAGGGATTGAGACTGAACAGCTGTGTAGCCATAAGAAAACTACTAATCAGCGAGGCAAACCAAAAAAAAAGCTTCAATTTGCTAGGGAGCATAAAGATTGGACTCTGGAGCAATGGAAGTAGGTCATGTGGTCTGATGAGTCCAGATTTACCCTGTTCCAGAGTGATGGGCGCATCAGGGTAAGAAGAGAGGCAGATGAAGTGATGCACCCATCATGCCTCGTGCCTACTGTACAAGCCTGTGGGGGCAGTGCTATGATCTGGGGTTGCTGCAGTTGGTCAGGTCTACGTTCTGCAACAGTATGTGCTCCAAGAATGAAGTCAACTGACTACCTGAGCATACTGAATGACCAGGTTATTCCATCAATGGATTTGTTCTTCCCTGATGGCACGGGCATATTCCAAGATGACAATGCCAGGATTCATCGGCTCAAATTGTGAAAGAGTGGTTCAGGGAGCATGAGACATCATTTTCACACAAGGATTGGCCACCACAGAGTCCAAACCTTAATCCCATTCAGAATCTTTTTTTATTTTTTGGTGGCGACTTTTTTTTGGCATAGGCAGTATATATACTTAATACAAAAAGCAAAAATTTTCTTTCAGTACAGAAGCATTAGGGTATAGTCACGCAATGTGGGCAAATTACATTCTAATGCATTGCTTATAAAGAAATTGAGGCCAAAAAGTGCGGTTTTGCCCTGATTTTGCAAAGAATATTGCAACAATTTCACGGTAATCTTGGCAATAAATCTCTCATATATTGCACCAAGTAAATATACCCTTAGAAAGAAGGTCTTTGGCACTTACACTTTGTAAAACACTATGGGGGAGATTTATTAAGACTGGTGTTGGGTATGCCAGTCTTAACTTGTCCTGCGATGGTGCGAGATGCTCCACAATTATTAAAGGGGTTGTCCGGGTTCAAAGCTGAACCCCGACATACCTTCATTTACACCCAGGCAGCCCCCCTGACTTGAGCATCGGAGCAGTTCATGCTCCGATGCAGGGGCATAGCTAAAGGCTCATGGGCCCTGGTGTGAGAGTTCAGCTTGCCCCCCCCCCTTTCACTCAGCACTGGTGCACCTAGCTTTTCTGCTGACCAAGGAAAATTTAGAAATGTCCCCGCCTCTTCCCTCCAGTCCTACTGTTAAATGGGTTGTCCTCTTTTTACTACTGATGACCTATCCTCAGAATAGGTCATCAATATCAGATCATCCGAGGTCCTCCGGCACCCCCGATGATTAGCTATTTGAAGAGAGGGCAGCGCTTATATGAGAGCTGCTTTCTCTGTTCTGTTCACCTGCTCACCGTAGCATTTGCAGTGATGAGCAGGTGACCAGAGCAGAGAAGGCAGCGTTCATACAAAAAAAAAAAAAAAAAACGGACAACCCCTTTAAAGACATACTTGGAAAACATTACAAACAGCGCTACAAAACATACAGGGTAATTAGTCGCCACATATGTACCTCTTACATCCAGTGACTTCTCTTCTGATGTAGATATTCTCTTTCCTCTTCTTCTCCTGTCAGACCAGACAGCCATGGTGACTTCTTTCAGCTGCGCCTCGTCTCTGCAGAGTTTAACAGACATCTTACTTTCCTACTTTTCCATCCTCCTCCTTCTCATCTTTTCAACATCCCATCCTGCCACCCCTAACACTGTGCCCATTGTGCTCCCCAATACTTTCCTGCAGAAACAGTCCCCCTGAAAATACTGGCACAACACAGATAGTGCGTCAGTACAAAAACACCCCTTTATAGTGTGCGCTAGTAAAAAAAAAAATCCCCCCTTCCTTTAACATCAGACCCCCATATAAAACCCTAAATGAGATCCCCTCATCTCAGACCAAACCCCCTTTAGACCTCTATGTCAGACCCCATATAAGACCCCAAATTTAGACTTCAGATCAGACCCCCATTAGACCTCCATGTAAGACCCTGACCCAATATCAGACCTCAAATAAGACCCCCATTAGACCTCCAGACCCCCATATAAGACCCCCATTAGACCTCCAGACCCCCATTTCCTATCAGACCTCTAGACCCCCATTTCCAACTAGACCTCCAGACCCCAATATATGACCCCCATTATACCTCCAGACCCCCATATCGGAACCCCATTAGACCTCCAGATCCTCAATCAGACCTCCAAAACCCCAATCAGACCCCCATTAGACCTCTAGAGCCCTAATCAGACCCCCATTAGACCTCCAGACCCCAATCAGACCCCCATTAGACCTCTAGACTCCCAATCAGACCCCATTAGACCTCTCCAGACCCCACAGTCAGACCTCTCCAGACCCCCCAGTCAGACCTCTCCAGACCCCCCCATTAGACCACTTCAGACCCCCAGTCAGACCTCCAGACCCCCCATAGACCACTCCAGACCCCCATTATACCTCCATATCAGACCTCAGATCAGACTGTAAAATAATAAAGTAACTTACAGCCAGGTCCATAACTATTGGGACATTGACACAATTCTAACATTTTTGGCTCTATACACCACCACAATGGATTTGAAATGAAACTAAGTTGTGCTTTAACTGCAGACTGTCAGCATTAATTTGAGATTATGTACATCCAAATCAGGTAAACGGTGTAGGAATTACAACAGTTTGCATATGTGCCTCCCACCTGTTTTTTTTTTTTTTTTTTTTTTCATATCTTTTGCAGGGCAATGTTTAGAATGTGTGTGTGTTATTCCCTCCTGTCTGATCTGGCTTATTTTTTTTTATTTTTTTATTTTTTTTTTTATTTTCAAAATACTTTATTATTGTAATACAAAACTTTATATCCATATTACTTTGCAATATTTAAAAAATTTATAAGCCTGTCAGTTCTATTGAGTGACATTGATTTCACTTCACCAACCCCCCACCCAGCCCCACTTTGCAGGAAGAAAAAAAAAAAAAAAAAAAAAAAAAAAAAAGGGGAAGACCCTTCATAAAGCCTAGGGGGGAAAAAGGTTCTGATTAATTAACCCTATTCCAATCTTTCCAGAGTTTTTTCCATTTCAAGTAAGATCCTCTTTGTTTGTACAGAATCTTTTCATAGGTTTTCACTTTCTCGACCATTTCTCGACCAGGCCCAGCCAGTTGTTACACTCTGGAGCGGAAGGAGAAAACCATAATCTAGTGATCAGGAGCCTAGCCAAGAACATAACCTTGATCAGCAGTTGGCGTTTTATAGGCTGACAGTTAAGCTCCGATAAGTCCCCCAGGACCCATATCCTGGGGGACAAAGGGACAGAGATGTTAAGTTTATGAGCCCACGCTGTGGCGATCTGCCCCGGGATCGCCACAGCGTGGGCAATCGGAAGAGGCCCTAAGGCCTCTTTTGTATAACCATGTGGGTGTCACATAAATTTTGTGCAAAATATTAAATTGTACAACAATGTGATTAAAATTGTGTGAAACCAACTTTAAACTATCCCCCATGTTCTCCCAGTTTGGAGAACCCACCTCTGAAAGTAGAAAAGACCAGGCTCTCTGTCCTGGAGAAAGAACATCCGAAAAAAAGTTATTCATTAAGTGCTTATAGCAATGTGATATTTTAATTCTCGTGACAGTTTTCTTACAAATTAAATCGTGTAGAAATAAAGGGGTATCAATAAAAAATTGGCTGTCCGAAGTGCAAGATAGTGCTGACCTCAGTTGGAAATATGGAAACCAAACCACCTCACCTAAATTTGCCCTTTGCTTTAGTTCCATGAGGGGTAATATTTGTCCCTCACTGACCACTTGGTGTAGATACTGAACATTTTTGTTCCTCCAATACTGGCAGCAGTTTAAGTCATTTAAATTAAGGAGCTTTGAGTTGTGCCACAATGGGGTACAAATAAGTGACGCCTTAACTCCACACCATCTCCTTATGGCCAACCAAGTCCTCATAGCCATTTTGCAGAAAAGTGTGTACCCGCTCAGTGTGTTTACTAGATAATCAGACTCCAGTACAGTAAAGAAATCCGAGAATCCTGAGTCTTTCACCACTCTACTGCAGAGAGGGCTATTTTCCCAGTCATTAAAAAGACATAATTGGGAGGCCATAAAGTAACCCCTAAAATAGGGGAGGTTGAGACCTCCCCGCTCATAGGGCATAGAAAAATAGAGTGCCTTTAGTCTCACGCGCTTCCTCCCCCATATTAAATCATTGAGCATCCGGTCTATCAATCTAAAGTAGCTATCTGCAATCCATACAGGCGAGTTGCGCAAAATATAAAGAACCTGGGGCAGTACTACCATTTTTATTAATGAGATTCTGTCCGCTCTAGAAAGCAGGATTTTTTGCCATACCTTAATTTTAGCCCTCACCTTCATCAACAGCGGAATCAGATTTAATTGTAGATATTCATACGGTTTGGCAGAAACTGTTATCCCCAGGTATTTTATTGACTCAGAGATCGTCAACTGATTATCCCATTCGCCACGCAGCTCGTCTATAGGGAGGAGGACGGTCTTAACAACCGTCCTCCACTTGTTAAGGGACCAAAAGTAATGGGACAATTGGCTTCTCAGCTGTTCCATGGCCAGGTGTGTGTTATTCCCTCATTATCCCAATTACAATGAGCAGATAAAAGGTCCAGAGTTCATTTCAATTGTGCTATTTGCATTTTAAATCTGTTGCTGTCAACTCTCAAGATGAGATCCAATAAGCTGTCACTATCAGTGAAGCAAGCCATCATTAGACTGAAAAAAACAAAACAAACCCATCATAGAGATAGCAAAAACATTAGGTGTGGCCAAAACAACTGTTTGGAACATTGTTAAAAAGAAGGAACGCACCGGTGAGCTCAGCAACACCAAAATACCCCTAAGACCACAGAAAACAACTGTGGTGGATGACCAAAGAATTCTTTCCCTGGTGAAGAAAATCAAGACAAGACTTCACCAGAGTGAATACAGAGGGTTCACCCCAAGATGTAAACCATTGGTGAGCATCAAAAACAGGAAGGCCAGATTAGACTTTGCCAAACGACATCTAAAAAAGCCTTCACAGTTCTGGACCAACATCCTATGCAGGGCAGTTTGAAGGAATTTGGGGGCCCCAAGCAAAATAGACATGGAGCCCCCCCCCCCCTCCCCACCTTACGCACGCAAAGCCTACAGGAACCACAGTATAGCCATACAGTTTAAGTTCACCCACACTTTATATAAATAAAAAAGGAGGTTTACAGTGCAAATACTGCTGTTGCATTTAATGTGCATGAAATTTGAACATTTTCAACAAATGAACATTTGCAAAAAACACCACTGTACCATACAATCCAATACAAAATCACAGTGAGATAAAGTTGCCACAGTGATTTTGTAGTAAAAAGATAACAGAGAGGCACGAAGCGTTATCAATCATGTTACTGCTGCATTTTCTGCTGTCTTTCACACAGCGGATTACCTGCACAGGATCCACTCATGTTAAAGAGCCCTAAGCCCAATGCATGGCTACACTCACCCAGACCCAGTCCTAATAAAATCTGGTCCTACCTTATTTAGGGTGTTGCTGGCGTCGGCGTGATGTCCGCTGGATCCAGAACAAGGTCCCTGTGGTGATAGAGAAAATAATAATAATCACATAAGGAAGGGATGGTGACTGCCCCTGTGAAATCACCAGCAGGGGGCGCTGTGCTGGCCTGTAAGACTGAGCCATGCCAATGTATAGCAGGGTAATCTAGGACATTATCCCTAGGACAATGCCCACCTTGTGATCCCTTCAAAATAGTTATGTCCTCCTTGTAGCCCCTCACAGCAGTTATGCCCACCTTTGTTTCTGTCACAGTAGTTATGCCTACTTTTGTGCCCCTGTAGTTGTAGTTATGGGCATAACTGTCGCTGTAGTTATGCCCAGATATGTGCCTCCTCGCTGTAGTTATACCCAGATATGTGCCCCCTCGCTGTAGTTATGCCCAGATATGTGCTGCCTCACAGTAGTTATGCCCAGATATGTGCCCCCTCACTGTAGTTATGCCAGATATGTGCCCCCGCACAGTAGTTATGCCAAATATGTGTCTCCTCGCAGTAGTTATGCCCAGATATGTGTCTTCTCACAGTAGTTATAGCCAGATATGTGCCCCTGAACAGTAGTTATATCCAGATATGTGCCCCCTCACTGTAGTTATGGCCAGATATGTGCCCCCTTGCTGTAGTTATGCCCAGATATGTGCCCCCTCAAAGTAGTTATGCCCAAATATATTCCCCTCACAGTAGTTATGCCCAGATATGTGCCCTCTCACAGTAGTTATGCCCAGATATGTGCCCCCTCAAAGTAGTTATGCCCAAATATATTCCCCTCACAGTAGTTATGCCCAGATATGTGCCCTCTCACAGTAGTTATGCCCAGATATGTGCCCTCTCACAGTAGTTATGCCCAGATATGTGCCCTCTCACAGTAGTTATGCCCAGATATGTGCCCTCTCACAGTAGTTATGCCCAGATATGTGCCCCTCACAGTAGTTATGCCCAGAAAGGTGCCCCTCACTGCCTCACAGGATCTGAGAACCTGCTGCTGGAGATTTCTGAAGTCGCTATCTTCCAAGAGCAGGCCTCCAAGGCTGAAGTGAGCCGGGCAAGCTCTATTATGGCATAACAGACATTTAATAAACTGGAAGATGGTAACAATCTTACTAGGTGGAGGATAGAAAAAACTCTCAGTATAAGGATACCAGGAACATCCATGGTGTGCAATTCTTCAGATGCTCAGCACAGAATCCGGGTCCAGGCTGTACTGGACATTACTATGGCCTACAAGTTACCAGATGTTGGGGATACTCCCCATAGGCTGCAACTAAAATAAAACTATTCATCCTGCCATGGTGTTTAATAGGGATTCTCCAGGAATAAAAAAAAAAAGAAAATACTTAGGCTAGTTTCACACTAGCGTTCGGCTGTCCGCTCGTGAGCTCTGTTTGAAGGGGCTCACGAGCGGACCCGAACGCTTCCGTCCAGCCCTGATGCAGTCTGAATGGATGCGGATCCGCTCAGACTGCATCAGTCTGGCGGCGTTCAGCCTCCGCTCCGCTCAGCAGGCGGACACCTGAACGCTGCTTGCAGCGTTCGGGTGTCCGCCTGGCCGTGCGGAGGCGTGCGGATCCGTCCAGACTTACAATGTAAGTCAATGGGGACGGATCCGTTTGAAGATGCCACAATATGGCTCAATCTTCAAGCGGATCCGTCCCCCATTGACTTTCAATGTAAAAGTCTGGACGGATCCGCTCAGGCTAATTTCACACTTAGCTTTTTTTTGCCAATATAATGCAGACGGATCCGTTCTGAACACTAGTGAGAAAGTAGCCTCACATTCGCATACTGCACATCACACATGTTATTACATGCAGACACATAGTACACATCACACGTTATTACATACAGGCACATAGTACACATCAAACATGTTATTACATACAGGCACATGGTCCACATCACACATGTTATTACATACAGGCACATAGTCCACATCACACATGTTATTACATGCAGACACATAGTACACATCAAAGTTAAACATGTTATTACATACAGGCACATAGTACACATCACACATGTTATTACATACAGGCACATAGTCCACATCACACATGTTATTACATACAGGCACATGGTACACATCACACATGTTATTACATACAGGCACATAGTCCACATCACACATGTTATTACATGCAGACACATAGTACACATCAAAGTTAAACATGTTATTACATACAGGCACATAGTACACATCACACATGTTATTACATACAGGCACATAGTCCACATCACACATGTTATTACATACAGGCACATGGTACACATCACACATGTTATTACATGCAGACACATAGTACACATCACACATGTTATTACATACAGGCACATGGTACACATCACACATGTTATTACATACAGGCACATGGTACACATCACACATGTTATTACATACAGGCACATGGTACACATCACACATGTTATTACATACAGGCACATGGTACACATCACACGTTATTACATACAGGCACATAGTACACATCAAACATGTTATTACATACAGGCACATGGTACACATCACACATGTTATTACATACAGGCACATACTACAGATCACATATGCACTCACTTTTATGCAGGATTCCTGGAAGGGCAGTCCTAACAGCTAGTAAGTAACACTGCCTCTCCTGACAACCCTCCCCCTCCGACCTCGGTCTAGCCTACATAGCTGCATCACTTACACCAGCTCTGGCTGTTTACACACCAGCAGCTGTGTAAATAAGAGGGTAAGGGTTAACAGGGCACCAGCTAGCCATGGGGAAGGGGGGCAGTGACCAGCAGTTCTTACTGCAATGTCGGCTCCTCTGATCAGGAGCAGCTGGGAGGAGGAGTCTTCAGGCTGCTGTGTGCCGGACCGCAGAGCTGGCAGCAGGATTAGACGTCACCACCAGCACTGCTGCTCATTGGCTGCCTGCTACAGAAGTCAGGAGACTAGAGTAAGAGATCGCTGTGCCGCACAGGATTACAAACCCAGACTGTCCGGGTTAATCCCGGACTGGTGGCAACCCTACTGAGGCTCTCTATAGAGCGCTCAGGAGGCTGCAGCCTTAAAGGAAGCAAAACAAGCACCGGCTCTGCTTGGGGCCCCGGGCCAGCTCGGGGCCCCAAGCAATTGCTTGTTTTGCCTGTCTGTTAGCGACGGGCCTGATCCTATGGACAGATGAGACCAAGATCAACTTGTACCAGAGTGATGGGAAGAGAAGAGTATGGAGAAGGAAAGGAACTGCTCATGATTCTAAGCACACCACCTCATCAGTGAAGCATGGTGGTGGTAGTGTCAATGCGTGGCCATGTATGGCTGCCAATGGAACTGGTTCTCTTGTATTTATTGATGATGTGACTGCTGACAAAAGCAGCAGGATGAATTCTGAAGCCCGGTGACGTCACCAGCACTGATGGGCGGGCTTTAGCACTGTCCTAGCCTGTAAAACGGCTAGGGCAGCGCTAAAGCACGCCCATCAGAGTCGGTGATGTCACCAAACACACTGCCGGGCGGAGGCTTCCGCCCCACAGTGTGTTATTGTGTTATTGTAAAAAAAAAGAGCCCTTGCCCTGCGCAATTTAGCACAGGGCAAGAGAGTACAACAGGGGTGCTGCCTGGGTGAAATTATGGGTATGTCCGGGTTCAGCTCTGAATCCGGACAACCCCTTTAAGAGGCCCATACTTCTTAAGGGGTCGTCTCATCTGAGAAATTGGTGGCATATCGGTAGGATATGCAACCAATGTCAGGTAGTCACTCTGGGACCTGCACCTACTGTATCTCCAGAATGGGACTACAAATTGAGCAGAGAGAACTGTGCACTCGTCGCCACCCTCCATTAATTTCTAAGGGAGCACTGACTCAGCTATCTCTAGCAGTCCTATAGAATTGAATGGAGGGGATGCGTTTACACGGTGCACTCTCCATTCATTTCTATGGGGTTTCCGAAAATAGAAGAGTGCACTTGCTCGGCTATTTTCAGAATTCCCATAAAAATGAATGGAGAGAATATTGCGCATGCATGGTGCACCCTCACTTTCCAGGGCCCAGGTCTCTAAGGTGTGGCTATTTGACATTGGTGGAATATCCTAGCAAAATTTCACCAGTGTCTCAGAGGAGACAAATGACTTTAGTAGCTGTGGCCCATGTCGGGCTGCCTGTGAGCCAGAACTGAAATCTACTCCATCTAAAAGCTGCAGGAGATTTCTGGTGTACGTCAGAGCCCTTTACAGGACGTCAAAGGCCTGCCTCCTCTCACCTACTTCCACCAAATTTTTTGAAAAGTGGTGAGGGTATCGGAGAATGCTAAAAAGTCGCACATTTTGTTGCAAATTGGTGCTTTGTGACAAGCTTTGTGACTTTTCTACTCCAGAAAACTGGCATAGAGCCATAAGAAATGTATATATGTTCATGTTGTATCTAGATGACCAAGTCCCCAGAGTCTGCTAAGGGCAAAATGTATTTCCAGTTTTAGGCCTCATGCATTTGGCACGGCACCAACACACATACATGGAATCCCTCCATCCCCAAACTATGGAGATGTATGGACCCCTTGAGCTATACTCAACCCTTCACAAGTTTCTAATCTTACCCTATACAAGTCAACAGCCCTGTTATTTAGCTTCAGTTTCCTTATCTATGACCTCAAGTTTCCATCTTACTCATTTCCTCACTAGCACCCGCTCATGCCGCCTTCTAGCAGAGCCTATCAGATCTCTGTCACATCCAATCAAGGGCCTCATCTGTACTAAATTTGGGATTACTTAGACCATGGAAAAAGGGCGAAACTAGCTTGCAATAAGCAGCCATCTGCAATTCGCTGCTTCTCTGATAAGAGATTTCAGCAGCGAGCAATGAACATACAGCACAGCTGAAATCCATCTTAAGAAAATCGCTTTGAGTGTTACCATTTAATGTGCGTGAAAGTGCATGAATAAAGAACATTATGTGCATCACGGCGAGATTAAACCTTGTGTTTCTTTAGCACTTTGACATTTCAAAGTCTCTGAGCGTTTTCTGGTATACTCATGAAATCAGGACAGAAACAGATGAGTCTATTTTACTGTATCACTACCTCTTAAGAGCTATAGCTACAGGCATGAGATATCATTCCAAATATACCGTGGAACAACAGCTCTTTCATACGGAGCCCTGGGTTAATACTAAATGTGTCATTTTGCAGCGCTAGCGTGAACAGAATGCTGCAAATATTCGTTATCTTTTTTTTTTTTTTTCTGAACTTGCTAATCATCAGTGACTAAAAACACTACCGCTGTGGTTCAACACGCGTAAGGCTACTTTCACACTTGCGGCAGAGTGATTCGGCGGGCAGTTCCGGTGCCTAGAACTGCCTGCCGGATCCGTCAATATGTATGCCAACTGATGGCATTTGTAAGACTGATCAGGATCCTAATCCGTCTTACGAATGCATTGAAATGCCAGATCCATCTTTCCGGTGTCATCTGGAAAAACGGATGCAGCATTTATTTTTTTCACCTTTTTTTCGGTCTGCGCATGCAGGTATTTTGAATGCCGGATCCGGCACTAATACATTCCTATGGAAAAAGGCAAGTGTTTTGTTTTTTTGGCCGGAGAGAAAACCGTATCATGCTGCGGTATTATCTCTGTCCTGATCAGTCAAAATGACTGAACTGAAGACATCCTGATGCATCCTGAACGGATTGCTCTCCATTCAGAATGCATGGGGATATGCCTGATCAGTTCTTTTCCGGTATAGAGCCCCTAGGACGGAACTCAATGCTGGAAAAGATAAATGCTAGTGTGAAAGTACCCTAAGAATCCACTACACTCACTTGTTGAAAACTCGGAAAATGCACCGTTGTTCATCCGCATCCGTGATCCGTGTTTCCTGTCCAACAAATCCTATTTTTTTGACGGACAATGGTTCGCGGACCCATTCAAATCAATGGGTCCGTGAAAAAACACGGATGCACACAAGATTGTCATCTGCGTCAGTGATCCGTGTCCGTAGACTACTTTCACACAGACAGGGCAGTCCTCCTACTGGTAAGTGACAGGTCTGTGCTATAGGCAATGCGCGGCACAGACCTTTCACTTACCAGTAGGAGGAGCGCCCGGCCGGCCATAGACAGCGCAGGTAAGTATAATGCTTCTAAAATTGCTAAGTAACCATGGCAGTTAGGACTGCAGTAGCGTCGTGGTTACCATGGTTACCTATCGGAGCCCCAGTGATTAAACTGGGACGCCGATCGGAACTCTCCGCTGCCACCAACTGGGGCCATAATATATCTATGGGGGCACAACTGGGGCCATTGTATATGTATGGGGGCACAACTGTGACCGTAATATATGTATGGGGGCACAACTGGGGCCATAATATATGTATAGGGACACATCTGGGGTCATAGTATATGTATGAGGGCACAACTGGGGCCATAATATAAAGATGGGGGCACAACTGGGGCCATAGTATATGGGGGGATTTTAATTAGGAGGGGGGGAGAGGGGAGGCCGCACTGGCCACCAATGAATGTAATACAGGGGAGGGAGGTGGGCCGCACTGGCCACCAATGAATTTAAAACTGGGGAGGGAGGGGGTCTGCCCCCTCCTGCCTGGCAGCACCTGATCTCTTACAGGGGGCTATGATACACACAATTAACCCCTCAGGTGCGGCACCTGAGGGGTTCATTTTGCGGATCACAGCCCCCTGTAAGAGATCGGGTACTGCCAGGCAGCAGGGGGCAGTCATGTACACAGTTCTTAGTCTATTCTAACTTGAAGTGTCCCCATCACCATGGGAACGCCTCTGTGTTAGAATATACTGTCGGATCTGAGTTTTCACAATATAACTCAAATCCGATGGTATATTCTAACATAGAGGCGTTCCCATGGTGATGGGGACACTTCAAGTTAAAATATACCCTGACTTTACATTGAAAGTCAATGGGGGACCAATCCATTTGCAATTGCACCATATTGTGTCAACGTCAAACGGATCCGTTTGGCTCCGCACGGCCAGGCGTACATCAAAACTTCATGTCTGGTGATCCTCCAAAAATCACGGAAGACACACAGGAAAAAAATGGACACGGATCACGGAACAAACGAACCCTGTTTTGCGGACCGTGAAAAAAAAACTGTTGTGTGCATGAGGCCTTAGTCTGGTAAGTTGTATCGCGTTTTAAACCAATTTTCAAAGCATTTTGAAAGGAGGTGGCATTATCTGATAACGAATCCAGTGACGTAGAAAGCACAAACAAGTGACAGGAGGGTAATGCTTTGGTACCATAATCAGGGTAGAAAACAGAAGGGCTAACAGAAGAGCATTAGCGCCTCCCTCTGGTGAGATGCTATGAATCCGACACATTAATGCCCCCATTCTATATGGCTGTCAGTTTACCCTGCACCTGTAATAAGGCGAGGATCAGTATATCAGCAGCGCACCACTCACTGCATGTTACATAGATAAGGCGCTAGTTCTACTGCTGTCAGGCACAAAACACTAGAGCTTTGAAGCTCTAGATGGTACTTGTACGCCATACAGGGATGTGCTCATGGAGGTCAATATGTTGGTTTTTAGTATGTAATCTTGTAGATTCAATTCCTTTCAGGGCCATTTACAGATATTGGAAAAACCACTTGTCCCTTTTACCTCCTGATTGTCTAGTGATAGACGAGGAGCAGGGAGCGGTGAAGTATCTGACTATGTATCGAGAGCCTGGTGCGTCTCTCTGTAAGACAGCATTTTCCATTTCGTGTTATTAAAATCATGTTTCTGCAAATATATAGAAATGTTGGATCGCCCGCTGAGGATGGGTCCTGCACTCGAGCACTGCTCCTCTAGGTTTGTCAATGACCTCCCCTCGCACATACAAAGCTCCCTGCTTGGAATATAGAATTGGATAGATCCTCCTGCTACCTTAACAAGCAGATTTGCATAAATTCTATTACCTCTGAGAAGCAGCTGGTGACTCGCGAACAAAGGAGAGATAATTACTTTATTCTAATGGCGCTTTAGCTTACAGAAGAGATCTGGGCCATCGGATGTGCTATTTTGTACATTTTGAAATGAGACAGTAAAGGAAAGGCAGTCTAATATGGTAAAAATGAAAATGCACATTCACGTTTATCTATTGTTTAGGATGACTTTTTTTTTTTTATCGCCTATGGATAGAGCACAACATTAGTGTAGATATGACTTGGTCTCAGACATACATTTGTAGCTTGTCATATCTATTGGTAGATTAGGAACAAATGGGGCAACATAATTCTATGCAGTTAGTCATCCATTAAAAGGACTATCTGCTTTGGACAGGCCCTACTTATTAGAGGGGTCACTTGACATTGCAAAGTGCTCCCCTGCGGGGGTTGCAATAAGTATTCGTTTTCCCTGAAGCGCCACCACAGTGGAAGCATTACACAGTATTGCTGTATTGTCTGTGTATTACAGACACTCTTTGAAAGGGATTTTTCATAATCTTACTTTTTGATACATCACAGATTAGACATATATTATACAAGCCTCATCCGTTGTGGAATGCAGTACCTCGCATTAACATATCTCACACCCGCTGCCAGTCCTGGACACAATAGCAGCATTCCTGACCAAAAGGCTATTTAACATCTCACCTCACATACATTGACAGGAACCTGTGATTTCCTATGCAACTTGTTAGCATGGAGAGAAAAACCTGTTCAATGTAAAATAACCCTTTCATGTATTGTATATAGCAGATGTCAGCATTGTTTAGCAAAGTTTAAACTGTATATTGACAAACACATGTTTCCCAAGGCCTGCGGAGAACTACCAGGATTGTTGCAATTGGATCTTGAGGGACGCTATGTTCCCACCCCCAATAAACCCTATAACTATGTGCTGGGAAATAAAGATTTCAGATATTTGACAACCTATGTTGAGTCAGGGCTGTCTAATCTCTCTGATCAGAAGCAAACTGGATATTCGTTGCACAGGGAAATATTCAAGGGTTGGAGGTCAGATGCCTCATCATATAACCATCATAAACCTGCCTGAGAAAAAACGCTAACACTCTTTGTAACCAGTCTCCACTCTGGTCAAAAGATGAGGATCCTCAGCAGGAGACTCCCTCTATTAATCTCTGATACTGGACGTTGCAGCTGGTGTCCAGTGCAACTGGAACCCGGAGTGGGTTCAGGAGCATGCATTTGACATAGATGTACAGTACAGACCAAAAGTTTGGACACACCTTCTCATTCAAAGAGTTTTCTTTATTTTCATGACTATGAAAATTGTAGATTCACACTGAAGGCATCAAAACTATGAATTAACACGTGGAATTATATACATAACAAAAACGTGTGAAACAACTGAAAATATGTCATATTCTAGGTTCTTCAAAGTAGCCTTTTGCTTTGATTACTGCTTTGCACACTCTTGGCATTCTCTTGATGAGCTTCAAGAGGTAGTCACCTGAAAATGGTTTTCACTTCACAGGTGTGCCCTGTCAGGTTTAATAAGTGGGATTTCTTGGCTTATAAATAGGGTTGGGACCATCAGTTGCATTGTGGAGAAGTCAGGTGGATACACAGCTGATAGTCCTACTGAATAGACTGTTAGAATTTGTATTATGGCAAGAAAAAAGCAGCTAAGTATAGAAAAACGAGTGGCCATCATTACTTTAGAAAATGAAGGTCAGTCAGTCCGAAAAATTGGGAAAACTTTGAAAGTGTCCCCAAGTGCAGTCACAAAAACCATCAAGCGCTACAAAGAAACTGGCTGACATGCGGACCGCCCCAGGAATGAGAAGGTGTGTACTGTACATGACACATTGCTGAGGATTTAGTTATCACTTGCAATGTATAAATAGTATGCAGTAAACTCCTAAGCTCCCTCTAGTGGTGGATGCTGGCAGCCAGAATTTTTGCAACTATAGGGAGAATTTACTAATGAAAATGTGCCAGAATTCTGGTGCAATTTATTGC
This sequence comes from Bufo gargarizans, assembly GCF_014858855.1. Classification (NCBI taxonomy): domain Eukaryota; kingdom Metazoa; phylum Chordata; class Amphibia; order Anura; family Bufonidae; genus Bufo; species Bufo gargarizans. The sequence continues at coordinate 57,736,539 of NC_058082.1, forward strand.
AAAATAACTGATGTTCATAATAATACTAGCATCATAATCTTTATTTATATAACAGCAATATATTCCACAGTAATTCACAATTTAGAGAAAACGTGTACAAACAAGGTGGACATTAAAAGAATGAAAAGTCAATAACTCAGACAATAGGAGTGAGGGCCCTGTTTGCAAGAGCTTACGATCTATGAGGAGATAGGGGTGATACATAAAGCATAAGTGCTTATTGTACAATGGCCCAGCCTTCTTGTATACAGTGTTCATTTTAGGACATGTTCAGATATCATACTCATGTTCATGTGAACGAGGCTGTGGGGGAGCATGGGAGCGTCTGACGTGTGACGCTAGGCTCGCCCCTCCGCTCCCCCGGCACGCCGGCTGTTCGGTCTGCTCGCTCCTGCTAAGCCGCTATGCTGAAGCAAGCAAGGGGGACGCCGACGCTGATACTGGAGATCTGATGCCGTTACCGGGTCTGCTAAGGAGGCGTCGATGGGGATGTCATGGTCCGCAGGCGGTGAGAAAAGATATCCGACGCTGATATCGGAGCACTGATACCCGGGTTTGCCGCTGTCAGGAGGTGCCGCTGCCCGCAGGTGCTGAGGAATGAGCCGCAGGTGCAGTGGAATAGTGGACCTGAGCCAGAGGAGGTTGTGAGTTACACATGTGTGCTAGAGGTTGTAACACTTGTTTAAGGCTCTTTTGGGGATGTTTGCCCTCCCCCCTCTTGAGCATGCCGGAGCGGGACTTCGATGATTTCTACAGGAGTTGTTGGCTTCGAGCCTTGTGCAGAGGGTAAAAGGGGTGAAGATACTTTGGTAACTGTGGACTCCAGGGTATAGCTGCCGGTCTATTTGTATCTTTGGAGGATTTTTGGAGGAAAGAAAGTAAAAAAACTGAGAGAAGCGGGAGTAAAAAAAATTAATAAAAGGGGGGAATATACCTTGTTGACCGCGGATTATACTGCTTAGCAGTCGGCTTATTTGCATTTAAGCCCCTATTGCTACCTCCATTTTGACCCCGATTTTAATCCTCTGAAGAAGTTCTTCCAAAAAGGGACTAACCTCCTTTTCAACACCTCCAAAACTCTCCCTATTATGGGTTCAAAGTTAAACTAACCTTACAAAAATTCTCTGGACTAATTACGCTTTTTTATACGCCTGGACTATAGGCCTTTGGTCCCTGGCTCTTTTTGAGAGGCTCAGGCTTAAGGACTATTTAACATCGTGAAATTTTTTTTTCTTTTTTTCTCTCTTCCCCTCCTTTGGACTAATTGGTGTTTAGATATGGATTAACTTATTGTTTATTGTTTGTTTTTTGATGTTTATGACTAATTTGAAAAGGGGGATCATAATTATTATTTTTTTTCCTATCATTGTGTTAAAGGGGTTAATACCTTGCCTTACTACTACTTTTACTAACAATTTTGTAACAAATTGTCTGATAAAATAGGTAGGGGGAGGAGAGAGAGGAGGAAGAGAAGGGAATAGAGGTGATTTTTTCCCAAGGGCTTATATAGTAAAGGGGGGGGGGGTTAAGAAATTGAAAATGCCATCAAAAAGAAGGGAGGAACAGCGTGGCCCTACAGGGAGTACCGCTAGGCGATCAGTAACAGGGCTAGAAAGTGGATCCAAGCAACAGGGTTTAAATAAATATTTGCTCCCTAATTCACCAGGGCCTAGATCTCCACAAAAAGAAAAAAACGCAGATGTTAGACTTCAGGGCCCAACACATGAGATAACACCTGAGGGGGGAGAGGGGGAGAGGGGAACCCCAGTGACATATACCGAAACAGATGTAAGAATGGTGCAGGACATACTTTGCACTGTTTCGCGGATGGAAAATCTAATGGGTAATCTGGTAATGCAGCTCGGGGCAGTGCAAACTGATGTTATGGTGATACGAGGTGAGATGGAGAAAGTAAGGCAGTGCTTGTATGAGATGGAGAAAAGGATCCCCACCGTAGAGCAATCTGTGCAGAAGTTAGAGAAGGAGGTGGTATCTTTAAAACAGATAAATGGTAAGATGGAACAAAAACTGTTTGATCAGGAGGATAGATTAAGAAGATCTAATATAAGATGTGTGGGGGTCCCAGAACGAGCGGAGGGAGATAATTGTACTGAATTTATGGAGAAATGGATAAGGGAGAATAGTAAAGAGGGTACTCTCTCCCCCTTATTCTCTATCGAAAGAGCACACAGGGTCCCCACAAAAAATAGGGTCCCAGGGGATTACCCTAGGCCTATATTGGTGAAATGTTTATTGACTAAGGACCGTGATGGAATATTATTTGACGCCAGAACTTCAGAAAAATATCATATACAGGGTGTAAAGATTAAACTTTTTCCAGATTATTCATTTAGTACTAACGCACAAAGGAGAGAATTTATAACTGTAAAAAAAAGATTAAGGGAGGCAGGTCTAAAGTATAGCTTGCTCTTCCCGGCGAAATTAAGGGTGGAGTATAAAGGCAGGAGCATTTTTTTCCAGACTCCGGAAGAAGTTAGTGAATGGGCGGACGGGGAGGGCCTCTGAGGTCGGGTTGGTGGAGGTGAAAGGGGTCTTTATGCTAAGTTATGGAGTCGCCCAGACTGCTGGTCAGCAGAAGGGGTGATTATTTGGATAGGGGGGGTAAGTACGGGATGTGGGAGGGGGGGACGTGTGTGTTTTCTTTTTCTTTTTTTTTTTTTCTCTCCTTTCCTCCCCCTCTGCTAGATGATGGTTAGGATCCTTTCATTAAATGTGAGAGGGTCAAAAGATATGCTATCCTTGAGTGGATGAAGAGGTTTCTGCCGGCCATCATCTGTCTCCAGGAGACACATTTGGATAAGGAATCAGTAAGATGGTTGGAGAGGAGATGGATGGTGGAGGGATATCATTCGGTGTATACTACCTATTCTAGAGGGGTCTCAATTTTGGTACATAAGAAGATTAAATTTGAAGTTGTGGCATGTGAGGCCGATGACTGTGGCAGATACCTCTTCTTATATTGTTATGTAGAAGGGATTAAAACTGTAATTGCCAATATATATATCCCACCACCTTACAAGTAGTGTTGAGCGCGAATATTCGAATAGCGAATTTTTTTCGCGAATATCGGCACTTCGCTAATTCGCGAATATTTCGAATATAGTGCTATAAATTCGATATTTCGAATATTCGTTTTTTTTTTTTTTTTTTTTTTAATTGTTATATTTTTTCCTTTCCCACTTCCCTAAAGTTGTTCTTACCTGTCCTTTGGATTCCTGGCTTCCTGGCTGCTCCAGTCAGTGCCCGTTGCCGCTTCTGCCGCCTTCCGTGCTCATGGAGCGTCCCCATCTCCATGGGAACGTCTCCATATACTAGAATGTACTGTCAGATTTGAGAATTACGTTGAAATCGCAATTGCGATTAATATAACACGAAATAATTGCATTTGCGATTTCAACGTAATTCTCAAATCCGACAGTACATTCTAGTATATGAAGTTAAAATCGCAAATGCGATTATTTCGTGTTATATTAATCGCATTTGCGATTTTTTATTTTTTATTTTTTTACTATGGTTGGCTTCAATGGTAGAATTAGCGAATATGACGAATATATTCGTTATATTCCACAAAACGAATATACGAATGTATTCGTCATATTCCACAAAACGAAGATAACGAAGTATTCTGCATCTCAGTTATATCTACCTATTCATCAACTTCGCTAATTCTAGCAATCATATAGGAAAGTTGACTATAGAGACAGCTAAGTATAATTCGCTATGCGATTATATGACTGCTTTTTTTTTATATAAATAGAATAATTATAATACCTGATAATTATTATAATCTATTTATATAAAAAAGCAAAGTAATATAATCGCATAGCGAATTATACTTATCTGTCTCTATAGTAAACTTTCCTATATGATTGCTAGAATTAGCGAAGTTGATGAATAGGTAGATATAACTGAGATGCAGAATACTTCGTTATCTTCGTTTTGTGGAATATGACGAATACATTCGTATATTCGTTTTGTGGAATATAACGAATATATTCGTCATATTCGCTAATTCTACCATTGAAGCCAACCATAGTAAAAAATAAAATAAAAAATAGATAATCGCAAATGCGATTAATATAACACGAAATAATCGCATTTGCGATTTCACCTTAGTAATGCTAGATTCCAGGGATCAGCAACCTCCGGCACTCCAGCTGTTGTCAAACTACGACTCCCAGCATGCTCCATTCACTTCTTTGGGAGTCCTGAGAACAGCCATGGAGGTGTGCATGCTGGGAGTTGTAGTTGCACCACAGCTGGAGTGCCGAAGGTTGCTGATCCCTGCTATATTCCGTGCTCATGGAGCATCCCCATCACCATGGTAACGTCTCCATATACTAGAATGTACTGTCGGATTTGAGAATTACGTTGAAATCGCAAATGCGATTATTTCGTGTTATATTAATCGCATTTGCGATTTCAATAGGAGAGTAGCCTTTAAGTTTAAAAAAATAAAAATAAAAAAATTAAAAAATCGCATATGCGATTTTTTAAATCGCATATTATTCGCGATAACTAGAATAATGACGAATATTCGATTTCGACTAATATAAAACGAATATTCTATCGAATATTCGCGAATTTCGTCGAAATCGAATATGGCACCTGCCGCTCATCACTACTTACAAGCCAGATGCATTGTATCAATTGTATGGATTTATGTTGAATAAGCAGGAATGTATACTGATTGCAGTGGGTGACTATAATGCGGTTATGGATCCACTCAGGGATAGAACTTCTGGCAGAGGGGGAGGAGCACAAAATGTAGATTTATGTAAGCTAGCCCAGGAATTTAATTGGGTAGACGTGTGGCGCGCCCAAAATCCAGATGAAACTATGTACTCCTGTTATTCAAAAACACATCAAACCTGGTCAAGAATAGATATGCTTTTCGGAAATAAAAATGTAATCTCCCAAAGCAGGATTAGGATTAAATATATACCTATGGCTTTGTCAGACCATAATGCAATGGTAATTCACCTAGACTTGTATAAAAAGAGTATTGTGCCGTTGTTCAAGTTTAACCCTCATTGGTTATCATTGATCACAGATAACGAGAGTATAATTGAGGAGCTAAAAAATTTTTTTAAAGTGACTACTGGTTCTGCCAATAGATTAATGGTTTGGGATACGGCTAAGGCATTTTTGAGAGGAGTGTTGTTAAAAAAGGTAAATTATTGGAAAAAAAGTGTTAGAGAGAAAGGGAATCTATTGGAAAAGAAATTACAAGAAGCAGGAATGGTATGCATAAGGTACCCCACTGATTTCAAGAAGTGAGTTTGGGAGGAAGAACAAGAAAAATCTAAAATATATCAGTTAGAAAAAACTAGGAAAGAATTGCTTTTTCAAGGGATCCGGTTAGCTTCGGAGGGTGAAAAGGTCGGTAAAATTAAAGCAAATATAGTGAGAAATCAAAAAGGGAAATCATGGATCGGGGTAATTAAGGATAAAACAAGTAAATTAGTTAGTACACCGGAAGGTATTAAAAAAGTGTTCCTGGAGTACTTCCTAGAGCTTTATAAGTCTAGGGTAGAATATTCAAAACAAGAGTTAGATTTATACCTAGATAAGATTCCTTTCAGTAAGATATCCCAGGCCCAAAAAGAATATTTAGAAAAAGAAATATCGGTGGCAGAAATAAATTCAGTGTTGGGGAAGGTAAAAGCCGAAAAAGCACCAGGGGGGGATGGGCTCCCTTTTGAAATATATAAAACCTTCTCCCAGGTTTTAGTACCTGAGTTAAAAATAACATTGGATGAATCCCGAAAACTGGGCGATCTACCTGACTCCATGAAGGAAGCAATTATTACATTAATTCCAAAAAAGGGAAAAGAACAATTAGATCCCGGGTCATATAGGCCAGAAGAGAGCCAAGGACTGAACCCTAAGGAACCAAAACGACGAGTGGAAGGGGAGAAGAAGTAGAGATGGCAAATGAAACACTGAATAAACAGAGAGATAGTAAGAAAACCTGGAGAGAGCAGTGTTCTTGTGGCTGACAGAGTGGAGCGTACTGAGGAGTTGGTGGTCTACTATGTCAAATGCTGCAGAGAGATCCAGGAGAATCAGTAGAGAGTAGTTGCCATTAGATTTAGCCATGAGGAGATCATTGGAGACGTTAGTGAGGGCAGTTTTTGTGAAGAGTGAGGAAGCCAGACATGCTTTGCACCACATTCATTGTCTTTAGACAATTTCTGCAATTTGCCAACAAGAGAACATGGCTTAATGAAAAGGGAATATAGATTTATGGGAAAGGAAGAGAGTCTCACTTAATATCTTTTGTCAGGCCAGCAATCAGGACAGGGAGGAGTATGGGATGGTGACTCAATAACAGCACCCCTCCCCCCATGCAGTCCCAGTACTGTAGCTGTTCAGGACATCTTACATTATACTAATGAATGCACTGTTCCTCTGTTTTACATGGTTATCTTGGAGCTGTCAGTCATTCCAAACCTATTATGGCTCATACACACGACCATGTGTATTTTGCAGACCCATTCAAATGAAGCAAACAGAACGGACACGGCAAGAAAATACGTTTGTGTGCATGAGCAATTTTTTTTTTCCAAAAGCTTTATTGGAAGATTGAAAAGATTACATGTAAAGAAAATACATACACAGAAGAACTGTGCATTGTAAGTACTAAGTATTTGTATAATAACATGTAACAGGTAAATGTCAAGTTAGATACATTAGTGGGTGATAATCTCTGGATCCATATTAGTGAGATGAAACGAAATCAACTGTTAAAGTGCCTGTAGTCTACCCAGAGTTTCCAACGAGAACGAAACTTAATATGAGAGTGGTTTTCCCATGCTGCTATTTGTTCAAATCTAAAAATAGTGTCAACCTTATTAATCCAAAGCTCAATGGGGGGTATATCTGGGGACAACTAATTCTTTAATATTAGAAGGTGGGCTGCTATCCTCAGCTGTTTGAACAAAAAGGAGACTGTGTTATCGGCGTGGGAAAGAAGAGGTAGGCCCAATAGAGCTAAATGAGGGGAGGTCTGTGAAGGTTCTCGTTTATCCAGATCATGGTATATATCTGTAAAGAATAATTCAAGGCAACTGGACGTACTGTAGATTTCTTGAAAACGTTTCACTCGTTCTTCCAATGCGCTTTCTCAATTCTGAGTGATTGTACAAAAATTCTGGGAATAAATATGTAACTGAATCCACATCTGGTAATTATACCCAGCATTGGGTCAAAGGTGTTGATTCCATTATCCTAATTGGAGTCAGTAGGTGATAAAGACTTCCCAGAAAAAGGTGTCAAGACAGCATTGTATGTGGCAGACAATAGATGTCTAACCCCCCCACCTCTATTCAAGCTTGGCTTCTCCATTTTTACGTAGATGGCCTCCTTCATGCCTCTTTTGTACCAATTGGCCTCCTTATCCAAAACACGTACTTGACTGTCTTAAAAGGTGTGACCTGTTCCTTTTAGATGTAAGTACACGGCTGAATCTTGACCAGAGGTTTTGGCTCTTCTATGCTGAGCCATACGCTGATGTAGTTGTTGTTTTGTTTCGCCGATATACAGTTCTGAGCATTCCTCATTGCACTGGACTGCGTACACAATGTTGTCCATCTTGTGTTTAGGCGTTGGGTCTTTGGGGTGAACCAGTTGTTGCCTCAGTGTGTTGCTGGGTTTAAAGCAAACAGGAATGTGATATTTATTAAAAATACTTTTGAGTTTCTCAGACACCCCAGCTACATATGGGATAACCATATTCTTGCGTCAAGTACGTGTTTTGGATAAGGAGGCCGATTGGTACAAACGAGGCATGAAGGAGGCCATCTACGTAAAAATGGAGAAGCCAAGCTTGAATAGAGGTGGGGGGGTTAGACATCTATTGTCTGCCACATACAATGCTGTCTTGACACCTTTTTCTGGGAAGTCTTTATCACCTACTGACTCCAATTAGGATAATGGAATCAACACCTTTGACCCAATGCTGGGTATAATTACCAGATGTGGATTCAGTTACATATTTATTCCCAGAATTTTTGTACAATCACTCAGAATTGAGAAAGCTCGTTGGAAGAACGAGTGAAACGTTTTCAAGAAATCTACAGTACGTCCAGTTGCCTTGAATTATTCTTTACAGATATAAATGAGGGGAGAGCTTGACTTGTGATTTACAGATCACATTGCTTCTCTCAAAGCACCAACCGTGGATTATAGGACAAGTCCACCAGATGTGGTAAAAAGAGCCTCTCTCCTTCCCACATGCCCAGTAGGTGTCAGATCCTCCCTCTACATATCGGCATGTGATGTCTGGTGTTTTGTACCATCTCGTGAGTACCTTGTAGCCATTTTCTTGGATTCTTACACATCTTGAAGAGGTGTGGGGTACCCTGAAAAGTCGGTATTGATCGTCGAGGGAGAGGGGGGTACAAAGATCCTTCTCCCATTGGCCTATAAAGGAAGGTTTGGGCATCGATGGAGGAGCTAAGTCTTTTGTATAGTAGTGAAATCGGTTTGCGAGGGGGGAGGGGCTACTTATGAGACTTTCAAACCATGTAAGTGGTCTAAGTAGTGTTTGTAGTGGGATGTGTTTGGAAATATAGGAGCGTAGAAAGGAGATCAGGGGGATGTAGACCAATTTTGGGGAGAGAAGAGACAATGGAGTTTGTATTCACCAAACCCCTATCCCCCCCATACAGAGACAGGATCAGAACCTCAGAGTTGGAAATTGTGTTCAGAAGGCTCTACCTCAGTACAATTAGGGCTAAGTCTATTACATCTCTCAACTAAATAATGGGAGTGGGCAGTGGAACGCCCCACACCGACTCTCGAAAACAGTTCCTTGCCTCAATAGTGGCTTTAACATAAGGGCCGCTGTTTTTTGTTGTAAAGGGGGCATGACTGGAATTTACTAGTAGGCCTCTGAAAGATGAGTGTGAGTAGGGGGTCTCCATCTCCACCCAAGACTTATGTGGAGGTGATCTGAACCAGTCAATGGTCCTTACCAAGAGGATCGCTCTGTTGTAAAGCAATGTATTAGGAAGACCAATGCACCCAAACGTTCTAGGCCTTTGAAGGACCGATAATGTCAGTCTAGTTTTTTTTTAATTCCATATGAAGGAACGGATATGTTTCTCTAGTAAGAGAAAGTATGTCTTAGGAATTGGGAGAGGTAAAACCTGTAGTAAGTAGGTCAGCCTTGGCAAGACCAATGAGGTTACCATATTTTTACGGCTGAACCATGACAATGTAGGAGAGTATAGAGATGTAAATTGGTCTTGTATGGATTGGAGTAGTGGGGTATAATTGAGATGGAAGAGTGTGGAAAGGTCAGGGCTATTTTGAAATTAGAAAGGGAGGTAAACCTCTCCAAATTTGCGAATGCCGCCACCTTGTGTTCTTGGTGTCCCAATTTGAAGCATTTAATACTGTGTTCTTGGCGGATGGTTTGGAGTAAGGGTTCCATGACCATTACAAAGATCAGAGGGGAGAGCGGGCACCCCTGTCTTGTGCCATTTCTGATGGGAAAGGGAGGGAAGATGGAATTATTCACCAGCACCGACGCCGAGGCATTGATATACATAGCACGAATGGCCTGTATGAACGTGTCGGGGAGGCCAAATCTGCTTAGGGTGAGATGCATGATGTCCCAGTGAACCCGGTCGAATGCTTTTTCGGCGTTGATGCTGAGAAAAACCAGGGGGAGTGATTTTTTGGTGGCATGGAATAGGATGTTTAATATCCTAGCAGAGTTGTCCTTGCCCTCTCTCCCTGAGATGAAACCTGTTTGGTCTCTATGTTATAACTGTGGTAAGAGTGGGGAGAGGCGGTTTGCTAACATTTTGGCCAATAGTTTTAGATTGAGGTTCAATAGGGAGATGGGGCAATAATTAGCTCATTGGGTAGGGTCCTTTCTATCCTTAGGAATGATGGTGATATGGGCTTTAGTCATATCTAATGACAAGGGACTGCCTAGAAGGGATTGTTTGCAGGTTTTTATGAGGTAGGGTATGAGAGATGTACTAAAAGTGCGGTAGTAGAGGGCAGGAAGGCCGTCCAGGCCTGGAGCTTTCCCTTTCGGTAGTTGTTTGATAGCTAGGAGTAATTCATCATTTGAAAAGGGAGCTTCTGGGTTCCGTCTAATTTGGGAAGTTTTGTGGAGTGAAGGAATGCGTTAATCGAATCTAGATGGGACGGTGCTCCCTTTGTTAGTATGTTTTGGGGAATATTATATAAGGATTGGTAGAAGGACATGAATTGAAGTGATATATCCTTAGAATTTGTGACTATATCTCCTTTTTAATTTTTTAACTTACAGATGTAGCTTTGTGATCTCTATTTAATTCTAGTCATCATAAATCTGGAGGCCTTGTCGCCATGTGTGAAAAATTTGTATTGTGAGTTCTGAAAATATTTGGCTGAGGAGTTATATAGTAGTTATTTAGTAGGTTCTTAAGTTCGACACGTAGGGTATTGAGTTGAGATAGATGTGAGTCTGTGAGGGATTTTTTATGGAGTGTTTCAAACCTTTGTATGTCTAGTAGTAGTGTGTCTATTCTGGCCATTCTTTTTTTTTTATGTGGGAGCCCATACAGATAAGCTGTCCTCGTATGTTTGCTTTATGTGCATCCCATAATATCTGGGGTGAGGTGTCAGAAAGGTTGTTTAGAGAAAAAAAAGTCCTCTAGTAGTTTGGTCACTTTTTCTTGTAGATCTATAGTTGAGATCAATAGTTTGTTGAGTCTTGAAAGTTCTAGGGAAACTATTTGGAGTAGACATAGAGATCCAAATGGGGGAGTGATCTGAGAGGTTTATGGAACCTATCTGGGCCTTGGTGCAAAATTGGAGATTTTCTTTGGATATCGGTATGTACTCCAACCGCTGATAAGTGCCATGCATATTTGAGAAGAAGGTGTAATCTCTCTCTGTGGGGTTTAGGGTTCTCCAAATATCCACTAAATGAAGGTTATTAAGCCTCTTGCTTAAGTGATTTAAATCTTTTTTTGATATTGTAGATCTTTGGGAGGATGAATATAGAGAAGGGTCCATAGTGAGGTTGAAGTCACCTCCCATAATGGTCACACCTTCTTTAAATGTTTCCAGAGTTGGGATGAGGGAGTCAAACCAGGCAATTTCATTGGTATCAGTACAGTTGGTTTGCTATGGTACCCTTCAATAAAATGTATCTACCTTTAGTGTCTTGGAGGTGGGCGACATATTGAAAGGTGTGTTTTTGCTGAAACCAACACTAACCCCTCTGGAGGCAGAGGAGTTGGAGCCACAGTGGTACCAATTGGGAAATTTGGAGTGAGAGAGGCTGGGATATTGGTAATTTGAAATGTGTTTCCTGTAGGAAAAGGACATTGCAGTTTCCCTTCTTCATATAGGAAAAAATCTGGCATCTCTTTGAGGGGGCATTAAAGCCCTTAAAGGATAACTGTCACATTTAGACCCTAATTTTAATTTTCATATATGTAGTTACTAATAACATGATATTCCAGAATCAGTTACTATTAGACTGACTTACCCCATATTTAATAAGATTCAGCCCTTAGCAACCATAAAACTGCCCTTAGCAAGCATAAAACTGCAATCTCACTATTCATTTAAGATGGCCGCCACTGCCCTCACCCTGAGGCTAATCCCGCCTGCCCTCACTAGCCAGTAACAATAGCCCCCCAAAAGTGTCAGTAACCAGAGCCCTCCCCCCTAAAGGGTTAATCTCCTGCAGCACAAAGGGGTCCTCTTACCACATGTTGCTTTCATTTATACACTGAGCAGACGGCAGATCTCCCTTCCCTGCTCTGCGCTGCTTCCACTCTGCATTGTCCCAGTCTGCTGAGTGAGGAAGCGTCTGCCAAGCGCAGGGACAGGGAGAAGTGCACACAGCCCAGGCACTGTTATCAGCTGCTGGGGAGGACCTGGCTTTAATCATTTACTTACAGTCCCTGGCTGTCAGTAATGTGATCCTGCACGCTGCATGCTCCGAACCATGCCTAGCAACCCTATTTTAAGCACAGGTAAAATTAGGCAGTACCGGGAACAAAAATGTGGAATTAAGGGGTAATTGAATACACAGTGAAAAGTTGAAATAGGGCCACCAAGATGATATTAATGACCACAATCCAATACTCCCCAAAAAATATATATACGACAGTTATCCTTTAGCATTGAATGAGGCTATGCATAGGTCAGCCAACCCACTCCAATTCAAGAACTAGGGAGAACCTGTTCCCTCCCAGGGAAGTTGGCACATTAATATTGGTAAAGTTTAGTACCGAGTTCCATATCACTGGGGTGGAGGATAAACCACCATCCACCAATTCGGGACCAGAGATAACATAATTGTATAGGCATCTACCGAAACTTGAGATAACATGAAAAACAAAGAAACATAAATCAAACATAAACATGGGTATGTTCAATACTGGAGGCACGTTAGCACCTAGTGAGAGTAGAGAGAGGGGGAAAATAGTGATATTTAGTATCACCCTAAACAGGTGGGGATCTGGCTGACATGAGCCCTTATTCTGAGGATTATCTTCATTTAGGCTACTTTCACACCTGCGTTCGATCGGATCCGTTCTGAACAGATCCGCTCATATTAATGCAGACGGTGGCTCCGTTCAGAACGGATCCGTCTGCATTAGAACTTAGAAAAATTTTCTAAGTCTGAAAGTAGCCTGAGCGGATCCGTTCCGACTTTACATTGAAAGTCAATGGGGGACGGATCCGCTTGAAGATTAAGCCATATGGTGTCATCTTCAAGCGGATCCGTCCCCATTGACTTACATTGTAAGTCGGAACGGATCTGCACGCCTCCGCACGGCCAGGCGGACACCCGAACGCTGCTTGCAGCGTTCAGGTGTCCGCTTACTGAGCGGAGCGGAGGCTGAGCGCTGGCAGGCGGATGCATTCTCAGTGGATCCGCCTTCACTGAGAATGCATTAGGGCCAGACGGCTGCGTTCAGGGACGCTTGTGAGCCCCTTCAAATGGAGCTCACGAGCGGACACCTGAACGCAGGTGTGAAAGGAGCCTTACTTGTAGATAAACTCTTCCCTGTGCGGCAGAATAATAATTGAGATTATTTTGCTCTCCCATTGGGAACTTTTATCTATCTTTGATTACTGATTTAGAAGTACATACTTTTTTATTCAGTTTTCAACGGCATAGGTTTGCATCAAATTTACACACTTGCACACTTTTCTAAGAATTTTACACCTTGTTCGGCAGGGAGATGTGGCTTCATGGGAAAGGAGTGTGGCTTTGCAGGAAAGGGGCATGGTCTAAATTACACATTTTTAATTCCCTTTTTCTGACTTGAGTCCCTTTAAATCCAATTATAGATTGTAGATAGATTGTTAAAAAAAATATATTGTGTAGCAATCAGCTTTACACAATTGCAGATGAAAGTGTCTGTATGGGTGTACAGTGGAATACAATGCATGGCTCAAACACAATGGGGGGGGGGGGGGGAGAATTTATCACTTCTTTACTCCAGAATTTTACCTTTAAAAAGTCACAAAATAGGGGCTTTTTGACCTTTTGCAGTCATTTGTGCCAAAAATGTTGTGGCTTTTGACCGCTCACTCCAGTTTAGGTGGTAAAGCGAGGGTGGTTAGCTATGTTAGTGATAAATCTGGAGTCAAATTAATTGAGACTTTTTAAAAAGTCACAAAACAGTTGCAGACACAGACCTTTTCCAGCTGAAAATTAATTTCCAAAGCATCTCCTATCAATGTTCAGTGACAAATGGCCCAAACACAGCCCAGATAGACTTCAATGGGCATATTTGGTCCGCATCGTGGACCAAAGTAAAGGTGGTGTTGAAAAACTTGAGTAACATTTCGAGACAAAAGTGTAAGGATTAAAGATGCACCGAATTTAACAAATACTATGCAGCATTTCATAAATTTGGTGCAAAGTACACCGACGTAGACTACTGAAAAACTGACTTTAAATATTACCCTTATAATAAATTCCCCCCCAATGTGAACAGATCCTAAGCTGAATTTGGGAATGGAGGTCAAAAATAAGGGCTGAAATCTAAGGTTTCAGGGCAACTTTAATATGTTGCTTTCAGCTCTTCTCTTACGGGCTTTTCCTCTCAGTACGACATGCCTGCTCATGAATTTCTCACTTCATTTTTTATTGCAGTAGTGAATTAACAGATAAGAAGAATGTTTTTAAACATAAGATAATTACTTCACAGGTAACTGTGAAAGCAGATTAAATAATTCAAGAACGGGCCATTTGGTCTTTTTCCTGGCCAGTTGCATTTTCCATTTTTGTTGTGCATTCAAAGCCATAAATTTTTTTTTCCATAGAGACAATTTGTGCGCCTTTTGTCTTCGATACATAAGGCTTTATTTTATGTTATTTTTGCATTACACAGTTTCAGTTATTATTTTTATACCGTGTAAAATGTAAATAAATAAAAAAAAGGGATCAAATAGTCGCTTCGGCTCAGTCGACTCAGTGCTTGCGCGGTGGATCAGATGCTACTCCCCTGCTTTATTATGTAAGGAAAATAAAAATATATCAGAAGCTAACTGTAAAAAATTAACCTGTTTTTCCTGCATAAGGAACACCATAAAATACAAGAAAAGAATTGGCACTATGGCAGAATTGTGTATTTTCTTCATCTCACTAGAGTAATGGTGTACCATTTCACCAGAATCATTTGCGGTGGATTGCAGGGAGGCGTTGAGGATGGGAATTGTAGTACTCACAGTTCGGATGTTCCCTGGGCCATGCAGTGATGGGAAAGGGCCATCTTTTTTTTCCATTCGAGGTACTGCCTAGTTTTGTTGTTCTCCTGCCTGGTTTTGGTGCAGTGTAGTGGTGCAGGAAATAATGGGACCAAGTTAACAGTAGAATGGTTATTTACTGAAGAATCAAGTTATGGTACATTAGTCACAGTTCTCGGTATGTATTGACTGTCAGTTCTTACACAAGTGAAATTTCCACAGATTTCACTGGTTACACAGCTGCAGTAACAGTTAATAGGCCAAGATATATCTTTAAAGTAATTTTCATCACATTGCACTTCTCTAGCTGACATCCAGAAATAGGGGTGCAGCACTTCTAATTTTCTCTACGCAACCAGGAGGCACACCCCAATGTCAGACAAGTTCTGCACCTTTTTCACAGGTTGTCATACTCACACTTAGTGTTACTACAGGTTTCTAATGTGGGATGTAGCATGGTGGGCATATCCAGATTCCAAGACAGGGAGCCTTTCACTTTCTGAACAAATTTCACTATGGACTCGGAGTCTATAAGTATTTTAAGCAGTTTATCTCCATAGAGTTTCTACACGCACCTCCTCTCAACACTGAAATGCTTTTCAATGTTTTCTTTTTCCACTTTGGCTTGGTGTTAAGCTTTCTTTGGGGTTGTGTTCTGCTGCTTCAGCACTCTACACTGTCTAAACCAGTGTTTCCCAACCAGTGTGCCTCCAGCTGTTGCAAAACTACAACTCCCAGCATGCCCGCACAACCAAAGACTGTCCGGGCATGCTGGGAGTTGTAGTTTTGCAACAGCTGGAGGCACACTGGTTGGGAAACACTGGATTAAACATCCACTTCCTTTCCAATAAATGTTTCTGATCTGAGCACTCCCTATAGAGAGGGTGTAAACAGCCCCACCTAGCAACTGATTGCTAAGATCTGTTAACCGTTTACTGCCTAGTGCTCAGAAAATCCATAAGTATATGAAAAAAGCTAATTTTAACCCTTTTGCAGCATAAATACAGAAAATGCACAGAAAACCAGTTTGCAGTGAACCACTGTGGAACACAGTGAAACACTGCAAATTTTGGAATCAAATACTGTCGTCTGATTAAACAAAGACTGGACTTATTCACACCAATCGTCATGTACCTTTTGGATAAGAAAAAATATACTTTCAAGAAAAAGAACACCTTGTAGAGTAGATGTGGTTGGTGGTGATGCTGCTTTTGGGATACTCTACAAGCTAATGCCACTGGAAACCAGAGAGTGCCTCAGGGGTCTGTGACCTGTGCAGTTTTACAGGGTGTATCACTCAACTCTGCTGAGTGGGGCACCTCTGATGGTTTGGCACTTAGGGCTTGCAACTACAAATAATACATTTTATTTATGGAGCTGTTATGTGGTCACTGCATTCAGGGGTGGAATCCAGGCGGTTCTCCCAAACCAGTTGCTAAAATAACAGCTAATTTGGCAAACCAAGGAGAAGCAGGATCCTTAACAAGTCCCCTTTGCACCAAACTGTATCCACATCTTTATGATGCACATACATTTCAACAGTCTAGTGCTGTGGCAAGGAAACCATCATATTCTTGCCATGCCATTTGGCACTTTTTAATTGATGCAGGTGGTGTAATGATTACATCAACACAACAATTGACATCATATGGAGAATATCTATCAGACCAAGTGGAATATATAGTGAAGGGGGTACAACACATTCTTAGCCATAATTACTTTGTATATGACTCTGATTTCTTTCTCCAGTTGATGGGCACCGCCATGGGCACCAGGTTCGCCCCCAGTTATGCCAACCTCTTTATGGCACAGTGGGAGGAACAATTTATAGCACCCACACTGGGGACGAACCTGGTGCTCTGGCGTAGGTTCATTGACGATGTAATTTTCATCTGGAGAGGAACGGAGGAAGATCTAAAAACATTCCTAAATTATATAAATCAGAATGATAATAATATAAAATTCAGTTCAAAGATACATAAAGAACAGATAGAGTTTTTGGATCTGACTATTAAGGTGGAGGAGAATAAATTAATTTGTCAAACATACCAAAAAGAGATAGCCAAAAATAGCTATATCCTTTATACAAGCTGCCATCTACCAAGATGGCTGCTAAATATACCTAAGGGGCAATTTAGGAGGCTACGGCGCAATTGTACAAAAGAAGAGGACTATATGAAAGAAACTATATCCATGAAGGGACAATTCTTGATGAAAAAATATCCTTCACAACAGGTAGAGAAAGCCCTAGTAGAAGTAAAAAATATGGATAGGAAAACCTTCTTTGAAGAAAAAACAAGGACCAGAACAGAAACTGACCCCAAAATGGTGGATCAAATTAGGATTATTTTACCCTATAATGCCCAATATAGGAAGATTGAAGCCATAATCCGAAACCATTGGCATCATATTACAAATGATAAACTAATAGGACCATATTTGACCAATGGCCCACAAATAGTATATACAAAAGCACCGAATTTGGCTATCAAAGTAGCACCAACTGTAAAAAACAAAAAGGAAAATGTTTACAAAAATTATTTTAATTTAAAGGGATTTTATAGGTGTAACACTTGTAGCAATTGTAGAAACACGAAATTCCCAAAAAAAACCAATTTAATTTCTTCCACATCAAACTCATTTTCGTATGTTATTGATACATTTTTATCATGTAACACAGCAAACGTCTTATACATGATTGAGTGTCCCTGCAAAAAACAATATATAGGGCGAACGAAGAGACTATTAAAAGTCAGAATTGCAGAACACATGACTAAAATTAGAACAGGATACGAGAAACACTCACTATCTAAGCATTTTAAATATCACCACAATCAGGATCCCTCCCTATTAAAGTTTACGGCATTTGAAAAAATAGATATACATTGGAGAGGAGGTGATCACATCTCTAATATGTCAAGACAGGAGGCGAGACGTATATATGATTTTAACACTTTATTACCAGAGGGTCTTAATGCAGATTTTGAAATATTTGGCTTTTTGTAGATCAAGAGGTGGGTGCTCTCAGCGGACGGGACATCGGTGGTATAGCGGTAAAATCAGCACCCCGATCTCCCCTTAGTTGGGAGCCCCCACTTCCTTTACATCACTACAAATAAGAAAATACAGATGAATATATATTGGTTTTAAATTAATATTTTAATCGAATAAATATCACTATGTATATTTTAACAGTATAGACAGAGAGGAAGCGCAATTGTATAGTTTTACCATGATTATTATATTATTATTTTATCAATTTTAACATGCATTGATTATAAATATATATGAATTTATGCTAAATACATTAAGGATTGTGAAATAATTTATAATGAATTTTAGTCAGGTCAATTTAATATCAAGGTATAAGGAGCATTATATAATGATGAATGTCTTTATTTAAAAACATAAGGAGGTATTTTAAATCATCTGACTCCAAACCAGATTTTGCAATGATCCCTAATTAAGCAAACAAGGTGTAACCCGTCCAGGATATATAAGGAAGTACCTTTGGATCCCATAACCAGCTACTGAGGAAGAGGTCAGAGACCTTGAAACGCGTATAGCGGTTGGGATCCTTATAGACGACTGGACACTTTAACCCATCGGAGCTGATCAGCACACGTAACCACGGACACGACCGCATAGACGGTGATCGAAACTATTCCTAATTCATCACAGGAGTCTTGAACCAATCACAGGTAGAGACTTCATCGGCGCCCTGATCACGTGGAGTGCCGGCAAAAAGCGCAGGACGCCAGCCACACGTGGGACACACAGCGGCTACCTGGAAGCAGGATTACCGTAACCGCAGACTTTGAACATCGGGAGATATCCCATAACCTTGCATCGGGTAAAGACCTCCCCGGCGCCCTGATCACGTGTAGTGTCAGCAAAAAAAGCAGGACGCCAGCTACACGTGGGACGCACAGCGGTTTCTTGGGGAGCAGGATTACCGTAACAACACCGCGGACCGTGAATATCGGAAGATACTCCAAAAACGCCACATCGGGTGAGTGCACTGACCCACGGTGGGACGCCACCACGGACAGTTACACACGAGCCGGACCCCAAACAGTGAGTACTTCTGGTTAACTACACTCACGGATATACCAGTGATAACTGAGACATTTAACGTTGGGAACAATGTTGCAACACCCATAAGAACAAAATTGCAGCCTCTATAAGGACACAATACTAATCTTAAGTGACCAATTCCTTATCAGTATAACAAATTGTGTTTCTCCATATTTTATTATTTATATTTATAATTTTAAGGTACTATATTTTATATTGTCCTATCTATTGTATGCATAATTTCATGATCTAATAAAGTAGTTATATTAACAAACCTGATATATGACCACAGATATTGAGTGCTCACTATAATTTACATATTTCTTTACTGTTAACCCCTTATGTGGTTGGGGTGAACCACATCATAGTTAGAGCACCGAACCTGGTAAGCAGAAGGGTGAGCCACTATAAATTTATATACATCAACATACTGTCTGCGTTGTCCTGGCCATGTACGTTGGATAAGGCATGAAAACGGGGACAGTTGAGTATTTGTATAATTGTTCTTGGAGACAATGTCTGATGCTTCATTTTCAGAGGGTTCACAAATTCTGCATGGCTGGAAGGTCATTGAGGTGGTCTTGACCAGATGTTCATTTCATATTGGAAACTTTAGTGTCACACGTTACAAGCTTATATGGCACTAGGTTCAAGAAGTTTTCTGGGACTGAGATATTGTTGACAAAGTAAACTCAAGAAAGGTCATCAACATCAGATCGGCGTGGGTCCAACACCCCACACCGTAACGATCAGCCACCAGCACCCAAAATTATGCAGTGGACAGAGCTGGAAGCACAAGGTTCCATAAAACTTCAGCACATGGTCTTTAATGGGAGCTGAGCTGCAGTATGCCGCTACCAGAAGCTATACAGTAGACAGAGCTTTCCATCCACTATGCTGAGTGCTGGACTCCCACCAATCTGATATTGATGACCAATCCTGAAAACAGGTCATCAATATCTAAATCCAGGAGAACCCCTATAACTTGAATTTGTAAGTGATTTATGTACTGAGCTTATATCTATGCATTAAGCTTGAATCTCATACTGTATCTGTACATTAAGCTTTTGTATTTGGTATGCAGGGATTAACACAAATTTGAACAGTTTATAGGAGATTACGCACAAAAATATTCCACCCTAATATATAGTGTATTTGGAATATTGTAACTATTTAATTTAATTATTAAAGTATTAATAATCTTCCGCACCATACTATACCGCCCCCCCCCCCCAGCTCATACCTTTGTCAGTGAAGTAGGAAACCTGTTAAAAATTTGAAACTGACCCTTGTGTGTCAGTATTATTTGGGCACTGTATGGTGGCATTGGTGGTATTACGTGGCACTGCTAATTAGGCAAAGTACAATATATTATGCATAGGGCTCTAGTAATTAGACTGTATAAGAGTTTACCATGTGGAGGAATATACTCAAGGTAATGGACCAAAAAAAACTGCCCATACATTGCACTGATAGAATGATATGAGTAATTTAGTTTAATATGATTAGTATATTTTTTTATGTAAGGATGGTTCCCTTTAAATAACTGTGTTTTTCTATTTTATTAGTAAAATACAAGTCAGTTTCTCATCATTTTATTCTAAAACTAATCATTAGCGTGATGGGACATCCAGGCTGTCTTTAAAACATATGTCACTTTTGTGTGCTTGGAAGTTTTTATTCCATTGGTCAAAAATGTGTCTTGAAATACAATTTATTAGCCCTGGCCTGAAGCAGCCCAAGCTGTAAATACATCGCCAGTCGGGGCTATACTTCCAGTCAGAGCACCATAGCTCCTGCACTATGAAAGGCTAAGTAACGATGATCTACATAATAAATCATTTCTATAAATTTGCTGACTCACAGCAGCATTGATCAGTCCTGCCGTTGAGTTTCTCACTTCCAGGCAGGGGAATTAAATCTTCCAGCATCTTACAGCTTCCCTTGTTCCTGCCAAAATATAGTGCCCCTGAAAAATAGCAAAGGTGCACGAGAGAGACGTGAGGAATGCAGAAATCACTGTAACCTAGAACAATGCATATAATTCCATCATGTATCCTAAATGGGAAATGTCACCTTATTTAAAAGGGGTTTTCTGAGATACTTAAAAGCCTCAAATAAGCCTTAAATAATTTCAGATAAGTATGCTATATACTCACCATTTTCTCCAGGTCCTCTTGTTGCTGATTGTCTGAAAACTTCAGCACTGACGTGCTTATATACGACCCATGACCACTGCAGCCAATCACTGTCCTCAGTGATCTGATGCTGAGAACGGCGATTGGCTGCAGTTGTCACGTGCTATACACTTGCATGACACCGACACCGGCACGTGACCAGTGCAGTTTGAAAATTGAGACAGAGGAATGTTACCTATTTAAAGGATTGGACAACAATATATATTGATGACCTATACTCGGGATAGGTTATCAATATCAGATTGACGTGGGTCTGACACCAAGCACCCCCGACAATCAGCTGTTTGAAGAGGAGGTGGCACTCGATACAAGCACCACTTCCTGTTCATTACCCTGCACTTTGTCTCAGAACTGTGCTCTTATGACGAGTACTCGCTGCATTCACTTGAATGTAATTACACTCTACTTAATAGTGTAAAGAGTAGGAAGCGGCGCTTGCATGGAGCACTGCCTCCTCATCAAACAACTGATTGGCAGCGGTTCCGGGTATCAGAACCTAGAGTGTCGGCTGAACCCGCCATTGTTGGAGGGTTTGGCCAACAAAAGACAAATGTGTATAGCCACCTTTAGGTCACCACTTATCTATAAGCAAAACATAAGGACTGCACAGAAAATGAGCACCTTGTTGGATCAAGGTTTCTACCAACAAAAGTCTATGGCCATGGGTCTGTCAAGCCCTAGAGATGCTACATTCTATGATCAACCAGTGCCTATGACCATGAAATAACCATGCATTTAGCACAATACTGTTAAATCTCACAACAAAATAATCCACACTTATATAGTTGATAAAGGTAATGCATGCCCTCCAGAGTCAGTGTGGTGCTCTGTATATTGTTTTGCTGCTGACATGTGGACTGGCATTCAGATGGATGTTACATTTATACGTACCACCTGACGAAGTGCACCCTTTCATAGCAGCAATATTACCTAATATCAGTGGTCTCTTTCAGTAGAATAGCACTCCTGACAAACTGCAAAAACTGTTCAGGAATGCTTAGAGGAACATGACAGAATGCTCAAGGTATTGACTTGGCCGCCAGATCACCCAGATTACAAATCTCATCTGTGAGATGTGCCAGAAAATAGGGATGAGCGGACCCGTGGATGTTCAGGTTCGCCGGGTCCGGCCGAACTTCGGGTCAAAGTTCGGGTTCGGGACCCAAACTCGAACCTGAACCCCATTTAAGTCAATGGGGACCCAAACTTTGGTGCACTAAAATGGCTGTAAAATAGTCATAGTAAGGGCTAGAGGGCTGCAAAAGAAAGCAAAATGTGAGTAATATCAGGACAATTGCCCTGAAAACAAATGTGGATAGGGAAATTACTTAAAATAACATAAAATAGAAAAAAAAATATAATCTTGAACTAGGAGGTGGAGGTCAAAACGGAGTAGGAGGCTGAGGAGGCGGTAGACGTGGCTGTGTAGGTGGAAGCAGCGGTGGAGGAAGAGATAGCCAAGACTGTTTTTGCTCATTTGTTTGTTTTTTTTCCTTAATTTATTTTTATTAATTTGGGAAGGCCCCAAAACATTGGGAAATGGAAAAGACAACGCAAAGACAAAGTGCGCTGGAGTATAACAATGGATGGGTGCGGCCGGTATACTTGTCTATTCAGCACAAGGTATGGACATTTTAATGAACGTGAGCTTGTCCACGTTGGCTGTGGACAGGCGGCTGCGCTTGTATGTGATCACCCCCCCTGCCGTGCTAAACACATGCGGACAATACACTGGCCGCAGGGCAGGCCAGCACCTCCAAGACGTAAATGGCAAGCTCAGGCCATGTGCCCAATTTGGAGACCCAGAAGTTGAATGGTGCAGACTAGTGATGATCGAGCAGTATTCGGGTGTTCGGCCCGAACACATTGATATATTCGTGTGCTCGGCTGAGCACCCGAGTATAATGGAAGTCAATGGAAGACAACCAGGCACCCCCTGCTCTGAAGACAAGAGGGGAGCATGCCTGGTCTATTGGAAAAGGTCAAAAAGTGACAGAAACACCACCAAAATGGATTGGGAACAGCATGGGGACAATGTTTGGATGCACCTTGGACTCCCAGGTCGCTGCTGGGCACCATGTTGTCCGACTTGTACACCACTTTTACAGACTGACAAAAATATGCACAAAACCCCCCAAAAAATAAATTTTACAGGAAAAATTGTTAGGAAACATTCTTTCCTGTATATTCAATTGTGTATAAAGTGCAAGTTCAAGTGAAAGGGCTGCCAAAAATTACAAGAAACTGGCACTCCAAAACACCCTTTGTTACACATAAAGGAGGGCATCATACACACCCTTGAAAAATTATGATTGATGGCCAGTTGGTGACCCTCAAAAACATTTGGAGCAAGGGCCTGCTGATCTGACCATCTAAAACCTTAGGGGCGAGGGCCTGCTGCAGCATTGGTGACTCTAGATAACCTCTGGTGTCATCCATTCGGATGTCTGCCCTATCAACTTTCGATGTTCTTTTCTTTGCCTACCATGGTGATCACAGGTAACGGGGAATCAGGGTTCAATGCCGGAGAGGGAGCTTCAGAAAGGGATACCACATCCAAGGCAGGTCAATGGCTGAAATCTGATTGTCTGTTGTTGCCTTGCCCCTTTTTTTTCCTAATTGTGAACCTCCCAGAGAGGGTGGGTCAAGTTATTAAAGCAGAATAATCCAAGGAAGGCAGCAGGCGCGTGGCAATTACCCACTCCCACTACAGCACTGCTAAGCGGCCCTGTTATTGTAATGAGTACACTTTCCGTTAACGAGTATCTATTGGAGGGCAAGTCTGGTGCCAGCAGCCAACTTGCTCCTGGCCTCCACAACATTCACCCAGTGTGCCATCATGGTGAGGATTGTGTTGACCAGACTCTTGGCTACTGAGACTGGACTTGTAGGTGAGGGCCTGCTGCCACTTTGTTGACTCTAGATAACTTCTAGGCGATAGCGCGTCCCCATGACGGTGACGATACATTTGGATGTCTGCCCTATGAATTTTGGAGCAATTTTTCAACAAGGACCTTCTGGTATAGCACCGTTTTGCTTGTCCTCTCCACCAGAGGAATGAGAGATGAGAAGTTCTCTTTGTTTCTTTGTTGCGGGGGTCGAGAAGGGTGAACACCCAGTAATCCGTGTTGTCTAAAATGCTTATAACGCGCGGGTCGTGGGAAAGGCAGCCTAACATGAATTCAGCCATGTGTGCCATAGTACCAACAGGCAATACTTTGCTGTCATCATCAGAAGGTGATCTGAACCTTTAAAAGATTGTAGATGAGGGCCTGCAGGTGAGCTGACGCTCTAAAACAGGCATGCTCAACCTGAGGCCCTCCAGCTGTTGTAAAACTACAATTCCCACAATGCCCTGATGTAGGCTGATAGCTGTATGCTGTTCGGGCATGCTGGGAGTTGTAGTTTTGCAACAGGGCCGCAGGTTGAGCATGCCTGCTCTAAAACATTATATGCGAGGACCTGCAGGTGAGCTGACGCTCTAAAACATTATTTGCGAGTGCATTCAGGTGAGCTGACGCTCTAAAACATTATATGCGAGTGCATGCTGTACAGCTGACCCTATAAAAAAAATGTTTTTAGTGGAGGGAATGTATACAATCTGGATGAGGAAGAGGAGGAGAAAACAAGATTCAACCATATACTTTTTTTTGTGGTGGAAAAGGTGCATTGGAATACACTACAGTAGATTGAGTACATTATAAATGATAGATTGAAAGTGCCTTTATGTTCATCATCAGCTCAGCTCTCCTGGTGGAGTTGAGAAGTCAGGGGCAATCCAGGCTTTGTTCATTTTTAACTGAGGCAACTTGTCAGCATTGCCAGTGGACAAGCTGAAATCCTCATCTGTTATAATGCCACCAGCAGCACTAAATACACACTCAGACAAAGCGTTGGCGGCAGGGCAGGCCAGCACCTCCAAGGTGTAGAGCGCAAGTTCGTGCCACGTGTCCAGCTTGGACACCCAGTAGTTGTAAGGCACTGAGGGATCATTTAGGATGCTGACACGGTCTGCTATGTATTCCTTCACCATCTTCTAAAACTTTTCCCTCCTTGTACCACTAAGCCGTGCTTCAGGGTGAGATTGCTGGCGGGGTGCCATGAAAGTGTCCCATGCCTTGGAGAGTGTTGCCCTGCCTTTGTTGTAACTGCTGTGTGTTCCCCTTGTCCTCCCTTCCTTGGTTGCCTAAGGAAGTATGGACTCTGCCGGCCGCATTGTCAGATGGAAAATTTTTGAGCAATCTCTCAACAAGTACCTTCTGGTATTGCACCGTTTTACTTGTCCTCTCCACCACAGGAATGAGAGATGAGAAGTTCTATTTGTAGCAGGGGTCGAGAAGGGTGAACTCTCAGTAATCCATGTTTTCTAAAATGCGTATAACGCGAGGGTCGCTGGAAAGGCAGCCTGACATTAAGTCAGCCATGTGTGCCAGAGTACCAACAGGCAAGACATCGAGGTCGACATCAGGATGACTCTCCATATCCTCATCCTCCTCCTTCCTCTCTTCTGCCCATCCACGCTGAAGAGATGCAATTAAAGTTCCATGGGTGCTACCCTCTCCAGCTCCTCCTCCTCCTCATGGTCCAATTCGAGCTGAGAAAACTAACTGAGAGTGGGCTGGCTATCACCCTGTGTAATGTCCTCCTCCATTTCCTCGTCTGACACATTCAGAGTGTCGTCCTTAATTGTGAGCAGCGATCGTTTGAGTAGACACAGCAGTGGGATGGTTAGGCTGATAATAGCATTATTGCCACTCACCATCTGTGTGGATTCAAAGTTTTTTAAACCCTCACAGAGGTCTGACATCAAGGCCCACTTGTCCCTTGTGAATAGTGGCATTTGACTCTAAAAGCGACGACCAGCTGGTATTCCACAACTGCCCTCTGCTGCTCGCAAAGCCTGGCCAACATGTGGAACGTGGAGTTCCAGTGCGTGCTCACGTCGCACAACAGTCGGTGAGCAAGCGTTGCTGAAGCATTGACAGAGCGGCTGAAGCTGTGGATGACTTGCGGAAATGGGCACACACACGGCGCCCATTCACTAGTAGCTCTGGCAAATTGGGGCATGTTTTGATAAACCACTGAACCACTAAGTTTAAGACGTGGGCTAGGCATGGGATGTATGTCAGGTTTACGAGCTCCAAAGCCGCCAACAAGTTACGGCCATTATCAGACACAACCATGCCTGGTTATAGGTTGAGTGGCAAGAGCCACAGCTCAGTCTGGTCTCTTATACCCTGCCACAGCTCTGCGGCGGTGTGCTGTTTGTCCCCTAAGCAGATCTGCTTCAGCACAGCCTGTTGACGCTTACCCACAGCAGTGCTACACTGCTTCCAGCTAGTGACTGATGGCTGACTGCTGCTGGAGGTGGAAGTGGAGGAGGAGGCGGCGGAGGAGGAGCAGACCCAGATTGTGGACCCAGGCGTTCAGCCACTTATTAGGGTGCTTAGATGCCATGTGGCGGATCATGCGGGTAGTGGTGAGGTTTCTAGTGTTCACGCCCCGACTCATTTTGGTAAGGCACAGGTTGCAAACTACCACTCTTTTGTTGTCCACACATTCCTCAAAAAAGCGCCATACTGTGGAACACCTACCCCTTGGCAAGGTAGAGTTATGCATAGGGATGCTTGGTGTAACGGTTGCGGGCCTGTTTGGTGTGGGCCGACTTCTCCCTTTTGCAACCCCACTGCCTCTTCCAGCCTGTTGCATTGCTGCGGATCTCTCCCCCTCTATACTGCTGTCCTCGCTCAGATTTTCACCTTCCCATGTTGGGTCAGTTACCCCATCGTCAACCACCTCCTCTTCCACTCCCTCACTCTGCTCATCCTCCTGACTTGACCTAACCACAACCTCAGTGATTGACAACTGTGCCTCATCATCATCCACCTCGTGAACGAATGATTGCCATTCACCACCGTCATCTTCTTGAGACTGTGAAGGCTCAAGAGGTTGGGAATCAGGGCACAATATCTCAGGTCCCTCTTCAAGCGTGCTGGGTGAGAGGGCCAAATGTAATAGTGGCGCTGGAAAGAGCTCCTCGGAATATCCGAGTGTGGGATCACTCGTTTGGCAAGCCTCTCCATGGTGGAAGGAAGGATGATCAGAGTGAGGATTCAGTTGACCAGAGTCTTGGCTACAGAGACTAGACTTGGTGGAAGAGAGGGTGGTGCTTAAGAAACTGGAAGCATTATTTTCAGCAATCCAACCGACCAACTGTTCGCACTGGTCCGACTTGTACAGTGTTGTCCTGGCCGCACAGCTAAGTTGGACATGAAGCTGGGTACGGTGGATGTTTATTTTTTTTCTGGTGCACTGGCAGCAGGCACCGTTTTATTGCGCCGAGGGCCACGGCCTCTGCGTGCATCATCAGCCTCACACCCGCTTTCCCGTTCCTTAGTGTTCGCCTTCTACATATTAACGGTTTTGTCACTAGATGTGGCACAGATTGTTTTACAGTCCACTAAAGACACAGTTTTCGGATGCAGGACAGTATATGTCACAGAAAGCCACAGGATATGGACACTATATTAGGCCCAGATTAGTTACATTTGCCCTAAAGAAAAAGTTTTCAGATGGTGTACTGTATATGTCACAGAAAATAACACACTATGGACACTAGATTAGGCCCAGATTATTGGAATTTGCAATACAGACACAGTTTTCGGATGGCGTACTGTATATATCACGGATGTGTATTACACGCACACACTAGAGAGACAGTAGATAAGGACTGGCCCCTAATTATTTATATTTACGCTAAAGAAACAGATTTCGGATGGAGTACTGTATATGTCACGGATGTGTATTAAACCACACTATAGACAATAAATGTGGCGCTGACTATTTGAATTTACGCAAATAGACACAGTCTGCGGATGATGTACAGTATATGTCACTAATAGGTATTAAAGAAAAATCGTTGTGGAACTTCACAATTTTGCGCCAATTTGCATTACAGTGGTTTGGATGTCCTCTGGTGCACCCCTGAATTCTATTGTGTGACTGCATTGTGAAGAGCTTGATAATCCGAGATACCTCTACCTGATGGACCTCTATTTACTGGGCAGCGCGACCACCATTATTTATCTTCTTTAACTTTTTGTGAACTTGGCCCACGTCACGCGGTGGATCTGCAGCGTCGATAAGTACCCTACAACGTTTGAGAGACTGTATATTTTATTGTATTCTTTTATACTGATGACCTCAGCATCAGTATATGATCAATGGAGGTCTGATACCTAGGATCCCTGCTGATCAGCTGTTTGAGAAGGCACCAGCGCTCCTGTAAGCCGCTGCAGCCTTCTCTGTGCTCACCAAGCACAGTACTGTACATTGTACAGCGGCCATGCTTGGTATTGTAGCTCAGTCCCATTCACGCCTATGGGGCTGAGCTGCTCCTAGGCCACGTGACCAATGAATGTGTTGTCACTGTCGTAGGAAAAGCTGATTTTCGGGTCCTGGGTGTCGGACCTGTACTGATCAGATACTGATGATCTATCACAAGGATAACGCTCATAAAGCCCCTTTAAAGGGTAACTGTCATATTTTATTTTTATTTTCCTGAGTTAGTCTGTCAATGATTGTCAAAAGATCTGCAATTACTTTATAATAACAGCTTTCATTAATGTCCTCTGTCCCTTTCCACTGCTCCCTTAAAATACAGTTACTAGGGCTCATCTGTCTCCCAACTTAATGTAAACAGAAGACAGAGGGGCGGTCCTTCACACTGCATGCCTGCATTAGGCTTCAGAGTTAGGAGGAGTGTCTCTCAGTAATCCAATCTGATTGGCTGGCAGGGAGCTGCTGGCTACAGCAAGTGTGTATGGGAAGTGAGGGAAAGCAGTTTTGGCCTCAGAGAACTGGCAGAGGAGCCATCTTGAGAAGGTCCTCATATTGTAAATGTTCAAACAGCCGTAACTAAGGGGAAAACTCAAGGAAAACAGTGGTAAGTGAAGAAACTAAAGATTGCTTTATGCATAATGCTGCTGCTGCAGTAACATGATAAAAATGTTTTTTTGTTTTTTTTTAATGAAAACATGACAGTTACCCTTTAAAGAATTTGTTGCTAATGTCTTAGTGCCAGATACCACCTTCAGGAGACTTGTGGAGTCCATGCATTGATAGGTCACAGCTTTGGTGGCTGGAGGGGGGCACAATATTAGCTTTTAGGCTGATTGGTAAATAAGTACAGTAACAGGAGTACTGTAGTTGTATGCATATAATAGCTGGCATATTTATAATAGCACCACTGCAGCAGAAACTAACGGACACAAAATGGCATCAGTAGCACAGCGACTAATTTGGCAGGGAGGCGATAAATTGTGATTCTTACAGTCCAGTCCAAGCACCGGCTGCAGGCATCATACTGGGTACTACTATGTCAATTTGGCTATTTTAAGACCCCTGTAATATCACTGGCACTATATCAGACATATTGTAATTATAAATGGAGGCTAGGATTATTATTTGATCTACATGTGCTCATGAAGATAGCAGCGAACACTGTCATCAAAATGGTACCATTTGATTGGTACTAAGCAGGGGCGTTGCTAGGGTCTCAAAAGATCAGGGGCACAAGCCCCAATAAATATGTCCCCCCCCCCTCCCGCACTATGCTGTATATGCTATACAGCGGCACTTACCTGTCACATCCAGGGCCTCCAGGTGACGTCTCCTCTCTGTCATCATCTTCTCCACTTGGTCTGGACAACTTCTCTCAGCCGCCTCGTCTCTGCAGAGTGTGACACACAGACATCTTAGCTTCCTCACATTCTATCATTATCCCCCAACTGGAGTCCCCACAGTGTTATCCTGCTGCTTGCTGTGCCAAAACCTCTACCCCCAAATACTATCCTAAAGAAACATTACTGCCCCCCATAGTAATAGTGCTCCTCATAGTCCCACCAATAGTAATTCCCTTCTAGAATGCCCTCGTTAGTAACACTGTCCCAACCGTGATAATGCTCTTCAACAATGCCCCCATTATTAGAAGAGCCCTCCCATATTAATAATACCCTCACAGAGTACCCAGTAGAAATAAGGCCCCCTATTCTTCCCCCAGTGGTAATAAAGCTCCCTACAGACCCCTCAGTAGTAATAAGACCCCCATAGTGCGCTTAGTACAAATAAGGCGGATCTATAAGACCCTCCTATAGAGCCCCCAGTAGTAATAAGAACACCTATAATGTCCCCTAAATCTGCAGTGCCCCCTGCAGTTATAATCCTCCCTCCACCATACAGTCCCATGTAAATAACATCACCTCCTCCCCAGCTGCCTCCAACGCACAATCCCATGTAAACATCACTTCCTAAGGCTACTTTCACACTTGCGTTCATGCAGATCTGTCCTGTACTTGTACAGGACGGATCTGCACTGATATAATACAAACAAATGCATCCGTTCAGGACCGATCCGTTTGTATTAGATTTGAATTTCTAAGTCCCAATACGGATCCGTCCTGACTTACATTAAAAGTCAATGGGGGACGGATCCGTTTACAGTTGCACCATTTTGTGTCAATGCAAACAGATCCGTCTCTATTGACTTACGGATCCGTTTGGCTCCACAAGGCCATGCGGACACAAAACCGCTGCTTGCAGCATTTTGGGGTCCGCCTCCAAAATGGAACGGGGGGCCGTACGGAGCCGAACGAATGCATTCTGAATGGATCCGCATCCATTCAGAATGCATTGGGGTTAAACTGATGCATTTGGGGCTGCTTGTGAGAGACCTGAAACGGATCTCACAAGCGGATCACCAAACGCAAGTGTGAACGTAGCCTAAAACAGTGTTTCCCAACCAGTGTGCCTCCAGCTGTTGCAAAACTACAACTCCCAGCATGCCCGCACAGCCAAAGGCTGTCCAGGCATGCTGGGAGTTGTAGTTTTGCAACAGCTGGAGGCACACTGGTTGGGAAACACGGGCCTAAACATTAAGTCCCATGTACATAAACATCATTCCCCCCCACCATCCACTTTCCACATACAGTCCCATGTAAATAACATCACTCCCTCCCCCAGCCACCTCAAGCACACAGTTCCATGTCAATAACATCCCTCCCTTCAGTCCTAACATACATCCCAGTTAAATAACTATAACTCCCAGCATTGCTTTGCCTCTCCCTTCACTTACCTCTCCTGTACAGACACCAGCATTAGGCTCCTTCTCCTCTTCACTCCGGTCCAATCCTGCACTGGTCACATGATGGTGACATCATCCAGGTTATCCTATCACAGCCTGTTTTGCTGATCACATGACCTGTGATGTCACCAAAGGTCCTTCACCTCTTCCCAGTGTAAGATTCAATTGTATTGCGGTTCTGTGTACGGCAATACAGTTGTATCTAGCAGGCAGGACATTCGGGCATGGGACAAAACATCCGGGGCCCAGGCCCCGAATGTTTTAACCTAGCGACGCCCCTGGTACTAAGTGACCTTAACATCCAGTGTTCTGCCCATTTTGTGCATAATAAATGTATGTAATGTGCTGTAAAGATTATACTGAAATGTAATGTTTGACGTTGCTGCCATCTAGTGGTCAAAGTTAGTTTCTACTTTGCCAGAACTTTACAGGAAGTGTATTTTTGTGAGTCAGAGGCAGTAACCTTTAACCTGGAACTGTATTTCCTCCATTTCATCAGCTCCGGTCACATTCTCTGGGTTCCAGCATACCATGGGTAACTTTGCATCTGTTGTCATGCCTTGTTAGTTTGTTATCTTAAGGATACTGATCACACCTAGCACTTTTGCCCTGCCTTGCAGCATACAGCATTATATGTCACTTTGGGTTTACCTACAGTTCACCCATATCTATGCGGTCTCATACCCAGGGCTTTCCCTGTCAGTTGGGTTTTGTGAGGGTGGTTGCTTTTGACCCTGTTACACGGGGGCCCCCCACCCTCCTCTATCCTTGTGCCTTATGTCATTCTATTTTTTTATTATTTGATTATGTCTTAATAAATTACATATATTTTATATGTGCATTTTTCGTCTTCTTTGGGGTTATTGGTTATCTGGTTCTTTTGTTTGGTTGAGTATAGTATACCAGACCCCAGTGTTATCTTACATACCATTTGAGTAAGTTCTTCTTTATAGGTTGGTTTTCCTCCATTTCATGACTGCTCCTGGATCTAGCAGGCTGCATGCAGAGGAGCTCTTGATCTATTCCTGGACTTACTATGGAATTGTCTGTGAGTACTCTCACTGATGGAGTGAGGCTGTTGTATTATGTATAATGTACTGTCACATGTGTTTTGTTTATGTTCATATTGTAGTTTTACAAAGTTATTCAGAAAAAAGAATACATACAGATCTGATGTCTCATGTTTCCTGACTTCTGAATTATTGTTAAGCTGTCTGACTAGTGTTATACAACAGTTCAATAACGCAAAGCAGAACATCCAGGATTTTGATATTAATGGCCTATCCTCTGCCACCCCGCACCTCTGCTGATCAGCTATTATTTTATGGCACTGGAATTGGCACTGTGCAGTGGACAGTGCTGGTAACAGCACCTGCCATAACCAGTTCCATCTTTTTCACAAAAGACAGACCTGTGTAAATACTGGACCACAAGGTAACAGTAGATCTTCTATGCTTCATGACTTGTACAAGCATGACTCTTCAGAATCGCAGCGACTTAACTACACCTGCCATATAAATGGCTTCAGTGCTGCAGTACTTGGATACATTGTCTGTTTCACTGAGCCCTCGTATATAATAATATACTGTATATATATAATAATAAACACAAACTTCTACATACAGTAAGCATCCTGCTATCATCTTTTTGATTTAATGCTTGCATGGAACAAAGTACTCTCCAGAATAATCTCCCTGTTCATGAGTATATCATCGTGAAGTGCAGCCTTCCGCATTGAAAGCATTTTGCAATGTGACTGTTGTTAAGCACTTCTCTCTGTTGCCAAGCAGAGCGAACAGTGTGATTTACTGTAATCTGATAGAATTTCTTATGCTAATTTCACCCACCTAACTGCAGGCCCGGAATCATGAAATCTGTAATCTCTGGGGTATAATATGCTGAAAAATGCAGTTGCTTAGCACACATCTGGAATACGGAAATCCAACTTTCCCTGTTTGACCAGTAGAGATGAGCGAAGTTTTGAAAAATTTGATTAGGCAACTTTGTCGAACTTAGCAAATTTGATTTGTTATGAATTAATTCATCACGAATCGCAATAAATCAGGTATACCCAGGCCACTCAAGCCTCTGCAACCCCACCACTCTCCTGCCCTACAGGTGGAAACCCTTCTTCTGACATCTGCTTTTCCTCCTTTTCCACATCATCTGATATCGATCTCTCTGCATCTTGATGACTTTTCTAGGACATGGAGACTTTTAAAGGGAACCTGTCACCAGCTTTATGGTGTCCTAATTAAGGGCAACATAAATAAGCAAAATGCTGGGTCACTTTCTTTAATTGACCCAGTCAATCTGCCAACATCTTGTATTGAAAAGCTCCAGCTGATAATGATGAGTCATGAATATTCATGAGCTCCTGACTCTCCCCGTCCACCTGCTGCTGAGTGACAGCTATTTTCCATATGAATCAGCAGCAGGTGGGTAGGAGAGTGGCTATAGCTCTGAATTAAATAAACGCTGGACTCACTGACATCACGCAGGACTCGAATCAGCTCATTAGCATGTGGCATGCAGCATCTTTGTGTGTATATTATGAGGTAACCATCTGTCACACCAGTAAGTGAATACATCTTAGGTACTTTTTAGTAGTTCATGATTGTATATAATTAGTTAGATTATAATCAAATATCCACATGACAGGTTCCCTTTAAGGATGATTTGGAAGAAGTAAAGCCAGCACAAGATGGGGATGGTTATCATTAAGCCCTAGCCCGCCCTAAGGGGTGCAGATTGGATGATATTGGTTGTCACGCTGACATTGGAATAATAAAGGCTTACATCTTATTGGTATTGAATTACATATCTTGATGTAGGAATAAATGAATGTAGGAATAAATAAGACTGATGCAGAGTAAGTCTCTCTGCACTCTCCCTGCACTTCTAGTGGGGCTCCATGTCAGGGTCAAGGGCCACATATCAAAAACTGACCCCCTCACATGCTATAAATAAAAAAAAGTCATGACACTGAGGCCGATTGTTAATAATTTTTGTTTTCTTGGAACACGTACATGTAAACATTTTTGATAGTAATAGAGGCAATGGTCAACTGATGTATCATGTGAGCCTGTCATTTATAGGGCTACCTGCTTATGCATGTGTATAATATATAACTAGTCATGGCTACTATATAGTGGATGAGGCTGTCTGCTTCCGGCTCTGCCCACAATGTTACTTCCACCATCAACAGTTGCTGAGAACAGCTGATTGGTGGGGTTGCGTAAAACCTCACAGAGGTCAGACATCAATGCCCACTCCTCGCTTGTGAAGAGCGGAAGCTGACTGGAAAAGGCAACAACCATGTATTAGCTGGTATTCCACTACTGTCCTCTGCTGCTCACAAAGCCTGGCCAACATGTGGAACGTGGGGTTCCAGCGCGTGCTCACGTCCCACAACAGTCGGTGAGCTGGCAATTGCAAGCGCTGCTGCAGTGTTGCCAGACCGGCGGAAGCTGTCGATGACTTGCGGAAAAAGGCACACATGCGGCGCACCTTCACCAGTAGCTCAGGCAAATTGGGGTAGTTTTGAGAAACCGCTGAACCACTAGGTTGAACACGTGGGCTAGGCATGGTATGTGTGTGAGCTTGTCGAGCTCCAAAGCCGCCACCAAGTTACTGGTCCATTATCAGACACAACCATGCCTGGTTGTAGGTTGAGTGGCAAGAGCCACAGCTCAGTCTGGTCCCTTATACCCTGCCACAGCTCTGCGGTGGTGTGATGTTTGTCACCTAAGCAGATCAGTTTAAGCATGGCCTGTTGATGCTTTCCCACTGCAGTGCTATACTGCTTCCAGCTACTGACTGATGGCTCACTGGTGCTGCAATATGATAATTCAGAGGTGGAAGTGGAGGTGGAGAAGGGGGGGTTGCAGCCACTAACATAGGTGGCAGCGGAAACCCTGATGTAAGTAGGGCCCGTAATCCTTGGCGTCGGTAGCACCTGTGCCATCCCAGGGTACGACTCGCTCCCGGCCTCCACAACGTTCACCCAGTGTGCCATCAGGGAAATGTAGCATCCCTGGCCAAAAGCACTTGTTCATGTGTCAGTCATTAAGTGGACCTTCCCACACATGCTGGTGTAAGGCTGGGACTGCACACCGTGAAAAATATTGGCGGCTGGGGACAGAGTACCGCGGGACAGCCGTCGACGCCAGGCTGTGGAAAGCCTCAATGTCCACAAGCCTAAATGGCAACAATTCCAGGGCCAGAAATTTGGAAAGGTGTGCATTTAGTGCTATGGCCTGTAGGTGGGTGGCTGTGTATTTGCGCTTTTGTTCAAAGGCCTGGGGTATAGACATCTGTACGCTGCACTGGGACACAGAAGTGGATATGCTAGCTGATGGTGCTTGCAAAGGTCCAGGTGCATGGCAGGAGGCATCCGGACCTGCGTCTTGGACAGGGGATTAGCCAGCACGAAACACAGGGGAAGAGGATGCAGTGGTGTGACCCGCAGACACTGGTTGTGGACCTAGGCATTCGGCCCACCTATTAGGGTGCTTTGATGCCATGTGACGGATCTTGCTGGTGGTGGTGAGGTTGCTAGTGTTCACTCCCCTGCTCATTTTGGTATGGCACAGGTTGCAAATGACATATCTTTTATCGTCCGCACTTTCCTCAAAAAAGCGCCAGACTGTGGAACACCTACCCCTTGGCAAGTGAGATTGCTGCAAGGGGGTGCTCCGTGGAACAGTTGCGGGCCTGTTTGGTGTGACCCATCTTCTCCCTTTTTCCACCCCACTGCCTCTTCCAGCCTGTTCCGGTGCTGTGGATCCCTCCCCCTCTGTACTGCTGTCCTCGCTCGGCTTGCCACCTTCCCTGGTTGGGTCAGTGACTTCATCGTCCAGCACCTGCTCTTCCACTTCCTCACTTTGGTCATCCTCCTGACTTGCTGACCTAACAACAACCTCAGTTATTGACAACTGTGTCTCATCCTCATCATGAACCTCTTGAGACACTAATTGCAGTTGACTTATTGGCAACTGTGTCTCATCATCATCATCCATCTCGTGAAACACTAATTGCCATTCCACACCATCTTCTTCTTCTGAATGTGGATGCTCCAGAGTTTAGGAATCAGGGCACAAGATCTCCTCATGTCCCTCTGCAAGCGGGCTTGGCGAGAGGCCCAAATTAAGGAATGGCTATAAAAACAGCTCCTCGGAATATCCGAGTGTGGGATCACTTGTTTGCAAAGACTCTCCATGGTGGGTGGAAGGAGTATCAGGGTGAGGATTCTGTTGACCAGACTCTTGGCTACTGAGACTGAACTTTGTGGAAGACAGGGTGGTGCTTAACCGACTGGAAGCATTATCTGCTGCAATCCAACCGACCACCTGATCGCACTGGTCTGACTTCGAGGTGTCCTACGCCGCCCTGCAAACTGGGACATGAAGCTAGGTATCGTGGATGAGTGTGTTTCTTGTGCTCTTTTAGCAGGCACAGTTTCACCGCGCCCAGGGCCATGGCCTCAGTGGCGTGAACCATCAGCAGCGCGGCCCCTTCCCCATCCCTTACTGCTCGCCTTGCGTATATTGAATGGTATATTTGTTTGCAAGTATGTCACATGTACAGTAGCGTAGGTTTTGTAAGTGTATGCGCAAAAAAAGTACACAGAATGTCACAGATATTTTTAGGATGCGCACACGTTAAACCATATAGCGCAAGTAATGTCGCTGTAACCACCGGCTAATAAAAAATTACACTGAATTAATGTCACTCATATTTAAGATGGGCAAACGTTTTATAGGAGATGTAGCTCAGGTAATGTAACTGTCCACAGCGGACACCATCTACAGAAAAAGTACACTGGCTGTCACAGATATTTTTAGGCTGCTCACACGTTAGACAGGAGATGTAGCGCAGATGTTGTCGCTGTCTGCAGCGGCCAAACAATTGCAAGCTATTAAGCGCAGGTTGCGCTAAAAATATATATTGCTGCCACACACAATAGTCCTTAAAAGGACTTTTCAGTCTATAACAAGTATAAAAACTAAAATATTGCAATTTCAATCCCTACACTATCTCTCCCTTCTGCTCTCCAGCTCTACCTGACTAACACTGAGCCAAATATGTGTCATTTGGTGCTATATAGGACCTAGTGACGCATTCTGGCCAGCCAATCACTGTAATGTCAGCAGCCAACATGGCTACGGCATTACAGTGAATGGCAGTACTTACCTGCATGTTTATCGGCTGCGTAGCAGCCAACAAGCGTGCGGGGCGGAGACTCGAGCATGCCGAATACTGCGATGTGCCGAGCATCGTGATGCTCGAGCCAAACTAGTGTTCAGCCGAGCATGCTCGCCCAACACTAACGATTACCACTTCTACTTCTCAAAAGCTGTCATCAAGAATTCCAGTATTATGAGTACAAACTATCCAACTACCATAAATAAATAAATATATATTGTGAGACGGGGCCATTTAGTCTCTATTACCAGGGTTTATTGGGCATACACGGCAAAGCAATACAGGCTTGCTTCAGCAAACAAAATAACAGTTCATGTAAATAGCAAAAAATGTGGTAAAAGCTTCTCACCAGCTTGTAGGTTTTCACCTAGAGATTGCACTTTGCATAGTGATCTTGTCCGTGTGTCTTCCTCTCAGACCAGCACACACACACTGCTCTCTGGCAGCGTGCCTTTTAATTCATTTTCCACCTGGTTGAGGTAGGAACACCTGGGATGGGGTATGGGAGTGACCTTCCCACCCAAGCTCTTCAGTCACTCCTAGACCCAAACTCCAGCTACCACAAATTCCATGATCTAGCATCACTGGTCACAACCTACCTCCAGGACTTATATCACTGAAAGTGCAGCCAGCCAGTAGCGCAGGGGCAACACGTGAGGTGCATGGTGGACCGATGAGGGGACAAAATCTAACACACAGTTCATCAGTTTACTCACGGTTAGCAGAAAGCCTCCCTGGGCTGGCAGCTCAGTGTTGAGGTGGACAGCACGAAATCCTCCAGGGCACAATCTATGGTAGGGAAGCATCAGCCAAGATGGTGTTTGAGGTGCTCTTGATGTTAGGGTTGCTTAGGGTGCTTGTTGCGGATGAGTCCCTTAATGGTTTTTGTCATGACGCCAGTACCGTTAATGGTGGTACAACCATTAGTAGTAATAATGAGGTAGACAGTGGTAAGATGCAACTCACAACTTTTACTGTTGATGACTTTTGGTTGCAGCAGTACAAAAATGCAGTCTCTTGATGTTAACAGAGTTGATTCTGCAAATCCACTTTTTATAGGCTTTTTAGGTTTGACTTGGAGCTGTGGGTTAGGTGTACCTTGTTCCTATTGATGTGCTCTGTCCTATTCCTTGTCTTTTCCCTACAAGCTGAACATTGGGACAGGAAAACTCATCTGTCTCTCAGAAGTATGGTGTGGCTGCCAGAAGCTATAAGTCCTCCACCATGCGCAAAGGTGTCTGTGGCCCTCAATTATGGCTCTTAGCATCGATTATTCCTTAGGAAGCTTGTTTCTATTCCAGGGAGGCAAACTCTCGATGCAAGTCTATAGTACGGCCACAGAAGGAAAACGCTCTTCTGCGTCTCACATCTTAGTATCACCTCCTGGCGAAGTTGTCTCCACTCACTAATCTGTGTCATGGAGTCTTCACTCTACATTCTCTCCCACTAATCTAATCTGATTTCATCAGATCTGCTCTAGACTCTGACTACATTTTTTATCTGCTTAATCTCAACTCAACTGACCAACTAGGCCTGAACTAACATATAAACTTAAAGTTACTTTT
Source organism: Bufo gargarizans (assembly GCF_014858855.1). Lineage (NCBI taxonomy): Eukaryota > Metazoa > Chordata > Amphibia > Anura > Bufonidae > Bufo > Bufo gargarizans. Next base: position 57,775,475 of record NC_058082.1, read on the forward strand.
ATTCAACCAGCAAGTAATTTTTTGACGGGAAATGACATAGGTGTCTCCCAAAAGATAATGATGATGTACAAGAGGCATTATTGTGGGGGAAAAAAAACATTTCTCAGCTTTTATTTACATTTGAGCAAAAAGTGTCCAGTCCAAAATTATTCATACCCTTCTTAATAATCAATAAAAAAGTCTTTATTGGCTATTACAGCAATCAAACGCTTCCTATAATTGCAGACCAGCTTTTTGCATGTCTCCACAGGTATTTTTGCCCATTCATCTTTAGCAATAAGCGCCAAATCTTTCAGGTTGGAGGGTCTTCTTGCCATCACCCTGATCTTTAGCTCCCTCCACAGATTCTCAATTGGATTCAACGTTAATGTTGTTGTCTGCTAACCATTCTTCACCACTTTTGCTGTGTGTTTTGGGTCATTGTCATGCTGAAATGTCCACTGGTGCCCAAGGCCAAGTTTCTCTGCAGACTGTCTGATGTTGTCGTTGAGAATCCTCATGTATTGCTCTTTATACATGGTGCCGTTTACTGTGATTAGGTTCCCTGCTCCATTGGCTGAAAAACACCCCCAAAGCATTAGGTTCCCACCACCATGTTTGACAGTGGGGATGGTGTTCTTTGTGTTGAAAGCTTCTCCTATTTTACGCCAAATGAAGGAAACATCATTGTGACCAAACAATTCCCTTTTTGTTTCATCTGACCATAACACAGAAGACCAGAAGTCTTCTTCTTTGTCCAGATGAGCTTTTGCAAAGGCCAAGCGAGCTTTTGTGTGCCTTATCTGGAGAAGTGGAACCCAGCAGTGTGCAGTGTCCGTTGGATTGTCTGCCTTGAGACATTGTCACCAGCAGAGCCCAGATTCGCAATCGAATAGGAGAAGCTGTTGGCGCCGCCAACTTCCTGTTCTCTCTTCAATCGTGCCTGCGAGGGAGAAGGCTGGATGCCATTCGAGGTGAGTAGAAAGTTGTTGTTTTTTTTGTTTGTCTTTGCAGGGAAAAAGAAATGTAAGCAGCTCCTATGTATTTTTACATAGGAGCTGTAGTAAATAGATCATGCTAGGAGTAGTAAGTAGTCTTGTTGATTACTACTCCTAGCATCCACTATGTACTTGTACCAGCAGTGGGGCCCTATGTGCTTTTGCATAGGGACTGCATGTGGTGCAAGTACATAGTGGATGGGATGCTAGGGGTGGTAGTCCTGATGACTACTACCCCTAGCATCCACTATGTACTTGCTCCACATGCAGTGCCTATGTAGTTTTGCATAGGCAATGCATGTGGGGCAAGTATATAGTGGATGCTAGGGGTAGTAGTCATCAGGACTACTACCCCTAGCATCCACTATATACTTGCCCCACATGCATTGCCTATGCAAAACTACATAGGCACTGCATGTGGGGCAAGTATATAGTGGATGCTAGGGGTAGTAGTCATCAGGACTACTACCCCTAGCATCCACTATGTACTTGCTCCACATGCAGTGCCTATGTAGTTTTGCATAGGCAATGCATGTGGGGCAAGTATATAGTGGATGCTAGGGGTAGTAGTCATCAGGACTACTACCCCTAGCATCCACTATGTACTTGCTCCACATGCAAGGCCTATGTAGTTTTGCATAGGAAATGCATGTGGTGCAAGTACATAGTGGATGCTAGGGGTAGTAGTCCTGATGACTACCACCCCTAGCATCCACTGTGCAGTTGCACCACCTGCAGTGCCTATGCAAAACTACATAGGCACTGCATGTGGTGCAAGTACATAGGGGATGCTAGGGCTAACATGGTAACTCTCCTTTCTTTTTTTTTTCTCATGTAGTCAAAAAAAAATACTAAAAATATTTAGCAATTAAAAAAAACTCTGTTGACCTGCTGCTGCTCGCAAGAAAAAACTAAACCCACACAGACAAGCCAGCCAGACGTCTATTGGAAATTTTACAAATTTCGAGAAGAATGTCAAGTAAGTAGTATTTGTGTGGGTTTTTTGTATTAACCACTTAAGGACCACAGGTTTATACCCCCCTAGTGACCAGGCCCTTTTTTACAAATCGGCACTCCACAACTTTAGCGGTTTATTGCTCAGTCATGCAACTTACCACCCAAATGAATTTTACCTCCTTTTCTTCTCACTAATAGAGCTTTGTGGTATTTCATTGCTGCTGACATTTTTACTTTTTTTGTTATTAATCGAAATTTAACTATTTTTTTGCAAAAAAAATGACATTTTTCACTTTTAGTTGTAAAATTTTGCAAAAAAAAACGACATCCATGTATAAATTTTTCGCAAAATTTATTGTTCTACATGTCTTTGATAAAAAAAAATGTTTGGGTAAAAAAAAAAATGGTTTGGGTAAAAGTTATAGCGTTTATAAACTATGGTACAAAAATGTGAATTTCCGCTTTTTGAAACAGCTCTGACTTTCTGAGCACCTGTCATGTTTCCTGAGGTTCTACAATGCCCAGACAGTAAAAAATTCCATTTCGGAAAGTAGACACCCTAAGGTATTCGCTGATGGGCATAGTTAGTTCATAGAACTTTTTATTTTTTGTCACAAGTTAGCGGAAAATGATGATTTATTTTATTATTATTATTTTTCTTACAAAGTCTCATATTCCACTAACTTGTGACAAAAAATAAAAAATTCTAGGAACTCGCCATGCCCCTCACGGAATACCTTGGGGTGTCTTCTTTCCGAAATGGGGTCACTTGTGGGGTAGTTATACTGCCCTGGCAATTTAGGGGCCCATATGTGTGAGAAGTAGTTTGAAATCAAACTCTGTAAAAAAATGGCTGGTGAAATCCGAAAGGTGCACTTTGGAATATGTGCCCCTTTGCCCACCTAGGCTGCAAAAAAGTGTCACACATCTGGTATCGCCGTACTCAGGAGAAGTTGGGGAATGTGTTTTGGGGTGTCATTTTACATATACCCATGCTGGGTGAGATAAATATCTTGCGACACCCGAAGGTATTCAATGAGGGGCATGGCGAGTTCATAGAAAAAAACATTTTTGGCATAAGTTAGCGGAAATTGATTTTTTTTTAGTTTTTTCTCACAAAGTCTCAATTTCCGCTAACTTGGGTCAAAAATTTAAAACCTTCATGAACTCAATATGCCCCTCAGCGAATACCTTGGGTGTCTTCTTTCCAAAATGGGGTCATTTGTGGGGTGTTTGTACTGCCCTGGCATTTGAGGGTCTCCGCAATCATTACATGTATGGCCAGCATTAGGAGTTTCTGCTATTCTCCTTATATTGAGCATACAGGTAATGAGATTTTTTTTTCCGTTCAGCCTCTGGGCTGAAAGAAAAAAATGAACGGCACAGATTTCTTCATTCGCATCGATCAATGTGGATGAAAAAATCTCTGCCCAAAAAAAAGGAGGGGAAAGGCGTCTGCCAGGACATAGGAGCTCCGCCCAACATCCATACCCACTTAGCTCGTATGCCCTGGCAAACCCGATTTCTCCATTCACATCAATCAATGTGGATGAATAAATCATTGCCGGGATTTTTTATATTTTTTTATATATACAAAGTGTTTGCCAAAGCATAGGAACGCCGCCTCCTCCTCAGCTCGTATGCCCTGGCAAACGTATCTGTTACTGCAGAGGAGAAATATCGTCTTGCAGCGCCGCAAACACTGACTTTTGTGTAATCTGACAGCAGCGCAATGCTTCTGTCAGAATGCACATCAGTGCTGCAGCTGCTTGATCGCTTGGTCCACCTAGAAGGTAAAAAAAAAAAAACACAGGCCGCAAAGCAATAATTTTATTAACATTAACTTTTATAAACTTTTGAAACAGAACAATAACTTTTTTGCTTACCGGTGATTTTTTTTTTTTTTTTTTTTTTTTTTTTACCTTTATTGAACAAACCTCTCCTTCCCCATGGGACTATGTGCAAAGCGCAAATCGCCCAGAGATGCGGCGAAGTACATTATGCACTTTGTCCCAGGTGAAAGGAGAGGTTTGTGGCAGCTCTGTGTGAAAGGGCCCTAAGACCCCTGTGTGCCTGTCCTGTGTACGCAATCCCTATGCTAATAGTGTACCTGAGTGTGGAACTTGCGGAAACACTCCCCTATGCATAGGGCAGGCTGGTCAGGACAGTCAGGACAAAAAAAGGTGGTGTCACGCCTTATTCCACCCCTGCTACAGACACGACATCTTTTTCTTGGGGAACGTTGAGTTGGGGTACCAGGATAGACAGACGGGAAGTGTCTGCCATGTAGCCGGCTCACTACATCAGGGCCTTGGGGCACGGACCCTCCTGGATACAGGATTTCCAAAATGATCTCTTCCTGGAATTTTAGGAAGGATCCTGTTCTCCCAGCCTTACTGTAGAGAACAAAACTATTGTACATCGCCAATTGGATCAAATAAACAGACACCTTCTTATACCAGCGTCTGGTTCTGCGGGAAACTAAATAGGGAGCCAACATCTGGTCATTGAAGTCCACCCCTCCCATGTGAAGGTTATAGTCGTGGACAGAGAGGGGTTTCACAATGACTCCAGTTGCCCGTTCAATTTGGACAGTCGTGTCTGCGTGAATGGTGGACAGAAGGTAAACGTCCCTCTTGTCCCTCCACTTTACCGCGAGCAGTTCTTGGTCACACAAGGCAGCCCTCTCCCCCCGTGCAAGTCGGGTACTAACGAGCCGTTTGGGGAGCATTGATTTCCGACTAGATGTAAGTGCCGAAAGAGGGCCACGCTTGAGTAAAAATTGTCCACGTATAAGTGGTACCCCTTGTGGAGTAAGGGTGACACCAAGTCCCAGACAATCTTGCCACTGCTCCCCAGGTAGTCAGGACATCCGACCGGCTCCAGTTTTGAGTCTTTTCCCTCATAGACCCTAAAACGATATGTATAGCCTGTGGCCCTTTCACAGAGCTTATACAGTTTGACCCCATACCGGACGCGCTTGCTGGGGATGTACTGTTTTATGCCAAGGCGCCCGGTAAAATGTACTAGGGACTCGTCTACGCAGATGTTTTGATTAGGGGTATACGCATCTGCAAATCTGGATGACAAATGGTCTATGAGGGGCCGAATTTTATGGAGCCGGTCATAAGCAGGGTGGCCTCTTGGATGACAGGTGCTATTGTCCGTAAAATGCATAAAGCACATGATGGCCTCAAAACGTGCCCTAGACATTGCAGCAGAGAACATGGGCATGAAATGTATTGGGTCTTTAGACCAATATGACAGCAATAATTTTTTTTTAGTTAGACCCATGCTGAGGAGAAGGCCCAAAAAAAATGTAAACTCGGAAACGGACACTGGTTTCCACCGGAAAGGCTGGGCATAGTAGCCTTCCGGATTGGCGGTAATAAACTGTGTGGCGTAGCGGTTGGTTTCAGCCACAACTAGGTCATAGAGATCCGCGGTGAAGAACAGCTCAAAAAACTGAAGGGCCGATCCTAAATGAGCCGTCTCCACGCGAACTCCAGACTGGGCGGTGAAAGGGGGCAATACGGGTGCGGCGGAATCAGGGGATTGCCAATTAGGATTTGCCAGCACCTCTGGGAGACTAAGGGTTCTACGGGCCTGTGAACGCGGTGGCTGCGACGGGGGAGTTATTGCACGTGCCACCGTACCAGCTTGAACTGCCCTTCTGGTGCTCGCCACTTCACCGAGGAATACGGCAGTGCTGGTAGAAGGTCCAGGCTGTGCTGCGCTGCTGGTGTATGCCGCACCATAAACAAGATCAGCGCTAGCACCACTCTGCTGCAAATGAGGATCATCATGCAGGGTAGGCAGAACTCTTACATGGGATCGGGTACGTCTGGCCGTAGCAGGGACCTCTACCTCGTCATCCTCACTAGCGGTTAGAGTGCCACTGCTGTCTACAGGTTCATATTCTGAACCACTGGATTCAGCGGATGAGGCGTCCCCATCGCTTTCATCCATCACGGCCAGAATCCTGTAGGCCTCTTCAGCGGAATACCCCTTGTTTGACATTTTGGGTTCACTAAATTTAGGGGGTATTCCTCTGAGACTACCCGGGAAAAAGAGCAAACCTGCCTAGTAAAAGGGAGTGCTTGCGACGAAGTAAAAGCTCAAAAGTGATCTTTATAGCGGCGCAGCGATTTTACGGTGTTTTTGCAGTGATCAGCAAAAAAAAATTCTGTCACTGCGGCGGGGCGGACTGAACGCAAGTTTGCGCACAAGATCAGGCCTGATCGGGCGAACACTGCGTTTTTTATAGAACCTAAGGTGACCCTAATGTACTTATATAGATCTGATTGCGATCAGTATTGATCACTTACAGATACTATATCGTACTAGTGCTGATTAGCGACAGCGATGACGCTAATCAGCGACTAATCGGTGACTGCGGTGCGGTGGGCGCTAAACTACCTAGCAAGTAGCTAACTACCTGGCAGGGATGAGGGACCCTTACAGGGGGGGTGATCAATGACAGGGGGGTGGACAAGGGGGTGATCAGGGTGATCAGGGAGTCTAATATGGGTGATCAGGTGCTAAAAAGGGGTTAATAAATGACAGGGTAATATCTAATGTGTAGTGTGGTGTTTGGTGCTACTTACTGAGCTGCCTGTGTCCTCTGGTGGTCGATCCAAGCGAAAGGGACCACCAGAGGACCAGGCAGCAGTTATATCAGACGCTTTTTTCAAAATAGCGTCTGACATAACCATTTCATTGGACGATTCAAAAATCTACAGCCTGCCAGCCAATGATCGCGGCCGGCAGGCTGCAGATGAACTTGTGAACTACGCGATCCTGTGAACGCGCGCTCCTGTGAGCGCGCGTTCACAGGAAATCTCGGCTCACGCGAGATGACGCCGATCGGCGTTAGCGTAGCCTGGGAGCGCCGCAGAGATGACGCCTTTCGGCGTTAGAGTAGCGGTAAGTGGTTAATAATAGTTCAAATCAATTATTTTTTATTTTTTTTCTACAGGCTCATCATCTTCTACTGAGGCCGGGACCACTCCTCCAAGACATCGTCGTAGACATGATACGGTAAAAAATTTTTGGAAGCATTCAGCATTATAACATTATGAACGCATTATAAATATTTAATTTTTTTATTTCATAGTCATCATCTGCGGAGGAGAGGCCTCCTGGCCCAGAGACCGCTGGAGAGGAGGAAGTCGGTGGTGGAGGACAGCAAGCGGTACATTTTTTTAAATATATATTTTTATATTTTTTTTAGGCTCAATATTATGATTTGTATATTTGACATATTTTTTATTATTGTTATTTCTATTACAGGCCACTCGTCCCGTTGACTCCAATAGAGGTCGTCAATCAAAAGCCAGAGTAAGTCGGGGAGCACGCGGTGTCGTGTTCGTGTGAGTATTTTCTCAATGAGTCTTTTTAATTGCAAATCTGTCAAACATGAGGTTATAATTTTTTTTTTTTTTTAGGGTTCCAGAGGCTCCACCAGAACGGATGAGGAGGGATCTGGCGGTTGTATTATCGACAATGAACTCCTCATCCAGATGGTGGAGGACAGACCACCACTGTGGGACCACACGGACTGCCACCACGCAGACGATTATGCGACCCGGCTCCTCTGGCTTGAGATATGCGAAGTTTTAGTGCCTAATTGGGACGACCGTAATGACAATCAACGGGAGGAGTGCCGTAAGTATACAGTAGTATAATGCACATGTGTACTTTTCATTCAAAATTGGTTTTGTGTCTGGTTGAAGTTGGTCACTGCTACCTATAGTGAACATCAATATTGTTTTTATTGTTGTTGTGGTAGATTCAATCAAATACTAAACTATTTTTGATGTATGATAAAAAAAAATTATAATAATAATTAATTTTTATTTTTTTGTGGACAGGGACGACGATCCTGGTGCGGTGGCGGTCAATGAGGGACCACTATAAGAAGGACTATAACGAGGTGGTCAAGTGCCCGAGTGGGTCAAGAGGGAGCCATAAGCGGCCGTACCGGAATTAGGTTTCCTACATCGAACCCTACAGCTGCAAAGGTAAGCTCTAATGTTTATAATAATTATGAATGTTAATCTCCAATCTATGTGTGTGGCCTGGGCAGACTGTCATTTGACACTCTGTACGGGACATCCACATATAGTTCTTCCAGAAGCGGTCCCAGAAGAGTTGCCCACCGCAGGTCCCTCTCGTCCTACTCCAACAGCTGGTTGGGACCTCAATGTTCCCCTACCTGTGCCCTCTGGCAACTCAACAATGGTGTTGGGATTCGAACCCGTGGGAGGCTACCGTCCTCTCTCTATATCAAGCTAGAGAAATGCGAGTTTGAGCGAACCACCACTCAGCTCCTCGGATGCATCATCTCCCCAGAAAGCTTAAGTATGGACCCGGGGAAGGTTCAAGCCGTGATGAACTGGCTCATTCCGAGAAACGAGAAGGAGATACAAAGATTCATTGGCTTCGCCAACTTCTATCGGAAGTTTATCCGGAACTTCTCCAAGGTCATAGCACCAATCACCCAACTCACCAAGAAGGCAGTCCCCTTCTCCTGGACACCCGAGGCCCAGGAGGCCTTCACCAAGTTGAAACTCCTCTTCACTTCTGCTCCAATCCTAATCCACCCGAACCCCGAGCTGCCATTTACAATCGAAGTGGATGCATCAGACTCCGCGGTGGGGGCAGTTCTGTCACAACGCACAGGGGAGAAGATGCTACTACACAAGTGCGCATATTTCTCCCACCAGATGTCCCCCTCCGATAAGAACTATGACATCGGGAACAAAGAACTACTGGCGATCAAGTATGCTTTCTCCGAGTGGAGACACCTGCTGGAGGGAGCCACCAACCCCATAATCGTACTAACTGACCACAAGAACCTCGAGTTCATCCGCAGCACTAAGAGACTCTCAGCCAGACATGCCAGATGGAGCCTATTCTTTTCCCGCTTCAACTTTCTCATCACCTATCGCCCCGGATCAAAAAACGGCAAGGCTGACACCCTCTCCAGAATGTTTTCTGAGCCCTTGCAGAGTAACAAGGGCCAAAACAACATCCTACCCGAGAGAAGGGTCGTAGGGGCCACCTACTCTAAAGAACTACTGGGCACAATCAAAGAAGGATACAAAAATGCCCCCTTCCTCGCCCACCCCACAAGGAATATCAGTCTTACGCTTAAGAATGGTCATTGGTTTCATCAGGACCTACAACTATATGTACCAGAAATCGCACGGCTTGAAGTGCTCAAACTCAACCATGACTCTAAGCTGGCCGGCCATTTGGGCACTAGAAAGACCCAGGAGCTTTTCTCCCGCTTCTTCTGGTGGCCAACATACAAGGAGGACATCAAGAGGTACATCTCCTCATGCACGGTCTGTGCCCGCAATAAGACTCTTCGTTCCTCTCCCGTGGGTCTGTTACAACCCCTCCAGATTCCCTCCCGCCCCTGGGGCTCGATCTCCATGGACTTTGTGGTAGACCTTCCTCCTTCAAAAGGGATGAACACCATCCTGGTCGTGGTTGACCGCCTCACCAAGATGGCCCATTTCATCCCCTACAAAGGCCTACCCACCGCCAAACAGACGGTCGATCTTTTTCTCAGAGAGGTCTTCAGGCTGCATGGGATCCCGGACGACGTGGTCTCCGACTGAGGCGTACAATTTGCCTCATAGTTCTGGAAGAACTTCTGCCTAGCGCTCGGGGTTAAAGTGAACCTGTCCTCCGCTTTCCACCCTCAGTCAAACGGGCAGATGGAGAGCACTAATCAGACCCTACAGCAGTACCTACACTGTTTCAGCTCCCACCTGTAGGATGACTGGTTTGACTATCTCCCCAGGGCAGAGTTCGCCTACAACAATGCTGAGCACAGCTCAACCAAGCACAGCCCCTTCTTTGCTAACACAGGCTCGCACCCGGTGTTCATTCCCCACCTACCCGTCGCTTCCACCCTCCCAGCAGTGGCTGAATGCCTAACAACCCTACAGGAGGCGCAAAAGAACATTATAGACAACATCCAGCTTGCCCAGAGGCGCTTTAAACAGGGAGCAGACAGACGCCGCAAACCCACCCCGGGCTTCCATGTGGGAGACAAGGTGTGGCTGTCCACCAGGAACCTCAGATCTCCTCCAAGAAGTTGGCCCAAAGATACATGGGTCCGTTCTGGATCACCACACAAATCAACGAGGTCACGTTCCGGCTCCACCTTCCGGACTCCATTAGGGTACACCCTGTCTTCAATTGCTCCCTCCTCAAGCCATACGTGGAGAGCACCTTCACAGGCCGCCACTCGCCCCCTCCACCACCCGTGAGGGTACAGGGTGAAGAAGAATACGCTGTCGCAAAGATCCTCAACTCCAGGATCCACCGGGGAAGACTACAATACCTAATTGGGTGGGAGGGCTACCCTCCCGAGGATAACTCCTGGGAGCCAGAAGAAAATGTCCACGCCCCCAGACTGGTAAAAGAGTTCCACCAACGGCACCCCGGTAAGCCTGCCCCTGCGGTGCCCGGAGGTCACCTTGGAACGGGGGGAGTACTGTCAGGATTCAAACCCGTGACCAGCCATATCCCAGGCGGTAGCCCTGCTTACTAGGCTACCATCCTCCCTGAAGCCTATTATTTAATCTCAGTCTCGCCAAGCCTTGCTCATCACCCTTGATTCCCCACACCTGGTACTTCCCTAAATAAGGCCAGCCCCTTGCACTCCAGCTTGCTGATCATTGAGCTTCTGATCCTTGATCAAGCTTTTCCTCATCTGCTGCTCTTGCTACTACCGTAAGTCCACTGCTGACCAGGAATTGACTACCGACTACTCTTCTGCTTGTCCCTACCTACTGAACTGCTACCACCGTTCCTGATCTGGATTGTCTGACCACACTTACTGCCGCCTGCCCTGACCCACCGCCTGCCAACCGACTATGCCTCTGCCAGACCTCCTGCACCTACTACCTGCCTGTGGTCCTTGCCACTGGGATACTACCTCCAGCCAGCTGTCCTCTGACTCAGGTGAGCCTGTAGGATTGTTACAAATGGCCACAATGGCACCACTTTTTGAGGCATTGATGCGTCGCCAGAGGACCGGTAGGAGCCGTCAGGCAGACTACGAGGATCTCACAAGGCTTGTTTACGAGTCCTTGATGGGATTCACCAATAGAGTTGCAGCTTTGGAGGACACAGTGCGACGTCTGCAGGAGGGGGCGATGCATACATCACAATTGGGTCCCGCGCACCACTATTGGTTATCGTTGCTCCCCGTGATGGAACAATTTAAGCCCGACCAGTTGATTGAGGCCCGAAGACAGGTGGACAGTGTCTTGTGGCAAGTTCAGCACCGCCCCATGCCCTATCCCCCCGCCCATGCCCTATCCCCCATCACAACCTCCTCAGCCCCCATCCCAGCCTCCCCATCCCCATTCCCAATCCACCAAGCACTTTTCTCAACACTTTTCTCCTTCTCCTCCTCATTACTTTCCTGTTACCAGTTTCACCACTCCTTCTACTATTGCTCGGTCAACTCCTTCTCCTGCTCCCCCATCTAGATTGAATACTCCCTCTGTTGTGCTTGCCACAACACACACTTATATGTCCACAGGGCCACAGGAACAAGGGGGACCAACCAGTGTTCAACCCTCCACCACCCAACCTTCTACTCCCACTGGTCCTACCTACAGGCATTTGTAGCCATTTTTTTTTGTTTATTTAAAAATATATATATATTATTTAAAAATATTTATTTCTTAAATAAAATATTTTTTGTTTCAAAATTTGATTTGTTTTGTATTTATAAAAAATAAAAAATAAATGTGGACATCTCACTTCGCTTTTGAAGCGAACTATACTTGGTTCACTCCACCAACGATGGAAGATTACTTTAGTGTATGTAGAACAGGTCTTTAAAAATGTCCAATCACCAGTGGAGTGACACAAGTATGTGTCGCTCCTCTAGCATGGGCAGATTATTACTACATAACAAGCCTGATAAAATCTACCTGCGCCAGTGGAGTGACACAAGTATGTGTCGCTCCTCTAGCGTGGGCACATTACTACATAACAGGCCTGATAAAATCTACCTGCGACAGTGGAGCGACACAAGTATGGGTCGCTTCTCTCGTTGTAAGATTGAAAATAAGTATCTAAAAACATGGCTCACATAATATAACATCGTCAGTGTAGCAAAGCAATAATGTGTTTCTCCTCTATCGTGGGAAAAAATATATATTTAATGAAAATTTTAAGTACGTTGAAAAATAATATTTATTGAACCACAAATCCAATTGAAAACAAATACAACTAACTGTATAAACCACCAAATAAACAGAAATTAACGGTTATTTGAAAATTAATCGCAAAATGTTTATACAAATTGGTCCTGCCAGTCCACCCTTCCTGCTTCCGAGCAAAAATAATCCGCAAAACAGTCTCTCATCCGTGAAACCGCAACACTTGACCAAGGTCTAAAACTTTCAATGCTTGGCATCTCGCTGTCCTCCGGTATCTGTTCCAAATTGAGTGGTTCTTTTTTAAGGAGGTAGTTGTGTAACACAACAGCAGACTTTACAACCTCGTTCACCGATTCAACCTTCATATGAATTGGTTTGGTAAAAATCCTCCATTTTGTGACCAAAATTCCAAATGTACATTCAACCATTGTTCGAGCCCTGGTCAAGCGGTAGTTGTATGTGCGTTTTTTTTTTTATCTAATCCGTGGCTTGAATAAGGTTTCAGAAGATTTCCACACATTTGGAAGGCCTCATCATCAACCAATACAAACTGCATGGGTGAGGCATCAGTACCTGGCAGTGGTTGAGGCAGAGGGAAATCAAATTGTCTTTTATATAGACTACGGCCCATATAAGAATTTTTAAATACCATGGAATCGTTGGTGCGTCCAGGGGCCCCTACATCGACGGCAACAAAACTATATTGGGCATCTGCGATGGCCATTAGGATTATTGAAAAATATTTCTTACAGTTGTAAAACTCTGATCCGTTTCCTTGGGGCTTGATTATTCTAATATGTTTCCCGTTGTCAAGGCTGCAGATGGGGAAAACCCTCATCCGTACGGTATCAGCAGATGGAGTCGCTGCAAGGCCAGGACAGAGAATTAGGGAGCTGGTCACCTCCTACACGTCCCTAATTCTGACCCTGTCTCCTATCCGTATGAGCCAACCCTGAAGGTAGGAGGGCTCATACTCCGGAACTTGATATTCCTGCTCGCCCTCAGGGTGGCCCTGGACTAGGAGCAGGGTAAGACGACCCGTTCCTCTTAGACACGGAGGAACAGGAGTCTCACTGGCCAAGCTACATAGAAAGGGGGAACATAAACAGACATATGGCATTGACAGGTAAGTGAGACTAGTACCACACTTACCTGCCACAGACACACAACCTGGAACCCACGTGCAAGTGCTGTTCTCCACAACCAACACAAAAGACACAGCACACAACAGACATCACACGGGAACCCAGTAAACCATATGCTGCAATAACAGATAAACCATAAAGACATAAACTAACACCAGACATAACGTTTATGATGACCACCAGGGTGGCCCTCACTGGCAGATGGGAAGTAACCAGGAGGATGTCTCCAGCAAGCATGGCTGAAGAACCCCCACTGACTACTGCTATTCACTGAGGCTTTATAGGGCCAAGTAGCCACACCCACAGTGGGACACACCCAGTGCACACACACACTAGGAAAGAAGTTAACCCTTCCAACACCAGGGAAGGGAAGACATCAACTTAAAGGGGAAGTGCACACAACACATATAACACTCCGTGCACACCGATAAAAGGCACACCTATAGGAGAGGTTGCCTACATGCCTACTGCAGCAAGCTGCCTAGCACCGCTTAGGCTGCTCTGCTGCCACATTAGAATTAGAGCCTGAAATCCATAACGAATATGGTTCGGCATCATCTTTGCAATCTGCAGAAGGAACTTCTGAGTGGTAAGTGACCTTCGGTTTTCTTTTATAGCCACTTATAGCATTTGCTTAAACAGATTGCATATTTTTATCTCTAAAATTTGAATACCAGATCCGTCTTTCCGTTTAAAAACGGAACAGACGGATCCGCTATTACGACGGATCCGGCAGACGGATCCGCCAAAAAGTGTCTACGGTATGCAATGGATTGATGGATCCGGCTTGAATTTCTGCCGACGGAACGACCGATCCGTTGCATGAAAAATGTCCGGTAATGTTGATTTTGACGGATCCGGCAGGCAATCCGGCGACGGAACTGCTTGCCGGATCACTCTGCCACAAGTGTGAAAGTAGCCTAACTTATAGTCAAAATTTGCCAGGGGTATGAATAATTATGGACAGCACTGTATATAAGACCTAAGCTTTATCCCCATCTAGTGGTGGGATGTATAAATGACACCTAATCAGCCTGGTAACAGGGATTTTACAGATACATTAAAGGGGTTCTGCACTTTCATTTAACCGCCGATCAGCTGTTTGAGAAGGCAGCGGCGCTCACTGTTTACCGCCGGGCCGCCCGCCCACTGACGTCACGACTAGTATCAACTAGCGTGGGCGGAGCTAAGCTCTGTTCACTGGACCCCGGCCGATCAGAAGCTGATGATCTATCCAGAGGATAGATCATCAGTTAAATGAAAGTGCAGAACCCCTTTAATACAAAGTACCACAATACACCATAATGCAATTGACAAGGTAAAAAGTGCTTTTAAGCAGTGCCCACACACGCGTAGTGGGACGCTGCAAGAGTAGCAGCCTCAGTGATACATACTGGCCTTCAATGACCTCACCTATTGAATGCTTACAATCAGTGTCGGACTGGGGTACCTAGGGACCATCAGTAAAATTTATTTTGGGGGCCCACCGTACGGATACATTCAAATATAATAAATAATCTAACAAGTTTTTTATATGAACATAAGCTGGTTGAGGTGCTGTACATTGAATATATGTATGTAGTGTAGTAAATCTAATGTGTTATGTGCCACTTGTGCAGGGGGTGGGAGACTAGGGGCCCACCTTGCTCAGGGGCCCACCGGGGGATTTGCCTGTACCCCTGTGGGCCAGTCCGAGCTTGCTCCTCCCCATATGATGGAGGCAATAGCAGAGGTCTCCTCCAACAGCGAACAGCAGATTGTTAGGAAGGAACTCCTATTTCCTGAAAAACTGCTGCCCTGTCATCCCTAGTAAAAGGACCTTAAGATAATGGAGGAGAATGATAATATCATCTTGTCTTTTTATTGCCCCTTTACATTGCAGGATGAAAACTGGTATAAATGTAAAGATACAAAACATCAGGATTCTGAGGGTGAAAGAGTTCCATTTGCTTTCACCCTCAGAATCCCGATCAGGGGTGTACCTAGCCTCTCTGCTGCCAAAATGTCTATTTCAGAAAATACATTTCTGGAGAGAAAAAGGCATATTTGTTACAGAATTTTGCTTCAGATTAGCCTTGGATTTTATCCTTTGAGCAGGGAGCCCTTGAGGAGCCAGTGCAGAGGATGTGAATGGTAGTGGCCCTGATGAGATAAGGTGTCACAGTGTACTCCCTTAGACCGTCACTCCATGGGGTTCGGTGCTGTAAAAAGGTGATGTTAAAGGATCAGGCAGACATAGAAGAGTAACAAAAGTTTTTCTTTATTAAGTGCAAAGGATGAGTTACAGTACATCCAGCTGTCATCTGTACAAAGTGCAATGTCTCTATCCCCAGATGATAATGATGTATGGTGGCAGGCAAGATGGCAGAAACTAACACTCTAGAGTAGTCCTTCTCTCTCTACTGATTCCCCTTAGCCAACAGTAATAAGCTGGTTCTTGTAGATATAAGTGTCCACCCATGATATGAAGGCTTTTGAGTGTGCCTGTCCTGCACTGTGTTGATAGGTGTCTTAACTTGTTATCCCCTCACCTGCAGTGTAGTCTGTATAGATGTAGTCCTGATCACTTTTCTTACTTGGTATGCTATAGCTCGTAGATCATCTGGTGGCCTGGGACCATGCAGTCTCCCTAGAGTAGTAGTCCTAACAGACGAGTTGTATATCTAGTCCCAAAGGACTTGGAGCTGGAGCAGATGGATGTGCTCCTTCGTTCCAGGCTTGCCATACTCACTCTCCATTAACATTACAGGTAATGCTATCTGAAAAAGAGAAGGGTTTAATGGCCTATGGAGTACACACACATATACAGCATATACACAAATATACAGCTATACACACATATACAGTGTGTGTGTATATATAATATATATATATATATATATATATTCTCTACCGCATGGTAACCATAGGAGTGGTGGTATTATATACAGTAACCATATGAGCGGTGTTATACAGTAACCATGTGAGTGGTGCTATATATAGTGACCACATGAGTGCTATGATATACAGTAAACATATAAGTGGTGCTATATAATGTAACCATATGTGTGGTTTTAAATACAGTAACCATATGAGCGCTGTTATATACAGTAACCATAGAAGTTGTGTTATACAGTAAGCAAATGAAAGGTGTTATATACAGTAACCATCTGAGCAGTGTTATACAGTAGGGATGGCCTTGTGGTTCTTCCGGTGGTCGTTTCGCGATGAACTTTGATCGTTCGCGGTTCGCCGAATGGGCGAACATATGGCGATGTCTGCCGGCGCCATATTCTTTAACATTGTGAAGAACTTTGACCCATGACACATCCATCAGGTGGTACAGGACAGCCAATTGAGACCTCTCGGCACATGGACATACCCCCTACCTTATAAATAAACCCAATCTGGTCGCCATTTTATTTTCAGTCTTTTGCCAGTGTAGGGAGAGGTTGCCGTGTGGAGCAGTGACAGACTGTTAGGGACACCAAACGCTAGCTAATAGGGCCACAAAAGTCCTTTAAAGGACTGGTATTGGTGTGCTATCGATCGGTGTGACTTACTCAGGAGTAGTGAAGGACAAACATCGGTTCGGGACGGTTCGCAACAAGCAACCGCTAATGAGGATTCCCCGTGTATCTAATGTTTTAGATTGTCAGATCAGAAGGCCCTTGCTCCTAATGTTTTAGAGGGCCACCAGCAGGCCATGAATCATCATTTTTCAAGGGTGTGTATGATGCCCTCTAGTGATGAACGAACATTAGCTGGGATGGTTTGCGTACGCGATCGCGCAAACGCGATCAAATGTTCCCATTCATTTTAATGGCAGGCGAACCTGAAAAACCTCCAGGTCATATTTGCAGCCACAAAATACTTACTAGATGTGCACACATAGTCCCACAACATGGACACTGACATACCAGAAGTATTAAGTGAATCTGCGATCTACAAGCATTATTTTTTTTATATGCAAAATTTCGGCAAAGTATTAATCGTAAGAGCACATGCGCTAGGAAGGCGTGGCCTACAGCAACTGGTTTGCACCGACTAGAAATTAAATGGGTGCAATGGTTGGAACCAAGTTCAGCGACAAAGAGGAAGAACTCCTGGTGACTGTAAGTAATCTTACATTAAAGTAGTGTATTTGATTACATTTCACCTGCATGTCTGAACAATCGCTTTATATGCATAAATAGTGTTGTAAAAAAAAATCGCCAGTGCGACCTTCTGCGATTCAAATTTTTATTTGCACTCAACTTCACATTTTATAAGGTCTCACTAGATATTAGTGATTGTTGCACTAAGGCCTCTTTCACACGGGCGTCAGTTTTTTTGCCCGGATAAGAGCCGGGTGCGTTGCGGGAAAATGCGCGATTTTCCCGCGCGAGGAGTGCAAAACATTGTCATGCGTTGCACTCGCGTGAGAAAATTTGCGCATGTTTGGTACCCAAACCCGAACTTCTTCATAGAAGTTCGGGCTTGGGATTGATGTTCTGAAGATTGTATTATTTTCCCTTATAACATGGTTATAAGGGAAAATAATAGCATTCTGAATACAGAATGCATAGTAAACCAGCGCTAGAGGGGTTAAAAAAATAATAATAATAATTTAACTCACCTTAGTCCACTTGCTCGCGAAGCCCGGCATCTCCTTGTGTCTCCTCTGCGCTGAGCGGCTGAACAGGACCTGGGGTGAGCTGCTCCATTAAATACAGGTTAAGGACCTTCGATGACGTCACTCCAGTCATCACATGGTACGTCACATGATCTTTCACCATGGTGATTCACCATGGTAAAAGACCATGTGATGACCGGAGTGACATCATCGAAGGTCCTTAAGCGATATTTAATGGAGCAGCTCACCCCAGGTCCTGTTCAGCCGCTCAGCGCAGAGGAGACACAAGGAGATGCCGACTTCGCGATCAAGTGAACTAAGGTGAGTTAAATTATTATTATTTTTTTTTAACCCCTCTAGCGCTGGTTTATTATGCATTCTGTATTCAGAATGCTATTATTTTCCCTTATAACTATGTTATAAGGGAAAATAATAATGATCGGGTCTCCATCCCGATCGTCTCCAAGCAACCGTGCGTGCAAATCACACGGCATCCGTACTTGCTTGCGGATGCCATCCGATTTTCACACACCCCATTCATTTCTATGGGGCCTGCGTCACGTCGAAATCGGACAATATAGAGCATGCTGCGATTTCAACTGAACGCACAAGTGATGCGTTAAAAACATCGCTCATGTGCACAGCCCCATAGAAATGAATGGGTCAGGATTTAGTGCGGGTGCCATACGTTCGCCGCACGGATCGCACCCGCACGGAAAACTCACCCGTGTGAAAGGGGCCTAAGTATTCCTGTGACATCACACCCACTATGTTAGTAGCATATTTGTATGGCAAGCAGAGAAATATATTTCACATGCACATTGCACATCCATTGTCATGCCGCACACTATATACCACACACACACACTATATACCGCAGACACACACTATATGCCGCACACACACAGTCTATAGATTATTGTTTGTGTCCTGTTGGTCAGGACTCAGGAGAAGCTTTCTTTGTCAGACCACCAGTATTTGCTGGTCCATTTAGAGTTACCCAGGGTGCACCCCGGGGAGGCGAACCAGCTGTACACCCCATACCGTACCGTCACTTCACTAGACAGGTACATCTCTGCTTAGCTGGACAATATCTGATAGCTCAGACCCCACACACATACAGTCGTATTACAATCCCATCTTCTAACCATAACAGGCCGCATGAACACGCACTTGTTTTTTCACAACTACAGGCCGTAAAAACCCAGGCTGCTGTCCTGTAGAGTGGACGAGCGCACGGCGTCATTGGTTGCTGACTCGCTGTGATGCCGTGCGCTTCTTGCCGCCACCGCTGTACAGTAATACACTTGTATGAGCTATACAAGTGTATCGCAGTACAGCGGTGGTGGCCGGAAGCGCACGGCGTCATAGCAAGTTAGCAACCAATGACGCCGTGCGCTCGTCCACTCGACAGGACGGGTTTGTATGGTCCGTAGTTGTGAAAAAACGAGCGCGTGTGCAGGCGGCCTAAATCTAATATTTCCACTTCAAAGACTTAAATACTTTTTGCAGTTTACTTGAGTAAATTATTTTCAATACTATTATTGTTAAAAATTGGGATTATATGCTTGCCTTTTTATCTTGCAGCAGATGTTGGGGCGGGGATACGACCGCACCCGGTCCTACACCGATTAGCAGCGGATTGTGCGGGAGCTGGCAATTGAGATCTGGCGCAAAACGGGTCTCAAACACCGACGTCTGGCCATCATTACAAAATGATCAGACATGAAGCGCAGACACCCCCGGTTTATAAAAAGAACCTTTTTTTAAAATTGGTTAATTGTGAAGCAAACAACAAATAGGACAAAATAACAGAAAAAGTCAATGTGCATAACTATTCACCCCCCTGAAGTCAGTACTTTGTAGAGCCACCTTTTGTGGCAATCATAGCTCCAAGTCGCTTTGGATAAGTCTCTATAAGTTTGCCACAGCTTACAACTGGGATTTTTGCCCATTCCTCCTTGCAAAAGTGCTCCAGCTCCTTCTAATTGGATGGTTTGCGCTTGTGAACAGCAATCTTTAAGTCTGACCACAGATTTTCTATTGGATTGAGATCTGGGCTTTGACTAGGCCATTCCACCACATTTAAACGTTTCCCCTAAAACCAATCAAGTGTTGCTTTAGCAGTGTGTTTGGGGTCATTGTCCTGCTGGAAGGTGAACCTCCGCCCTAGCCTCAGATCACGCACAGTGGGACAGGTTTTGCTGAAGAATATCCCTGTATTTAGCACCATCCATCTTTCCCTCAACTCTGACCAGTTTCCCAGTCCCGGCTGCTGAAAAACATCCCAACAGCATGATACTGCCACCACCATGTCTCACTGTGGGGATGGTGTTCTTTGGGTGATGTGTTGGGTTTGTGCCAGACAAGTGACGGACTGAACTATCACTGGGTCTGCAGTAGAATGACCTGATCCATTACTGGGGATCAAAGGGATTAAAACTTAACATTTAATGGTAATAAATTAGAAAAAATGGCACAAAAAAGGATACACAGAAATAATATAGACAAGCACGAATGGGCCAAACACAATTGCACGAATGAGCACCAGTGTCAATAATAGAACGTTCTCACCCGGATGGTTGATGGACGGACCGATCTGTGTGGATGGAACCTGGGTGGTGATGTCACAGGCAAGGAGTCCGGTTCAAGACGGGTGCTTGTTACTGGAGCGCGTGCATTAAGGATGGTACCAAAAGGTGCTAGACGGTAGGCAGAGTCGGGAATGATTAGTCCCTATTGTGTCCCTGGTGGAGGGGGGAGGGGGCTAGTCGACCCTACCTACCTATACGGAATGCTTGCTCCGCAAGGAGCGACCCCGTCCAGATACCTAACCCTGGTACGGGCCGGTGTCCCTAATAAGCCCTAACAAAGTCCCGACGTGTCACGTTTCCGTTTAGACAAACTCATCAGGGGACGTCAAAAATACAGGGTAACAGGCACTTTATGCCTGAAAAACGAACAATGCTGGTGGCTAGACCTGAAACAGAGACTAGCCGCAGATGTGGGAGCTAAATCAGTAAAACAGAAAGATGGCTGATGAATACTGCAGAAAGGTCCAGTGGGGCCTATTCTAGCTCCGGGTACAGTGGCCAGGCCAGTGGGACCGGACCACAAAAAATCCTACAAGCAGGACCGCAGGTGCTGGCTAACCAGTGGGCTGTCCAGGCACATAAACAGGAACGCCAAAAAGCGTGGTGCGGTCACTGTGGGGCCCAAGTCAAGGGGTATGAAATCAGGGGCTGTCGGCACTGTTTACCTGGAGAGTGCCGTTTAAATGAGGAAGGCCGCAGCGCGCCCCTTAACATGGCACGCCCCCCCCCCCCCCCCGGGATGTCACGTGAAGACCAGGAAGGCTAAGTCCTGCGCGTGCGTTCCACATGCCGCCACAGGGGCCGCACCGATAGACCGATACTGACGACCTCGACTGCTCAGAAAATGTTCAACGGCTGGAGTAGAGTGCCTCCACATCTATACTGGCCAATAAACTATTCGCCTCGGTATAAATGCCCTCCAACCGCTTCAGAAGATCTGTCGTGAATCAAAGGCTGTTACAGATGTAGTGGGTGCATTGCATGCAGCCATCTGCAAACAGGTAGGACCTTCCGCAGTAAC
The DNA here is from genome assembly GCF_014858855.1 of Bufo gargarizans. Classification (NCBI taxonomy): domain Eukaryota; kingdom Metazoa; phylum Chordata; class Amphibia; order Anura; family Bufonidae; genus Bufo; species Bufo gargarizans. The sequence continues at coordinate 57,796,962 of NC_058082.1, forward strand.
AACACCGGTAAGGTCTACACTATTAACCATTTCATCAACTGTAAGACCCGGGGGGTGATTTACCGCCTAGCCTACGAATGCGGCAAGGAATATGTTAGCAAGACTATCCGAGAGTTTCGCAGGCGGGTGGGTGAACACCTCAATGATATATCAAAGAGCAAGGACACGCCAATAGCCAACCACATTCGTACCCATCACAATGGCACTGCCCATGTGTCTTTTATGGGCATTGACCGGGTCCTCCCGCCGCGCCATGGAGGAGATTGGGACCGGCTGATTCTTCAGCGTGAACTCCGCTGGATCATTCCCGACTCTGCCTACCGTCTAGCACCTTTTGGTACCATCCTTAATGCACGCGCTCCAGTAACCAGCACCCGTCTTGAACCGGACTCCTTGCCTGTGACATCACCACCCAGGTTCCATCCACACAGATCGGTCCGTCCATCAACCATCCGGGTGAGACCGTTCTATTATTGACACTGGTGCTCATTTGTGCAATTGTGTTTGGCCCATTCGGGCTTGTCTATATTATTTCTGTGTATCCTTTTTTGTGCCATTTTTTTCTAATTTATTACCATTAAATGTTAAGTTTTAATCCCTTTGATCCCCAGTAATGGATCAGGTCATTTAACTCATTCAATTTGGGATTTTTGGTCAAGACTCTAAGCTTGACCTGTGCACTTTTTTGTAGATTATCATTATCTCCAGAGCATGGCCGGTTTTCTGGCAACTGGCTTCAGTGCGGACAGTTGGCTGGTGGAGGCTCAGGAGGTGTTCTCGGACAAGGAATTTTCACAGAAAAAATACATCCCCTCCTTTAATGCCGCTTTTAAGGAATTAACGGATGTATACAGAGACCAGATTCTCTCCTGGTGGGAGACGCAGAGCCTAGAGAGCTATCTAAAACATAACATCGTCCCCCGTGGACTCCGCATCTCGCTGCTGCCCGCGGCCAGATTCAGGAGCCCAGGCTTCCTTAGCAAGTGGGAGCAGGAGGCCACTAATAGCTCTCTGCGGCTGATGCGTCTCCTACTAGCTGAAGAGAAAAACAAACTTGAAACTTTAAATAAAAAACTAACTGTGAGCATTGAAGCTGCCCAGACCTTTGCACACGAGGCGGAGTTTCCCACTAAGGAGAAGCAACTCCAAAATTACCTTGATAAATATCAGTATCACCTCAAGGAACGGAAGCACCGCCAGTTTGTGTGAGATCTGGCAGACTTCAAGGAGAATAGAATCTACTCCTCCATAGCTCACAGAGGTGAGACTGGTGTCGCACAGATTGACCTCTCTTCTACAGAAACTGACTATTCAGACTCGGACAGTCTACCAAAAGGTAATAGACAATCCCCACGGGGAGGGAGCCATAGGGGGCGAAGACGAGGAAGCTCACGTGGAAGGGACCGCCGTTTTTTAGGGGGTACCCCCAACCAAGGGCAATCCAACCCGCCACTCTCACAATACCCACTACGCAACCGAGTCCAACCACCCCCTCCAAACCCCTAGGCCCCTAGGTTGTTAATCTGTCGTCCCGTCCACTCAGCACCATCGAGACACAGGTCCTCCAACTGGGCCTCTCCTTTGTCCCTACCCCTAGTTTTAATAGATTTGACACCATCAAGGATCTTAACTTATTCGTTTGCAAGTTACGTTGGCATAAATTTTTTAAGTTACAAGAGAGGAGACAGTGTCGTGAACTGGGTATCCTGAGTGAAATTCTGTCAGATGTGCGCTTGCTCTTTGACCTTGATAAGGGGCCACCACAACACGACGGACGGGGTCCCTTTACCGACCTTAAAATGAAAAATAATAAAATGCCACCAGTATCTGCTGATCCATCCTGCATTGATGTATTCTTGGACCTGGTCTCACACCAGGTCGAAGAAATTAGGCCTCCACATTGCTCTAATGTTGACCGGGCCCAGGCCACCGTGATTTCCGATCTTGAGAGTGACCGGTCCATCGTAATCAAACCCTCGGACAAAGGGGGCAACACGGTGGTCATGGACCAGGGTCAGTATAGAGCAATGTGTGAGTCTTTACTGAACGATCCCTCTACTTACGAGGTGCTACCTCGAGATCCATCTAATGAATTCAGATCTGAGCTCAAATCTATTCTAGAGGAGGCCAAGCTGGCAAACCTCATCTCTGATGAAGAATTTAAGTTTTTGTTTCCCCCGCATGGCAACGTTCTATTGCCTCCCTAAATTACATAAGGGGGTCGATCCACTCAAGGGACGACCCATAGTCTCAGGGGTGGACAACCTCTGCCAAAATGCAGGGATTTACGTGGATAAAATTCTGGCTCCGTTTGTGACTACTCTTCCATCTTACACTCGTGACACGACAGATCTTCTGAAGCGGTTGGAGGGCATTTATACCGAGGCGAATAGTTTATTGGCCAGTATAGATGTGGAGGCACTCTACTCCAGCATTCCACATTTACTAGGCCTTAAGGCCGTTGAACATTTTCTGAGCAGTCGAGGTCGTCAGTATCGCGCCCACAGTCTGTTTATCCTCCGTCTGTTGGAGTTCACGCTTACTCACAACGTGTTCTCTTTCAGCGGCAGGATTTACCACCAGCTCAGGGGCACCGCGATGGGGAGCCCATGTGCCCCATCGTATGCTAATCTGTTCCTGGGCTGGTGGGAAGAGACCCTGGTGTTTACGGACACCGGGTCCGCACTTTTGGATCCTGTGGGACTGTGGGCGCGATACATTGACGACATTTTCATCATCTGGAACAGTGATGAGGTCTCTTTCTGCTCCCTGGTGAAGGCGCTTAATATCAACAATATAGGCCTTCGCTTCACCAGCGAAAACAACATCGCCCAGTTACCATTTTTGGACGTCCTCATCTCCAAAACAGCGGAGGGAGAACTGACCACGACTGTCTATAGGAAGCCTAGCTCAACTAACAACTTGCTTAGGTGGGAAAGCAGTCACCCGCTCCTGCTTAAGAAAGGCATCCCAAAAGGCCAGTACCTCCGCCTCAGGAGAAACTGTTCTTCCAAAAAGGAATTTATTAATCAGGCTGCGGATTTGCGTCTGAGATTCCTTCAGCGAGGATACCCCGATAGGGTGTTGCGATTATTATCCGCCTGATCAGCACTTTCGATCGGGCAGCACCGGAAATTCGCAATATCCTATGCCAAAATTGGGGTGTCCTCATGATGGATCCAGACCTCAGAGAGGTCCTGGGACCTCATCCTAATATCACCTATCGCAGGGGTCGTAACCTCCGCGATAGGTTGGTCTCAAGCGAATTCATACCGCCTGTACCCCCGGGTGCTGCCTGGTTGCAGTCAAATATCAAAGGCTGTTACAGATGTAGTGGGTGCATTGCATGCAGCCATCTGCAAACAGGTAGGACCTTCCGCAGTAACAACACCGGTAAGGTCTACACTATTAACCATTTCATCAACCGTTAGACCCGGGGGGTGATTTACCGCCTAGCCTGCGAATGCGGCAAGGAATATGTTGGCAAGACTATCCGAGAGTTTCGCAGGCGGGTGGGTGAACACCTCAATGATATATCAAAGAGCAAGGACACGCCAATAGCCAACCACATTCGTACCCATCACAATGGCACTGCCCATGTGTCTTTTATGGGCATTGACCGGGTCCTCCCGCCGCGCCGTGGAGGAGATTGGGACCGGCTGATTCTTCAGCGTGAACTCCGCTGGATATACTATCTTAAATCCATGACACCTTTGGGGCTTAATGAACAGCTCAATTTTAGCTGTTTTCTGTGACCATCTGATCACATTATTTTTGTCCCAACGTTCAGCCCCTCTGTATCATTTCATTTAAATTGATTGATTATATACAGTCACTATAATTCTTGTCCTCTATGCCTCCTGACCTCTCCGCCGGCCCTCTGTTATGGCAGTTGGGCCTTATTGCCTATGTCTTCCCTCCCAAAGAAGCTCTGATGTTGAGAGCATCTTTCTCTCTTTATCCTTGAGACCGCTGACACGCTGGTCTCATATTGTAGCCACTGGTTCACCGTGCGTCCCTGCGCGGCGTCCAGTTGCTAGGAAGCCAGACCCGCCCCCAGGTTTTCTCACCTCAGCCCCTCCTGCTCTCCTGCGTGCCTTTGCAGCGCCGGCGGCTGACGTCTGCGTTCCACATGTCTCCGCCCCTGGTCCTGCACGGAGTTCTATCGGTGCGGCCCCTGTGGCGGCATGTGGAACGCACGCGCTGCCCGACGCTGCGTTCCAACACACGCAGGATTGCTGTTCACAGGACTTAGCCTTCCTGGTCTCCACGTGACATCCCGGGGGGGGGGGCGTGCCATGTTAAGGGGCGCGCTGCGGCTTTCCTCATTTAAACGGCACTCTCCAGGTAAACAGTGCCGACAGCCCCTGATTTCATACCCCTTGACTTGGGCCCCACAGTGACCGCACCACGCTTTTTGGCATTCCTGTTTATGTGCCTGGCCAGCCCACTGGTTAGCCAGCACCTGCGGTCCTGCTTGTAGGATTTTTTGTGGTCCGGTCCCACTGGCCTGGCCACTGTACCCGGAGCTAGAATAGGCCCCACTGGACCTTTCTGCAGTATTCATCAGCCATCTTTCTGTTTTACTGATTTAGCTCCCACATCTGCGGCTAGTCTCTGTTTCAGGTCCAGCCACCAGCATTGTTCGTTTTTCAGGCATAAAGTGCCTGTTACCCTGTATTTTTGACGTCCCCTGATGAGTTTGTCTAAACGGAAACGTGACACGTCGGGACTTTGTTAGGGCTTATTAGGGACACCGGCCCGTACCAGGGTTAGGTATCTGGACGGGGTCGCTCCTTGCGGAGCAAGCATTCCGTATAGGTAGGTAGGGTCGACTAGCCCCCTCCCCCCTCCACCAGGGACACAATAGGGACTAATCATTCCCGACTCTGCCTACCGTCTAGCACCTTTTGGTACCATCCTTAATGCACGCGCTCCAGTAACCAGCACCCGTCTTTAACCGGACTCCTTGCCTGTGACATCACCACCCAATTGTGTTTGGCCCATTCGGGCTTGTCTATATTATTTCTGTGTATCCTTTTTTGTGCCATTTTTTCTAATTTATTACCATTAAATGTTAAGTTTTAATCCCTTTGATCCCCAGTAATGGTTCAGGTCATTTAACTCATTCAATTTGGGATTTTTGGTCAAGACTCTAAGCTTGACCTGTGCACTTTTTTGTAGGTCTGCAGTAGAAGCCTGAGGGCTAGCCTCCTTCCTACGGGCTATGGACCCAGGACTATGGAGACCCCCACTCTGACCTATTTGGGTTAGAGGGAACTATAAAACATGATTTTTTTTGGTTGAGTTTATAGGCCACATCTTCCCTATTCCCCATTAAAGTTGCATAGTGTGAATCCATAAACGCAATAAGGGTTAACTCTGCTCTGAGACTCCCAATGAATGTGTTAGTTTATTTGTCCCTTTGTTCTATTGTGTTAGTGATGGGATTAAGAAGTAGCCGACTCTGGTGTAGAGAAGTAGATCATCCTATGATACACTCAGGAGATAATCCCATCCCATGGGTCTCCTCTCACCCTATTGTCTCATCAAGACACTGTGGAGCGGATGTCTGTTTGCATGCTGTTAATTTTTTATTGAGTTATGCGGCATAAAGCTGGCAGCCACTGCAATTATATATAGATCCCTCCATATTGGAATTTCTTTATATCTAATGTTGTTAAGATTTCTGAGTTGTTTCTCTAAAATCTGAACATTCTGTGATTACAGAAGTTCCTATTCTATTCCTATCCTATTATAGGCGATCGGCGGAGGCCATGGAGGTGGTGGACATTGAGGAGGAGGAGGCTGGACCCTCCAAGCCTATTAAGCCACCCCCACCAGATGTGGGGAAAGTGAAAGAGGTGGAGGTGGAAAGTGCTGGACCCTCCAGCACCGCCACATCTCAGGACTCGGAGGAAGAGGATGCGATCACCAGCCCCCGCCAGGAGGGTAAATATGACTGCTGAGTGGCGGCCATTGCTACCTCCTCTTCCTTATCCGATGCAAAGAATGGCTGCGCATCGGAAAGGTCTTGTAATGGATCAGAAAATAATTCCTGTGACTCAGGCGGAGGGTATATGGTGGTGGTGGTGTCTTTGGGGGTGCACACAGCAGAGAGTGAAGAGGGTGCAGATAGAGAGGATGAGGAGGGTGCAGAAGTGGAAGTCTGAGGGAGCCACTCAACCAAGTCTGGTGCGTCCTTTGACGTAATCGAACGCACCTTCTGCAACTTCCCACTTAGGCTCTGGCCTGGTGCTCCTGCTCTACCCCTACCACACCTGAGGAAGGGCCTGCCTCTTCCTCTGCCTGTCATTTTTTAAATGACCATGTGACAAAAGTCTCTAGAGAAGCGCAGTGTTTGTGGAAGAAGGTATATAACACCCCGCTTCAATCTGTAGTTTTGGGGGGCCACTGGTATGACACCAGTTATAATACTTTTTTTCCAGTACTTTTTGTCACTGTGTGTAGCAGAGGGAACACAGCAAAACAGCCCAAAAAATCTGCAGTACCCAAATACACTATTATGAAAGTATATTGGTATATAACACACCACTTCAATCTGTCGTTTTGGGGGGAGACTGGTATATCACACCAGTTATAATAATTTTTTCTAATTGCGTTTGTCACTCTTTGTAGTTGTAATATCGCTGCAGAACCGCTCACCAGTCACAATGCTGCACTATACAAATTAACTATAATATGCTTTCTATGTTAGAATGTATATTATAGGTGTATTACACCCCTATGTACTGCACACCTATCAATAGTACACCTATACCAGTCCTTAAAAGTACTTTTTTTGGCCCCATTAGCGTTTGGTGTCCCTAACAGTCTGTCCCTGCTCCACACAGCAACTTCTCCCTACACTGGCAAAAAGACTGAATGTAAAATGGCAGCCAGATCGGTCTATTTATAAGGTAGGGGGTATGTCCATGTGATGAAATGTCTCAATTGGCTGTCCTGTACCACCTGGTGGATGTGTCATGGGTCAAAGTTCTTCACAATGTAAGAGAATATGGCAGGCGCAAATATTGCCATATGTCCTCATGTTCGGCGAATCGCGAACGAGCAAAGTTCGCCGCGAACCGACCGCCGGGCAAACCACAAGGTCATCTCTAATGCCCTCCTTTATGTGTAATAAAGGTTGTATTGGCGTGCCTCTTCCTTGTAATTTTTAGCAGCACTTGCACTTTAAATACAAGTAAATATACAGGAAAGAATGTTTCCTAACAATTTTTCCTCTAAAATCGATTTTATCTTTGGTTTTGTGCGTATTATTGTCAGTCTGTAAAAGTAGCATACTACTCGGACAACATCCAGACATCCTCCCCATGCTGTTCCCGAACCATTTCAGTGGTGTTTCCATCAATTTCTGACCTTTTCATGTGAACCAGAATCCCTCCCCTCTTCAGAGCAGGGGGTGCCTGGTTTAATGCTCAGGTTCTCCCATTGACTTCCATTGTGATCGGGTGCTCAGTGGAGCACCCGAGCATCCCGAGGTGTTCTACTTGAGCACCCGAGCACTTTGGTGCTCGACCAACACTAATATATATGCAATGTATATAATAAAGAGAAGTAACAATATAAATTGGTTAAATAAAACTCTGTTTATTATAAAATAAAAATAATAATCATATCGACTTTTTCTTTTACGTCAGGTTTTGAAAATAAACTAAATAAAGCATAACCAAAAAAATTACAAATTGGTATAATACCCAGATGGTGGCCAGAGACTGCAGGCCAGGTTAGGTTGTTTGGAAATTGGTGGCAGAGTACTGTGATGGGGCAGTTTGTGAGGAGGTGGGCACAGCATTATCATGTGGCATGATAATGTGGGCCATATGGCCGAGTAGGTGGCCCATAATGAGTCCTTGGAGGGTGTAATTGTGGAGGAGGAGGTGGTGGTGAAGGGTGTGAGCCCTGGGAAATTGGCATTGGCTGGGGGCCAAACATTTTCCCATGGAGGCGCCAATTTTCCAGGGCTCCAAATTTCTGTAGGGTCGTTGTGGGAAGTGGCTACATCCAGAACGATACCGAGAGCCGATTTGGTTCTCAGTACTCATTCTGGAGGCAGCCGGCACAAATAAGAGGCCAGATTACGGGCATTAAACTCAAACTCATCCTCCTGCCGGGCTCTTGATAAATAATCAAGCACCTGGGTGTTGATGAGAGATTAGTTAGGAGGGATTGCCCGTCATCTGGCCCAGCTGGGTAGATCCAAAGGGGGGGAATCGCCTCCAGAAACAGCTGGTGGCCTGGAAGGTGCCATGCTTGGTCCTGGGGCACTCTCCACCTGTGCTGCCCCAGAGGTAGGGTCTTCTTCACAGAAGAGAGAGCAGCGGAGCAGACTCATCCCCTTTATCCTCTAGGTTGTCCTCCGTTCTTCAAAAATAGAAAAAAAAATTGTACTTTACTAAATAAACAGTATTTTGTTTTATAACTATTAACGTCACATATTGCTATAGTCATCAAATTACTTTTTGCACATAGTACTACATGAAATACCCCAACATATTACATATGGTAGTGTCATAGCTGCCCATAGCAACAAATCCTACTTTTGCTCATAAAAGGTGGAATTTGAATCAGTGGCGTAGGGATCGCCATAGCAGCCATAGCAATGGCTATGGGGCCCTACACCACTGGGGGCCCAGGCCGCCGGCTGAGGATTTAAAAAATAATAATTCATGTGGCAAGTGGCGGTGCGATAGGGGGCGGACGGAGGCAGAGAGGGAGTGGTCCCGCAGTCTGGGCAGCAGTTCTGACTAGTCCTACTGGCTGGAAGTGGAGGAGGAGGAGGAGCAGCGTGGGCGGCTGACGAGCAGACGTACAGTTCAAGTGGCTGAGGTGAGGGCTGGCTCTGGCTGGGGAGTGTGAACTGTAGCGGTGTGTCCGAAGCACATGTACGGTATTTAGCCAGGATACCAGCTGGCAGCTGCATTTTTTAATAATGTGGTTGATGGCGAAGACACAGCCACCTATCTTCACCTTGCTCAGAGTCTCCTTCTGTTCTTCCCGTTGTTTCACGGTGTATTGTCTGTGTATTAAAGATTGTATTGTATTGTCTGTGTATTAAAGAAGATTGTTAAATTGTACAGGGGTCTGTAACACAAGAAGGTGAAAGTACATATCGTGGGGTGTGTATGTGTATTAGACAGAAGGTAGGGATATGTATCTTGTGTAGTTTGGGTATTAGGGAGAGTAAGGGGTATATGTAGTGTCCCACTAGGTAAAGGTGGGCACTACACAAGGGTCAATTGGGCCACGTTGTCCTCCTACTCCTGAGGGACAGTGGCAGTGTATTTCTCAGTCCATTTTAATGTGTATTTATGTGTATTCTCCCCTGTTAGCTGTGCAGCAGGCCTTTTAGGGTGTAGTGTAGCATCCTAGACACTAGAGGGAGATAGAGAGCCCCTAGTATAAATGTTCAGGCCCAGACAGGGAGGAGGGGGTCTGTAGTCAGGAGTCTGTGGAGACAGAAGTAAGAGGGCACCAGTCAGAGACATGCTGAGGGCCCCCTCCTGACATGCAGCTAGACAGCCCAGGCTTCTAGTTGTCACCAGGAGGCTAGTGAAGGAGCATAGCCTGCCTGAAGTTTCCTGAGCCTATGTTAGCTCAGAAGATTCACCCCATGAGAAGAGTTTGCCTCCTGGGAAAACCTGCAGTTCCCACAAGCCAAGCAGAGCCAGTGTACCAGCTAGTCAAGTAAGCTGAAGGGCAGAAGGATTATAAGTGTAAAGCAAGGATAAATACGGGAGGAAGATTTCTACCAAGGATAAAGCCAGTATTAGGGCATCAGGGCCTTGGGATAAGAGCAGACAGGAGTTCTAATGAACAGTGTACACTATTTTTGAGGAGAAGGTACAGCCTGATCTGAGTGTGGTGTTGTTGCCCTCTGAGTATCTTGCACAGAACAGTATACCTGCCATTATTGTGAAAGCCTGCTTGTGAAGTGAACCTGCTATATGGAACTGTATTAACACCCAACTGCACAAAGTTGAACTGTTTTCTCAGTAAAGCAAAGTTTGGTTCACCATACCATCGTGTTCCTCATTTACTACAACTATAAATCGGTGTGCCACCATTACAGGCACTGGCGTCACAAACCTTAAAGGGACCTTGCCCCAGGCACATTAAACATCTGCAACATCCAGGGCACCTCACCCAACATCAGGCCTGGTCCCTACATACAGAGTGCCCCAGAGGACTTCTGTGCCAGCCTCTCCATCACTGCTCTACGCCTGCCCAGGGTTTTCCTACAAACTGTGAGTAACCCTCGCTTGCCCATTAACCGTGACCTCACATCGCAATACCCTGCAGGTCGGCGTACTGCATATATATCTAGTGCTGATACACTTGTAGGTGAAGAGCCGCTGCGGATGTGGCGGCGAGGTCCGCGAGAGTTATGTGGGGGTGGGAGATCCAGGAGGGGCCCAAATTTTTTTTGCTATGGGGCCCAGTCATTTCTAGCTATGCCCCTGATTTGAATGGTTGCTATTGGCAAATATGCCTTTTCAACATGAACATTTTTAACTAGAGTTGAGTGGACACCTGGATGTTTGGGTTCGACGGGTTCGCCCGAACTTCACAACAAAGTTCTAATTCAGGACCCGAACTTGACCCGAACCCCATTGAAGTCATGGGGACCCGAACTTTGCAGCACTAAAATGGCTCTAAAAAAGTCATGGAAAGGGCTAGAGAGCTGCAAATGGCAGCAAAATGTGGTTAAGAGCATGGCAAGTGCTCTGCAAACAAATGTGGATAGGGAAATGACTTCAAATAAAATACATACAAATAAAAAAGAATAATCTTGATCTTGGAGGACGAGGTCCATATGGAGTAGGAGATTGAGGAGGCGGTGGATGTGGCGGTGGAGGAGGAGGAGATAGCCTACACTGGTTTTTTATTTTATTTTAATTTTTTTTAATTAGGGTAAACCCCAAAAGATTTGGAAATATAACCTGTGATAACCCCCTCCAGCTGTGCTAAACAAACGTTCAGATAATACACTGGCTGCAGGGCAGGCCAGCACCTCCAAGGCGTAAAGGGCAAGCTCAGGCCATGTGCCCAATTTGGAGACCCAGAAGTTGCAGGGGGCAGACCAGTCATTCAGTACGTGTAGGCGTGTGCACACATACTGCTCCACCCTGTTGCTGAAATGCTGCCTCCTGCTAAGATGTTCCATATCAGCTGGTGGTGCTGGTTGTTGTGGCGTGCTGACAAAGCTTTTTCACATTTCGGTCATGCTAACCCTGCCTTCTGAGGTGCTGGCCGTGCCCCAGCTGCGTTGGCGACCTCTTCCTCATCCTCTGCCTTTGCCTTGTGCTTCCACTCTGTGCTGTGTCAGGTGGGAATGCCACCAGCAGCGCGTCTACCAGCATGCGCTTGTACTCGCGCATCTTACGATCACGCTCCAGTGACGAAATTAAGGACAGTACGTTGTCCTTGTAACGAGGATCCAGCAGCGTGGCCACCCAGTAATCAGCACAAATTAGAATGTGGGCAACTTGGCGTTCGTTGCGGAGACACTGCAGCATGTAATCGCTCATGTGTGCCAGGCTGCCCAGAGGCAACGACAAGCTGTCCTCTGTGAGAGGTGTATCGTCTGTGTCCTCTGTATCCCCCCAGCCACGCACCAGTGATGGCCATTAGCTGGTTTGGGTGCCACCCTGCTGTGAACACGGCTCCTCCTCCTCATCCTCCACCTCGTCATCCTCCAGAACTGTGCCCTGGCTGGACAATTGTGTACTTGGCGTTGTAGGGTGCAGGGCGACAATGCACACAGGTCTCGCATGGAGGCCCACTCATTGGGGGTGAAGTTGTGCTGTTCCACAGAGATACTCACCCGTGCGTGCTGCAGCTGAAACTCCACTATCGCCTGCTGCTGCTCCCACAATCTGGCCAGCATGTGCAAGGTGGAGTTCCACCTTGTGGGCACGTCTCATATGAGGCGGTGAGTGGGAAGGCCGAAGTTACGCTGCAGTTCTGACAAGCGAGCAGCAGCAGGGTGAGAATGCTGAAAGCGCGCACAGACGGCCCGCACTTTCTGCAGCAGCTCTGACATATCGGGGTAATTTTTAAGGAACCTCTGCACCACCAAATTCAGCACATGTGCCAGGCAAGGGATGTGCATCAAAGGTCCCTTTCACACGGGCGAGTATTCCACGCGGATGCGATGCGTGAGTTGAACGCATTGCACCCGCACTGAATACCGACCCATTCATTTCTATGGGGCTGTTCACATGAGCAGTGATTTTCACGCATCACTTGTGCGTTGCGTGAAAATCGCAGCATGCTCTATATTCTGCGTTTTTCACGTAACGCAGGCCCCATAGAAATGAATGGGGTTGCGTGAAAATCGCAAGCATCCGCAAGCAAATGCAGATGTGGTGCGATTTTCACGCTCGGTTGCTAGGAGACGATCGGAATGGAGACCCGATCATTATTATTTTCCCTTATAACATGGTTATAAGGGAAAATAATAGCATTCTGAATACAGAATGCATAGTAAAATAGCGCTGGAGGGGTTAAAAAAAAAATATAATAATTTAACTCACCTTAGTCCACTTGCTCGCGTAGCCGGCATCTCCTTCTGTCTTCCTCTTAGCTCTCTGTAGCAACAAGGACCTTTGGTGACGTCACAGTCATCACATGATCCATCACCATGGTAAAAGATCATGTGATGGATCATGTGATGACTGTGACATCACCAAAGGTCCTTGTTGCTACAGAGAGCTAAGATGAAGACAGAAGGAGATGCCGGCTACGCGAGCAAGTGGACTAAGGTGAGTTAAATTATTTATTTTTTTAACCCCTCCAGCGCTATTTTACTATGCATTCTGTATTCAGAATGCTATTATTTTCCCTTATAACCATAATTTTTAAAACTGCCTGCTGTCGTTTACCCCTGGCTGTGCTGAAGTTCGTGGTGAAGGTGTTACGCTGACTGGAGGAGGAGGCGGTAGAGGATGAAGAAGCGGAGTAGGAGGAGGAAGCAACAGGAGGCAAACTGAAGCGCCCTGCAATCCTCGGTGGTGGAAGGACATGCGGCAAACTCCTATCCGCCTCAGGCCCAGCCGCCACTGCATTTACAAAGTGTGCTGTTAGGTAGATATAACGTCCCTGACCGTGCTTACTGGTCCACGTATCCGTAGTTAGGTGGACCTTGCCACAGATAGCGTTGCGCAGTGCACACCTGATTTTGTCCCCTGCTTGGTTGTGCAGGGAAGGGTCGGCTTGCCTGGAAAAGTAGTGACGGCTGGGCACGACATACTGTGGGACAGCCACCGCCAGAAGGCTTTTAAAACTCTCCGTCTCCACCAGACAGAATGACAGCATTTCAAAGGCTAGTAATTTTGAAATGCTGGCATTCAGGGCCAGGGATCGTGGGTGGGTAGGGGGGACTTCCTCTTCCGGTCCAGTGTTTGGGAGATAGCGAGCTGAACGCTTCCATGGGACATTGTGGAGATGCTTGGTGACCCAGGTGGTGGCGTTGCTGACAGATCCTTTTTTTGTGGGGTGGCAGGTGCCACTGTCACTCCAGAGGTGGATGAAGAGGCCAAGACTGCAGCAGAAGTGGAAGCAGGAGGAGCCAGAGACCTTTCTTGGTTTCCTGAGGTGTCTACTCCACTGCAGCTTGTGCTTTGCACTTAGATGCCTGGTCATGCAGGTTGTACTCAGGTTGAGAACGTTTATGCCTCGCTTCAGGCTCTGATTGCACAGCGTGCAAACCACTCGTGTCTTGTCGCCAGCACATTGTCTGAAGAACTGCCACGCCAGGGAACTCCTTGGAGCTGGCTTTGGTGTGCTCGGTTCCTTGTTGCGGTGGGCAGTAGCAGGCGTACTGTCTAGGGGGCAGCCGCGCTGCTTTTGCACCCTGCTCCCTCTTCTGCTGTGCTGGTGGCTCTGTGCGACCACCGCCTCTTCCTCTGAACTACACAGGTCACTCGCATGACCGTGATTCCATGTGGGGTCGAGGACCTCATCGTCCTCCACATCATCTTCCATCCAGTCTTAGCCCCTGCCCTCCTTGTTGGTCTGCACACTGCAGAAAGCCACAGCAGTTGGCACTTGTGTTTCGTCATCATCCGAGACGCTCTGTGGTGGTCCTCCCATGTACTCATCTACAAACATAAGTGGTTGGACATTGGGGCAGGGCTATGTGGATGGCCCTGGGAAACCCTGCTAGCAGAGTCATCAAAAAGCAGAAGAGACTGCTGCATGACTTGGGGCTCAGACTGCTTGGCTGATTTGCAAGGGGGTGAGGTGAAAGACTGATGGACATCGGCTGCAGGTGCCAACTCTGATCTTTCAGCAGGAGACTGGATGTGAGACAATGTGAAGGAACTGGAGGCACTGTCAGCAACCCAATTTACTATCGCCTGTACTTGTTCTGGCCTCGCCATTCGTAGAGCCGCATTAGGCCCGACCAAATAATGCTGAAGGTTCTGTCGCCTACTCGCACCTGAGGAAGGTGTTTCACTTGTGCGTGTAGCTGGCACAGATCGACCACGTCCTCTCCCTGCAACAGGAGCTCCACCAGCAGGACCACGACCGGGGCCATGTCCCTTATTTGACGCTCTCCTCATTCTTTGTGTTCATCCACCAAACTAACAGATTTATGTCAGGCAAAAAAAGTAACCGCCAATAGTGAACAATTAAGTTCACTGAGAGTAGGGCAATGCCGGTGTCATAAAGAGGAAACATTTCTTGAGGTCACACAATAGTGTGACAGGCACATTTTATACAATTACTTCACGGTAAAAAAAAATATAAAAAAAATTGTCAACCAACAATGTAACTGCAGTATTGACTGGTTGCATTTCACTGTGACAAATGCAGCAAAGGCCGCAAATTTAGTATCTTGCCCAAAATGGGTGTTTTTTTTATAACAGAATATAACAGCAGTATATAACGCTTGTATTTCACTGTGACAAATGCAGCATAGGCCACAAATTTAGTATCTTGCCCAAAATGAGTGTTTTTTTTAAACTCAGAATATTATTGCAGTATTTCAAGCTTGTATTTCACACTGACAAATGCTGCAAAGGCCCCAGATGTAGGGTGTTGCCAAAAATGTGTATTTTTTTTAAGCCCAGAATATTATTGCAGTATTTCAAGCTTATATTTCACACTGACAAATGCTCCAAAGGCCCCAGATGTAGGGTATTGCCAAAATTTGGTGTTTTTTTTAAACCCAGAATTTTATTGCAGTATTTCAAGCTTTTATTTCAAACTGACAAATGCTCCAAAGGCCCCAGATGTAGGGTATTGCCAAAATTTGGTGTTTTTTTTTAAACCCAGAATTTTATTGCATTATTTCAAGCTTTTATTTCAAACTGACAAATGCAGCAAAGGCCCCAGATGTAGGGTATTGCCAAAAATGTCACTATCTCGGTGACACTGTTTGTCCTCCTAATAATAGAGTCCCCTACCAACAGCATCTGTCTAATCTTTGTTACACTCCTTTTCCCATCCTTCCTGCAGGGGGCATCCTTCTGGTTGCTAGGAGAGACGCCCTGCTGCAGTGTTGCTGACCCTGGGCTTTCATCCCTAGTATCAGCCAAACAGGCATATTTACTAGAGCTCAGGACTTGCCTCCCTGGCACTTTTCCCTCTTCCTACATTAACTCAACTGCTGACCTGATAGTCCTGATCTTGCCCTCCTCCTCCCACCTCCATTTCACTGACCCCAGTCAGTGTCTGCACAGTGAGGTCTAAGCCTCTCTCCAGTTTTGCAATGCCCCTAAATATTTCAAGCTGCTTATTTAGATCCAAGATCTGGGCTTCCAAATATGCAACATGATTGATTCTAGTGCAAATGTATCCACCCTCGAATGGCTCTTCATACATTGCATAGGACACACACTTAGTAGCATTGTTCATGGAGCACATGTTTAAATGGGAAGTAAGTATGAGTTAAGATTAGACCCTGCCTGCTGTAGTTGGAGGACTATCTAGAATCAAGGCAACAACACACAAGGAATATCTAGCAAACATTAGTTTCTTGCTCCTTGTCTTGCACTCAGGTTCTTTAAACTCCACTTATTCACAAGCCCACTTAGTACAGCAAGCACAGGTAGAGCAAGACTGTCACAAACAGGTAGGGATAAGTGCGGCCCTAACTCCGCCCACACCTCTATCCCTACCTACTTGCGTGGTCCGTCCTAACTGGCGGGGCACAACTGGGCAGCAGTCCCTAGCTTATGTATGTGCAGGGGCCTAAGTAAGGGGGGACACGACACAGGGAGGAAACTATACACAACGACAGACAACATGGAAGCGAGAGCTTCTCAGTACAGCACCGAAATAGCAATAGTATCAAAGGAGCTGAGATCAAGAGTCAGGAGATAACGCAGGCACAAAGGGGTAATACAAATAAGAAGTCAAAACAAGCCGAAGTCAGGAGCCGAGATATCGCATCAGTACAAGGGGTAACACAAGGTTGAAGTCAAATACAAGCCGAGGTCAAACAAACCGAAGTCACACTTGCAGGATACGCTAGTGAGGTAATAAGACCAATCACAGGCAACCTGTGGCCAGCAGGTTACCTGTTTAAATAGGTCCTCTTGATGGGTCACGTGATGTGACCAGCATCAACATGACCCATGTCATGCATCTCTGTACACCTGAGCACCGACTCACTATCACCGACATACGGTTCCCCACCTGCTTGTAGTCTAGGAGATGGAGGACGCCGGCCACGCTGAGGAAGCACGCGCGCCCGGGTCCTCCCCGCCCCCTTGTCACCATGAAGACGAGGACGCCAGCCGCGTCCTCGCTCCTCCTCACAAGCAGGATGCCGGCGGCACTGCAGAGAGAGAGAGCGTTGCCAACTCCTCGTTACAGAGACATTAGGTACAGTAATAATTGAAAGATGAGCATAGTGTACCGTACAACCAGGTATCATCAGTGATTACTACTGTACTATCATCACACTTTAATAAACTGTATCATATAAAGTAGAAAGTGTATACATTCATATGGAGCGCCCTCTAGTGGTGACTGAAGGTAGCCAATAGTATCATGTAATGTGTTAAGGGAATCAGTATTTTTATAACAGTATAATGGAGATGTATCAATGTATTCATGACAGTTGTTTAGTATAACTATATTGAGAAATCATTAGGGTCATTTATCACATTGTTGTAAAGTAGAACTGGCTTAGTTGCACATAGCAGCCAATCAGATTCCACCTCCACCTTTCATTTTTGACTGCCCCTTTGGAAAATGAAAGGTAGACTTTGGTTACTATGGGCAACTAAGCCAGTTCTACTTTACAGCAGCTTGATAAATGACCCCAAATGTGTTTAGAAGAAGCATTTTATATGGTCGATGACATCACAATGGCCGATGACGTCTTCAAAAGAAGCCCCTAATATGGTCGATGACATCACAATGACTGATGACATCACAGTGGCTACCTAGGCAGCTAGACAGGTAAGAATCTTTGCATTCACTTGCTGCATCCAGCGGTGACACTTGTGAGAGCCATCCCCTGCGGATTTTATCTTCAATACTTTTGCCTTTGCCAAAAAATGAAGGCAAAAAAGAAGAGAAAACATTTAGATGAAAAGAAGGAGGAGAGAGAAAAGAATGGTGGTGATGATGTCCAGGAGAAGCCAGGCAAAGCTGAGAAACCAAGAAAGAACCGGTTCTTAGCGGGCCTGCAGAAAACCTGGGCAAGGATTGCTGGGCGTAAGAGGAGGAGAACTTCCATCCAAGAAAAGAGAAGTTCAGAAGAACTCCCAGGACCCAGCCACATCAATATGGTGGACAGCACAGGTAGGAGGACATCATGTAACTTCTTGTCATAGTACCCTATGTTACTGACAAAAGTGATCCCATAGGGACCAAGTCATAGAGATAACGAGAGGAAATATTAAAACTGGTGGAAAGGAAAGTGGAGGAGCTGCTGATAGCAACCAATCAGATTCCAGCTCTCATCTCTTTAAAGCCATCTGATTGGTTGCTACGGGCAACTTGACTTCATTTACTTGAGTTTCTAAAGAGCAGCGGTAACATGTCATAGTAAATATGGTATATAGTATCCGACCAGTATACCCAGTATTGTAAGTACATGGTTTTATAGTAATGTGGGTAGATTTAGGGTTGGGGCAGATTACACAACAGATCAGAAATATATAACCCTGCCTCTTATCTAGGTGGACAGTTTGGGAATATCCTCGTATCTTCTGATTCTCGGCCTCCACCTCAGCCTTCATAGGCCTTATAGGAAAGGAGACCACTGCCCAGAACATGGTTACAGGACATTTTCCCTTAGAAGGGACCTGTTGTCACTGTTGACATGTCAGCTTTTTGTAGATATCACTTCTAAAACACCTGTTCATACAACTGCATGTTGTGTTGTTCCTCTATTATTCCTAATAGAATTTAATGGATAAATTGTCATCTAGGTGTTACCATTCCGCTTGTCAAAGAATGGTAACACCCAGTTGCCAATATATCCATAAACTTTTAATAGGAATAACATGAATTACAAAACATAGAGCCATGAGAACAGAAACTCCAGAGTTTTCATGGGAAATGCATTTATTTAGTAAGGCTACTTTCACACTAGCGTTCGGGGCTCCTCTTGTGAGTTCCGTTTGAAGGCTCTCACAAGCGGCCCCGAACAGATCCGTCCAGCCCCAATGCATTCTGAGTGGATAAGGATCCGCTCAGAATGCATCAGTTTGGCTCCGTTCTGCCTCCATTCCGCTCAGGAGGTGGACACACGAATGCTGCTTGCAGCGTTTTGGTGTCCGCCTGGCTGTGGGGAGCCAAACAGATCCATCCAGACTTACAATGTAAGTCAATGGAGACGGATCCGTTTGACGTTGACACAATATGGTGCAATTTCAAACGGATCCGTCCCCTATTGACTTTCTGACTAACAATTAGACTTAGATTTTTTTCAGAAATATAATGCAGACGGATCCGTTCTGAACGGATACCATCGTTTGCATTATAGGGCGGATCCGTCTGTGCAAATACCAGACGGATCCGCGCCGAACGCAAGTGTGAAAGTAGCCTAAAACAGACATGTTAGAGGTGGAGAAAGGTCCTCTTTAAAGTCAAACCATCATTAGAACAACCCATGACCTATTAAAACATGTGAGTAGGTGTAGTCCTCAGGGTGAAACCCCTTTCAGTTCTCGGATTAGACCTTCATCTGTCACGTTCTCAAAGCGTCTGTCCAGTCATTCCTTAGGCCGAATTCACACTTCGGTTATTTGTTCAGTTATTCCCATTAGTTATTGTGAGCCCAAACCAGTAGTGAAGCTACTCAGAGCTCAGGTGTAATGGGAAGTTTTCCTCCTGTTGTGTGTTTTTGACCCAAACCCGTTTTTTTTTTTTTTTTTATAAAAGAACTTTCCGATTTCCTGATGTGACTTCTTGTCGTATATCTATATATTTCTTCTTCATAGTCAATTTATCACCTAAGGAGAAGGAAAAAATGGAGGTAAATCAAAACATCATAGCTGATGACAAGGAGACAGAACTGGTGACAGACAATTTTGTGGAACAGGAAATGCTAGAAGAATACCATCAGATTCTTGACCTGATCCACAACATAGAAGAGTTCTACATCCAGTACTATGGTGGACAGGATAAAGAACAACAGTATGAAGCTGAAATGCTAGCAGAATACCATCAGATTCTTGACCTGATCCACAACGTGGAAGAGCTCTACATCCAGTACTATGGTGGACACGATAAAGAACAACAGTATGAAGCTGAAATGCTAGCAGAATACCATCAGATTCATGACGTGATCCACAGCATGGAAGAGCTCTACATCCAGTATTATGGTGGACAGGATAGAGAAGAACTGCAAAATAAGGATGAAAATAACAAGGAAGATGGAGAAAAGGGACTGGAGAATGCAAAGCGACCCAAGAAAAGCCATAAGATTTCGCTACTAAGTCGCCTACAGAAATCACTGGCGAGAATTGCTGGGTTAAAAAGGAGGAGGACAAGCCCCATCAAAGAACTGAGAAGTCCTTGTGAAATCCCAGGCCCCAGTGAAATCAGAGGTAGGAAATCATTATAGGAATGTTCATGGAAATGGCTCAGAAGCTGTACAGGTTATGATAAGTTAGGGGGCATTCACACAATGTTTGTTCTTTACGTTTCCCATATGTTCCAAGCAGCTCACAACATATCTAGGAGATCTTCATGGTGCACCAACATAAACTGCAACCACTGTTTGAATACAAACATAGGCACTGATTTATCAAGAACAGCATGTGCTACACTGATCCTCATAGGGCCTGCTATTCCAGAAGAGGCATTTAATTTATCATGAGGTGCCAGCATAGTAAAAAATTAAATGCCTCCTCCAGCAGTTCGTGCACTGGACTGAAATCTGCTCTACCTCATAGCTGCTGTACATTTGAGTCATCATTTATACAAATTTGTAGCGTAAATGATGATGATGTCGGGGTCAGCGGCTCCTTCCACACCATATCCCCTTTTCAAAATTGTTGAGGTGGCATTAAAATGGGAGTTACAATGAAATCTAATCTCAATGGCTTGCAAAAATTCACACAACCAGGTTTTGCAACTTTTTAACACCAAATCGGTGGTGTAGGGAAATGATAAATTTCCTCCTTAGGGTTCATTCACACGTCCGTAGGTGTTTTGCGGTCCCCAAAATGCGGATCCGCAAAACATGGACACCGGCAATGTGCGTTCCGCAATTTGCAGACCGCACATGGCCAGCACTATAATAGAAAATGCCTTTTCTTGTCCGCAATTGCGGACAAGAATAGGACATGTTCAATTTTTTTCGGGAACGCAATTGCGGATCCGGAAATGCGGATGCAGACAGCATTGAAAATGAATGGGTCGGCACCATTCATACGGACGTGTGACTGGACCCTTAGCCTGTAACCAAAGACAAATAGGCCTGTTGAGGGCATAATAAATCAAAAAGGCATTAATGTTTTTATTTAGGGCTTAGAGTTTTACACTTTGTGAATATAATGTGGGATTTATGTTCCATGTTGTGACAGCCTATGAATGTGTTTTGCTGTGGGATAGAAATTAAACCTGTAATAGTTGTTTCCTAGAAATATGTATATACAGTATATATAATGCAGGTTTTCTCTGTTCCCTACAAACAGCTAAAGTAACATGTAAAGGGAAAAAAAAGGATGACGAAAAGGGGGAAAATAAAAGCATGATGGTCAGTAAAGAGAGAAAAGATGGTGGATCGGAGAAAGACTCAACCACTAATGACAGCTCTCTAGAACTGGAAACACCAGAGGAGCGCAGCAGATCAACCAAAACCTCTCAGAGCAGCAGTAGCCCTAATGTGAAAACCATCAAACGTGGCATCTGCTTAGAGGAACCTGACCAGTCTGGCAAGGAACCATCTGCCACAGTACCCCTTTCATTAGAGTCCTTTACTTTCCATCAGAAACTGGGAGCAGGAAGCTTTGGTCAAGTCTACTTGGCAAGAGATATCATCCGCCAAGAATGCGTTGCCATCAAAGTTTCAAATAAGCGGGATTTCACGGAATTTGGATACAGTTTGATAGAGCGCCATGTTTTACAACTATCCCATGAAAGTCCATACCTGATTCACGGCCTGGCTGCTTTTCACACCCTAAACTTTGTCTATTATGTCATGGAATTGGCCACCAGAGGAGACCTGTTTGTTTTCCTGAAAAAGATCTTTCCTCTTGATACTGCCACAATACGATTCATCTTGGCAGAAGTGGTCTG
The DNA here is from genome assembly GCF_014858855.1 of Bufo gargarizans. NCBI lineage: Eukaryota > Metazoa > Chordata > Amphibia > Anura > Bufonidae > Bufo > Bufo gargarizans. Next base: position 57,818,700 of record NC_058082.1, read on the forward strand.
TGGCACAGAGTTCCTGCACAAGAAAGACGTTCTACATCGGGACCTAAAGCTACTTAACATCCTTCTGACTGTAGACGGCCATGTTAAAATAACAGACTTTGGCATGGCAGCAATGGGTGTGCATCAGGGTCCCTCAAAGAATAGCATAGGTACACGTGGATACGCAGCACCAGAACTGGTGAGAGGCCACTCACATGGAAGAGGGGTAGACTATTTTGCAATTGGCGTGATTCTATACAAACTGTACACAAGAAGGGCTCCTTTTCCTGGAAGAAATCAAATGGAAATTGAGCACTCTGTCCTCTACCATCCTCCAGTCGACGTAGTGTCTCTGACTCCTGAAGCAGTCAACATCTTACAAGGGCTGCTATGTAAAAATCCGTTACAGCGGCTAGGAGTAAATGGAGACATAAAAAAACATGCATTTTTTGCAGACATCAAATGGGAAGATATGGAAGCCAGGAGAATGGCACCACCAGTGACCATGATGGCAGCTCCTATTGACCTAAATATTACCCAAAGTCTGGAATATGCTGAAATGCCAAACATAATAAGATCTAAACACCAGAAGATCTTCAACCAATTCAGCTTTGTGTGTCCAGAGTGGTCAAAACAATACCATCCTGTCATCATGCAGACCCAAACTTGGATGGACAAAGTATTAGCTATGAGTCCATTTAGAAAGAAATAAAAGTAACTGGTCTGTGAATAAAGCTGGTGGATGACTAAGTTAAACCAGAAATCCATCCGTATTCTCTATCTATGAATTCCTGTTACTTTCCACAACCTACCTGTCACTGTGAAGCAGCTCCCGTAACATGGATGAGCCAATATCGACCACCACAGATAGATGCTACCATGGCAGGTGAGTAGAGAGTGAAGATAAGCCCTTTCCCACAAGTTTTCATGCCAACTGAGAAGACAATCAATGCATTGGCCATATAGATGGTCATAGGGCAGTAAGAACAACTTTGCTCATGATTTATTTCTTTGTTGTTAGGGCATTATGACAAAGTCTCCAGCCTGGACTGTGACCTCCAGCTTACCTCCATGACTGATCAACATTACACTGTCCCCATAACCCACCCACCATTCCTACAGGACATTGTAAGTATACCCCCTAGTGACATACAAAGTGTTATCATTGGTGTGTAGTGTGCCCTCTAAACTATGCAACTATTATGGGGAATGATCTAAATCTTCTAGGAGAATCATCTTGGAGCCTTTATAACTATCAGGGTAGATTCACATCACATTTTATGCCTCCGTTTGCGTTAATGAAAAAAGGATACAAAAACGCAGCACACCACGCTTGTATCCTGCACAGTCCTGTAAAAAAAAGTATACTTTTTTTTTACAGTGGAACTCTATGGTGAACGGATGCCACTGTATGGCATCAGTCTGAGGCATCGGTTTAACGTATACGTTTTTTGGATAGGTTAAACATAAGGAAAAACGTGATGTGAACCCAAAATTAGATAAAAGAACAGTAAGGCTAGAACTACAAGGTGACAATGGTCACCCAACTGAAGTCTCCATACAAAGACATTAAAGATTATTTTTTTGTTTGTTTTTTAATCTTATAAAGTTATTGCATATTGTTTTATAATTGTGTGTGGTGGTAATTGTGTGGAGGGGTGACTATGTATTCATAAGTGGTATGATGGTTGCTCTAGAGTTGCATTTGCATCCTTAATGTATGACTGAGAATTGTGTGATCCTAGTCGTTGTATAGTTCTATCCCAATAAGTGGTTAATGCGGATAAATTATGGGATAACAAAAAACAAAAACATGGGATAGAAAGAAAAGGAGGCAGAGGGAGGGTTGAAAACAAATAGTTTCTTTTATGCAACCAAGAGACTATGACTATCCTTGAGTAACTAGTATTGGTGATACATGAAGAGCCCCCAGTTTTACAGGACATATATGAAGAGCTGATTGTCCCTGTAAAGATTACATGATGTGGAATGTGTTTATCCCATGAGATACTGATCTAGACATGTATATCTGTCTTCTTACAGCAAACACCGGATTATACAACTTATTCACTGGACTTTCCTATTTACCGGATTTGACAAACCTACCGTATGTCCACCACTGAACATCCACGTAGATTGGAGCACCAACAATCCAGGGTTTTATTCCGATCGCCATAATTGGGGTCAGGAAGGAATTTTTTCCCCTTATATGAGGAAAACTAATAGTCCTCTGGGGTTTTTCGCCTTCCTCTGGATCATCATAGCAAGTAATTATAGGTTGAAATTGAAGGACTTCTTTCAACCATACTTGCTATGTAACCATCTACAATGTGGTGGCAGAGACAGAAGGAACCTGCAAAGATAGAAAGCAGACCCTTCACCTACCGGACGTGACAGAAGGAAACTGCTGAGATGGAAAGCATTTCCTTCACCTACTGGACATGACAGAAGGAAGCTGCTAATATAAAAAGCAGCTCCTTCACCTGAAGAGCGGATCATCATCTTCTGCTCCTTTCTACAGAAAGTGACTTCATCTGAAGTCTTTATTTACATGATTGTAAGACCTTTCATGAATTAATAAATATTAACATCTATAGAGCGCTTCTCTTTATTAAGTCTATACATAACTTTAGAAGAAAATGTATAATAATTGATGAAGTAAGGTGTGACGTAACATCATGCATGGCTAAAGGGCCCTTTACACGAACCAAGAATTCTAAAGATAATCGATAACGAGTGTTCATAAGAACGCTTGTTATCGATTATCTGGCAGTGTAAATGTACATGTAAATGTGTAAACATGATCTGCTGCCGGCAAAGAACGAGCCAGTATGGGGACAAGCGATGGCATTAGCGATCGCTCCTCCCCAGTGTCGGACTGGGGTACCTAGGGACCACCAGTAAACGTTATTTTGGGGGCCCACCATACATACATTCAAATATAATAAATAATCTAACAAGTTTTTTATATGAACATAAGCTGGTTGAGGTGCTGTACATTGAATATATGTATGTAGTGTACTAAATCTAATGTGTTATGTGCCACTTGTGCAGGGGGTGGGAGACTAGGGGCCCACCTTGCTCAGGGGCCCACCGGGGGATTTCCCTGTACCCCTGTGGGCCAGTTCGAGCCTGCTTACAATATATATAGTAAAACATTGAGTATTTCATTGGCTCATAATGTTTATCTTTTGAACATGAATTTATGTTTTATTGATTTAAATTATTTTGGACTCTAATTTATTATAGGTGGACAATAGTGTTAATCGAGCACCGTAGTGCTCAGGTGCTCGGGCCGAACACATGGGGATGTTCTGGTGCTCGACTGAGCACCCGAGTATAATGGAAGTCAATGGGAGAACCCCAGCATTAAACCAGGCACCCGCTGCTCTGAAGAGGGGAGGGTGTCTGGTTCATAGGAAAATGTCAGAAATGTATGGAAACAGCACCGAAATGGTTCTGTAACAGCATGGGGAGGATGTCTGGATGCATCTCGGACTCTCAGGTCGCTGCCGGGAACGATGTTGTCCGAGTAGCATGCCACTTTTACAGACTGACAATAATATGCACAAAACCGAAGATAAAATCAATTTTAGAGGAAAAATTGATAGGAAACATTCTTTCCTATATACTTACTTGTATATGAAGTGCAAATGCTGCCAGAAATTACAAGGAAGAGACACTCCGATACAACCTATATATCACATAAAGGAGGGCCTTATTCACATTGTGGTACAATTGTTCATGTAGTGGGACTTCTACACTCATAAAGCCTATGCACTAAGTGAAAGGGCTGCCAAAAATTACAAGGAACCGGGACTCCAATACACCCTTTATTACACATAAAGGTGGGCATCATACACACCCTTGAAAAATTATGATTGATGGCCTGCTGGTGACCCTCAAAAACATTTGGAGCAAAGGCCTGCTGATCTGACCATCTAAGACATTATGGGTGAGGACCTGCTGCCGCTTTGGTGACTATAGTTAACCTGGGGCCGATCGCACGTCCCTGTGACAGCGGCGATCCATTCTGAGGTCTGGCCTATAAACTTTCAATGTTGTTGTCAGCGCAAACCATTGTAACTACGGGTAATGGGGGAATCAGTGTTTGATTCCGGAGAGGGATGCTGAGAAACGGCTACCGCTACCACATACAAGCAAGGCAGCATGCGTGCAAATTACCTATTAGGTGAGGGCCTGCAGGTGAGCTGACCCAGAAAAAGATTTTAGGTGCGGGCCTGCAGGTGAGCTGTCCCTGTAAAAGATTTTAGGTGCGAGCCTGCAGGTGAGCTAACCCTGAAAAAGATTTTAGGTGCGGGCCTGCTGGTGAGCTGACCCTGTAAGAAATTCTATGCGAGTGTCTGCTGGTGAGCTGACCCTGTAAAACATTATATGCAAGGGCCTGCAGGTGAGCTGACCCTCTAAAAAATTAAATGCGAGGGCATTCAGGTGAGATGACCCTGTAAAAGATTTGAGGTGCAGGCCTGCAGGTGAGCTGACCCTCTAAAAAATTAAATGCGAGGGCATTCAGGTGAGATGACCCTGTAAAAGATTTGAGGTGCGGGCCTGCAGGTGAGCTGATCCTCTAAAAAATTAAATGCGAGGGCATTTAGGGGAGATGACCCTGTAAAAGATTTGAGGTACGGGCCTGCAGGTGAGCTGACCCTCTAAAAAATTAAATGCGAGGGCATTCAGGTGAGATGACCCTGTAAAAGATTTGAGGTGCAGGCCTGCTGGAGAGATGACCCTGTAAAAGATTTGAGGTGCGGGCCTGCTGGTAAGCTGACCCAGTAAAAGATATAAGGTGAAGGTCTGCTGGTGAGCTGACCCTGTAAAACATATGCAAGGGCCTGCAGGTGAGCTGACCGTCTAAAAAATTATATGCGAGGGCCTTCAGGTGAGCTGACCCTGTAAAAGATTTAAGGTACGGGCCTACAGGCGAGCTGACCCTATAAAAGATTTGAGGTGCCTCCAGCCACACCCATATCCCGCCTCCACCCCCCGATCGCAGTCGCACCGCGATCGTTACGCCCCTGATCCCATCACTACAGAAATACAGTGCCCCATAACTCTTACATCTAGTGACGTCTCCTTTGATGTAGATGTTCTCTGACCTCGTCTTCTCCTTTCAGACCAGACCACCATTTTGTCGCCATTTTCCGTCTCTGCAGTTTGACAACAAAAAAAATCTCAGTTTACTACTTTTCCATCATCCTCCCATCTTCTGGACAAATCATCCTACTACACCCAATACTGTGCCACTGTGCTCCCCAATACTATACTGCAGAAACAGATAATACCCCTAATAATACAAGTACCACAAAGAGCCCCCCCATATAAAATACCCTTCTTTGTGGACTCAGTTGAAGCCCCCATCATAGTGCCCCATAATAATGTGCCCCCCAATCATGTGCTACTAACAAGTGACTCTCCATGCCCCCCATGTGCCTGTAACAAGTGGCTCTCTCCTCCCCCATATTCCAGTAACAAGTGCCTCTCTTCCCCCCCCATGTGCCAGTAATAAGTGCCTTTCTCCCCCATGTGCCAGTAACAAGTACCTTTCTCCCCCCATGTGCCAGTAACAAGTGCCTTTTTCCCCCCATGTGCCAGTAACAAGTGCCTCTCCCCCCCATGTGCCAGTAACAAGTGTCTCTCCCCCATGTGCCAGGAACAAGTTCCTCCCCCCCCCCATATGCCAGTGACAAGTGCAACTCCCCCCCATATGCCAGTAACAAGTGCCTCTCTTCCCACTCATGTGCTAGTGACAAGTGCCTATCCCCCCCATGTGCCAGAAACAAGTGCCTTTCCCCCCCCCATGTGCCTTTAACAAGGCCTCTCCCCCCCATGTGCCAGTAACAAGTGCCTCCCCCCATGTGCCAGTAACAAGTGCCTCTCCCCCCATTTGTCAGTAACAAGTGCCTCTGCCCCCCATATGTCAGTAACAAGTGACCCCCCCATGTACAAAAAATTGGTAATATAAGCGGCCCATGAACAAGCCTCAGGGTGAATAATTAACACCCACGTGAATACCAATAAAGCTAGCCTACTATTTGTGCTATGTATTATCAGTATTAAAAGAAGAAATAGCATAAGAAAGTCAAATATACACTGAGTAACGTGTTGAATTAAAATATACACTGAATATGTGTTAAATTAAAATCAAGGCAGGGAGACACCCTGATGCACTCACTTCACAGGGGGTGTGCCACCAGGATAAAGCTCAAGACACCTGGAGCACAACCCCCCAGCCAGGATCGCCTGTAGTATGTAGAAGATATGACGTCAGCGCTCTCGTACCAAGATGGAAATACTCAGCACGTGGGACAGCGACTCTTCATCAATCTTTTTTATTCAAATATAAAATGGCTCAACGCGTTTCGGGGAGAACAAATAATCCCCTTCATCAGGAGCAAAGTACTATTCTCCTGATGAAGGGGACTATTTTTTCTACACAATGAAGAGTCGCTGTCCCACGTGCCATGTATTTCCATCATATGCCAGTAACAAGTGCCTCTCCCCCCCATATGCAAGAAACAAGTGCCTCCCCCCCATATGCCAGTAACAATTGCCTCTCTCCCCCCATGTGCTAGTAACAAGTGCCTCCCCCCCCCATGTGCCAGTAACAAGTGCCTCCCCACATGTGCCAGTAACAAGTGCCTCCCCCCCATGTGCCAGTAACAAGTACCTCTCCCCCCATATGTCAGTAACAAGTGCCTCTCCCCCCCTATATGCCAGTAACAAGTGCCTCCCCCCATGTGCCAGTAACAAGTGCCCCCCCCATATGCCAGTAACAATTGCTTCTCTCCCCCCATATGCCAGTAACAAGTGGCAATCCCCCCCATGTGCCATTAACAAGTGCCTCTCCGCCCCTATATGCCAGTAACAAGTGCCTCTCCCCCCAATATGCCAGTAACAAGTGCCTCCCCCCATGTGCCAGTAACAAGTGCCTCTCTCCCCCTCATATGCCAGTAACAAGTGCCTCTCCCCCCATATGTGAGTAACAAGTGCCTCTTTCCTATATGCCAGTAACAAGTGCCCCTACCCCATCTGCTAGTAACAAGTGCCCCCCCATATGCCAGTAACACGTGCCTTTCTCCCCATGTTCCAGTAACAAGTACCTCTCTCCCCCCCCCCATGTGCAGTAACAAGTGCCTCTCTCCCCCCATGGGCAGTAACAAGTGCCTCTCTTCCTCCCCCATGTGACAGTAACAAGTGCCTCCCCCATATGTGAGTAACAAGTGCCTCTCCCCCATATGCCAGTAACAAGTGCCTCTCTTCCCCATGTGCCAGTATAAAGTGCCCCCCATTAGCCAGTAACAAGTGCCTCTCCCCCCATGTGCTAGTAACAAGTGCCTTCCCCATGTGCCAGTAACAAGTGCCTCTCTCCTTCACCCCCCATGTGCCAGTAACAAGTGCCTCTCTCCTCCCCCATGTTCCAGTAACAAGTGCCTCCCCCCTTTATATGCCAGTTCTTCCTCCAAATGTTCCAGTAACAAGTGCCTCCCCACCCCATGTGCCAGTAACAAGTGCCTCTCTCCCCCCCATGTGCAGTAACAAGTGCCTCTCTCCCCCTATATGCCAGTAACAAGTGCCTCCCCTATGTGCCAGTAACAAGTGCCCCCCATATGCCAGTAACAAGTGCCTCCCCCATGTGCCAGTAACAAGTGCCTCTCTCCCCCCATATGCCAGTAACAAGTGCCTCTCCCCCCATATGTGAGTAACAAGTGCCTCTTTCCCATATGCCAGTAACAAGTGCCCCTACCCCATCTGCTAGTAACAAGTGCCCCCCATATGCCAGTAACACGTGCCTCTCTCCCCATGTTCCAGTAGCAAGTGCCTCTCTCCCCCCCCCCCCATGTGCAGTAACAAGTGCCTCTCTCCCCCCATGGGCAGTAACAAGTGCCTCTCTTCCTCCCCCATGTGACAGTAACAAGTGCCTCCCCCATATGTGAGTAACAAGTGCCTCTCCCCCATATGCCAGTAACAAGTGCCTCTCTTCCCCATGTGCCAGTATGAAGTGCCCCCCATTAGCCAGTAACAAGTGCCTCTCCCCCCATGTGCTAGTAACAAGTGCCTTCCCCATGTGCCAGTAACAAGTGCCTCTCTCCTTCACCCCCCATGTGCCAGTAACAAGTGCCTCTCTCCTCCCCCATGTGCCAGTAACAACTGCCTCCCCCCTTTATATGCCAGTTCTTCCTCCAAATGTTCCAGTAACAAGTGCCTCCCCACCCCATGTGCCAGTAACAAGTGCCTCTCTACCCCCCATGTGCAGTAACAAGTGCCTCTCTCCCCCTATATGCCAGTAACAAGTGCCTTCCCTATGTGCCAGTAACAAGTGCCCCCCCATATGCCAGTAACAAGTGCCCCCCATACTCCAGTAACAAGTGCCTCCCCCCATGTGCCAGTAACAAGTGCCTCTCTCCCCCCATATGCCAGTAACAAGTGCCTCCCCTATGTGCCAGTTACAAGTGCCCCCCATATGCCAGTAACAAGTGCCTCCCCCCATGTGCCAGTAACAAGTGCCTCTCTCCCCCCTATATGCCAGTAACAAGTGCCTCTCCCCCCATATGTGAGTAACAAGTGCCTCTTTCCCATATGCCAGTAACAAGTGCCCCTACCCCATCTGCTAGTAACAAGTGCCCCCCCATATGCCAGTAACACGTGCCTCTCTCCCCATGTTCCAGTAGCAAGTGCCTCTCTCCCCCCCCATGTGCAGTAACAAGTGCCTCTCTCCCCCCATGGGCAGTAACAAGTGCCTCTTTTCCTCCCCCATGTGACAGTAACAAGTGCCTCCCCCATATGTGAGTAACAAGTGCCTCTCCCCCATATGCCAGTAACAAGTGCCTCTCTTCCCCATGTGCCAGTATGAAGTGCCCCCCATTAGCCAGTAACAAGTGCCTCTCCCCCCATGTGCTAGTAACAAGTGCCTTCCCCATGTGCCAGTAACAAGTGCCTCTCTCCTTCACCCCCCATGTGCCAGTAACAAGTGCCTCTCTCCTCCCCCATGTTCCAGTAACAAGTGCCTCCCCCCTTTATATGCCAGTTCTTCCTCCAAATGTTCCAGTAACAAGTGCCTCCCCACCCCATGTGCCAGTAACAAGTGCCTCTCTCCCCCCCATGTGCAGTAACAAGTGCCTCTCTCCCCCTATATGCCAGTAACAAGTGCCTCCCCTATGTGCCAGTAACAAGTGCCCCCCATATGCCAGTAACAAGTGCCTCCCCCATGTGCCAGTAACAAGTGCCTCTCTCCCCCCATATGCCAGTAACAAGTGCCTCTCCCCCCATATGTGAGTAACAAGTGCCTCTTTCCCATATGCCAGTAACAAGTGCCCCTACCCCATCTGCTAGTAACAAGTGCCCCCCATATGCCAGTAACACGTGCCTCTCTCCCCATGTTCCAGTAGCAAGTGCCTCTCTCCCCCCCCCCCATGTGCAGTAACAAGTGCCTCTCTCCCCCCATGGGCAGTAACAAGTGCCTCTCTTCCTCCCCCATGTAACAGTAACAAGTGCCTCCCCCATATGTGAGTAACAAGTGCCTCTCCCCCATATGCCAGTAACAAGTGCCTCTCTTCCCCATGTGCCAGTATGAAGTGCCCCCCATTAGCCAGTAACAAGTGCCTCTCCCCCCATGTGCTAGTAACAAGTGCCTTCCCCATGTGCCAGTAACAAGTGCCTCTCTCCTTCACCCCCCATGTGCCAGTAACAAGTGCCTCTCTCCTCCCCCATGTGCCAGTAACAACTGCCTCCCCCCTTTATATGCCAGTTCTTCCTCCAAATGTTCCAGTAACAAGTGCCTCCCCACCCCATGTGCCAGTAACAAGTGCCTCTCTACCCCCCATGTGCAGTAACAAGTGCCTCTCTCCCCCTATATGCCAGTAACAAGTGCCTTCCCTATGTGCCAGTAACAAGTGCCCCCCCATATGCCAGTAACAAGTGCCCCCCATACTCCAGTAACAAGTGCCTCCCCCCATGTGCCAGTAACAAGTGCCTCTCTCCCCCCATATGCCAGTAACAAGTGCCTCCCCTATGTGCCAGTTACAAGTGCCCCCCATATGCCAGTAACAAGTGCCTCCCCCCATGTGCCAGTAACAAGTGCCTCTCTCCCCCCTATATGCCAGTAACAAGTGCCTCTCCCCCCATATGTGAGTAACAAGTGCCTCTTTCCCATATGCCAGTAACAAGTGCCCCTACCCCATCTGCTAGTAACAAGTGCCCCCCCATATGCCAGTAACACGTGCCTCTCTCCCCATGTTCCAGTAGCAAGTGCCTCTCTCCCCCCCCATGTGCAGTAACAAGTGCCTCTCTCCCCCCATGGGCAGTAACAAGTGCCTCTTTTCCTCCCCCATGTGACAGTAACAAGTGCCTCCCCCATATGTGAGTAACAAGTGCCTCTCCCCCATATGCCAGTAACAAGTGCCTCTCTTCCCCATGTGCCAGTATGAAGTGCCCCCCATTAGCCAGTAACAAGTGCCTCTCCCCCCATGTGCTAGTAACAAGTGCCTTCCCCATGTGCCAGTAACAAGTGCCTCTCTCCTTCACCCCCCCATGTGCCAGTAACAAGTGCCTCTCTCCTCCCCCATGTGCCAGTAACAACTGCCTCCCCCCTTTATATGCCAGTTCTTCCTCCAAATGTTCCAGTAACAAGTGCCTCCCCACCCCATGTGCCAGTAACAAGTGCCTCTCTCCCCCCCATGTGCAGTAACAAGTGGCTCTCTCCCCTATATGCCAGTAACAAGTGCCTTCCCTATGTGCCAGTAACAAGTGCCCCCCCATATGCCAGTAACAAGTGCCCCCCATACTCCAGTAACAAGTGCCTCCCCCCATGTGCCAGTAACAAGTGCCTCTCTCCCCCCATATGCCAGTAACAAGTGCATCTCACCCCATGTGCCAGTAACAAGTGCCTCTCCCCCCTCATATGCCAGTAACAAGTGCCTCTCCCACCCCATATGCCAGTAACAAGTGCCTCCCCCCATGTGCCAGTAACAAGTGCCTCTCCCCCCCATATGCCAGTAACAAGTGCCTCTCCCCCCCATATGTCAGTTACAAGTGCCTCTCCCCTCCTATATGCCAGAAACGAGTGCCTCCCCCCATGTGCCAGTAACAAGTGCCCTCCCATATGCCAGTAACAATAGCCTCTCTTCCCCATATGCCAGTAACAAGTGCCTCTCCCCATGTGCCAGTAACAAGTGCCTCCCCCCCCATATGTCAGTAACAAGTGCCTCTCTTCCCCATGTGCCAGTATGAAGTTCCTCCCATTAGCCAGTAACAAGTGCGTCTCCCCCCATGTGCTAGTAACAAGTGCCTTCCCCATGTGCCAGTAACAAGTGCCTCTCTCCTTCACCCCCCATGTGCCAGTAACAAGTACCTCTCTCCTCCCCATATGCCAGTAACAAGTGCCTCTCTCCCCCCCATATGCCAGTAACAAGTGCCTCTCTCCCCCCTATATGCCAGTAACAAGTGCCTTTCTTCCTCCCCCATTAGCCAGTAACAAGTGCCTCTCCCCCATGTGCCAGTAACAAGTGCCTCCCATATGTGCTAGTAACAAATGCCTCCTCCCCCATTTGCCAGTAACAAGTGCCTCTCCACCATGTGCCAGTAATAAGCGCCTCTCTCCCCCCCCATGTGCCAGTAACAAGTGCCTCTCTCCCCCCCATATGCCAGTTACAAGTGCCTCTCTTCCTCCCCCATGTGCCAGTAACAAGTGCCTCCCCCCTTATATGCCAGTTCTTCCTCCAAATGTGCCAGTAACAAGTGCCTCCCCACCCCATGTGCCAGTAACAAGTGCCTCTCTCCCCCCATGTGCAGTAACAAGTGCCTCTCTTCCTCCCCCACGTGACAGTAACAAGTGCCTCTTCCCCCCATATGCCAGTTATTCCTCCCCATGTGCCAGTAACAAGTGCCTCCCCCCATATGTGAGTAACAAGTGCCTCTTCCCCATATGCCAGTAACAAGTGCCCCTACCCCCATCTGCTAGTAACAAGTGCCCCCCCATGTGCCAGTAACACGTGCCTCTCTCCCCCCATGTTCCAGTAACAAGTGCCTCTCTCCCCCCCATGTGCAGTAACAAGTGCCTCCCCCCATATGTGAGTAACAAGCGCCTCTCCCCCATATGCCAGTGACAAGTCCCTCCCCCCATGTGCCAGAAACAAGTGCCTCTCCCCCTATATGTCAGTAACAAGTGCCTCTCTTCCCCATGTGCCAATATGAAGTGCCCCCCATTAGCCAGTAACAAGTGCCTTCCCCGTGTGCCAGTAACAAGTGACTCTCTTCTTCACCCCCCATGTGCCAGTAACAAGTACCTCTCTCCTCCCCATATGCCAGTAACAAGTGCCTCTCTCCCCCCCATATGCCAGTAACAAGTGCTTCTCTTCCTCCCCCATGTGCCAGTAACAAGTGCCTCCCCCCATATGCCAGTTCTTCCTCCAAATGTGCCAGTAACAAGTTCCTCCCCACCCCATGTGCCAGTAACAAGTGCCTCTCTCCCCCCATGTGCAGTAACAAGTGCCTCTCTTCCTCCCCCATGTGCCAGTAACAAGTGCCTCTCCCCCCCATATGCCAGTTATTCCTCCCCATGTGCCAGTAACAAGTGCCTCTCCCCCATATGTGAGTAACAAGTGCCTCTTCCCCATATGCCAGTAACAAGTGCCCCTACCCCCATCTGCTAGTAACAAGTGCCTCTCTTCCTCCCCCACGTGACAGTAACAAGTGCCTCTCCCCCCCATATGCCAGTTATTCCTCCCCATGTGCCAGTAACAAGTGCCTCCCCCCCATGTGCCAGTAACAAGTGCCTCTCCCCCCCATATGCCAGTAACAAGTGCCTCTCCCACCCCATATGCCAGTAACAAGTGCCTCCCCCCCATGTGCCAGTAACAAGTGCCTCTCCCCCCCATATGCCAGTAACCAGTGCCTCTCCCCCCCATTTGTCAGTTACAAGTGCCTCTCCCCTCCTATATGCCAGAAACGAGTGCCTCCCCCCATGTGCCAGTAACAAGTGCCCTCCCATATGCCAGTAACAATAGCCTCTCTTCCCCATATGCCAGTAACAAGTGCCTCTCCCCATGTGCCAGTAACAAGTGCCTCCCCCCCCATATGTCAGTAACAAGTGCCTCTCTTCCCCATGTGCCAGTATGAAGTTCCTCCCATTAGCCAGTAACAAGTGCGTCTCCCCCCATGTGCTAGTAACAAGTGCCTTCCCCATGTGCCAGTAACAAGTGCCTCTCTCCTTCAACCCCCATGTGCCAGTAACAAGTACCTCTCTCCTCCCCATATGCCAGTAACAAGTGCCTCTCTCCTCCCCATATGCCAGTAACAAGTGCCTCTCTCCCCCCTATATGCCAGTAACAAGTGCCTTTCTTCCTCCCCCATTAGCCAGTAACAAGTGCCTCTCCCCCATGTGCCAGTAACAAGTGCCTCCCGTATGTGCTAGTAACAAATGCCTCCTCCCCCATTTGCCAGTAACAAGTGCCTCTCCACCATGTGCCAGTAATAAGCGCCTCTCTCCCCCCCCATGTGCCAGTAACAAGTGCCTCTCTCCCCCCCATATGCCAGTAACAAGTGCCTCTCTTCCTCCCCCATGTGCCAGTAACAAGTGCCTCCCCCCTTATATGCCAGTTCTTTCTCCAAATGTGCCAGTAACAAGTGCCTCCCCACCCCATGTGCCAGTAACAAGTGCCTCTCTCCCCCCATGTGCAGTAACAAGTGCCTCTCTTCCTCCCCCACGTGACAGTAACAAGTGCCTCTTCCCCCCATATGCCAGTTATTCCTCCCCATGTGCCAGTAACAAGTGCCTCCCCCCATATGTGAGTAACAAGTGCCTCTTCCCCATATGCCAGTAACAAGTGCCCCTACCCCCATCTGCTAGTAACAAGTGCCCCCCATGTGCCAGTAACACGTGCCTCTCTCCCCCCATGTTCCAGTAACAAGTGCCTCTCTCCCCCCCATGTGCAGTAACAAGTGCCTCCCCCCATATGTGAGTAACAAGCGCCTCTCCCCCATATGCCAGTGACAAGTCCCTCCCCCCATGTGCCAGAAACAAGTGCCTCTCCCCCTATATGTCAGTAACAAGTGCCTCTCTTCCCCATGTGCCAATATGAAGTGCCCCCCATTAGCCAGTAACAAGTGCCTTCCCCGTGTGCCAGTAACAAGTGACTCTCTTCTTCACCCCCCATGTGCCAGTAACAAGTACCTCTCTCCTCCCCATATGCCAGTAACAAGTGCCTCTCTCCCCCCCATATGCCAGTAACAAGTGCTTCTCTTCCTCCCCCATGTGCCAGTAACAAGTGCCTCCCCCCATATGCCAGTTCTTCCTCCAAATGTGCCAGTAACAAGTTCCTCCCCACCCCATGTGCCAGTAACAAGTGCCTCTCTCCCCCCATGTGCAGTAACAAGTGCCTCTCTTCCTCCCCCATGTGCCAGTAACAAGTGCCTCTCCCCCCCATATGCCAGTTATTCCTCCCCATGTGCCAGTAACAAGTGCCTCCCCCCCATATGTGAGTAACAAGTGCCTCTTCCCCATATGCCAGTAACAAGTGCCCCTACCCCCATCTGCTAGTAACAAGTGCCTCTCTTCCTCCCCCACGAGACAGTAACAAGTGCCTCTCCCCCCCATATGCCAGTTATTCCTCCCCATGTGCCAGTAACAAGTGCCTCCCCCCCATATGTGAGTAACAAGTGCCTCTTCCCCATATGCCAGTAACAAGTGCCCCTACCCCCATCTGCTAGTAACAACTGCCCCCCCATGTGCCAGTAACATGTGCCTCTCTCCCCCCATGTTCCAGTAACAAGTGCCTCTCTCCCCCCCATGTGCAGTAACAAGTGCCTCTCTCCCCCATGGGCAGTAACAAGTGCCTCTCTTCCTCCCCCATGTGACAGTAACAAGTGCCTCCCCCATATGTGAGTAACAAGTGCCTCTCCCCCATATGCCAGTAACAAGTGCCTCTCTTCCCCCATGTGCCAGTATGAAGTGCCCCCCATTAGCCAGTAACAAGTGCCTCTCCCCCCCATGTGCTAGTAACAAGTGCCTTCCCCATGTGCCAGTAACAAGTGCCTCTCTCCTTCACCCCCCATGTGCCAGTAACAAGTGCCTCTCTCCTCCCCATATGCCAGTAACAAGTGCCTCTCTTCCTCCCCCATGTACCAGTAAAAAGTGCCTCCCCCCTTATATGCCAGTTCTTCCTCCAAATGTGCCAGTAACAAGTGCCTCTCTCCTTCACCCCCCATGTGCCAGTAACAAGTACCTCTCTCTTCCCCATATGCCAGTAACAAGTGCCTCTCTCCCCCCATATGCCACTAACAAGTGCCTCTCTTCCTCCCCCATGTGCCAGTAACAAGTGCCTCCCCACCTTATATGCCAGTTCTTCCTCCAAATATGCCAGTAACAAGTTTCCTGCAGGTCAGTGACATCACTACATTTTACTTGCCTGGGAGCGGATCAGCCCTTTCAAAGTGAATGGGGCTGAGCGATAAAGCCACGGAGCTACTGCAAGTGCCGATGCCTGTGAGGAATATGGATTAATATTTACTGTCAGCCATGTCCTGACCATTTGCTGAAAGATGGCAGAGGAAATCAAGCTCCACAGGGAAGCCCTGCTTCAAAGCCGCCGCCAGATAGCAGAAAACTCCTAGCAGGCCACCTTTTGTTAGATTTCACACCTCCAGTCAGACAGCACAGATCCTGCAGGGAAACCCCCCAAGCAGGAGGTATCAGCCCTTGCCAGGATCAATGCTACCTCCCAGACATGTTGGCACCTACATTTCATAAGGAATTATGACTCGCCCGGCCATCGTAGGTGCAAACCGGATACATATTTGTGTCCCGATGGCCACAAGGAACGTGTCGATGGTCTTTGTTTGAGGGTGGGATGTCCGGAAAGGGAGATGTACATATCTCCCCACAGAAACCAACTAACGGTACCATGTTTGGACTCTAGTTGTAGCCGGAACCCAGGCAGATCAGTTTGTCCCAGAACCATCTCCCTGTGACCTTCTGGACTGAAGCTATGAACCCTAAAGGGTTTTGTGGGTCATTTGCAGCCGAAAGGGGAGGGACCGGCTACAGGTTAAAAGGCTTGTGCCAGCAAGCGGGAGTGTCTTTTCTCTGAAGAAGGCTCACATCATGTAATGTGCTTATCACTGCCCTTCATGTGACTACAGCAAAGAATACACCACAACTAGAGTTGAGCGAACACCTGGATGTTCGGGTTCGAGAAGTTCGGCCGAACTTCCTGGAAATGTTCAGGTTCGGGATCCGAACCCGATCCGAACTTCGTCCCGAACCCCATTGAAGTCAATGGGGACCCGAACTTTTTGGCACTAAAAAGGCTGTAAAAAAGCCCAGGAAAGAGCTAGAGGGCTGCAAAAGGCAGCAACATGTAGGTAAATCCCCTGCAAACAAATGTGGATAGGGAAATGAATAAAAATAAAAATAAAATAAATAAAAATTAACCAATATCAATTGGAGAGAGGTCCCATAGCAGAGAATCTGGCTTCACGTCACCCACCACTGTAACAGTCCATTGTCAGATATTTAGTCCCAGGCACCCAGGCAGAGGAGAGAGGTCCCTTAACAGAGAATCTGGCTTCATGTCAGCAGAGAATCAGTCTTCATGTCATAGCAGAGAATCATGCTTCACGTCACCCAACACTGGAACAGCCCATTGTCAGAAATTTAGGCCCCGGCATCCAGGCAGAGGAGAGAGGTCCCGTAACAGAGATTCTGGCTTCATGTCAGCAGAGAATCAGTCTGCATGTCATAGCAGAGAATCAGGCTTCACGTCACCCACCACTGTAACGGTCCATTGTCATATATTTAGGCCCAGGCACCCAGGCAGAGGAGAGAGGTCCCGTAACAGAGAATCTGTCTTCATGTCAGCAGAGAATTAGTCTGCATGTCATAGCAGAGAATCAGGCTTCACGTCAGCCACCACTGCAACAGTCCATTGTCAGATATTTAGGCCCAGCACCTAGGCAGAGGAGAGAGGTCCCGTAACAGAGAATCTGGCTTCATGTCAGCAGAGAATCAGTCTGCATGTCATAGCAGAGAATCAGGCTTCACGTCAGCCACCACTGCAACAGTCCATTGGCATATATTTAGGCCCAGCACCCAGGCAGAGGAGAGAGGTCCCGTAACAGAGGATCTGGCTTCATGTCAGCAGAGAATCAGTCTGCATGTCATAGCAGAGAATCAGGCTTCACGTCAGCCACCACTGCAACAGTCCATTGGCATATATTTAGGCCCAGCACCCAGGCAGAGGAGAGAGGTCCCGTAACAGAGACTCTGGCTTCATGTCAGCAGAGAATCAGTCTGCATGTCATAGCAGAGAATCAGGCTTCACGTCAGCCACCACTGCAACAGTCCATTGTCATATATTTAGGCCCAGCACACAGGCAGAGGAGAGAGGTCCCGTAACAGAGAATCTGTCTTCATGTCAGCAGAGAATTAGTCTGCATGTCATAGCAGAAAATCAGGCTTCACGTCAGCCACCACTGCAACAGTCCATTGTCAGATATTTAGGCCCAGCACCCAGGCAGAGGAGAGAGGTCCCGTAACAGAGAATCTGGCTTCATGTCAGCAGAGAATCAGTCTGCATGTCATAGCAGAGAATCAGGCTTCACGTCAGCCACCACTGCAACAGTCCATTGGCATATATTTAGGCCCAGCACCCAGGCAGAGGAGAGAGGTCCCGTAACAGAGACTCTGGCTTCATGTCAGCAGAGAATCAGTCTGCATGTCATAGCAGAGAATCAGGCTTCACGTCAGCCACCACTGCAACAGTCCATTGTCATATATTTAGGCCCAACACACAGGCAGAGGAGAGAGGTCCCGTAACAGAGAATCTGTTTTCATGTCAGCAGAGAATTAGTCTGCATGTCATAGCAGAAAATCAGGCTTCACGTCAGCCACCACTGCAACAGTCCATTGGCATATATTTAGGCCCAGCACCTAGGCAGAGGAGAGAGGTCCCGTAACAGAGGATCTGGCTTCATGTCAGCAGAGAATCAGTCTGCATGTCATAGCAGAGAATCAGGCTTCACGTCAGCCACCACTGCAATAGTCCATTGGCATATATTTAGGCCCAGCACCCAGACAGAGGAGAGAGGTCCCGTAACAGAGACTCTGGCTTCATGTGAGCAGAGAATCAGTCTGCATGTCATAGCAGAGAATCAGGCTTCACGTCACCCAACATTGGAACAGTCCATTGGCATATATTTAGGCCCCGGCATCCAGACAGAGGAGAGGTTCATTCAACTTTGGGTAGCCTCGCAATATAATGGTAAAATGAAAATAAAAATAGGATTGAATGAGGAAGTGCCCTGGAATACAATAATATATGGTTAAGGGGAGGTAGTTAATGTCTAATCTGCACAAGGGATGGACAGGTCCTGTGGGATCCATGCCTGGTTCATTTTTATGAACGTCAGCTTGTCCACATTGGCTGTAGACAGGCGGCTGCGTTTGTCTGTAATGACGCCCCCTGCCGTGCTGAATACACGTTCAGACAAAACGCTGGCCGCCGGGCAGGCCAGCACCTCCAAGGCATAAAAGGCTAGCTCTGGCCACCTGGACAATTTAGAGACCCAGAAGTTGAATGGGGCCGAACCATCAGTCAGTACGTGGAGGGGTGTGCACACGTACTGTTCCACCATGTTAGTGAAATGTTGCCTCCTGCTAACACGTTGCGTATCAGGTGGTGGTGCAGTTAGCTGTGGCGTGTTGACAAAACTTTTCCACATCTCTGCTATGCTAACCCTGCCCTCAGAGGAGCTGGCCGTGACACAGCTGCCTTGGCGACCTCTTGCTCCTCCTCTGCCTTGGCCTTGGGCTTCCACTTGTTCCCCTGTGACATTTGGGAATGCTCTCAGTAGCGCGTCTACCAACGTGCGCTTGTACTAGCGCATCTTCCTATCACACTCCAGTGCAGGAAGTAAGGTGGGCACATTGTCTTTGTACCGTGGATCCAGCAGGGTGGCAACCCAGTAGTCCGCACACGTTAAAATGTGGGCAATTCTGCTGTCGTTGCGCAGGCACTGCAGCATGTAGTCGCTCATGTGTGCCAGGCTGCCCAGGGGTAAGGACAAGCTGTCCTCTGTGGGAGGCGTATCGTCATCGTCCTGCCTTTCCCCCCAGCCACGCACCAGTGATGGGCCCGAGCTGCGTTGGGTGCCACCCCGCTGTGACCATGCTTCATCCTCATCCTCCTCCACCTCCTCCTCATCCTCGTCCTCCTCGTCCTCCAGTAGTGGGCCCTGGCTGGCCACATTTGTACCTGGCCTCTGCTGTTGCAAAAAACCTCCCTCTGAGTCACTTCAAAGAGACTGGCCTGAAAGTGCTAAAAATTACCCCTCTTCCTCCTCCTCCTCCTCCTCCTCCTGGGCCACCTCCTCTTCCATCATCGCCCTAAGTGTTTTTTCAAGGAGACATAGAAGTGGTATTGTAACGCTGATAACGGCGTCATCGCCACTGGCCATGTTGGTGGAGTACTCGAAACAGCGCAACAGGGCACACAGGTCTCGCATGGAGGCCCAGTCATTGGTGGTGAAGTGGTGCTGTTCCGTAGTGCGACTGACCCGTGCGTGCTGCAGCTGAAACTCCACTATGGCCTGCTGCTGCTCGCACAGTCTGTCCAGCATGTGCAAGGTGGAGTTCCACCTGGTGGGCATGTCGCATATGAGGCGGTGAGCGGGAAGGCCGAAGTTACGCTGTAGCGCAGACAGGCGAGCAGCGGCAGGATGTGAATGCCGGAAGCGCGAACAGACGGCCCGCACTTTATGCAGCAGCTCTGACATGTCAGGGTAGTTGTGAATGAACTTCTGCACCACCAAATTCAGCACATGCGCCAGGCAAGGGATGTGCGTCAAACCGGCTAGTCCCAGAGCTGCAACAAAATTTCGCCCATTATCGCACACCACCAGGCCGGGCTTGAGGCTCACCGGCAGCAACCACTCGTCGGTCTGTTGTTCTATACCCTTCCACAACTCCTGTGTGGTGTGGGGCCTGTCCCCCAAACATATGAGTTTCAGAATGGCCTGCTGACGTTTACCCCGGGCTGTGCTGAAGTTGGTGGTGAAGGTGTGTGGCTGACTGGATGAGCAGGTGGAAGAAGAGGAGGAGGAAGCCGAGAAGGAGGAGGTGGCAACAGGAGGCAAAGAATGTTGCCCTGCGATCCTTGGCGGCGCAAGGACGTGCGCCAAACAGCTCTCCGCCTGGGGGCCCAGCTGCCACTACATTTACCCAGTGTGCAGTTAGGGAGATATAGCGTCCCTGGCCGTGCTTACTGGTCCACGTATCTGTGGTTAGGTGGACCTTGCCACAGATTGCGTTGCGCAGTGCACACTTGATTTTATCGGATACTTGGTTGTGCAGGGAAGGCATGGCTCTCTTGGAGAAGTAGTGCCGGCTAGGAACAACATACTGTGGGACAGCAAGCGACATGAGCTGTTTGAAGCTGTCTGTGTCCACCAGCCTAAATGACAGCATTTCATAGGCCAGTAGTTTAGAAATGCTGGCATTCAGGGCCAGGGATCGAGGGTGGCTAGGTGGGAATTTACGCTTTCTCTCAAATGTTTGTGAGATGGAGAGCTGAACGCTGCCGTGTGACATGGTTGAGATGCTTGGTGACGGAGGTGGTGGTGGTGTTGGTGGTACATCCCCTGTTTGCTGGGCGGCAGGTGCCAACGTTCCTCCAGAGGCGGAGGAAGAGGCAGAGGCGGCAGCAGCAGAAGAGGCCGAGGCGGCAGCAGCAGAAGAGGTAGCAGGGGGAGCCTGAGTGACTTCCTTGTTTTTAAGGTGTTTACCCCACTGCAGTTCATGCTTTGCATGCAGGTGCCTGGTCATGCAGGTTGTGCTAAGGTTCAGAACGTTAATGCCTCGCTTCAGGCTCTGATGGCACAGCGTGCAAACCACTCGGGTCTTGTCGTCAGCACATTGTTTGAAGAAGTGCCATGCCAGGGAACTCCTTGAAGCTGCCTTTGGGGTGCTCGGTCCCAGATGGCGGCGGTCAGTAGCAGGCGGAGTCTCTTGGCGGCAGGTGTTCTGCTTTTGCCCACTGCTCCCTCTTTTGCTACGCTGTTGGCTCGGTCTCACCACTGCCTCTTCCTCCGAACTGTGAAAGTCAGTGGCACGACCTTCATTCCATGTGGGGTCTAGGACCTCATCGTCCCCTGCATCGTCTTCCACCCAGTCTTGATCCCTGACCTCCTGTTCAGTCTGCACACTGCAGAAAGACGCAGCAGTTGGCACCTGTGTTTCGTCATCATCAGAGACATGCTGAGGTGGTATTCCCATGTTCTCATAATCAGGAAACTTAAGTGGTTGTGCGTCAGTGCATTCTATGTCTTCCACCGCTGGGGAAGTGCTGGGTGGATGCCCTTGGGAAACCCTGCCAGCGGAGTCTTCAAACAGCATAAGAGACTGCTGCATAACTTGAGGCTCAGACAGTTTCCCTGGTATGCATGGGGGTGATGTGACAGACTGATGGGCTTGGTTTTCAGGCGCCATCTGTGCGCTTTCTGCAGAAGACTGGGTGGGAGATAATGTGAACGTGCTGGATCCACTGTCGGCCACCCAATTGACTAATGCCTGTACCTGCTCAGGCCTTACCATCCTTAGAACGGCATTGGCCCCCACCAAATATCGCTGTAAATTATGGCGGCTACTGGGACCTGAGGTAGTTGGTACACTAGGACGTGTGGCTGTGGCAGAATGGCCACGTCCTCTCCCAGCACCAGAGGGTCCACTAACACCACCACGACCATGTCCGCGTCCGCGTCCTTTACTAGATGTTTTCCTCATTGTTATCGTTCACCACAACAACAAAAATATTATTTGACCCAATGTATTGTATTCAAATTCAGGCCTTTTTTTAAAGACAACTAACACTATCTGGCTATCTATTTAGGTACCGTATTACACTAATACAGGCACAGCAGTAACCACAGATTTAGCGGACTATAAATTTGAGGCCTATTATTTAGGCGCTGAGTGACAGGTTTAGGTTTACTGACAGAATTAGACTTGGAAATGCACAGTAGCGTGTGTGTGAAGTTATTCAGAATGACCCTATGTGCACCTTGAATATTATATACCCTTTTAGGGATCATTTCAAATAGCTCTGATACAGCAGAAACCACTAAATTAGGAAATTGCTAAATTGGGAATTGTATTTCAACCCAGAACAAAAAATGTGCTTTGACGGACACTAAATAACTTGACCAGCCACAACAGTACAGCAGTAACGACAGATTTAGCTGGATATAAATTTGAGGCCTAGTATTTAGGCGCTGGGTGACAGGTATAGATTTACTGACAGAATTAGACTTGGAAATGCACAGTAGCGTGTGTGTGATGTTATTCAGAATGACCCTATGTGCACCTTGAATATTATATACCCTTTTAGGGATCATTTCAAATAGCTCTGATACAGCAGAAACCACTAAATTAGGAAATTGCTAAATTGGGAATTGTATTTCAACCCAGAACAAAAACTGTGCTTTGACGGACACTAAATAACTAGCCCAGCCACAACAGTACAGTAGTAACGACAGATTTAGCAGGATATAAATTTGAGGCCTAGTATTTAGGCGCTGGGTGACAGGTATAGGTTTACTGACAGAATTAGACTGGGTTTATGCACAGTAGCGTGTGTGTGAAGTTATTCAGAATGACCCTATCAGCACCTTGATTCTGATATACCCTTTTAGGGATGTATTTAAAGTAGGCCTGATACAGCAGAAACCACTAAATTAGGAAATTGCTAAATTGGGAATTGTATTTCAACCCAGAACAAAAACTGTGCTTTGACGGACACTAAATAACTTGCCCAGCCACAACAGTACAGCAGTAACGACAGATTTAGCAGGATATAAATTTGAGGCCTAGTATTTAGGCGCTGGGTGATAGGTATAGGTTTACTGACAGAATTAGACTTGGAAATGCACAGTAGCGGGTGTGTGAAGTTATTCTTAATGACCCTATGTGCACCTTGAATATGATATACCCTTTTAGGGATAGATTTCAAATAGCTCTGATACAGCAGAAACCACTAAATTATGAAATTGCTAAATTGGGAATTGTATATCAACCCAGAACAAAAAATGTGCTTTGACGGACACTAAATAACTTGACCAGCCACACCAGTAATGACAGATTTAGCTGGATATAAACTTGAGGCCTAGTATTTAGGCGCTGGGTGACAGGTATACGTTTACTGACAGAATTAGACTGGGATATGGCCAAAAAATAACCACACTATTGATGGTTAAATGCACTTGGTATGACAGCTTGACCAACCACACTACTGAGGGTTAAATGCACTTGGTGACAGGCGCAGCTTGCCCCTGATGTAGTATATGGCCAAAAAATAAACAGACTATTGCTGGTTAAATGCACTTGGTGTGACAGCTTCACCCTGATGTAGGATTTAGCCCAAAAACAACCACACCATTGAGGGTTAAATGCACTTGGTGACAGGCGCAGCTTGCCCCGATGTAGTATATGGCCAAAAAATAAACAGACTATTGCTGGTTAAATGCACTTGGTGTGACAGCTTCACCCTTATGTAGGCTTTAGCCAAAAAACAACCACACCATTGAGGGTTAAATGCACTTGGTGACAGCTTGCCCCTGATGTAGTATATGGCCAAAAAATAAACAGACTATTGCTAGTTAAATGCACTTGGTGTGACAGCTTCACCCTGATGTAGGCTTTAGCCAAAAAACAACCACACCATTGAGGGTTAAATGCACTTGGTGACGGGCGCAGCTTGCCCCTGATGTAGTATATGGCCAAAAAATAAACAGACTATTGCTGGTTAAATGCACTTGGTGTGACAGCTTCACCCTGATGTAGGATTTAGCCCAAAAACAACCACACCATTGAGGGTTAAATGCACTTGGTGACAGGCGCAGCTTGCCCCTGATGTAGTATATGGCCAAACAATAAACAGACTATTGCTGGTTAAATGCACTTGGTGTGACAGCTTCACCCTTATGTAGGCTTTAGCCAAAAAACAACCACACCATTGAGGGTTAAATGCACTTGGTGACAGCTTGCCCCTGATGTAGTATATGGCCAAAAAATAAACAGACTATTGCTGGTTAAATGCACTTGGTGTGACAGCTTCACCATGATGTAGGCTTTAGCCAAAAAACAACCACACCATTGAAGGTTAAATGCACTTGGTCGCAGCTTGTGCTGGCGCACCACAAGACACAAAATGGCCGCCGATCACCCCAGAAAAAAGTGACTGACAAACGGTCTGGGCAGCCTAAAAACAGTGAGCAATTGAGTATCAGCAGCTCAATGATCCACAGCTGCAGATCGATCAATTAATCAAGTCTTTTGGAGGAGTTAATCAGCCTAATCTCGCCCTACTGTCGCAGCCGCAACCTCTCCCTACGCTAATCAGAGCAGAGTGACGGGCGGCGCTATGTGACTCCAGCTTAAATAGAGGCTGGGTCACATGGTGCTCTGGCCAATCACAGCCATGCCAATAGTAGGCATGGCTGTGATGGCCTCTTGGGGCAAGTAGTATGACGCTTGTTGATTGGCTGCTTTGCAGCCTTTCAAAAAGCGCCAAGAAAGCGACGAACACCGAACTCGAACCCGGACTTTTACGAAAATGTCCGGGTACGGGTCCGTGTCACGGACACCCCAAAATTCAGTACGAACCCGAACTATACAGTTCGAGTTCGCTCATCCCTAACCACAACCAAAAGGAACTTTCATCTTACCCAGTAACTGACTTTTGCTCTGCTTAACCCTGTTTGTACTATGTCACCTGTATCTGTAATCTCAGACTACTGTATATATTCTCTGTGTATAGTGTCATATCTAGTGTGCCCTTAAGGCGATTAAATATATAATTTAATCTTGTGCTATCTTGTATCTCAATCACTAATCCCCACGTCCGTGTTTTGGCCTATTTATAAGCTACCGCGGGTTGGTTTCTCACCCTATATAATCCTGTTAGCGGACTGGGTTTATATCAAACGAGAAGCTGGTGGCAGATACCCGGGCTGAGACAGCGCTGTTTTCACTGTGGCAGTGAAAAGGCTCTCTCAGCTTGCTGCCTCTCTGTGCCCGCAGGGACAGGAGGTGTGTGTGTAAACTGTACCAAGCTGACCTTACCTGCTCCTCTGGAGGGCGTAACGTCACGTTTTTGGTAACCCGTGACCATACCGTGTCTTGCAAGCTCGACGTAGGCGATGTCAAGAGGGCACGAGGTGTGGTATTAGTCACAATGCCTTTTAAAACAACTGATCAGTAGAGGTCCTGGGTGTCGAATCCCCATCAATCAGATGCTGATGATCTATCCAAAGGATAAGTCATCATTAATAAAAAGGTGTAAAACCCTTTTAAGTTATGGGTTTTATGTGATGTGCAAGGATGGTTTAGTTACTTTCTAATCACCCATACCAAATTTGTTATAACTGGTATAATCTGTTTTTGTAGTGTGACAGTAAATAGTTGTTTTTTCCTATATTTTTTCTTATATCGACTAACTGATTCTGTTCTCTTCTATTTATCTAATCTTGTATATGTTTGGACTATTTTATGTCTTGAATAAACTTGGGCATTTCCCGAAAGGGAAGGCTAATTCCCGAAACGCGTCTGGGCCGGATCGGACACCTGTGAAGAGCACCTCCGCAATCATAAGCGTGGCCACGCTAGGAAAATTGGAATTGCAAAATAGAGGAAAGACCATCGGAACAAAAATCTACAGACCGAAAAGGCATCCTCCTATATTTTGAGCCGGAAGACTCACAGGTACGGATGAAACAGTGATACTAGTCCCGTCCCAACTCCCGCGATAATTCGGTGAAGCCGGCATAGAGGAGTAAGGAGCGTGACGCCGGCACTATCCCGCACCGCCCGACCCTCGTTTGAACACTAAGGAAGGTAAGAAGAACTTTACCTGCTAATGTACTGACCATTAATGCAGGCCTAAAACATCATTAACGGCCATCAGGATTGTTATAGTACCAGACATCTACACCTTTAAATTATTTAGGAGACGGCAAAAGACTTAATCATTGATATAGTCATATTCTGGACATTTACCCATTCTATATGTGGATTTATACGTATGGGACAATAACAATCTACACTATCAAGAAATCTGGTACAATTCAGCCAGCAGATTATTGGGTGTAACTGCAACTACGTCGGCAGTATCCACCATATTGTTTGGATTTTGCCATATATCAGAAGTACTACATCATTATATTGCTTTCTTCAATGATTTTAAGTATCTTATAGTGTTTTATCATTTTATATTAACTGTTATACACGTGTCAAATATATTGTTTGATTTAATACATTTTTAGACCACATAAGTCCAAATGAAGTGTTCTCACCCATCACTTTAGTATTAATCTTGTATATGTTTGGACTATTTTATGTCTTGAATAAACTTAGGCATTTTATTATAATTAGTTTGTTTTTGGGTGGCACATGATTTTACCAATCGGTCAAGAGAAGCAAAATGTAATAACTCTTGGAGCACATTTTTTAAGCGGATGTCTGATACTGAGCTCATAAATACTCAGAAGTCAGTATTAGGTGTAGGTGGTCTTTTTTCTGCTTTTAAGAGTTGTGCTCTCTGACTACAGGGAGACTGAGGTAGTCTGAGACACACACCCCTGCCTCATGATTGATTTAAGGTGCTACTCCAACCCTCACCACTGCAGCTGTGCCTCTTCAGACTGGCAAGCTCATCAGTAAGTGAGTGCATGGAGAGCTTATTTATATTAACGCAAGGGAAGGAAGTATAAAATACAGATTACTAGACAAGCAGTATGAAAAAGAATACCATCAGGTAATTACCACATACAGACTGAAAAATAAATGCCAATGTTAGCTGTAAGTTACCGGTATTACTTTTTTTGTTGCTTTTTTTAATGCAGCAGTTGATGAGTTTCTCAGCAGCAGTCATCAACCCCATGTGAAAACTCGGGCTTTCTGTTTCTATTAGGAACAAGTAAATTGTTTTCTGCTGAGAAAAGCCTCTAGAATTCTTCTTTTCAATAAATTTCATGCACAAATCATTTAAACGTAATCAGATAATGTGTAGCAGTCTCCTACCGCAGTTACATTAAGTTGTGTACATAGTTCATTGTTATTGGCCTTACGTGATTCATTTCTGTATAAGCCACGCTCAACTTTAAATCTGTCTGAGTCACATCTCTGCAGACATAACAGCCATAATTATACAACATGACAGTGGATTATTAATGGCATTAATAAAAATCAACACATACAGCAGTGGCTAAAATGAGTATAAGGCCTTTAGATAAAGAAAAGGTACAAAATGTCAGATTTTTATAGGCTCAAATTACATATGATTTCTAAAATAGCTCAATATATTGTAGACCATCTTGGATACTTTTCCAGAAAATGACTTCTTAAAGCGTACCTAAAAAAAAGTTTGCATAATGGCTGTGCTTCTTTGTACAATCATAACTGCGAAGGAACAGTTCTATTTGGGCCATATTATTCCCTTTTTCAGCTGCACAGCTAGATGTATTTCTCTCACAAGCAGTGAGTATCTCCCTTCTGCTAGTACTGTATGCAGCGACCTCACTTCCCACTATGTTTGCTTTCTTCCTCAGAGCTCAAAAGGCTGATAAGGAGGGATAAATCACAGGAGGATATTGTGATGTTTAGAAGCAGTTGTTTTATTAGGCTCAGGAGTTGAGACGAGCAAACTTGTGTTTTCAAGTTCGGCGTAAAAGGTTCGGGTTATCTAAGAATTTCGCTATGGATTCCACTACCACAAACCGTAACTTACGCCGAACTTGAAAACACAAGTTCGCTCAACACTACTCAGGAGCTGAACTAGCTCTGACTAGTGTTGGGTGTGAATATTTGAATAGCGAATATTAATCGCGAATATCGGCACTTCGAGAATTCGCGAATATTTAGAATATAGTTCTATATATTCGTAATTTTGAATATTCTAGTTTTTTTTTTTCATCAGTAACCTCCCTTCTTGCTTGTGGGCCAATGAGAAGGCTGCAATGTCTTTGTCTGAGCTTAGCAACATCCCTAGCAACCAATAGGAAAGTTGCCTACCCCTTACTATATAAGAACCTCCCCAGCAGCCCTTGTATGCAGTATTTTGCAGATCTGAGAGAGACAGCAGTGTTATTGCTGTGCTCTGTGCTTTCCCGTGTCATTACATTAGATAGTTAGTTAGTTAGCTTATATATATATAATACAGTTAGTGGGAGATAGTCAGTGTAGGTTGGATAGTGATATAGTGTAGCTGATAGGTTCTGCTGTCCATACATACATGCCACAGACATAGTGCTGTGATGTCACAAGTTCACAACAATACTTACTGCACCAATCACTAATAAGTAGTCAGACCTGTTAAAATGTG
Organism: Bufo gargarizans; assembly: GCF_014858855.1. Classification (NCBI taxonomy): domain Eukaryota; kingdom Metazoa; phylum Chordata; class Amphibia; order Anura; family Bufonidae; genus Bufo; species Bufo gargarizans. Next base: position 57,847,064 of record NC_058082.1, read on the forward strand.
AAGTTGCACATATTGCGCCAAAATATTTGCATCATTAGTGCCGATTTCGCAATCGCAAATATATTGGAGCACTCTATCTGGATATAAAGCTATTGCAATGTTCTGCCGTGCCAACCATTTTCTCCAGTCTCCGGAAAATTCTAGCAGCTTGAAAAATTTAGCTATAGTGACCCACGCCTGTATTTTGTGCGCATTACGCTAATATTACATTGTCACTTTTTCTAGATCACAAATTTGAGATTATTTTCTTGAATATATGACGAATATTCTACCAAATATTCACGAAATATTGCAAATTCGAATATTGCCCCTGCCGCTCACCACTAGCTCTGAAACACCCCGCACTTCCTCTCAGCCATCTTTTGAGTCTCTGTTGCCAGGGAGAATTTTGCCAGACATCAGGCAGTAGACAAATTAGGTGGAAGTGAGGCCTCTAGTGGCCATTATTTTATAGCTTTTTTTCGGGTGGAAGTGATTTTGAAATTTGCTAGTTACACTATTCTCTATCAAATGAAATTAAATTATAGTGACCCTTCGAGTTCTTCATACTCTTGCTTTGCAGGTTAGACTACAGTCACACCTTGTTTGCCGGAAAAGGTCCTGCAAAAATGTACTTATGCCCACACAACAGTTTCCTTTATACCTTTAATGCTGTATGGAATAGTATAAGGATCCAATAAAAATATATACCAGGTGTGCCTATATTTGCCAACTTTTAGTAGTTGACCTGCGGGAGATGAGTGTGGCACACAAAGTGCATCACTAAATGTTTTCAGGGCATGGACATCCTTCTTTTTCCTAGCCCCTGCCCCTTTCCAGGAAAGATTCAATCCTTTTTGAGACACGCATAGCTACTTTTTATGATACATTAAACCCCTTCAGAGCAAATGTGGGTGCCGGTGCCACGAACATTTAGGGTCCATTCACACGTCCGTAGAATGTGTCCGCACCCGTTCCGCAATTATCCGGAACGGGTGCAGACCCATTCATACTCTATGGGGCAGGAATGGATGTGGACAGCACACGTGTGCTGTCCGCATCCACATTTCCGGAGCGTGGCCCCGAACTTCCGGTCCGTGGCTCCGGAAAAAAATAGGACATGTCCTATTCTTTTCCATAATTGCAGACAAGAATAGGCAGTTCTATGGGGGTGCTGGCCAGGTGTATTGCGGATCCGCAATACACTACGGACGTGTGAATGGACCCTTACAGTTCATGAAGGTCTGCCTTCAGGGAGAAGTTAGACCCCTATCAGCTGTATTGGAGATTTGCCAGAACTTCCAGAAGTCCCCGAACCTTCCAGAAGAATTGGTAATATGGGTATGCCATTGTATGGCTATACAGAGGCATATGTTGGAGGCCTTTGTCAGAGATATACAGGTCCTTCTAAAAAAATTAGCATATTGTGATAAAGTTCATTATTTTCTGTAATGTACTGATAAACATTAGACTTTCATATATTTTAGATTCATTACACACCAACTGAAGCAGTTCAAGCCTTTTATTGTTTTAATATTGATGATTTTGGCATACAGCTCATGAAAACCCCAAATTCCTATCTAAAAAAAATTGCATATCATGAAAAGGTTCTCTAAACGAGCTATTAACCTAATCATCTGAATCAACTAATTAACTCTAAACACCTGCAAAAGATTCCTGAGGCTTTTAAAAACTCCCAGCCTTGTTCATTACTCAAAACTGCAATCATGGGTAAGACTGCCGACCTGACTGCTGTCCAGAAGGCCATCATTGACACCCTCAAGCAAGAGGGTAAGACACAGAAAGACATTTCTGAACGAATAGGCTGTTCCCAGAGTGCTGTATCAAGGCACCTCAGTGGGAAGTCTGTGGGAAGGAAACAGTGTGGCAGAAAACGCTGCACAACGAGAAGAGGTGACCGGACCCTGAGGAAGATTGTGGAGAAGGACCGATTCCAGACCTTGGGGGAGCTGCGGAAGCAGTGGACTGAGTCTGGAGTAGAAACATCCAGAGCCACCGTGTACAGGCGTGTGCAGGAAATGGGCTACAGGTGCCGCATTCCCCAGAAACAGCGGCAGAAGCGCCTGACCTGGGCTACAGAGAAGCAGCACTGGACTGTTGGTCAGTGGTCCAAAGTACTTTTTTCGGATGAAAGCAAATTTTGCATGTCATTCGGAAATCAAGGTGCCAGAGTCTGGAGGAAGACTGGGGAGAGGGAAATGCCAAAATGCCTGAAGTCCAGTGTCAAGTACCCACAGTCAGTGATAGTCTGGGGTGCCATGTCAGCTGCTGGTGTTGGTCCACTGTGTTTTATCAAGGGCAGGGTCAATGCAGCTAGCTATCAGGAGATTTTGGAGCACTTGATGCTTCCATCTGCTGAAAAGCTTTATGGAGATGAAGATTTCATTTTTCAGCACGACCTGGCACCTGCTCACAGTGCCAAAACCACTGGTAAATGGTTTACTGACCATGGTATTACTGTGCTCAATTGGCCTGCCAACTCTCCTGACCTGAACCCCATAGAGAATCTGTGGGATATTGGGAAGAGAAAGTTGAGAGACGCAAGACCCAACACTCTGGATGAGCTTAAGGCCGCTATCGAAGCATCCTGGGCCTCCATAACACCTCAGCAGTGCCACAGGCTGATTGCCTCCATGCCACGCCGCATTGAAGCAGTCATTTCTGCAAAAGGATTCCCGACCAAGTATTGAGTGCATAACTGAACATAATTATTTGAAGGTTGACTTTTTTTGTATTAAAAACACTTTTCTTTTATTGGTCAGATGAAATATGCTAATTTTTGGAGATAGGAAATTTGGGTTTTCATGAGCTGTATGCCAAAATCATCAATATTAAAACAATAAAAGGCTTGAACTACTTCAGTTGTGTGTAATGAATCTAAAATATATGAAAGTCTAATGTTTATCAGTACATTACAGAAAATAATGAACTTTATCACAATATGCTAATTTTTTTAGAAGGACCTGTATATATTGGGGAGTAGACCCTAGGTCAGTTAATAGGAGGAACAATATGGGCACTGGGCAAAACAACAAAAGCCACACTTCTGCACCCTTTGCATGCTGTGTCTGTACTGAAGATTTCCAACTTTATTATAGGTTCACACTATAGAGGTCAAATGATGAGATTTCTCAAGTTCACTTTGCAAAATCATAGAAAAATGTAATAGTATGAAGGTTTTCTCTTTCTTATATTTTCAAATATAAATTTTAAGCCATTTAAAGCCCAAGCAGATCACATGCCCTTGGTGAAGGTGCCACAGAGGCAGCCTCTGCAGGTGCTATACGGTCCATGGAGATAGAGAAACCATAATAAAGTTGGCCCTATGTCCCTTCACAGCAGATGCTATGAATACAAACAAGAGAAGACATGTCCCAACAGCTATACCAGTCATTCCCCCAACCAGGGCTGGGATTGGGGGAATGTGGCGCTAATCAGAACCACAAGTGAGTCATTGTTATGTTGGTGCTACATTTCCTCAATGCAGCCAGCACGCCCAAACAACAACCACTATGCACAAGCAACTGTAGCCTGTACGAGATACAAGCAGCCAGCCCACACAACAAGGAGTGACAGCGGACATACATGGGAGCACCCACAGCCACTACACAAAGTGCATGCAGCCAGCCTGCACAGCACTGGTGACAGGAGCCACAGAGATATGGACGTTGGGAGACACAAACACAGGCAACAGTTCACACATGAATACTGCAGCCAGCACGCATCACAGAACCAGAATACATGGGAACGCCACAGCCAGTACACAAAGTGCATGCAGCCAGCCTGCACGGCACCGGTGACAGGAGCCACAGAGATATGGACGTGGGGAGACACAAACACAGGCAACAGTTCACATACAACACTGCAGCCAGCACGCAGCCCCAAGCAACCAGCATACATGGGAGTCAGTCTGTAGCCAGTACGTGAGAGAGCATGCAGCCAGCCTCATGGCCACAACTGTCACAGTGAACCGCACTGTGAAAATGTGAATATTCTAATAAACAACAGGTGAATAGCTTTCTGGATATAATTTTTTGAAGTCACTCCATGTATCCTACTTCCTGTCCTGGATCTTTAACTTCCAGAGGTCACGATTATTACTGAGAGGGGCACAGAGGGCTCTATCACTGAGAGGGGGAACAGAGGGCATGATAATCACTGAGAGAGGGTGCACAGAGGGTTTTAATACTGAGAGGGGGCACAGAAGTCACAATAATTACTGTGAGTGGGGGCGCAGAGGGTTATAATACTGAGAAGGGACACAGAGGGCATGATAATTAATGTGAGAGGGTGTGCAGAGAGCTATATTGCGCAGACAGCGTGCAGACAGTGCGCTCAATTACTGATAGGGTGCACAGATGGCATGATAATTACTGTGTAATTAGGGATCACATGATGGTATGATAATTACTGTGAGAGGGAACAGATGGCATGATTATTACTGTGAGGGTACACAGAAGGCTCCATTACTGAGAGTGGGCATTGAGGGCTTTAAGGCTACCTGCACCCTGTCCGTATGTGTTTTGCTGTCCGCAAATTGCAAATTCGCAATACACGGATGCCGCCCCTGTGCGTTCCGCAATTTGCAAAACGGCACGCACAGCCATTAAAAGTACTGCCTATTTCCGTCCGCAAAATGGAAAAGAATAGGACAGGTTATTTTTTTTTTTTTTTTGCGGGCCACGGAACAGAGCAACCACCAAAAATGTACCAAAACAAAGGTTGTGTGCATATAGCCTAATACTGAGAGTTGGGGCACAGGGGGTATGATTATTACCTTAATACGAGCACAGAGGTTTCTATTACTGAGAGGGGTCAGAGAGGGCTATATTACTCAGGGAGAGGGGGTACAGAGGGCTTGATTATTACTGTGATAGAGGGCACAGAGGTCAGGATTACCAATTAATTATAAACATAATTAATGTAACAGTGCACCATGTTCGCCAATTAAAAGTTATTTTGCATGCTTTAGTAATGGTGGCATGCAGAAAGTTGTCAACTTACCTTGATACACTAAAGTGGTGGTAGTATAGTCTTCGTCTAGCGTTATCATCTTTATGTAAGTCCGCCATAACAATTGTATATCGATTACTGTATATATGTTCATTTTATGCTTAGTATTATCCTAACTTTTCTATCGGTGTATTTATGTTGTGTTTGTTAGGTGCAAATTTGATGTGTCGCTATTGATTTCACCAGCATGATGCACTATTTGCTTCACCTTTATTTACCTTTTTTTTTATAATACTCATAATACTTTGCAAATAAATTTAAATAACCTAAACTTTTATACAGTATTTGGTAAAAATCTTGCATGTAAAACTTGTGTGTTTTACTATTTTTTTTTTAAATAAATATATTTTTTATATATTAATCACTTTCATTTTTCTTATTTTTATAGTTACCGTAATCTAATCCATTGTCAAGAATAAAATTTTACATTTTGGTAAGTTAATTTTATCTACTAAATACTAATGTTCTTCTATCGTTATCAACGTCACATGTAAGTATAACATTTTTGGAATACTTATGTGTGTCATGTGGGTAGTGCAGCGCATGGTGCATGTGGTGCAGTGTGTCATGTATGTAGTGTAGGTGGTGCAGTGTGTCATGTGTGTAGTGCAGGTGGTGCAGTGTGTCAAGTGTGTAGTGCAGGTGGTGCAGTGTGTCATGTGTGTAGTGCAGGTGGTGCAGTGTGTAGTGCAGGTGGTGCAGTGTGTCATGTGTGTAGGGCAGATGGTGCAGTGTGTCATGTGTGTAGTGCAGGTGGTGCAGTGTGTCATGTGTGTAGTGCAGGTGGTGCAGTGTGTCATGTGTGTAGTGAAGATGGTGCAGTGTGTCAAGTGTGTAGTGCAGGTGGTGCAGTGTGTCATGTGTGTAGTGAAGATGGTGCAGTGTGTCAAGTGTGTAGTGCAGGTGGTGCAGTGTGTGTAATGCACGTGGTGCAGTGTGTTAGGTGTGTAATGCAGGTGGTGCAGTGTGTCAAGTGTGTAGTGCAGGTGGTGCAGTGTGTCGAGTGTGTAGTGCAGGTGGTGCAGTGTGTCAAGTGTGTAGTGCAGGTGGTGCAGTGTGTCAAGTGTGTAGTGCAGGTGGTGCAGTGTGTCAAGTGTGTAGTGCAGGTGGTGCAGTGTGTCAAGTGTGTAGTGCAGGTGGTGCAGTGTGTCATGTGTGTAGTGCAGGTAGTGCAGTGTGTCATGTGTGTAGTGCAGATGGTGCAGTGTGTCATGTGCAGTGCAGGTGGTGCAGTGTGTCATGTGTGTAGTGCAGGTGGTGCAGTGTGTCATGTGTGTAGTGCAGATGGTGCAGTGTGTCATGTGTGTAGTGCAGGTGGTGCAGTGTGCCCAGTGTGCAGTGCAGGTGGTGCAGTGTGTCATGTGTGTAGTGCAGGTGGTGCAGTGTGTCATGTATGTAGTGCAGGTGGTGCAGTGTGTCATGTATGTAGTGCAGTGTGTCATGTATGTAGTGCAGGTGGTGCAGTGTGTTATGTATGTAGTGCAGGTGGTGCAGTGTGTCATGTGTGTAGTGCAGGTGGTGCAGTGTGTCATGTGTGTAGTGCAGGTGGTGCTGTGTGTCATGTGTGTAGTGCAGGTGGTGCAGTGTGTCATGTATGTAGTGCAGTGTGTCATGTATGTAGTGCAGGTGGTGCAGTGTGTCATGTGTGTAGTGCAGGTGGTGCAGTGTGTCATGTGTGTAGTTCAGTGTGTCATGTATGTAGTGCAGTGTGTCATGTATGTAGTGCAGGTGGTGCAGTGTGTCATGTATGTAGTGCAGGTGGTGCAGTGTGTCATGTGTGTAGTGCAGGTGGTGCTGTGTGTCATGTATGTAGTGCAGGTGGTGCAGTGTGTCATGTATGTAGTGCAGTGTGTCATGTATGTAGTGCAGGTGGTGCAGTGTGTTATGTATGTAGTGCAGGTGGTGCAGTGTGTCATGTGTGTAGTGCAGGTGGTGCAGTGTGTCATGTGTGTAGTGCAGGTGGTGCAGTGTGTCATGTGTGTAGTGCAGGTGGTGCTGTGTGTCATGTGTGTAGTGCAGTGTGTCATTTATGTAGTGCAGGTGGTGCAGTGTGTCATGTATGTAGTGCAGTGTGTCATGTATGTAGTGCAGGTGGTGCAGTGTGTCATGTATGTAGTGCAGGTGGTGCAGTGTGTCATGTATGTAGTGCAGGTGGTGCAGTGTGTCATGTATGTAGTGCAGGTGGTGCAGTGTGTCATGTATGTAGTGCAGGTGGTGCAGTGTGTTATGTATGTAGTGCAGGTGGTGCAGTGTGTCATGTGTGTAGTGAAGATGGTGCAGTGTGTCCAGTGTGCAGTGCAGGTGGTGCAGTGTGTCATGTATGTTGTCCTGACTACAGAAACCTGGCGGTAGCCGGCCCCTCCTCCTTCTAGCTACCGCCAGGTTCCCCCACTGCAGGACACAATCGCTCTGGCACCCAACCATACTAACCAATACCAAAGCTCCTTGCTGCATGGAGCTCTGCTATTGGTTATTCCAGGCACATGCGGCATCGCTCTGTGCTGCACATGCCATTCACTGCACCGATAAATGTGAGGGGAAAGGTCTAAGGTGTAACAGTACGCCTTAGACTTCATCCAGTTAGTAAAATGGCCTATCCAGGAGTCTATGACGCTTGCACATGCTTTACTGCGACCTCTGTTCGAAACCCATATAATGCCTGTTAACTTTTATTTCTTTGAAAAATATTGTTTTCTATTCAATGAGGTGATTATTTGCAGAGCTTCTTAAAATAGCCACTTTAAACATCCGAGGAACTAAATCCTAATATTGATCTTATACCACCAAAGGTAGGTTTATGCTGTGCGCTTAATTTTCCATTTATATTGTATCATTCATGAAAAAGCTCAGATAATGAGCACACTGTTGACAGCATAAAGTAGTAACAGAAATGCTGATTTTGGGGGGGTGGGTTGCCGTGAGCCAGCATTACAATCATTGAATTACAGTGATTGAAAATTGTGAAATCAATCTGAGAAGACTCACGGTTATTAATGATCGCCTGTTCCTCTCGTCCATTTTTCTCCTATTGAGAAAGCAATACAACTATGTAGAAGATTGTCAATAATCAGCCGGGGGCCAGGTAGAGCCTTGCTACATAACCATGACTATTATCTCATGTGGCCGCGACTCTTTTATAAGCCTAGTCAGCAATTATTGTGACTATGGCCAAGCGAATGGACCTCAGATCAAACATCATAAGTAGATTTGCATTGAACTTTGTTCTAAAACAGTACTGAGCGTGAGATACGTACAGAATTAGAATGTATCGGCTCTGGTGACCCAAAGTTCTTACTTCATTAAAAAATATTAACTTTTCCTGAACTCTGGGATAAATCGCTTTTTTACTTTTTCTCATTGTATCCAATATATTATAATACTGAATAACGATCCTGTTCTGTTCAGTGTTTGAAAACAAATTGCATGCAAATTGAACAATGATATTTCAGCAGAAGTCCATTCGAGCATCCCAAATTGCTACCTTTGTTCTCGTCAAAAAACTTACCAAAAACGTCAATATGACCTAGCCCTGAAATCAAATAACCCGTCTGTACTGTATGCACCCATTATTATGGGCAGTTTCCCTTTTATTTTTAATTATGTGATCAATTTTGTATCCATATAGAAAACAACATAACGTTTTGAAAAGTTTACCATTAGAAATAATGATCCATATGTTGGTGCTTGTTAATTTGTTAATGTTCAGTGCTGCTAGGCCTAAAGCCTAAAAATTGGAGATCAACAATAGAGATGTGCCGAACTATTCGCCGGCGAACATAGCTTGTTCGCGTTCGCCGCGGCGGGCGAACATATGCGATGTTCGGTCCGCCCCCTATACATCATCATTGAGCAAACTTTGACCCTGTACCTCACATTCAGCAGACACATTCCAGCCAATCAGCAGCAGACCCTCCGTCCCAGACCCTCCCACCTCATATCAAAAAGCAAGGACAGCATCCATCTTAGGGACAGCATCCATCTTAGAGTCATTCTGATGCTGCAGTGTCACAAATTTGACTAAGTTGTAATCGCAATGCGATTAATACAGGTTATATTAATCGCATTACGAATTCAACTTAGAGCTGGGTTCCTAATGGTTGCAGTGGCATTACTATGGCTGGTGTCACCCGGTGCGGTAGAAAATGGTGTCACCCCTGCCCCCCCCCCCCCCGAAGCCATAATAAAGAGATAGAGAGAAAAAAAAAGAAGTCACTAAGTCAGCTCCAATCAGATATCTGCATAGACCCAGAGCCTTGGTCTATGTGCAGATATCTGATTGGAGCTGACTTCTTATTTTCTCTTTTGCACATAAATGTTTAAACTATATTCCCTAGTAAAAATGACCAGTCCACACCATGTGGGTCTATATTTATGAGGGCCCCCCTGAGCAAAGATTAGTAAATGTGGCCGGGTGGCCCCAGCCCACAGTTCAACCCAACCCCTTATGTCTCCTGGCCTGGGGCCGTCTCTATAATAATCCACCAGTAATTTATGAATGGGGTTAGGTTATTAACTTATTATTATTGGGGTATTATTAAAATAATTTGGTCTATGGTGGTTCGCCCATTCGCGAACATTTGCGGAAGTTCGCGTTCGACGATCGCCCACAGAAAATTTTATGTTTGCGACATCTCTAATCAACAAGAGGTGTTCCTCCAACTGGCTTTGGTAAGTATATATTTTCATTTTAATATTTTTTCAGCAGTGGTTTTAAAAAGGTGAGATTATGGTCAAGTGTGGTAGGCATTATTATTATTTTTTAATTGTTACCTAATTTCAAATAAATATTTTAAAAATTTGTTTTATAAATATATATGTTTTACAGCTAATTACGGATATTTTGGGGTTTGTATCAATTATAATAGACATCGGTAAGTATATATAAATTGTTATTAAGAACAATAATTGAAATTATTTCTCAAGAGCATGCAGTGTAATGTACAAATAATAAAATAAAAAATTTGGATGAATGTACGTTACTCATTTTGTGGACTAAAATCAATATATAGTACATAATTGAATGGTGCCCTCTGGCTATGTATGCTATAGTATCTAATTTCTGGGCATAAGTACATGGAGTAGGAAATTTCTTGGTATCTGGTATGATGGAAATATGCACAAGGTCGCACTTTGAGCCATGGTGATACAAAATGATGCTAAAAATAATCACATTTTATATAGAAAAGTCTTACTTCATTGGACTTTATCAAACTGTGATAAATGACAAATAGAACAACCATCAAACACATTGGGTTGTTGTTTTTAGGGCCCTAGCAAACATCACTAGATGTCGCTGTAATATTGAAATAATAGTAGTTAATACTTTATATTTAAAAGTTTTTACTATACAAAAAAATTATTTTAGTAGGTATCATAAAATAAATTAAACTCAATTTTTATTTTATTTTTTCCTTCCAGAGAACAACAATGCCTTCCTGCGTAATAAAACATCTTCTTAGCAAGACAGGACGGAAAGATCAGAACGAAAATATTTGTTTACATCCGTTCCCAATGGATCCCGATCAAATTAAAATATGCCTTCTACAAACCGGTAAAATTTTTGCCAACTTAGAACAAATGGTTAAAACCATTGCTGAAGAAAACAAGTCCAAAAAATACCGAATGTGTTCGTTACATTTCACCGATGACAGTTACAAGGCAACAAAACCTGGATTAACACTTAGGGTACTTTCACACTAGCTGCAGGACGGATCCGACAGGCTGTTCACCCTGTCGGATCCGTCCTGCCGCTATTTCGCCGTGCCGCCGGACTGCTCCTCCATCCCCATTGACTATAATGGGGACGGGGCGGAGCTCTGGCGCACCACCGCAGTGCATGGCGAGAAGCCGCTTGACTAAAAAGTCGGACATGCAGTACTTTTAGTCCGGCGGCCTTTCGCCGTGCACTGCCGTGCTGCGCTGGAGCTCCACCCCCGTCCCCATTATAGTCAATGGGGACGGAGCGGCAGTCCGGCGGCACAGCAAAATAGCGGCAGGACGGATCCAACAGGGTGAACAGCCTGTCGGATCCGTCCTGCCTCTAGTGTGAAAGTACCCTTAGACAGGATGCAATACCAACGGTCTTCTCTAGTGTGTCTGACGGTGAAGTCTTGATAGAAGAAAATTTGAAGAAAAATAGGAAACAGAAAAGAAAAATAACAGTGACATCATTGAATGAAAAAAAAAATCGGGCATGGAACAGACCGAAATTCAAGAGAGTAGTATGGATTACACAGTTGATGCAGTAGAAGGCAAAGTATCAGTTTGTACTCAAACGGATTTTACATTACAAAACTCACCCAACACCCAAGTCATGACCACAGTTATACATTTCAGTATTCCAGAAGTTCTTTAAATCTTCAACAAAGAATTACAATCAACAGCATGGTAAGTAAGCAACTCACAAGTACCCCAATACCAGTGAAGAAAAAACAAATGTTGCATGAAAACAAGATTTAACTTTACCAGTAGAGGAGAACTATGAATGCTGAAATACTTTGGTCACCGAAGCCGAACTTATTGGTTCCTGTAGAAGAATATTCTTACAGTTCTTTTGATGAACCTCTGTACGAAGATAAAGATGAAGACTATCATCCAGAAGAAATCAGTTTAACCAATTCTGATTTTGCCGGATTTGCCTCAATACTGTACACAGAAGAGCCTCTAAAAGCACCCAAGATGAGAGAATGAACCAAGGATGAAATAGTTCAAGAGAGGAAATTCATCGTATTTGAAAGTAGCTTGGATAATCTTATCATGAAAGTCAAATGTCAGTATTCAGCACAATGTAATTATCTCGTTAGAACATTTTCAAAATCTATTGATGGCTCCTCTATAAAAATCAAAAGTAAGTGTTACCAAGGACATAACTTCACAATATTTGAATCCCAGCCAAAAATTGGTAGGTTCAGTTCCGGCAACATAATGTTAGCCTCAATTTTATTTAGTGGCTTAAATTTCCAAAAAGTAAAGGAATTCCTAGATATTTTTAGAATGGTAAGTATATACGAAAAAACGTACTATCGCTACCAAACTACATTTCTACTTCTGGCAATTGACCTAGCATGGAAAGAAGAACAATCTCATAACTTACAAGAATTCAAAAACACTCCACTTTGCATTTCAGGAGATGGGCAATGCAACAGCCCAGGACACAATGCTAAATACTGTACCTACACTGTAATGGACAATTTGTCTGAGAAGATTCTGGATTCCGAAGTTGTACAACGTTCACAGTGTTCATCATCTGTCGTGATGAAGAAATTTGCTTTCGAAATATGCATGGATAGAATGCTATCGAATGGATAGCAAATTCTTATTTTTGCCTCGGACAGGCACGTTGGAATAAGAAAAATAATGTGACAGGATTACTCTCAAATAAAGCACCAATTTGATGTCTGGCACTATGCAAAATCAATACGGAAAAAACTAACTGTAGCTAGCAAACAGAAGTTCTGCAAGGAAATAACACCTTGGATCGAAAAGATATGTGTTACATTTTTGGTGGTCAATCCAAACTTGCTGTGATAATGTAGAAAGTCTAAAAGAAAGATGGCTCTGTCTGCTACATCATATAACAGACATAAATGAATGGGAAAGCGAAATATATAATCAATGTGGCCACGGTCCATTGACGGGTGATAAAGAAGAAGAAAATGTTTTTTGGTTGAATCCATAAAATCAACCGTTTCTTACCATACAGAAAATTGTGAGTAACCAGTGGCGTAGGGATCGCCATAGCCGTCCGGGCCGCCTTCTGTTGACACACACTACACACAGGCAGCCGTAACTACCGGCGCCCCGTCAGCGTGTGTGACAGTTTATTTTCAAGTTAGTTAAATATGATCGATTCTTGTCTCAGTTCAGGGCCCCCTCGCTAATGTGATCTAATCTTACTGTCTCCTAAAGTCTCCTGGTGTGTCTGGGATTCGAACCCACAACCTCCAATGTATCAGTGGCAAAGCATTAACCCACACAGCCATAAAGGCTGCATTGCAACTGACTGAAAAAATATGAGACTTCTACTGTTATAGCTGGCTAAGTGTACATCTATACACATGACAGCTGCCCCAACACACCCAGCACTGCTATATCATTGCTATATGACAGCTGTCCCAGCACACTCAGCTCTGCTATATCTCTATATATGACAGCTGCCCCAGCAAACCCAGCTCTACTACATCTATACACATGGCAGCTGCCCAAACACACCCAGCTCTGCTACATCTATAGACCATAACAGCTGTCCCAGCACACTCAGCTCTACTATATCTCTATATATGACAGCTGTCCCAGCAAATCCAGCCCTACTACATCTATACACCTGACAGCTGCCCAAACACGGCCAGCTCTGCTACATCTATACACATGACAGCTTCCCCAGCACACTCAGCTCTGCTATATCTCTATATATCTATCTACTGTATAGCAATACTTAGAGAAATATAGATGTAGCAGAGCTGGGTGTGCTGAGGTAGCTATCATATATAGGGCTGCAGCTAACGATTATTTGAATAATCGATTAGTTGCCGATTAATTTCTACGATTAATCGATTAATCGGGAAAAACGACAAAATTACAAAACAGAGAGGTTTATATGATCTTACTTGAAAAATTATGTTCAAAGGCCATATTAAAACAAATTGTGGACTACACTATTATGGGGGATCTGTGGACGACACTATTATGGGGGATCTGTGGACGACACTATTATGGGGGATCTGTGGACGACACTATTATGGGGGATCTGTGGACGACACTATTATGGGGGATCTGTGGACGACACTATTATGGGGGATCTGTGGACGACACTATTATGGGGGATCTGTGGACGGCGTAGTTATGGAGAGGGGGATCTGTGGACGGCGTAGTTATGGAGAGGGGGATCTGTGGACGGCGTAGTTATGGAGAGGGGGGATATGTGCACTGTTATGGGCATAACAGTGCACAGATCCCTTTCCTCATAACAGTGCACAGACCCCCCTTCCCATAGCAGTGCCATACACAGACCCCCCTCCCCATAGCAGTGCCATAGACAGATCCTCCCCCCTCCCCATAGCAGTGCTATACACAGACCCCCCTTCCCATAGCAGTGCCATAGACAGATCCCCCCTCCCCCTTCCCCCTAACAGCCCCGGCCCCGATGCTTGCATCTTTATTTTACCTTTTTACAATGACGCTCCCGCTCCTGTAACAGCCAGGCAGAGCGGACGGCGGCGTAACGTCACTCAATCACGTGACGCGCCTGCTCCGCCCACTTCATGAATGAAGGAGGCGGAGCAGGCGTGTCACGTGAGTGAGTGACGTTACGCCGCCGTCCGCTCTGCCTGGCTGTTACAGGAGCGGGAGCGTCATTGTAAAAAGGTAAAATAAAGATGCAGCGACCGCCCGCCCGCCCGAATAGCAACGAATCGGCGATTATTCGATAACTGGATTCGTCGACAACGAATCCAGTTATCGAATATAATCGATTACATCGATTAATCATTGCAGCCCTAATCATATATAGAGCTATAGCAGAGCTGAGTGTGCTGGGACAGCTGTCATATAGAGATATAGCAGTGCTGGGTGTGTTTGGGCAGCTGTCATGTGCATAGATGTAGCAGAGCTGGGTTTGCTGGGGCAGCTGTCATATATAGAGATATAGCAGAGCTGAGTGTGCTGGGACAGCTGTCATATAGAGCTATAGCAGTGCTGGTTGTGTTTGGGCAGCTGTCAGGTGTATAGATGTAGCAGAGTTGGGTTTGCTGGGGCAGCTGTCATATATAGAGCTATAGCAGTGCTGAGTGTGCTGGGACAGCTGTCATATAGAGATATAGCAGTGCTGGGTGTGTTTGGGCAGCTGTCATGTGCATAGATTTAGCAGAGCTGGGTTTGCTGGGGCAGCTGTCATATATAGAGATATAGTATAGCTGAGTATGCTGGGACAGCTGTCATATAGAGATATAGCAGTGCTGGGTGTGTTAGGGCAGCTGTCATGTATATAGATGTACACTTAGCCAGCTATAACAGTAGAAGTCTCATATTTTTTCAGTCAGCAGCAAGGCAGCTTCTATGGTCTTGTGGTTAGGTGCTCTGCCTCTGATACAGAAGGTCGTGGGTTCGAATCCCAGAAAAAAAACTTTTCTGAAATACAAGCACTGACTCCATATAAGGACATACAGGGCGGGACACAGGAAGAGGCTGCATCGCATCGCTGACATAGAGGTAAGAAGAAGTGTTTTATTTTTATTTTTTATACCTGACTGTTACTGCCATGGGGGGAGCGGGAGGCACTTGATACTGGCACATGGGGGGGGGGGAGGGGTTGGCACCTGATACTGGCACATGGGGGGAGGGGTTGGCACCTGATACTGGCACTTTTTTGGGGGGGGCACTATGATACTGGGACATAGGGGGAGGAGAGAGGCACTTGATACTGGCACGTGGGAGGGGGGTTTGGCCCTTGATACTGGCACATGGGTGGGTTTGGCACTATGATACTGGCACATGGGGGGGAGAGAGGCACTTGATACTGGCACTTTTTGGGGGGGGAGATGGCACTATGATACTGGGACTTGATACTGGCATCTGGGGGTGGGGGTTTGGCACTTGATACTGGGACATGGGTGGGTTTGGCACTATGATACTGGCACATGGGGGGAGGAGAGAGGCACTTGATACTGGCACATGGGAGATGGGTTTGGCACTTGATACTGGCACATAGGTGGGTTTGGCATTATGATACTGGCACATGGGGGGGAGAGGCACTTGATACTGGCACTTTTTTGGGGGGAGAGATGGCACTATGATACTGGGACATGGGGGGGAGAGAGGCACTTGATACTGGCATGTGGGGGGGTTTGGCACTTGATACTGGGACATGGGCGGGTTTGGCACTATGATACTGGCACATGGGGGGAGGAGAGAGGCACTTGATACTGGCACATGATGGGGGGCATCTATGGGGACACTTACTGGCACATTATTGGGGGGCATTATGGGGGACACTAGGCCGGCAGCCTATCAGAGGCCGGACACTGAGGGGCATCTACTGGGGCACTATATATAGGGCATTTTATACTGGTACATTATGGGGGGCACTAGCAGGGAGGGGGGAGAGGAGCACTATGGGGGAATTTACTAGGGGCACTATATAGGGGTATTTTATACTGGCACATAATGGGGGCACTATGGGAACATTAACTCAACTGGGGGCATTACAAGGGGGAATTTTTGCACTGTCACATTATAAAGAGAATTATTACTACTGGGGGGCATTATGGTGGGCTCTATGAGCCCCTAGTAGCAGCACCAGCCTCTCCCTGCTCTGCTATTCCTCTGCCCCTTCTCTAAATCCTTATTATGAAATCTTTCTCATTAGGATAAAACACAACATCAGCTCCGCCGATTCCCCGGCCAAAGTGTGGAAGTGTTGTCCGAGATCCCCAAGGGCCAAGCCAAGTAACTGTAAGTTTTCATATGAAATATGTTTATGTTATATACATATAGCCTACACTGTGCCACACAGTATACCGCTACACTGTGCCAAAGGAGTGGGGTTTACACAGGAGTAGGGAGGTGCGAAGCGCGCTGGAGGGGGCCCCTTACAAATATTTGCTGTGGGGCCCAGTCACTTCTAGTTACGCCCCTGTGAGTAACCAAATATTTCTAGACGATTTGAAACACCTTGTCAACAATTGTCACACAGGAAAACTGGAAAACTTTCATTGTTTGGCTTTAAAATATCGGACCAAGAGGATACACTTCATGATTGATGCAATGGAGGCGAGAACCGAGTTGGCTGCTCTCAAACATAATTATAACATTGGAAGAGATTTGGCCACCATGAAATTTCTCAAAAGTAATACCAAACCAAAGGGCACCGCAAGAATAAAGCTGTTTGTTCCTAAAAGTAAAACCAGGTGGTTGGTCAAAAATGTGTACCAAAAAATAGATGTAAAATATCTTGAAGATGTATTTATAAAAGTGTTGAAGTTGGTAAACCACTAAATAAACTCAGAATGGACTTCTAGAACACCTAATCTTCTATCTAATATGGCAAATCTTGAGCGTCTGAACAAAGAGTATATAAAAAACCAACAAATTGCGCTCTTCAGGAACTTATCCATTCCCAATACAAATTGAAATGTATTATTTTTAAAAAATAGCAATATGGTGGTTGCTCTGATGCATTCCTGTTCATTAACTTTTTTAAAAAATTGAAATGTTTATTAGAAGTAATTTGAAGTTATAACATCAATTTCTGTTCTATCTAATTTTAGATTGTTATATACTAACTTGAATAATACCGTATTTTTCGCCCTATAAGACGCACCGGCCAATAAGACGCACCTAGGTTTTTGAGGAGGAAAATAAGAAAAAATATATTTTGAACCAAAAGGTGTGCTTTGGGTGGGCTTTGAACTTATGGTAGCCTGTGAATGGCACTATTATGGGGACTGTGGATGGCACTGTTATGGGGGTCTGTGGATGGTACTGTTATGGGGGTCTGTGGATGGCACTGTTATCGGGGCGTTTGTGGATGGCACTGTTATGGGGGCATCTGTGGATGGCACTGTTATGGGGGTGTCTGTGGATGGCACTGTTATGGAGGTGTCTGTGGATGGCACTGTTATGGGGCGTCTGTGGATGGCACTGTTATGGGGGAGTCTGTGGATGGCACTGTTATGGGGGCATCTGTGGATGGCATGACACTGCTATGGGGGGGATCTGTGGATGACAGATAAATAGAATCTTATGCTATTTGACATCCACAGATCCCCCCATAAAAGTGTCAGCCACTGTGAAAGACCCCCAATACAGATGCTGGGGGCTGGCATCTAAACTAGTTTTTAAATGGCAGCGGGGACTCAGTGCAGTCATTGTATTCCATTGCACCGGCCCCACTCACTGGTATCTGTAACTGCTGGCAGGCAATGGTTAACTATACATATGTTCAATCCAGCACTGAGCAGCCTGTACTTACGATCATAGCAGGCTGGATGCTGGAGGCATGAGGCAGGAGGCTGGGCGGGCGGGCACTGGCAGCGTAACTTCCTACGTCACGTGCCTGCGCCGCCTGCTTCATTCATAAAGTGGGCGGAGCAGGCACGTGACGTAGGAAGTTACGCTGCCAGTGCCCAAAAGCCGCCCACCCAGCCTCCTGCCTCCAGCATCCAGCCTGCTATGATCGTAAGTACAGGCTGCTCAGTGCTGGATCGAACATATGTATAGTTAACCATTGCCTGCCTGCAGTTACAGATACCATTAGTACAGTGAGCGCGGCCCGGTGCAATAGAATACAGTGACTGCACCAGGCCCCGCTGCCATTATAAAACTGAAGGCCGGCCCCCAGCCCCTCCTCACTGATACACATGCCGGCCGCGCTGTGCAGCTTGCAGTCGGCGGTGTATCAGTGTAAAAATGGCAGCCTTCGCCCCATAAGACGCACTGCCATTTTCCTTCCACTTTATAGGGCGAAAAATACGGTAAATAATATTTCTGTTAACACAAAATTGTGTTTTGGTTAGATAACCACATAGGATAGATAGTGTGTTGACAATACGTAACTAAAATACTGTGATTACAATTATCTGATTTAGGCCAATCATATAATATAGCCTCAATATGAGTCAAGGTCCTATACCTTGAATCCGCTTGTAGACTTTGGTTCTCCCCAAAAAAACTATGTATTGACTGTTCATTATTATTTAATAACTTACCTTAAAAACTATACTGTACTATCAGATGTAGCGGTCCTATTACATTGATACAGAAAGCTAATTGTTCTTACACCTACGTAATGCTCCATGTAAGATATGAGTTAAAAGCAATTTTTACAGTGAACTAAAATTATTTAAGCGGCATATGTGCCGAACAACAATTCTAACAATAGCTCATCCGTATAAAAAAAATAACTAATGGTATTTTAGAAGTAATGTCAACATGTATCTATAAAATATATAATATAGTTTTGTTTTATTTATCTTAAATATTAATAGTAAACATGTCATAAACTTTATGCAGCTCAGATACAAGTCTCTATACAGTTGTGACAGTTGATTTAACCATTGTGTCACTAATGAGTCTTTGATGATAATTTTTGGAGAAAAGGATTTTAAAATAAGCACCGTATTTTTCGCCCTATAAGACGCACTTCCCCCCCCCCCCAAAGTGGGGGGGAAATGCCCCTGCGTCTTATGGGGCGAATGCTGCCATATAGCATCGCAGACTGCGATGTATCAGCTGGAGGGAGGAGGGGCCAATGTCATGCAAATGCGGCGTGGCGGTGCAGTCACTGTACTCCGGCCCCGCCGCTCACTCACTGCTTTATTGCTTAAACATTTTATAATAATAGCTTTAATTGACGTTCCGATCCCCAGCGCCCTCTGTACTACCGTACTTACTAAATGTCCTGTAGCAGGCAGAGCAGGGCGGGAGGCTGGCCGGAATTCACTGATGTCACGTGACGTGCCTGCGCCGCCAACTTTATGAATGAAGTAGGCGGCACAGGCACGTGACGTCAGTGAGTTACGGCCGGCCGCCCACCCTGCTCTGCCTGCTACAGGACAATTAGTAAGTAGCACAGATGGGGCTGGGGATCGGAACGTCAATTAAAGCTATTATTCTAAAATGTTTAGGCATTATAAGGAAGTGAGTGAGCGGTGGGGCCGGAGTACAGTGACCGCACCGGCCCCGCCGTATTTGCATGACACCGGCCCCCTGCCTCCCCCCTCCCACAGATTTAGCTATGGTATATTAGGGCATCTGTGGATGCCACTATTATGGGGTGGGGAATATGTGGATGGCACTGTTATGGGGTGGGGGATCTGTGGGTGACACATATATAGCAATGCCATCCACAGATCCCCCCATAACAGTGCCATCCACAGATCCCCCCATAACAGTGCCATCCACAGATCCCCCATAACAGTGCCATGCACAGATCCCCCATAACAGTGCCATCCACAGATCCCCCCATAACATTGCCATCCACAGATCCCCTCCATAACAGTGCGTCATCCACAGATCCCCCATAATAGTGTCATGCACAGACCACCATTAGTTCAAAACCCACCAAAAGCACACCTTTTGGTTAAAATTTTTTTTCTTATTTTCCTCCTCAAAAACCTAGGTGCGTCTTATAGGGTGAAAAATACGGTAATATCTAACAGATAATCTGTTATAGTCTGTAATTGATAAGATACTGCTAAAGCACAGTAATCTTATGATGCTTAGAATTTATTGTATACGTAAAAGAAGCATATAGGGGGTTTAAGAATAGTTTATTATGATTCATTGACTGTTTGATAGTAGATTATATTGATTTCAACGCCTGTGGTACAACAATTCGGATGCAGGTTTTCGTCAAATATTATATTTGAGATCAATAGTGACACAAACAAATCTTCGCATTTGTCATAACAAGTTGCAGTCCTCAGAGATCCAGATCAAATTTATGACAGTTTCTCAAATAGTTATTATATGTAAATAATAATCTAATCATTTTTGCATTTATATATATGTTTCAGTGTTTCTTTATCAATGCAATGGTTCAGACATTTCATATCCAGTTGATTAAAGGCAATTTAATTTTGTTCCAAATTATTTAAAAAAATATAAAAAAATTGTATATGTTGCAATAAACTATTAATTCTTTTATATTTATTGAATTTAGACTAGAAAGAGCACAGTTAATTATCAAGTTGATTTTTGGAGCATTATTTTGAGTTCGGGACTCATATGAGGCAAAATGATTATAATTATCTGCAAAACCTATGGTTAAAGGCTTGTTCTTAGTTAGTGATGGCCTTGCGGTTCACCCGGCGGTTGGTTCGCAGTGAACTTTGCTCGTTCGCGATTCGCCGAACATATTGCGATATTCGCGCCTGCCATATTCTTTTACATTGTGAAGAACTTTGACCCATGACACATCCATCAGGTGGTACAGGACAGCCAATTGAAAAATTTCAGCACATGGACATACCCCCTACCTCAGTGTCGGACTGGGGTACCTAGGGCCCACCAGTAAAAGTTATTTTGGGGCCCACCGTACAGATACATTCCAATATAATAAATAATCTAACACGTTTTTTTTTTTTAACATTGGCTGGTTGAGGAGCTGTACACTGAACGTATGTAGTGCAGTAAATCTAATGTGTTATGTGCCACTTGTGTAGGGGTGGGAGACTAGGGGCCCACCTTGCTCAGGGGCCCACCGGGGGATTCCCCTGTACCCCTGTGGGCCAGTCCGAGCCTGCCCTACCTTATACATATACCCGATCTGGCAGCCATTTTACATTCAGTTTTTTGTCAGTGAAGGTGAGGTTGCTGTGTGGAGCAGGGACAGACTGTTAGGGACAAAAACGCTATTAAATAGGTCCACAAAAGTACTTTTAAGGACTGTCATAGGTGTGCTATTGATAGGTGTGCAGTACAGAGGGGTGTAATACACCTATAATATACTTTCTAGCATAGAAAGCATATTATAGTGGACTTGTATTGTGCAGCAGTGGTGAGCGGTTCTGCAGCGATACTACAGCGATACTGCAGCGATACAGAGTGACAAACGCAATTAGAAACAATAATTATAACTGGTGTGATATACCAGTCGCCCCCCCCCCCCCCCCCTAAAAAAAAACTGATAGAAGCGGGGTGTTATATACCAATAATATACTTTCTATATAGTGCATTTGGGTACTGCAGCATTTGTTTGCCGTTTTGCTGCGTTCCCTCTGCTACACACAGTGACAAACGCTATTGGAAAAAATAATTATAACTGGTGTGCGCATGAGCGTACACGAAAATTATATTGCCGATATTTCAGCATTGAAAAAAATAATGAATGGAGATTCGCAAATTTGAATAATACATTCTGTATGTCGCTGTCCATGTTGTGGGACTAATTGTGCACTTTTAGTAATTATTTATTGGCTGCAAATATGAGCTGAAGGTTCGCGAACCGTCCTGGCAGATGTTCGTCCATCACTATTCTTAGTTGTATAGCATCATGTTGACATGACATAGCTACTAATCAGTAATAATTTGATGACTATATTAAATGTGTAACTACTATCCATGAACGGGGGATCTTTTTTAAACAAGTATCATAATTAAAATTATTTATCAATTCATTCACGATTTGTAATATTTTTTAATTCCTTTCCAGATTGATGCATATATATATATGAAGTGGATGTGGGTGTGAAAAGAACCATGTTTATGTACACTTGTTTTTAAAAGTGTAAATTAATTAACCAAGTTAGTACATGAAGTATTAAAAGACTTTAAAAAATTATATTTGGCTCTGCGGAGGCAATAAAATCAAATACTCTACAAAGGAAGCGGATGAAGCATCAGAAGTAGATTTGCTCAACCCTTTGAGTATTGTGTATTACTAGTAGTGAACACAAAATATTTTATAAATTAACATTTTTTAACCTTTTTTTATAAGCGGTTTAGTGGCATACTGTGTATTTTTTGGTTTAAATTCTTCTATTACCATAAAATATCTTTACTTGCACAGATATTATGCAATCACAACCTGTTTAAAAAAAAAAAAAAAGATGAATGCTCCCTAAATTTCTAATATGAAACTATATACCTGCAGATTGTCTTAAAATAATGTTTCTTTTAAGACAATTATCAGCACGCTGGTTGACAAGACAGCAATATTTACATGCAACGATCTACTACTGAGTATCCTGCGGATCAACGGTTATGTTGTCTTTGCTATTCCACAGATAGATTAGACAGCACAAGATGACAAATTTAAACTATCCAATCTGTCATCAACTTTAGGGCTCATTCACATGACAATATGCCCTCCGAGACATAAGTTTCTTGAGCGGGCCATATGTCCCGGAGCGGCATTGATCGTGCATATGAGAGCACACAGTATCATACATTAAAATGATGGTGTGCACGTCGGGCCGCCCGCGGGACTATGATCATATGAGTGCGTGCCAATAGTCCCGCGGGCAGCACGACATGCAAAGCATCATTATAATCTACTCATGGACCGTATGTCTCGGAGGGACAACGGTCGTGTGAATGAGTCCTTATGCTGCATTTAGAGCAGCATGCTAATTTCTTAGGTGTGTCATTCATGAGCTGGAAGTAAGTGTTTCCGACAAGGCAGAATAGGCCTTTAAAAAAATTAACTCTACGTTACAAAAGTATATAAAAAGTAAGACCATGCTCCCCCCACCCATCTGATAATGATAGGCAGTCTTCTCCAAAATGTTCTCCTTAAAAGATGACTGGCAATCATCGGCTGATGAGTGGGGAGAGCTGGAGCTTGGGAATAACTATTATTCGGCTCTGCTTTATGAGGCTCTTTTCAAGGCCAGTGCTGATATGATTAGGAATTGTGTTCTCGACCTACACTTGCTTTTACCTCATGATTACAACTTACAAGCTTGTCTATTACAACTCAATGCTGTTCAGACTTGGTGCAGCATAAAGTTCTTTACAGGTTCAGTTTATGTTTAATTATTGTAGAATATATATTTTAACAATTTTTTTTTGCAAATAAATGTATTATTTAACAAAATTTAACGTCTCTTTGTCATTAGTATGTAGGGCACTAATGTATCTAAAGTACACATATATTTTTTCTATATCATAAACAAAAGTATAGGCTGGATGATATAACTAAATTACAACATTCTAGTGTTTGTCCTGGGAGATATATAGATGGGCCTTTTAATAAAATGTTCATCGATCAGGGATATTTTAGTAAAGTCAAGGAATGTAAACACTAATCCCTTGAGAATCATAATTTCTTCATTCTTGAATTTGGTAAGAGGACCTAAGATATACTTTTTTGTCAGCATTCATTATTCTTTTTGGGTATCCTGCAGAGGATATGAAAGGTCATATAGCTAAAGGTTAACCAAGACCAAAACTTCAATGTATTTCTTCAGTTTATATGCAGATTTGCCATGTTCTAACAGGATATCATCCATCCAAAATTAAAGTGCATTTATCCATATATTATCCAGGACAAACACATATCAATCAAAATCATTGTAAAAAATATTTTAAACTATTCAAAGGCCATAAATTCTGCAGGAGAATCATTCAAAGTTAAATACCCCATGTATTCATGGTCTGGGTCTGAAAATGCCCCTCGAACCTTGCGTACAGCACGGGACGGAATTGGCCGACGATTCCCCATTCCCAGATAACCATGGACCCATGCTGTAATGGCATGGTATGCTGTTTTACGTTAAAGCCTATAGAAATATTTTAAATTTAGAAAATAAAAACCTTGAACTACAATATGATATAACAGTTTCATTAAATCGACTCATCAGAGACAATGGGGGCATATCGCTAGGAATAAGGTAGGATACCCTTCAATTTATACTTTTAACCAATAACCATACTGTCCAGAATTTAAGACTATAAGAGGGGCTTATATACCTGTAGCAGAACTCTGCAAATATCTTGATTACCCTACCTGTCGTACTTCACCTGCATTGGATCTTACTTATGCTATATGTATACGGGTCCTTTCATCGGGTAAAAAAATGAGACAAAGATAAATAATTTCAGAACTTTTTCCACCTTTAATGTGACCTATAAACTGTACAACTCAATTGAAAAACAAACTGAAATCTTTTAGGTAGAGGGAAAAAACAATATAAAAATAAAATAATATGGTTGCATAAGTGTGCACACCCTTAAACTAATACTATGTTGAAGCACCTTTTCATTTTATTACAGCACTCAGTCTTTTTGGGTATGAGTCTATCAGCATGGCACATTTTGACTTGGCAGTATTTGCCCACTCTTCTTTGCAAAAACACTCCAAATCTGTCAGATTGCGAGGGCATCTCCTGTGCACAGCCCTCTTCAGATCACCCCACAGATTTTCAATTGGATTCAGGTCTGGGCTCTGGCTGGGCCATTCCAAAACTTTAATCTTCTTCTGGTGAAGCCATTCTTTTGTTGATTTGGATGTATGCTTTGGGTCGTTGTCATGCTGATAGATGAAGTTCCTCTTCATGTTCAGCTTTCTAGCAGAAGCCTGAAGGTTTTGATGCCAATATTGACTGGTATTTGGAACTGTTCATAATTCCCTCTAGCTTAACTGAGGCCCCAGTTCTAGCTGAAGAAAAACAGCCCCTTGGCATGATGCTGCCACCACCATGCATCACTGTGGGTATGGTGTTCTTTTGGTGATGTGCAGTGTTGTTTTTGCACCAAACATATCTTTTGGAATTATGGCCAAAAAGTTAAACTTTGGTTTTATCAGACCATAACACCTTTTCCCACATGCTTTTGGGAGACTTCAGATGTGTTTTATGCAAAATGTAGCCTGGCTTGGATGTTTTTCTTCGTAAGAAAAGGCTTTCGTCTTGCCACTCTACCCTATAGCCCAGACATATGAAGAATACGGGAGATTGTTGTCACATGTACCACAAAGCCAGTACTTGCCAGATATTCCTGCAGCTCCTTTAATGTTGTTGTAGGCCTCTTGGTAGCCTCCCAGACCAGTTTTCTTCTCGTCTTTTCATCAATTTTGGAGGGACGTCCAGTTCTTGTTAATGTCACTGTTGTCCCATATTTTCTCCACTTGATGATGACTGTCTTCACTGTGTTCCATGGTATATCTAATGCCTTGGAAATTCTTTTGTACCCTTCTCCTGACTGATACCTTTTAACAATGAGACCCCTCTGATGTTTTGGAAGCTCTCTGTGGACCATGGCTTTTGCTGTGGGATGTGACTAAGAAAATTTCAGGAAAGACCAACTAGAGCAGCTGAACTTTATTTGGGGTTAATCAGAGGCACTTTAAATGATGGCAGGGGTATGCTGACTCATATTTAACATAATTTTGAATGTGATTGCTTAATTCTGAACACAACTACATCCCCAGTACACACTTATGCAACCACATTATTTTAGTTTTTTTTGTTATCTTCCCTCCACCTAAAAGAGTTCACAGTTTGTTTTTCAATTGAGTTGTACAGTTTATAGGTCACATTAAGGCCTCTTTCACACTACCGTTTTTTTTTTACGTTTTGCGGTCCGTTTTTTGCGTTCCGTATACGGTCCGTATACGGAACCATTCATTTCAATGGTTCCGCAAAAAAACGGAATGTGTTCCGTATGCATTCCGTTTCCGTATTTCCGTAAAAGATAGAACATGTCCTATATTTGGCCGCAAATCACGGTCCGTGGCTCCATTCAAGTCAATGGGTCCGCAAAAAAAACGGAACACATACGGAAATGCATCCGTATGTCTTCCGTATCCGTTCCGTTTTTTGCGGAACCATCTATTGAAAATGTTATGCCCAGCCCAATTTTTTATATGAAATTACTGTATACTGTATTTGCCATACGGAAAAACGAAATGGAACAACGGAACGGAAACGGAACCACAACGGAAGCAAAAAACGGAACAACAGATCCGTGAAAAACGGAACGCAAAACACTGAATTCAACATACTGTAGTGTGAAAGAGGCCTAAAGGTGGAAAAAGTTCTGAAATGATTTATCTAATTTTTTTACATCACAGAAACCTGGCATTTTAACACGGGTGTGTAGACTTTTTATATCCACTGTATATATATATATATATATTTATATATATATATATATATAAAACATAACTATGGTTGTGCATAAATTTACCTTTTTTTTTTTAATGAAGGAGGACGCTTCACATCTCTTCACATTGCTATTGTCTCTTCACGAGTACAGAATATTTTGAAAAACTCATGTTGTGAAATACAACCGTCATTTACAATGTACGGTATGGCGTTCTCTATTTTTAGAATCAAATACTGGATTGGCCACTGTACTAACTGACACATTAGTTTGATCTCTATTATCTACTGATGTCGATTCATCCTATAAGAAATACATTTAAAAAATGTAAATATATTATTTGGGGTATTGTGTTTTACAGTAAACAATGTAAAATAAGAAATGATGCAGGAATGTGGTTGTGAAACTGGCACACCATGGATATGGCCAAGTGAAAGAAATTCCACTAATGCATTCTCAAGGTGTGATTCCTGTGACATTGTCCTCCTCTCCCTCCTGATCTTCAACCTTGTCCTCAACCTCCACTGATGGCACAGTTTGGAGTCTTCCTCTAGCATAAAACAAACACTTAGCCCAGCTGTGTCAATAGGTTCTCCACCTGGGCTGCGTTGGTGAACGAAGAAACAACGAGAAGGAATTGCTCTTCCCGGGAATATCATAGAAAGCTATGATTTGAACCATATTCTGCCAAAATGTGAACAATAATCTGTCGGTGCTGCATCAAGGAGGACTGACCCATGTGCCATGCATTACTGGGCCCCTGTGTTACTGTTGCCACGCTCAACACTACGTGACTAAGCTACCATTTTCCCTATTTGGAATTTTTAAATAAAAAGTTTATTTTGCCTTATCCCTGATAAGGGATCACGCACAGTAACGAATGCCGCACAGGCCCGTGCTGCGGAGCCCAAATTGCGGGCCGCAATGCACGGGCACTGACCGTGGGGATTCCACATGCGGAATGCGGACCCATTCATTTAAATGGGGTCCTCTATCCAAATCAGACAGTCCGCAACGCTACTACTTTATCAAAGTGCGTATGTGCATACAGAAACACCACGGAAGCACTCCTTAGTGCTTCCATAAGCTTCAGGTCAGTGCCTCAGTTCCGCACCGCATCTACAGGATTGCAGAACCATTCAAATGCATGGGTCCGCGATCCTTGATTAAGGACAACCAACATCATTATTGTAGCAGGAAAGAGTGTGCAAATATTAACATGTAGCTCTAAAGAGACAATTCATTAATTTCTGTTCTCTCAAAGACTTTTCCTGATGTTTACTATTGTTCACTAATTTCTCTTTTTTAAATATTTGTCAATAATCAGATGAGGGCTTACATGTTACTCTTTGAACACTCTCTCTGGCAACAGTAATGATGCTTGTTGTCCACAAAATTGTACTGTTAGTTCAGGAATGGCACAACTCTAAAATCTGAGTGGCTACCACTACTTTATGCTGTCCATTATTAGTTTGGTCTTAAATCTTTTACATTTTTAGTTTTAGAAAACAGGAAAAAAATAACATTTATCAAACTTGCTTGAGTCGCTTGATTTGCTTCATCAAATACTGACTCCAGACATAAGTAATCCATATTTTCTACTAAATCCGACCGCACAACATCTGTTATGTTTTTATTTCCAGATGCTGACATTAAATTCAGTGAAGACTATTTTAAAAAAGAAATAATTTATGTTATTAAAACATTATAATAAAAAATAATGAATTCTAATAAATTATGCTTTAAGATTACCTGTGATCACCTTCATGCTGCCCTTACTGGTGGCTGCATAATGTACTGACCATAAACATGATTTGTGTGTTGTATCATTCATACGCTAAAAGTATGGGTTTGCCAAGAAACATAATCATAATTATTGCAGCCTAACCATGAAAACAGTAAAGTCTGCTGCCAAACAGCCATGACTCTTCAAGCTCTCCTGTTATCCCTGCCAACTAGATCATGGTTTACATTTCTCTCCTAGGGCGCAAACTAAGAGCTTATGCACACGGCCGTTGAATGGGTATGCAATCACGTGTTGCGGTGCTGAACTGAGGCACAGAATGTAAAACCACTGAAGCACTACGGAGTGCTTCCGTGGTGTTTCTGTGCACAATTCCGCAAAGCAAAAAAGTAGTGCATGCACAAATTTTTTAAGGTGCGGACAGACCACGGACCCATTCAAGTTGAATGTGTCCTAGATCTGTCACTGGCCGCCCCACAGTCGTGCCTGTGCATTTGGGGGCCGCAAATTGCGGTACTGTCGATTATCAGCAGGTGGTAGGGAAGAACTGAAGATCATGAACAGCAAATATTCTTATAATGGCTAGCCGTAACTATTTTCATGGGTTGGAATGCGAGGATTATGATGCTGATTTACAACAACCACATCAGTTTTGCTCCTATAAAGGGTTAAGCAGACCCGTGGATGATCATGTTCGCTAGGTATGGACAAAAATATGGTCATGTTTCAGGTTTGTTTAACCACTTCAACCCCCCTAGCTGAAACACCCTTAATGACCAGGCCACTTTTTACACTTCTGCACTACACTACTTTCACCGTTTATTGCTTGGTCATGCAACTTACCACCCAAATGAATTTTACCTCCTTTTCTTCTCACTAATAGAGCTTTCATTTGGTGGTATTTCATTGCTGCTGACATTTTTTACTTTTTTTTGTTATTTATCGAAATTTTACGATTTTTTGGGTTTGGGTAAAAGTTATAGCGTTTACAAACTATGGTACAAAAATGTGAATTTCCGCTTTTTGAAGCAGCTCTGACTTTCTGAGCACCTGTCATGTTTCCTGAGGTTCTACAATGCCCAGACAGTAGAAAACCCCCACAAATAACCGCATTTCGGAAAGTAGACACCCTAAGGTATTCGCTGATGGGCATAGTGAGTTCATAGAACTTTTTATTTTTTGTCACAAGTTAGCGGAAAATGATGATTTATTTAATTTTTATTTTTTTCTTACAAAGTCTCATATTCCACTAACTTGTGACAAAAAATAAAAACTTCCATGAACTCACTATGCCCATCACAAAATACCTTGGGGTGTCTTCTTTCCAAAATGGGGTCACTTGTGGGGTAGTTATACTGCCCTGGTATTTTAGGGGCCCAGATGCGTGAGAAGAAGTTTGAAATCAAAATCTGTAAAAAATGGCCTGTGAAATCCGAAAGGTGCACTTTGGAATGTGTGCCCCTTTGCCCACCTAGGCTGCAAAAAAGTGTCACACATCTGGTATCGCCGTACTCAGGAGAAGTTGGGGAATGTGTTTTGGGGTGTCATTTTACATATACCCATGCTGGGTGAGAGAAATATCTTGGCAAATGACAACATTTCCCATTTTTTTATACAAAGTTGGCATTTTACCAAGATATTTCTCTCACCCAGCATGGGTATATGTAAAATGACACGCCAAAACACATTCCCCAACTTCTCCTGAGTACGGCGATACCACATGTGTGACACTTTTTTGCAGCCTAGGTGGGCAAAGGGGCACACATTCCAAAGAGCACCTTTCGGATTTCACAGGCCATTTTTTTTACACATTTTGATTGCAAACTACTTCTCACGCATATGGGCCCCTAAAATGGCAGGGCAGTATAACTACCCCACAAGTGACCCCATTTTGGAAAGAAGACACCCCAAGGTATTCCGTGAGGGGCATGGCGAGTTCCTAGAATTTTTTATTTTTTGTCACAAGTTAGTGGAATATGAAACTTTGTAAGAAAAAAAAAAATCATCATTTTCCGCTAACTTGTGACAAAAAAATAAAAAATTCTAGGAACTCACCATGCCCCTCACGGAATACCTTGGGGTGTCTTCTTTCCAAGATGGGGTCACTTGTGGGGTAGTTATACTGCCCTGGCATTCTAGGTGCCCTAATGTGTGGTAAGTAGTTTGCAATCAAAATGTGTAAAAAATGCCCTGTGAAATCCTAAAGGTGCTCTTTGGAATGTGTGCCCCTTTACCCACCTAGGCGGCAAAAAAGTGTCACACATGTGTTATCGCCGTACTCAGGAGAAGTTGGGGAATGTGTTTTGGGGTGTCATTTTACATATACCTATGCTGGGTGAGAGAAATATCTTGGCAAAAGACAACTTTTCCCATTTTTTTATACAAAGTTGGCACTTGACCAAGATATTTCTCTCACCCAGCATGGGTATATGTAAAATGACACCCCAAAACACATTCCCCAACTTCTCCTGAGTACGGCGATACCACATGTGTGACACTTTTTTGCAGCCTAGATGCACAAAGCGGCCCAAATTCCTTTTAGGAGGGCATTTTTAGACATTTGGATCCCAGACTTCTTCTCACGCTTTAGGGCCCCTAAAAAGCCAGAGCAGTATAAATACCACACATGTGACCCCATTTTGGAAAGAAGACACCCCAAGGTATTCAATGAGGGGCATGGCGAGTTCATAGAAAAATTTTTTGGGGCACAAGTTAGCGGAAATTGATTTTATTTATTTTTTTCTCACAAAGTCTCCCTTTCCGCTAACTTGGGACAAAAATTTAATTCTTTCATGGACTCAATATGCCCCTCAGCGAATACCTTGGGGTGTCTTCTTTCCGAAATGGGGTCATATGTGGGGTATTTATACTGCCCTGGCATTTTAGGGGCCCTAAAGCGTGAGAAGAAGTCTGGAATATAAATGTCTAAAAAATGTTACGCATTTGGATTCCGTGAGGGGTATGGTGAGTTCATGTGAGATTTTATTTTTTGACACAAGTTAGTGGAATATGAGACTTTGTAAGAAAAAAAATAATAATAATTTCCGCTAACTTGGGCCAAGAAAATGTCTGAATGGAGCCTTACAGGGGGGTGATCAATGACAGGGGGGTGATCAGGGAGTCTATATGGGGTGATCACCCCCTTGTCATTGATCACCCCCCTGTAAGGCTCCATTCAGACGTCCATATGTGTTTTGCGGATCCGATCCATGTATCCGTGGATCCGTAAAAATCATACGGACGTCTGAATGGAGCCTTACAGAGGGGTGATCAATGACAGGGGGGTGATTAATGACAGGGGGGTGATCAGGGAGTCTATATGGGTGATCACCCCCCTGTAAGGCTCCATTCAGACGTCCGTATGTGTTTTGCGGATCTGATCCATGTATCCGTGGATCCGTAAAAATCATACGGACGTCTGAATGGAGCCTTACAGAGGAGTGATCAATGACAAGGGGGTGATCAATGACAGGGGGGTGATCAGGGAGTCTATATGGGTGATCACCCCCTGAAATTGATCACCCCCCTGTAAGGCTCCATTCAGACGTCCGTATGTGTTTTGCGGATCCGATCCATGTATCCGTGGATCCGTAAAAATCATACGGACGTCTGAATGGAGCCTTACAGGGGGGTGATCAATGTGAACGCGCGCGTCTGTGTGCGCGCGTTCACAGGAAATCTCGCCTCTCGCGAGATGACGCACGGATGCGTCCAGGAGGAATGAATCGACCGCCTCCCGGACGCATCCGTGCGTTAAGCGGTCGGGAGGCGGTTAAACAAACTCATAACATTCACCACGTAACTGAAGTTCGCATTTCATATTAGCTCAAAACTACTCATGAGCTACACTGAAATCATCTTGAATCTGACAGCATTATGCAGATCTCATTTAGGCCAGTATAGGATTGGTGACTTTTTTTTTATTATGTTAATTGAATAGTAAAAATCTAAAATAAATTTAGATAAAATTATCCGAAATAGTGGTTTCAACTGTAGATTGCAAACTCCGTTTTCATCCATTGTTAACTGAAGAACAATATCAGATTCGTATTAGGCGAAAGTACCTTTTAAAAAAGAAAAATTGGATTAATATTGAATTGTTGTATAGTATATAAAAATTGTAACAGCATACTAAACAGCATACTAAACAGCATACTATACAGCACACTATACAGCATACTATGAAGCGGTGTCAAATATATCAATAAGCTTTGCTAATCTTTGATCAATCCACTGTCAGTAATAAAAGGGTGACCAATTATGATGAAATAAAATTAATTGGAATTTAAGTAGTTCACCAAGGATAGCAAAAGGAAATAATGTAATTTAACTCAAATAACAGTATAATTTTACACACAAATTGATAAAAATTATGAACTTTGAGCATGTATGTTGTGTATGTCCGTTACACAGAAATATAGAACATGTGCTATTATTTCAGGCATTCCGGACAAGGATAGTACTGTTCTATTAGGGGGCCAGCTGTTCTGTTACGCAAAATACTGAATGCACACAGATGTCATCCATATTATTGGCTGTTACTTTTTGCCAAGCAAAAAAAAAAATATGGTCATGTGCATGAGCTGTTAGTAATAAATACCACTCTGCGCATGCTTCACATTATTTGCGAACATCACAGAGGTTATGTTATATTATGCACACCCTGTGCCCACATTGAAAGCCATACAAGTCGTCATGCTCTCAATGTCTTACATTCATATTAGCTATGGCCATGTGCACCCTTTATAGTATATAGGCAAAGATGTGTCCCAGTTATAGCAATCATGACAAGATGAGGCCATTTACAAGATTAAAGCACCGATGCACCATCAATACAGATTCGATATTACCCAATGAGTGTAAGGGTTCGTTCACAAGAACGTGTGAAGCCCGTTGCCGTATTGCGGACCGCATTTGCAGATCCGCAATACACGGGCACCGTTCTGTGGCCATTCCGCATCACGGATGCAGACCTATCCATTTCAATGGGTCTGCAAATCCGGAGGTGCAGAATGGAAGAACAGAACGGAACACTACGGAAGCACTACGGACTGCTTTCTGGGGTTCCGTTCCATGCTTCCGCACCAAAAAAAGATATAACTTGCTCTATATTTTTGCGGAAGGGAGGGATCACGGACCCATTCAAGTGAATGGGGCTGCAATCCCGTGTGACTGGGCCACAGTGGGTGCCCGTGCATTGCGGACCGCAATGTGCGGTCCACAGCACGGGCTTCACACGGTAGTATAAACAAGCCCTAACTTGAACAATCAAACTACTTATGCCCACAGTTCAACCTCCCTTCCAGCACCTTAATAATCTGGCGATAGCCGAGCCTTTAAAGATGGCGCCATAGCCGCGGGTGGCCTGCTGTTTCCAATAGCAGACACCCGCATCGAATGTCCGCAACCTGCAGTAATGCCGATCGTCGAAATTTAACCCCTCAAATGCCGTGGTAGATCATGTTTACGGCATCTGAGCGCGCTAAAAAATGGAAGTGCAAGCTTCCGGTGATACTCCGGCTCCCCGTGCTGCGATTGGAGGACCTGGAGCTTGTATGCAGCAGCTCCTGTCTATGGGAATTACAGGAGGCTGCTGCATAGTATTTACTATGGAGACCTTGCCTGTAACAGAGCTCCATAGGGAATGTGTTAAATCATCATAGACTCCTCAAATACTAATACATAGAGGGCTATGAAAATAGCAATCTAATTATTGCTTGTTATATTTCCCTAAAATAATAAATTAAATATTCAAATCACATACCTTTCCACATAATCAAAATGAAATAATTTAAAAAATACACCTCATGGATATCGTCATGTGCGAAAACGCCCATAGTATGAAAAAAAAAAATCTTCACCATACGGCAAACAACGAAGCGGAAAAAAAGCATCAAAATGGCCAATTTGGCATTTTTGGTCGCTTCATTTAAAAAAAAAAAAAAAGTTATCAAAAAGTCATATACACCACAGAATGGTATAAATGAAATGTTCAGAACGCCCCACAAAAAAGAGCCCCCAGACAGCTCAGTACACATACATACAAAAAAGTTACAGTACTCAAAATATGCTAAAGAAAATATTTAAAAAAAATTTTTATTTTTTTTATTATTTTATCACTATGAAAACACAAGAAAAACTATACATATAAGAAATAGCCGGATTTGTAATTACCTGTAGAATGAAAGTAGCTGGTCAGTTTTATTGCACATTAAACAACGTAAATAAAAAAAACTTAAAACTGTGGGGGAATGGCTTTTTTGGGCAATTTCGCAGCATTTTAATTTTTTGCCCATTTCTCACTACATCATATGCAATATTAGATGATGGTGTTGGAAAGTACAACTTATCCCGCAAAAAAAAAAAATCCATCATACAGCTATGTGAACAGAAATATAAAAAAAAAGTGATGGCTCTGGGAAGGAAAGAAGCGCAAAACGTAAACAACAACAACAACAAAAACTCTGGGGCTGAAAGGGTTAAACATAGCTGTGACAACAGTCATAGTAGCAATGACAACATAGTGCATCCTCTCAGTATTGTTAATAAGCCCAGATATCACACTCATTCATAGTAAATGTGCACAAATAGTACCCACAACAACTTCACAGTTGTACAGTACAGATTTGTGCAACATTCCCAATTATGGGTGCCCAATTTTTTAGTGTGTATTTTTAAACACGTGACAAATAAAACTAAACTATGCCAACACGTGCCCATTTACAGCAGTTGTATTTTCTTATAAATACCTGTGCCTCCATCACCTTCTAAGAAAATTGTGACATTTTTGTATGGGCAAAAAAAAAAAAGATTTCATACGCCCAGGTGCCGACCGTCCACAGAAGGCAAGATGTAATTGTACACATCAGGGCTGTGTATGAGTAGTTTTGTGGTGCCAGCAGATTGAGTGAAATATACACATTACTGGGTATAGGACCACGGGTAAATCGCTGTGAGATAGGGCAAACTTACTTACTAGTTGAGGAAGTGGCTCCTTATCCTTATCTTATCTGTGGAAGGAATTAGGGACTGAGCATTACGCAGGGCACTACGACGCAACCTCGTGTTCAATGTTAAGAATAATGTGCATGTGCGAGATTACAGCGATATGGGGCGTTTCTGAGGAGCTTAACTCAGGGAAGATATGACTCTTCTTGGCCGAGAGACGTAAGATATGACTCTTTTATGCACATTTGCATAGATGGCGGGAAGTGAAGAAAAGATTTTTAGTTAAATCGGCAGCAGATTTAATTCTAATTGTGATTTATATTACTGGGGAAACACAATAAAGATTTAGAAAAGATAAGTTTAATAGCTAAATTGAAGATGACAGGTTCCCTTTAAGTGCTGTAGTTGCAACATGGACCACGGACCACTTTCTAGCAGGTAATAACCACCGCACATCGGGAAACCCAACATTTTGGAGATGTTTCCTCCAAATCGTTTAGCTATCAGAATTTGATTTGCACACAATTTTTTGCCTTCTAACAAATCAACCTCAAAGAACTGGCTGTTGACTTTCTGTCTAATATAACCCACCCATTGCGAGGTGCCATTGTCAAGAGATAATCAATGCCCTTCATTTATATACTAATTGAATGTCAGCATATTTGTACCTATGAAACTGGCTGACCTGTCACATGTGCACTTGGCAGCTTCAGACATTTGTGTTGGTCCCATGTTCATATGTGCAACAGGCGCCTTCCCCCAGGGACCTCCTATGACGTGACCCAGGTGTAGGAATGCCGAGTGGTGTAGTGCGGCCTAATTGTCTCTTTTTGTGTCATGGTGCCCCTACCTTTGGCTCCGAAGCAATGAAAATGGGGAATACTTGAGGGATTGGAAAGAACTTGAGTCCAGACCTTTAGATGAAGTTCAACATAAGCTTTACTTGGAATAAACGTTTCTTTCAACAGTTTACAGGCTTGGTCTTTGTACCAGGAGGCTTTAGCATTAAACTGGCAGGTAAACTCATCTCTGTTCTATCCTTCTCTCACTCTGCTGCACTGACAAGCTGACTTGATAACTTGGCTTATTCTTTATGCTTCACTTTTTAGTCAGACTTATCTTCAGCCAAGGAAGTTTACTTCTGGCTCCTGAGGCTTTAGGCTTCTGTCTCCATGGTCAGCAGAAATTAAGGTGCTCTGGCTGGCATGGGCACGTCCCTGCACACCCTTCCTCTTGCAGGGGGTAAAGCTACATTGGAAGTAACTAGTCCCCACTCTTCCTGCAGGAAGTAAGACTAGTCCACTTCTCTCCAGAGGGGGTTAGAATGGAATGATAAGTTCCATTCTATCGAAGATAGCACTGTGTGTTTGCTGCCACCTGCTGGTGAACCAGGCATATTACATGAACATAACAGTTGAATAAAGATATTAGGAATGCACATTGTGGAGGACCTGGACAAAAATACATAAAATTATGTTTTTTTAGCCCATTAGAGGTAGTAGCAGGGTAAAGGAGTGGTAACACCACTCTGGGGTGTTACATATATTAATATATCAAATTATGCCTCTAGGTGCAATGGGGGTGTTTCGGTTACTCCTAGAGGTTCAGCTCTCTCTGGCAAGTGCTATCACCACTTTGATAGACAGGGCCGGGCATAATGATGTTTTCACTGCCTGGTCCTGTCAATCAAAGGGTAGAGGCCACAGCAGTTGCAGAGAGAGCAGAGCCTCTAGGTGTAACGGCAACGCCCCCGTTGCTCCTAGAGGCTCATTTGCATATGTTAAAACAGCATATGAATTGGGACCAACACACATGTCTTCAGCTGCAAAGCGCACATGCAACAGGTCAGTCAGTTTCATAGGTGCAAATCTGCTGACAGATGCACTTTAATATATATATATATATGTATATATATATATACACATACACACTGTATATATATATATATATATATATATATATCAATGGCATTTTTGGAATGCCACCAAAATCTCTGGGACCCACACTTATCCCTAGAATGGGGCCACCAAAGTAAACCAGGGCACACAGCTTAAGTGAGGCCTCAATTCACTTCTTTGGGAGTGCCAAAAACAGCCGAGCACCAGCTTAGCTATTTTCAGAACTCTGATAGAGTTGAATGGAAAGGTGGCCACGCTTCCGCGGTGTGCTCTCTATTCACTTTGATGGGAGTTCTGGAAATAGCCATGCACGGTCATTTGGGTCTTTTTGAAACTATAGGAGTGAAGGGAGAGCACGCTGTGCATGCTCAGGTGTCCTCTTTTTCACTTTGGGGGCCATGTTCTAGAGATAGGGGCAGGTCTCAAAGGTGGGACCTGCACCTACTTGACATTGGTGGCAGATTCTAGCAATATGCCACCACCGTGTGAGATGGGCCGACGCCTTTATTCTCCAAGTTACTCTATCTTCTGGATGGGACATTAGATGAATATTTCAGAGCAGCCGTGACAGACCACTAAAGAAACTGCTATGAACTGAACAAGACAGACTGCTGCTCTGGGCTATGCAAGAAATCATAAAAATGTTAAGTCTTCAGTTGACTGATCACATTGCATTGTGGTTTCAATATGTACTGCTAAGTGGAACTGCATCTTTTTATTCTTCTGGATGATTTCAAGACGTTTGTAAGGAAAAAAAAGAATATACAGATGTCTGTCTGGAAAGTAAAAACCAAACTTCCACTGAGTCAGCAGGCAGACCATTACATACAGTGGATTTCTTGCCCTGGAGGGAAGATTTGCTGTTGACTACCTGAAGTTTCACTAAGATTATTAGCTCAGCTTATATTTCTTTGACATAGTCCACTCAAGGGGAAGACGCTTTACCCATTTGTTATTATTGCATGTTTCCTGATTCGGGAACACGTTTGAAGTGATTGCTTCTTTCACTATAAATAAACTCCCAGCTGGTTCTAACTCATAAAAGAAAGGAAAAGGATGACACAGCGCGAGAGGAGTCAAATAGTTTATACCGGGAGACACTCATATTTCTTTAAGTGTTATGTGCGTCCCATGTGTATTTTAATTTTTTATGTTACTATAGGGTAGGATAAATGACCTGGTTATTGTTATTGCAAGCACTTCCTAAGGCTACGCGTGTTGTGTATTTGTGTGCAGAAAATGTGCCTGAAATCCACCATCAAAACCGCATAAAAAAATGGACATAAATATGCACTATATTTTACACTTTGGGGAATTTTTTGTGAGGTTTTTATGATTTTATTGTGCCAAATTTGTCAAGTGAATGAGATTTGTACACATTGCATATTTTTTATGGCAGAAATGGACCTGTGGTGTGGCTTTTAATATCCGCAGCATGTCAATAGTTTGTGCAGATCCGCGGCTGATGTAATGTGGCTTCCCCATAGACTTCAATGGGGTTGTTAAAAATACTGAAAACAAAAAACTGCACAAATTCCCCTATTGTGGATTTATGTGCAGTTTTCTTATTGCATTCCTATGCTGTTATTATGTGAATTTTCTGTATAAAAATCACTACCATGTGTTGATGGCCTTAAAGGGGTTGTCCGGGTTCAGAGCTGAACCCGGACATACCCTTATTTTCACCCCAGCAGCCCCCCTGAGCCTAGCATCGGAGCATCTCATGCTCCGATGCGCTCCAGTGCCCTGCGCTAGATCGCGCAGGGCACGGGCTCTTTTGTTTTCAATAACACACTGCCGGGCGGTAACTTCCGCCCAGCGGTGTGTTCGGTGACATCACCGGCCCTGAGGGGCGGGCTTTAGCTCTGCCCTAGCCGTTTTACTGGCTAGGGCAGAGCCAAATCCCGCCCATCAGTGCCGGTGACGTCACCGGGGTTCCTGTCAGCCCCATAGAGAGCCCCGGTACGTCACCGGAACTCAGAAAAATGCCTTTGCCCTGTGCAATTTAGCGCAGGGCAAAGGAGAGCATCGGAGCATGAACTGCTCCGATGCTCATGTCAGGGGGGCTGCCGGGGTGAAAATGGAGGGCTGTCCAGGTTCAGCTCTGAACCTGGACAACCCCTTTAAGGTTGTTTTGAATGGCAGGTACACGTATATATACACACTTCACAGGATGCTGCATCATGAAAAGAAAAAAAAATCACAGAAAACAGATAATAATGCGCTATAAACACAATAGATACAAGCAATATACTATATATGCACTAAGCCCTCATTCTGATATAATAAAATCTGAGACTCTTAGCCAATATATTTTTATCAAAACAAATCTGTGCCCACCTATCCCCGCTAAGGTGGTCTCAGACAGGCAGTTCTTACTCTAAACCTGCAACGGGCCCACTAAGCGCCTGGGGTATCCCTTGCCCCTTAGGAGGCTTCTACGAAATATGTCCCTCTTACAGAGCAAGTAAATGTGACGCCAGCTGCGGTTAAGCAACAGAAGCACAAGGCTCCCTTTGTAGATGGTAATGTTGGCATCCAAAGGTAGGAGTGCCAGAGTGGTGCAGGGTGGCCTACAATCTCTGTAGATGTTGTATATACATGTCACGGTGTTCCTACCTGGATATCCGTGGATCCCAGATGTGATTTGGAAAAGGAGGTATTTGAACTTGGATGATGAACAAGTGGAATAGATGGAGTCCAGACTTGTAGTAACGTTGAACAGTTGCTTTTACTTGGCATAAATTGGTAATCCAAACAGCTTCCAATCGATATCTTGGTCATCAGCAGGTATTGGCTTAATTTTGGCAGGCAAATACTTCTCTGCAACAATCTCAGCACTGCTATGCGGCTGGATAAATAGGAAACTCTTCCTCTTCTGCTGGAACTTAAATTAGCTGTAGTCCATAGTCTGTCTCTTACTTACGCTTTAGAGTACCTTAAACTTCGGCTCAGCTTGGAAGGAGGCAATGCAAGCCTAGGAGGAGACAAGCAATCATGTAGACTTCAGAGGCAGGGCCTCTGGAGCTAGCAGAGCAGGCAGGGCTCTTCTAGCCAGCATACAACCTCTCCCTAAGAAGGGTGAACTAGAACTCCTCACTAACTTACTAACTCCTCCCTCGCTAGAGAGGGCTGGGAGGAACCAGAAGGTTCTTCTCCAGAGAAACTATCTCTGCCAATTGATGCCGCCATCTGCTGGTGGACCGGGTTATTTCACTTGAACATAACAGTTTCAGGAATAAATATGCAAATTTTAAGGCGATGATATAAAATACA
This sequence comes from Bufo gargarizans, assembly GCF_014858855.1. Classification (NCBI taxonomy): domain Eukaryota; kingdom Metazoa; phylum Chordata; class Amphibia; order Anura; family Bufonidae; genus Bufo; species Bufo gargarizans. Next base: position 57,887,486 of record NC_058082.1, read on the forward strand.
TTAGATCAGTGATGCCCACCCTACGGCCCGTGGGCCAAATCCGGCCCGCAAAGCTGTGTCATGCGGCCCGTGCGACTCCCTGCAAAAAGTCTAAGGCACACCAATACGCCTTAGACTTTTTCCCCACATTCATCAGCCCAGTGAGCGCTCTGAAGGGCACAGGCAGCGCAGCGATGCTGCCTGAGCCTGAAATAACCAATAACAAAGTTCCTTACAGCAAGGAGCTTTGTTATTGGTTGGTATGAGCTGCGCCAGAGCAATACAAGTTGGGTCAGGCAGGGAAAGCTGGCGGGAGCTGGAAGGAGGAGTGGCCGGCTCCCATGGTGGCTGTAGTAAGGGTAGCGGAGCACGCTGCCCGAGGACCTTGGGCAACATGACAGGGCTGCTGGAGAGGTAAGGAGTGTGGACTCATGTGACTGGTCCCTGGTGACTCTGCTCCCCCCTCCTACTATCACCCAACTAGTGACTGCTTCCTCCTCCTCTTGTCACCCCACTAGTGACTCTGCACCCCCTCCTCCTGTCACCCCACTAGTGACCATGCCCCCTTCCTCCTGTCACCCCACTATTGACCCTGCTTCCCCCTCCTCATGTCACCTCACTAGTGACCCTGCTCCCCCCTCCTCCTGTCATCCCACTAGTGACCCTGCTTCCCCCTCCTCCTGTCACCCTACTAGTGACCCTGCTTCCCCCTCCTCCTGTCACCCCACTAGTGACCCTGCTTCCCCCTCCTCCTGTCATCCCACTAGTGACTCTGCTCCCCCTCCTCCTGTCATCCCACTATTGACCCTGCTTCCCCCTCCTCATGTCACCTCACTAGTGACTCGTCTCCCCCCTCCTCCTGTCACCTCACTAGTGACCCTGCTCCCCCCTCCTCCTGTCACCTCACTAGTGACCCTGCTTCCCCCTCCTCCTGTCACCTCACTAGTGACCCTGCTCCCCCCTCCTCCTGTCACCTCACTAGTGACCCTGCTTCCCCCTCCTCCTGTCACCTCACTAGTGACCCTGCTCCCCCCTCCTCCTGTCACCTCACTAGTGACCCTGCTCCCCCCTCCTCCTGTCACCTCACTAGTGACCCTGTTCCCCCTTTCTCCTGTCATCCCACTAGTGACCCTGCTTCCCCCTCCTCCTGTCACCCTACTAGTGACCCTGCTTCCCCCTCCTCCTGTCACCCCACTAGTAACCCTGCTTCCCCCTCCTCCTGTCATCCCACTAGTGACTCTGCTCCCCCTCCTCCTGTCATCCCACTATTGACCCTGCTTCCCCCTCCTCATGTCACCTCACTAGTGACTCGTCTCCCCCCTCCTCCTGTCACCTCACTAGTGACCCTGCTCCCCCCTCCTCCTGTCACCTCACTAGTGACCCTGCTTCCTCCTCCTCCTGTCACCCCACTAGTGACCCTGCTCCCACCTCCTCCTGTCACCCCACTAGTGACCCTGCTCCCTCTCCTCCTGTCACCCCACTAGTGACCCTGCTCCCCCCTCCTCCTGTCACCTCACTAGTGACCCTGCTCCCCCCTCCTCCTGTCACCTCACTAGTGACCCTGCTTCCCCCTCCTCCTGTCACCTCACTAGTGACCCTGCTCCCCCCTGCTCCTGTCACCTCACTAGTGACCCTGCTTCCCCCTCCTCCTGTCACCTCACTAGTGACCCTGTTCCCCCTTCTCCTGTCATCCCACTAGTGACCCTGCTTCCCCCTCCTCCTGTCACCCTACTAGTGACCCTGCTTCCCCCTCCTCCTGTCACCCCACTAGTAACCCTGCTTCCCCCTCCTCCTGTCATCCCACTAGTGACTCTGCTCCCCCTCCTCCTGTCATCCCACTATTGACCCTGCTTCCCCCTCCTCATGTCACCTCACTAGTGACCCGTCTCCCCCCTCCTCCTGTCACCTCACTAGTGACCCTGCTTCCCCCTCCTCCTGTCACCTCACTAGTGACCCGTCTCCCCCCTCCTCCTGTCACCTCACTAGTGACCCTGCTCCCCCTCCTCCTGTCACCTCACTAGTGACCCTGCTTCCCCCTCCTCCTGTCACCCCACTAGTGACCCTGCTTCCCCCTCCTCCTGTCACCTCACTAGTGACCCGTCTCCCCCCTCCTCCTGTCACCTCACTGGTGACCCTGCTCCCCCCTCCTCCTGTCACCTCACTAGTGACCCTGCTTCCCCCTCCTCCTGTCACCCCACTAGTGACCCTGCTTCCCCCTCCTCCTGTCATCCCACTAGTGACTCTGCTCCCCCTCCTCCTATCATCCCACTTTTGACCCTGCTTCCCCCTCCTCATGTCACCCCACTAGTGACCCGTCTCCCCCCTCCTCCTGTCACCTCACTAGTGACCCTGCTCCCCCTCCTCCTGTCACCCCACTAGTGACCCTGCTCCCCCTCATCCTGTCACCCTGCTCCCCCCCTCCTCCTGTTGCCTCACTAGTGACCCTGCCCCCCCCTCTCCTTCTGTCACCCTACTAGTGACCCTGCTCCCCCTCCTCCTGTCTCCCCACTAGTGACCCTGCTCCCCCCTCCTCCTGTCACCCCACTAGTGAACCTGCTTCCCCCTCCTCCTGTCACTCAAGTGTATACTACAAACTAAGCAAAAATCACAGAAAATAAGATAAACAAAGAAAAATACATCCTGCACAATATGATAAATAAATATACGGATGTGCATGGCTACATTTATGATAATGCACTAAACACAATAGATGCAAGCATCATATATAGACTAAGCCCTCACTCTGATATAATAAAATCTGAGACTCAGCCAATATATTTTGATCAAAACACATCTGTGCTGCATCATGCATTGTATCATAATTATATATATATATATATATATATATATATATATATATTCTACAAAGGCACAGTACTCGTGTCAGTTACAATCTCTCAGTGAGTGTACACATATTCAGCAGATCTTGCACCCACTTATTAGCAAGGGGTTTGGGAGCACTACACATGGCTCACTCCCACATTGCTCATCATGGTTTTGGGTCTTGGGCCTGCTTACTGTCCCACTATAAGTCTGTGAAGGTTCTCATTTATCCAGGTCATGGTATATCTGTAAAGAATAAATCAAGGCAACTGGACGTACTGTGGATTTCTTGAAGATGTTTCACTTGTTCTTCCAGCGAGCTTTCTCAATTCTGAGTGACTGTACAAGAATTCTCTAGGAATAAATATGTAACTGAATTAACATCTGGTAATTATACCCAGCATGGGGTCAGAGGTCATTATACCCAGAATAGGGTCAGAGGTGTTGATTCCTTTATCCTAATTGGAGTCAGTAGGTGATAAAGACTTCCCAGAAAAAGGTGTCAAGACAGCATTGTATGTGGCAGACAATAGATGTCTAACCCCCCCACCTCTATTCAAGCTTTAAACCCAGCAACACACTGAGGCAACAACTGGTTCACCCCAAAGACCCAACCCCTAAACACAAGATGGACAACATTGTGTACGCAGTCCAGTGCAATGAGGAATGCTCAGAACTGTATATCAGCGAAACAAAACAACAACTACATCAGCGTATGGCTCAGCATAGAAGAGCCAAAACCTCTGGTTAAGATTCAGCCGTGTACTTACATCTAAAAGGAACAGGTCACACCTTTGAAGACAGTAAAGTACGTATTTTGGATAAGGAGGCTGATTGGTACAAACTGAAGGTGTGAAGGAGGCCATCTACGTAAAAATGGAGAAGCCAAGCTTGAATAGAGGCGGGGGGGTTAGACATCTATTGTCTGCCACATACAATGCTGTCTTGACACCTTTTTCTGGGAAGTCTTTATCACCTACTGACTCCAATTAGGATAAAGGAATCAACACCTCTGACCCTATTCTGGGTATAATGACCTCTGACCCCATGCTGGGTATAATTACCAGATGTGGATTCAGTTACATATTTATTCCCAGAATTTTTGTACAGTCACTCAGAATTGAGAAAGCTTGTTGGAAGGACGAGTGAAACGTTTTCAAGAAACTACAGTACGTCCAGTTGCCTTGATTTATTCTTTACAGATGTCCCACTATAAGAGCAAGCTGATATTGAATTGTTATTCAAGGGGATCAGCGCTATATGTTCTTCTCTGCTTGCTCTGTAGTCTTCACTTGAAATGGTATTATCTTTCCTGTTTTCTCTCCTGACAGCATCAGAGTGCTAACACTGCTCATAACTTCAGGGGATAGGCGTTTTTTTCTAAAGTAGGTGTGCTCTCCCCAACAAACACTCTTACTTATTGGGAGAATTGTGGTCTGGTGATCTTGTTCTCCAAATCTCAGCTTTTGGGCCTGGGCACCGGCTGCTTGAACGCCGCCCCTGGGCACCTTCAGACCTAATTTGCATATTAAATGAAAGTGTTTTTTTAAGAAAATAAGCGACAGGCAGCTAAACAGTAAGTAGCATTCCATGGGGACTATAATGCTGATAATGGTGTTAGTGTTCTATAATGGTCAGTATAAGTAAAAGACTCCCTTTAAAGAGGTTTTGCATTTTTGTCCATTCCTCCTTGCAAAACTGCTCCAGCTCCTTCAAGTTGGATGGTTTGCGCTTGTGAACAGCAATCTAAGTCTGACCACAGATTTTCTATTGGATTGAGATCTGGGCTTTGACTAGGCCATTCCAACACATTTACATGTTTCCCCTTAAACCAGTCAAGTGTTGCTTTAGCAGTGTGTTTGGGGTCATTGTCCTGCTGGAAGGTGAACCTCCGTCCTAGCCTCAAATCACGCACAGAGTGGTATAGGTTTCTCTCAAGAATATCCCTGTATTTAGCATCATCCATCTTTCTATCAACTCTGACCAGTTTCCCAGTCCCGGCTGCTGAAAAACCTCCCCACAGCACGATGCTGCCACCACCATGTTTCACTGTGGGGATGGTATTCTTTAGGTGATGTGATGTGTTGGGTTTGCGTCAGACATAATATTTTCTTTGATGGCTAAAAAGTTCAATTTTAGTCTCATCAGACCAGAGCACCTTCCTCCATACATTTTAGGGGTCTCCCACATGCATTTTCGCAAACTTACAATGTGCCTTTTTGTTTTTTTGCTAAAAGTAATGGCTTTCTTCTGGCCACTCTGCCATAAAGCCCAACTCTATGGAGCAAACGGCTTATTGTCTTCCTATGTACAGATACTCCAGTCTGTGGAACTCTGCAGCTCCTCCTAGGGTTACCTTAAGTTTCTGTACTGCCTCTCTGATCAATGCCCTCCTTGCCCGGTCCGTGAGTTTTGGTGGGCGACCATATCTTGGCAGGTTTGCTGTTGTGCCATGTTCTTTCCATTTGGTTATGATAGATTTGAATGGTGCTCCTGGGGATCATCAAAGATTTGGATATTTTTTTTATACCCTAACCCTGACTTGTACTTCTCAACAACATTGTCCCTTACTTGTTTGGAGAGTTCCTTGGTCTTCGTGGCAGTGTTTGGTTAATCATGCCTCTTGCTTAGGTGTTGCAGCCTCTGGGGCCTATCAAAAAAGGTGTGTATGTAATGACAGATCATGTGACACTTAGATTGCACACAGGTGGACATCATTTCACTAATTATGTGACATCTAAAGGTAATTGGTTGCACCAGAGCTTTTTATGGGCTTCCTGACAAAGGGGATGAATACATACGCACAGGCCAATTTTTTGTTTTCTATTTCTAAATAATAGTTTCATTTTTATATTTTCCTCATTTCACTTCACCAACTTAGACTATTGTGTTCTGATCCATCCCATACAATTCTGATTAACAAAACATTGAACTTAAGGCTGTAATGTAACAAAACACTAAAAAAGTCAAGGGGGGTGAATACTTTTGCGAGACACTGTAAATGTTCATTAGTACAACATCAGAAGCCCACTGAACAAAAATGGTGTGCACAGCAGGATTTCAAGGGGAAAGCAGCTGCTCTCCAAAAGAACGTTGCTGCCTGTTTACAGTTTGCTAGAGATCACCTGGACAAACTAGAAGGTTATTGGAACAATATTTTGTGTATGGATGAGACCAAAATTAAACTTTTTTGTTTAAATGAGAAGTGTTATGTTTGGAGAAAAGAAAATACTGCATTCCAGCATATAAAAACCCTTACCCTTAACCCTTAGGGCTAGGATAGCTTGCCATCATTCATGGAACAATGAATTCTGAATTATACCAGCAAATTCTGAAGGAAAATGTCAGGACATTTGTCCGTGAGCTGAATCTCAAGAGAACATGGGTCATGCTGCAAAACAACAACCCTAAGTAAACAAGTTGTTCTACCAAACTATGGTTAAAGAAGAAAAAAGTTAAAGTTTTAGAATGGCCAAGTCAAAGTCCTGACCTTAATCCAATAGAAATGCTATGGAAAGACCTGAAGCGAGCAGTTCATGGGAGGAAACCCACCAACATAACAGAGTTGAAGCTGTTTTGTACGGAGAAATGGGCTAAAATCCCTCCAAGCCGACATGCAGGACTAATCAACAAGTACTGAAAACATTTAGTTGCCGTTATTGCTGCACAGGGGTCACACCAGACACGGTTCACGTAGTACTTTTACTACTTACAAACGTGATACTGGACCATTTTCCTGAATAATAAATGACCAAGTCTAATATTTTAACTTGTTTGTTAGATTTGGTTACCACTTCCCAATATTGCCCCCTGAATCTGAAAATAGTGCCATGCTCCATTGGACACAGTAGAACAACCTCATTTTATTCCATTGAACAGGATAAAAATGTAATGCTGAGGACAACCGCTACTAAAAGAATGGATAGACCATTATTTTTTTAAATGGATGAATGGCCCATGTAAGCTGGGGAAAGAAACTGTGTAAAAATTGGTGCCAATAATGGAGGTTCTCTCTAAAGGGGTGCTCCGGGGGGGAAAAAAGTTACAACAAAATGTGAATAAAAATAAATTGCTTGCTTTTACTATGGGGCTAATGACTG